>NC_073697.1:11185000-11794000 GCF_023634085.1 Falco cherrug
AGGTTTTCCACTGTCAGAGTGAGTGAGAAACCATGTGGAGAAAAAACCCCACCACCATATATTTCATAGTAGGGTTGACAGAAGTTTCATCAGCTTATACATACTGTAACAGTATATAGCGCTATCTTGAGAGAGTAGAAATATAGCCTGACGCTGCGCCTCGTGTTTTCAGTCCTAGAGTGCTAGTTCTGGGGGGTTTATCATGAGGACTTTTTTAGCTGCAGAATGTTTTACACATCTGCAGCATTACTCAGAACAAATTGGGCTCCCGTTCTTTCATTTCCAAGCTGTATTTGGGAAGGAAGTACTTGTGTTAATTTTGACAAGCTCTGCCTGCATCCTTCCCAAGGGCCACTGCAGGCACCTCGGGGCAGCACAGACTGCGGTCTGCAGCAGCCCTGGGTTGGACTGACTGACCGGGACTGGAGGTGGAAGATCAGAGGGCACAAAGAACTGTTGCTGTCTGTCCTCTCATTCAGCTTCTTCCCCTACCTTAAGCTGTGCACAGTGACACCACAAGTCTCTGACAAGCACAGTCGATCCCTAAGGAGTTGAACAGATGAGATGGCAACAGTCCCTGGCTTTGCAACGACAGACAAAGCAAGCAGGCAAGACCAAAGGCAAAAGGAATACTGGAAATATATGACTGTGAATTCTGCTTTGTGGTGTGGAACTTTCCTTGTTCTTGTGGTGTTATACTATCCTGCAAGTCACCTCCCGCACATAAGAGTTCCCAGCACCCTAAGACTGAGCAAGCAAGCACATGAGGACCCGTCACAGACTCCTCCAATGGGATACAGCACAGAAAATTACTGCTACTTTGATAATGACTTTTTTCTTCTAGGGAAATATTTTATTTCATTCTTTTCTCAAGCAGGTGATCAGAGCCCTCCAAGGTCACAAAATAAGTTGAGAATATTGCCAGCTCTTAGTTGCCTGCAGTCAGCAGCAATTCAGGCTCCCCAGGGTCATCAGCAATTCAGTTCCTCAAACAATGCAGAGGTGGGGGTGGGGGGTGGAAAATGAGACTGGACTTTAATTACTGGCTTCAAGTATCTACGCTAGGAGGAAATGTCTATTTAGTTGCTGGCTGTAGCTGTACTCCTCTGAACAGAGCAGGAAGAAGAGAAAGAAGCGATGGAAAGGTGCTCCTCTTAAGACAAAAAGTGAACAGGAGAATGAGAACAGATGAGAAGGAAGAATTAAAGCCACCTATAACCTATGTCCAGAGGAGCTGAGCTGCTGCCAGCTCATGAGGTTGCTAACTCATGAGCCAAAACTACATTGTGTTCTCAAAGACTTTAAGAAAAATATATGTTTCAGTGTGTATCTAACGTCCCCATTCCAACTTTTTCTCATTAAAAAGGAGACAATTGCTTCTTATTAATGAAGGTTTTCTTCAGAACATATGCCATGACATACACATTTTAGTGAGGCCTGTCATAAGTGATTTTTATATTACGATTTGTTCACCAATATTTGTAGTCCTATTCAGCTATGAGAAGAGGTCAGCTGGCTTTTTGTCATCGCTATTGACAGTAATAAGCATTCACTTTATCAAAGAATGAAAATAATCTATGTGATGAACAATGAGTTTCTGCTAAAAATACAATTCTTACTTGCTGTTTCTCTGTTATTACTTTCCCAAACTGCAAACAACATCAGTCATCGAAGACAAACTGCTGTGCTATGACAGAAAATATATGCTTGCCTTACAGTCAGGTTTTTCTTCTTTTATAATGGACATTATTCATAATGGAAATAGTAAATCTTAATGACTGGTTTCAAGAAATTTGGCATCAGACAAGTTCATATTTTATTCAATGTTTTAAGAATTGTTTTTCACAAAAAAATGTATAGTAAATCAAACCTCAAGAAAAATGATTCATCCATATAGATTCACAAGTTATTTAGAGATGATCATTGTAACCATGAAGTTTGGCCTCATGTACACCACAAGCTGCTGCATTTTTCCCTTACCAAATTACAAATTTGAAGTAGTGGATATGCACAATGACATGGCTTAAGTCAATGATAAATTTGCCTTAGATTTAGCTGGTGGGGTTTTGGGGGTTTTTTTTGGTTTTGTCTTTTTTTTTTTATTTTTTTTTTTAATTGTTGAAGCAAGACTGATTCATTCATGGCATTTCATTAGGGTGTACTGACATACCACCCTAATCACCGTTTCCCTTCCCCTTTTCTTAACCATTAACAGTTACAGACATAATCTCAAAATGGAAACCCCTATCTGTTACAAAAGAGAGGACCATCTAGTAGGAAGAATATAGGACTACTCTGTGGCAGACTTATCAATAGGATTTACTTGTTTGTAGGACTGTGTAAGCACATAGTAGTTTTGAAGTCAGTAAATACATAAAATTATAAAGCGTGTTTAGATTTTTCCCCAAAAGGGTTTTTTAACCCAATGTGTTAATCTTTCTCTTCTACTCCTTTTGCTCATTATTGAGCTTAACAGTGTGAGTGCCAGACTGGAAATTATGATGGTTTTCTCCTGCAAATAACAATGTTGATAGCCAGAGATAAAGGAATATCTTTCTTGGCACAATAAATCTTTAAAAGAAAACAAAAATGTGAACTAAATTGTAATCTAACAGGCCACTGTTATGCCCTTAAACAGTTATCAGTTTTCTTTTAAAACGACTGGAGTCTGGAGAAAGATTTTCTTCAAATTAAAAATGTGTTAATAATCAGAGAGAAGAGAGGCAGAGCTATCATAACAACATATCTCATATATACCTGGCCTCTGTAACATATTCACATCCTTAAATTGGCTTTAGGTTTCTTACATAATTTATTAGGAGAGTTAGGCGCCTCAAAATAGGATTAACAAGAGTGAACATGAAGAGTGGCTGAACTTAAAACACCAATACAGGGGGTTATTTAAAATGAATACCTCTTCAGGATAGTTATACAGAGATACCTTCATAAACCTGGGGCTCAGAGCTGAAATTTTCTGCACCTGTCATAAGCACAAGTGATTTTTATTTCAAAGACTGTCAGTTATATGTGTGTCTATTTCCCTTTTTATCAAACAGGTTTACGGTTAAAGTACTTTTAAGTAATTTGGAAATCACCGTTCAATTCTTTTCTCTGAGAGGATTTAAAACATTTTACCTTCTACAAACAGAGCACAGCATCCAGGCTGGGTGCTGGGCATGAGAGGACCCAGCTCGTCCTCCTGAAGCTCTTTCACTTTGCACTAAGCCATTAGATGTCTGCTCGTCCAGCAACTGCACTGCAAAGATTAACAAGGTGCTCATCAGAGGAGGTAGACTGCTGATCCTATCCAGCAACATATAGTAAATCTATGAAAAATTTTCCCACAGTAATATTGAACTAGACTTCCTGAATATAAACTTAATCAGTAGTATTTAAGCAACGGAAAGAAAAAGCAACAGAATTATTATTAACAAATTTGATTTCTATGGAAAATTTTTATGGATAAGCCACCCCTCTTCCTTTCTCCCCCTCTGGCTTTTGAAAATATTTGCATTATATTCTTGACAGCAGAAAAATTTGTCACTGTAACTCCATGTGATTCTTGTCACTATGGTACAGGTTGTTTTGTGTAATGTTTTGGTTTAGTCAGCATGGAAGAAAGAATTGCACACTAACATGTTAACAATGGTATACTGTGGCGCACTGGTCTAGTTAATGTGGCTTTTGCAAATTTACTTACATGGCAATTCCCACTGGACAGCTGCAGAAATTATTGCTTGTTTGGTGTAAGTCAAGCAGCTAGAAGACAAAAACAGTTAACAGTGTTACCCTGAAAGGAAGGAACTATCAGTAGCATGATCTCTTTATTGTAATCTAAACTGAAAATGGAGAGGTATCAGATAGCATCACCATTTCTTAATAAAATTAGAGAAATCACAACACAACAACACACAAAAGAGAAACAGCATTTAAAAGAAAATATTTACCTTGAATGTTCTGCTGAATGTATATTTTTCATGATATAGTTGAATAAATTAAAGTCCAATTCCATTAACTATAATCTTTGCATGAAGTTATAAATTGCACTTAAATTTTTTCTCGATTGAGGTGGTTTCAAAAACTTCAGCTCTTGGATGAACACAAAACCACACAGAGTTTAAAATAAATAGAAAATGTTAGAATTCTTATTCGCTGCTTTACCCAAAACAAGGACTGATGCTGATAGCATGAAGGGTAAGCAGTGATTATAACAGTACAGAAGTGGAATGCAAGCAAAACATTGAATTTTATTGCCTGCCCTGTAGATTATTTTATCTTTTTAGGTATCTATGCCTCTGTAACCAATTTTTGGAAGAATTCCAATAGCCTGAATGAGTATCAAGGTTCGGAAAAGGGAATTAAAATGCTTGAGAAAACAACTGGAACGCAGTTTGCTACTTAGAAATTATAAAAACATTCACAATTCCTTTCTCACTTTTTACCAGGTAATAATACAGACTAATAATTTAAAAACCAGTCACCACATATTGCCTCTGAGCACATTTATTCATCATTAGCATTATTTGACATAGGACAGTTAATAATATAAATTTACCTTTCTGTGAAAATCAAATCTGCTGTGGGTTTTAAAGAGTTATGCATCCAGCACCTCTGTACGTGAAACTGCCATTTCAAGACCACTTGTATGTACCCCTCAGTAAAACATGATTAACCAAATTCTTTCTTGCTTCACTTCAGTAAACTCCCACTTGATGGAAAGTCTTCTGCTGAAATGAGTAGAAAACATTTGCCTACAGCTTTTTATGTAAGCATGTCCTCTATCTAATTACAAGACATTTGTACCTTATGGAAACTCACCATATAATACCTCTTGTATTTATGAGTAATGCATCTGCAATGGTAATTTTCTTTTGCCCAAAATATCAATGATTATCACAATTTTAAGTGAAAATCTAATTTAAATTAGAAACAGTTATTAAACTGCCAACATTTACAAAGACCACCACATCATTGCTACTGCATGGAAAACATAACCTTGTGAGAAAACAAAAAATTTCTCTCCCTTTCTGACGTGTAATGAGCATAGTTCACATAAATGTGCTGCTTGTTCTTGTTAGCAAGTTGCTAATGGTAAACAAACACAATAATGACTCACTGAAAAATCTCATAGTTTACACAGCATTATTTGCAGATGCATTTTCAGCACTGTACACGTATTGCCTGAACATGAGACCTCTGTGGCAGGTTTAAAATATTCCTATATTAAGCAAAGGTCCTACAGTGCTTAAGAATACGGAAAGCTTTCAGGACTGCAGAGACTACTTGTGGAGGAGGCTCATTCCCATCAAAAACTGTAGAAAATAAACCTAAATTTTGAAAAGAACGATCAAACAACCCCTCCCCTTGAATCAGCAAATCAAACAGCAAAATAATCAGCAGGTGGCCAAATCACTCATTGTCTTTATCAGTAGAAGAGCAGAGAGGGCCTGAGGGATTGCTGGTGATCACCTCAGGGGTTTTGCAGAACAGCAGGGAACTTCACCCAGTTTTTTGTTCAGCAGAAAACCTACATTTTGTAGTCTGGCAACTTCCTTGCTTAACTCAGAGCTAACTTTTCCATGTAAAAATGACTGCAAGCACTAGAAATGAAGGAGCAGAAGCAGCTCTGTGCTAACAGCACGTGCACAAAACCCATATGGCTGGGCACTGTCTTTATAAACATTGCCTACGGATGCAAAGCTGAAAGGCTTTGGGTCATGGAAAGGCATTTTAGGAAACACTTGTGTGACCTCTGATGTTGGGGTTTTTTGCATGGAAACTGGCATCAAATACAATCTGCTGACACACTCAAGATGCCCTTTGAAATGGAGAAGCACATCCTCAGAAAGCATCCCCAGCTGAGGAATCAAATCTTCCATTTCTTTTCCAGGAGCCACAGATAAAAACAAACAAACAAAAAAATCCCCTGCCTTCATAACCTGCGTTTAAGCTCTGCTTTGGTAAGCCCTTGTTATTCTTTTGGTTAGTTGTTTGTGAACACAAAAAATAGCTTTGAAGTAACGTCTGTAATATCATTGATAGCATTTCAGTTATCTAGAGATTATAAGCAAGAGAATGATGCAAAAATAACTCACTTCTTTTGATTAAATAAAAAAAAAACCCAATGGCTTTGCTGAGGTGACTTGACCTAGGTGGAAAATAACCCTAATAATTTTCTATCTAATAGATCTGGATGGATGAAGGATGCTTTTGTTGTAACCCCTATATAACTGAAGCTTAACTTTTTTTTTTTTTCTTTTTTCTTTATACAGGCATAGGATAAATTATCAATACATTCTTTGGCACTTGGAAAGAGTTCTGTTCCTTATGCAAATCCCCATGATCAATTTTTAACATGAAAAGAGAGAAGAAAGGAACAGAAAACCACTGTCAAGTGTTATCAACAGGTCTATAAAGACTCAAGAGACATGGCGAATGAAGACCTTGTCTTTCAAACCTGGCTTTGAGACATTATGAGTTTGCACTACATGCATCAATTCCATTTCTACTGTGAAATAACTTCTCAAACTGACTGTTAATAAGCCATGCTTAAAACCATTAAATTCTTGGAAAAATAAGATTTCTTAAGTATTGCTGGAAATGGGCAAAATAAAGATCTCATAAACAAAAAACCCTGGAAATTTCTTTAAGGAGCCATTATGATCATGACATAAGTAGGCTGAAGTTTATAGTTTTCCATAAAATAGAGTTCATTTGTTTAAAATTGCAATGGAAGAATTCAATACAGAAATGTAAAAACCATTAATGCATGCCAAAGTGAAATAAATTAGAAACGCAGGAATTAGTATAGACATTCCATCTCTAATTCATTCAAGTTCTTTTATCTTCTTTTGGTATAATACACCCTGGACAGAATGTTAGCTTAATTTTGAATTTACTGGTTTAAAAGGTTTTTGTCAGGAACTTTTCATAAGCTAATGGAGAAATTTGTGTTGAATTATCACTGCTTTATCTGAAAAATTTTTTAGCAAACTCCAAGGCAGTAAATGACTCCTAAAAATTTATGCGAGCATGTTTAACCGTACCAGTGGTATAGGCTACGCAAGAGTAACAGCATTCTCTATAGGAGTCTCTGTTCCACCATGCTGTGCATTGTACAGTGAAGCCAAAGTGCATAAACTTAATGGAGAGGAAAGATGATCATGTGCTAATACTTTCCCCTTTCTCAGTATGTAACCATCACCAGTCCTCTTGTAACAGAAGAAGGAACTGAAGTCAACACTGTAAGATGAGCTTAGTCATACCTTTATGTGACATAGTCCCGTGAATAATTTATGTATCAGACGCAGATCTCGGAGATGCTAATCTTTCACAGAGCAGTAGTCAGAGCCCACACGGAGACTGCAATCATCATCTCATGAGCCACATGGCACAGCTGCCCTACTGAAACCACAGAGAACAAGGCAAGGGGTCAGCTTTGCTGCCAGCACTTCCCTGGCACAGGAAGGTGCAGAGGGCTGAGAGCTCTATTTCGGCAAATGGATTCCCCAGTTTTGGCTCAAGTTCTGCACAACCTGCCTGTCTCCTGTAGATCTCGGCTCACGGAACAGTTGAGATGCCATGCTACCTTCCCTTTTCCATCACAACAAACCAATTGCGTATAGCAAGTCACAAAAGGAAAGTTAAAAAACCATTTTCAGCTTTACTCTAAGAATATTACTGAATCAACGGAGCTACACAGTTTACATTAACACTGCGTCTGGGCACTGTTTCTGGGGAAACTTCCCACACGGTATTTTCACCTGGAAATGGAAATCAGACCTAAAGCAATTTAGTGGAACAAGCAACATTCAAAAATGAATATTTCCATGAAAATACTGCCCCTACCCCCTTCCCCACCCGATTCCCATGTAACAACATCGATATAATGAAAGGAATTACCAGGTTTGAGGAACTGTGAAAATGCACTACATGTTGTTAGTCTTTAAGGGAAGGATTTTCAGGTAGCAAGTAATCTAAAAATCAGTAATAGATCAATATGATACCTAATACTCATACTAATTTAGTGTTGTTATGTAATTATTATGTAGCTATTTAATTGCACATCACATGAATCATTTTACAAGGAAATATTTTTCATAGTTGCATGCCATGCTGAAAAAAAAGCACATAATTAGTATGCAATAAGGGCATGTTTCCAGGACGCAATGCTTGTGTTTAAGAAGCAAATAGATAAGGTCACTAGACTTCTGGTCTTGAAGAATAACAGAGAATAAATAATTCTTCAGTGATTCTTAAATATTAATTTCTAGATTAGGAGATTATACTGAGTGTTTTTATGACACAGGGATGCTACAGTCAGGCTAATTTAAAAGAAATATTTTAAGAAATTATGAGAGAACTATTTAAAATTGTTACAATTTTCTGATTATTCTTTGGTGCAAAATTGCAAGACAGAGGAATAAGGAAAAAGCTTGAAATTGAGACAAGTGAAGAAGGGAAAAGCAAACATGAAAATACTCTAACTGGATAGGGAAAATTATTAAATAGGGTGACAGTATGAGAGTACTAACTTAAGGTACAGCAAGCTTGCAATCATCTAACTACAAAAGCACCTTGATTTACATTATCAAAACTGTAGTATTTTTGTGCTTCAGTTCAGAAATAAAATGTTACAGCAGGAAAGTGACCTTTATAAAGGGGGAACAGGATAGGCATGGCAAGGAGTTACTCTTTTAGATAACCATCACAGTTCTGTTCTGTAAATCTAAAAATCTCATCTTCACTTACCTAAACAAACCTATGAAAGGATATTTCTCGATGTCATCCCAACTGAGCACCATCAGAAACTGAACTGGAAGCTGTATAATTAAAACATGCTTCATTAGACCCCTTCTTGATAAGATCGGAGAACTGAACACACATGGGTAAGGATTAGCTAAAGTGCAGATTTTAGTGTGAGATCTAAAAAAAAAAAAAAAAAAAAAAATAAAAAAAAAATCACACTTTTTTCTTGCTGTCAATGAATGTTTGGGGAAAATACTACAACTCTTGAAACAATATCCCATTAAGATCTATCCTGAAGTGATATGAAATTAGCATTTATATCTTGTGAAGCTGTGGGACCCCACATGTGCATCCCACATCCTTCTCACTTGAAAAGATATCCACTGACTTCTCCTTTTATGTTTCTATCCACTTACGTGACACTGAAAAAAAAAATAATTAAAATTTTAAAAAAGTAGTAGTACTTGTTGAAAGGTGCCAAAATTAATCTTTCACATTGCGTAGGTACTAACAGGAAAAGAAATATAAAAGAAAAAGTGATATTCAGCATCTAATTCTCCTATCGGCAATCTTATTTTTAAAAGTACTAATATGCAAAGATGATGACTACTTCTTTTATTTATTTTAGAAAACCATAAAAAGAAGCCTGACTCAAATATTTTCACCTTGGATGGCTTCATTTTCTGCTCCAAGAGAAGAGGGGCTTAAAATCTATTCATAGCAACAGAATTATTTAGACAAAGCTGATTATTGGAAAATAAATTCATATTGAGGAGATTAAAAAACTAGAGCCATTGTTATTTACATTAAATAGATCATCAGGATTAGTAGTACATTTTAAAAATTTGGGGTTTTCTCATAAAATTTTTAAACATACAAAAGCACGGGGTCAATCTTTAATCTAGAAAACAGAGAAATACAGTATCTGCTGCTTATGTTCATCAAGTTTTATTTTAAGGTTACATATAGGTAATAGGTCTTACTGCAATATAATGTCTTTGACACAGTGGACATACTACCTGATGCCTGAACAGTGTCAAAAAGACTGAAGTCTCAAAAGCACTTCCCTCAAAGCATGCACTGTGATGGTGCCTTATAGTTGGTATCCTAACTGCAGCAGCAACAATGCTCAACGGACCCTAACCGAAGTCCCAAAACATAATTTTTATACCAGAACAAATGTTCAGCTGTACTTTAAATCTAACTTTCAGTTATTTATAACCGCTTCCACAAAACTGTGTGGTAACAGGTGTGCTTCATAGAAGTACTACACAAATATCAGACACAGGGCGAAAAGCTTACCTAAAACTCATGGTTCCATGCAAACATGACAGGCATTACCTTCTTACATTTGATGGTAGACTGGCACTTCATTGAGTTTATAAATGGCTGAGATTAAGTAACAGAACCTATACTGAGTCCATAATTCAGAGACAAATTGTGCCAATGTTGATGCTTCATGCTTGATCTCTTAGTGCAAATCCGACAGGATGCCAACCAGCAAGGTGATCTGAGTAGGAGCCGAGACACCTCAAACCAGAAATAACTAGAGACAGAAAAGCTATCACCAGGACAGTGTTATGTGTAGTACACTTTCACATGAATTAATCATGGAACCGGAAGAAAAGAAAGTGAGCTACAGAAGAACTACTGACAAAAATGCTCGACAAGTGTGAGGAGAAAACGGGAGCACTGATGGCAGATGTAAATGAATCATTCCAAAGGTTGCGACAAATAGATTGCCCTCCCGGTTTGTAAAGGCAGCCACTCAATACTACTTTTTGTTTCCTTTTCTTCTAAATCCATTCAGATCTGTGGGCCAAATTCCATTCCTGTCTAAGTTAAGTTACCAGTTACCAGAGTACAGGCACAAATGGAGTCATGGTTATTCCGGGTTTTCGGAGGTTTTTTTCCTCCTATTTTAAAATACAATTCTTTAACATAATAATATCAAACATCATTGTGTTTTTCAGCATGAGAAAAATGCAGGGAAATTAATATACTTATTAAACTTCTTAATTTAATGAGGGATGAATAGAACTCGGGGTGATCATGAGATTAATAGTCTTTACAAGACACTTTGGAGCAAATTAGACAGGGACACTTAAAGCATGCAAGAGATTACATAAAGGACATGGGATGACCGAGATTCTAAGTTTTATCACACAGTTTCCAGGTCAGGCAAGTGAAGAAAAGCAAAATCAACTCTGAAATTGTGACAACTGTTGAAATATAACTTTGCAGCTTTAGGATATATAGATGTTATATAGATATGTATACACATATATTTATAGATATAGCATTAAGACAGAAATATGCACATAGAACACACATTTTAAAATTCAATGATACTTTTCTGCACAGCTGCCACAAGTATATCCACATTTATCAATAAAGAATAAACAAGACCTTTATTTTTTCATATTTTGAATATATTTAGAGCATGAAAGAATGTAATATTACTATATATTGTATCAGGTCTTTATTAACAAGTAACAAAAACATATTAAGCCCTCTAATACTCTCAAAATCCACTACAAATGCATACAGAATTACATACCTAAGCAGTAAAAGACACTGAGGTAAAAAAAATCTTAAATTACAGCTTGACATTTTTATTTATTCTGTTACTTTCTCTCTTTAAGGGAGACATTGTTCTAATTTCCTGGTTTAGGTATTTCAGTAGCACTTTGTAGCAAAACCTCAAAAAGTGTTTTAACCAAGAATTAAAATGTACCAACCATAGGCAACTATAACCCAGCTACCATGATCATAACATTTTTTTGCTTAGACTGTAGCTGAGTACAACCGATCATTATGCTGAAATCATAATGCTTCATATAATCAAATAATTTCATTGAGAATCCAATTTCCAAAGAAAAAAATAAAATAAAACAGGAAGAAATAGGCAGATTTGTTGGACCCCAAGTCAATATTTTCAAAAAAGTTTGCTTGAAAAGCAATTTGATATGGATAATTTCTACAACTCCAGGTTTTATTCCGCTCAGAACTGGGGATTGATTTTTAAAGTGTTTATTTCCTTTCCAAGTGGAACATGATGATCCAGTCATACAACTTCTGAGCTCAGTTTCCATGGAGTAGTGATTCAACTGAACTGCCACTGTGCATTTGGCATCTAAATGCATAACAGTAGAATTTATTGCTAGATGCTGAGATTATTTTTTATTTGAGGTTTTTATTTCATCTTTCTGAATTTCTTGGTTACATACATTTTGCCAGCTCCACAAGCTCCATAAAATGTCTTTTATGACCATCATTAAAAAAGATATTAAATCATGCTTTGGAATAAAACAAGAACAGCTACCCACACATTGACAGAACAAATCACAATAGTACCTATGTGAATCCATTAAATGGACAAACTAATTAATTATTATCCATTAGATCATTTTGCCCCAAAAACATTGACCAGATTCAGAACCATAGTAAGCACACTCTGGTCAGGCAGTAAACAGCATGATACCAGCTTGCACAACTCTGAGGCCACTGCATTTCCAGATAAGCATCACTTGTATAAAAGAAAAAGCAGCTCTCACCTAATTATGGTCACTTCTAATGCCTAGATGTCTCTAATCTTTGTTGGATGTTTGTTCATCCTACACCTGCACTGTGAAAAACCTCACTAAATTTTACTGTCTTGTAAATTACCTTTCTCCTTATCACTGGCCAGAGAATATATCTTCCATTCTGAATATCCTATGCATTATCCAATCCACAAGTGTCATAAATCCTTCCCAGATGCCGGACATGAAAAGACCAGTTTTAAAATCCCCTATTAAGCAGACCTCATACAATGATGTCTTAGGCAAGTATCTTAATTAAGATGTCAAAACGGAGACTTTATTAGCTCAAACCTTGCAGTTTGTGATGTACCTTTGCAATGTCTTTTGAAACAATGTTGCCCTCTAGCTCCTATAGAATGAAAACAAAATGAAGTCATTTTGTAAAGTACATCATGTGACTTGGGAAAGGCAAATCCAACTTACAGATTGCCTGTATCTTTCTTATCCTGGCGAAATCCTTAGCCTCACTGGGATTTTATAGCTCTAACTGAATTAGCACTTCAATCAATAGCCCCAGAAGTTGATGAATTAAATAAATTAAATCATTTACCAATAAAAAAAGAGAAACTATAGTATGGTGTCTGCCGCCACTATTTCTATAATGACATTTTTTTCTTCTAAAAGATGCTATTTTGACTATGAGGTAAATACATGCTGAGTTGTGTCCTATGGTATGAAAATCCAAGTTATGAAGTACTTGGAGGACTCAAATATTAAAAAAAAAAAAAAATCAATTCCTTCATAAGTATCTCTGAATTTCAATGACTTTTAATTATAACCTAAAAGGGTACTTCATCAGAAATTACAAATAATAACTTAAAAACCTGTCAGAATGATATTCCACTTCTAAGGGGAAAAAACTGTCCTCAGACTGATCAAAGGCATCACACGTGATAAAATTGCTGTGGTTCACTGTATAGAAAGAATGGATCTGAGCCAAGAGAGTTGGACAGTTGACATACTGCTAATTCACATTCCTTCATTCAACAAAAATATTCTGTGGATTTAAGAATGACAATTAGCTACACATCTTCTAGTAAACAGATTTGTTTGGTTGGGTTTTGTCAGGGCTTTTTTCCAATATCTGAACCTTGTTGAAAACGGAGCAATTTCTTTCGAGCACCTTATGTCTCATCTCCTGAATATCTGCTCAGGGCATTATTAGTACTGACGACTAAGAAATCTGTTGTAGAACAAATGTAAGAACTCGTTCTGAAGAGCGTTCAGGACAGTAAGAACTAAAAAACCTACAAGTTCAGGTACTGAATCCATTACAACTTGTTCAAGTTATTTTCCTGAAGTCAGCTGCGGTACAGTGACCGAGCCCCTGTGATTCGGTAAGCAGAAGAGGGAAGGAGTCCCATTCTGTGGGTAGGCACTGCAGTTCTGCTAGTTCAGGGTAATCTGCCTGTGAAGAGCAGTGAGATCATGATGGCAGAGACTTTACCTATTCCCTGACTGTATAGCTTCTTGAGAACAGGCCTCCAGATCATCTACCCTTCTTCACAGAAAAAGGTGTTTTTCTTGATAAACCTTGGCTAAGTATATACACACACATATAATTTCCAGAGGGTGAACTTAAGAACTTGAAGACATCAGTAACTCCTTATTTAAACTGTCAGCAGAATTTATTGGGAGAGTTACCAAATCAATTACAAAGTGTAAGTCGTTCTAATATGAAAGATGAAGAGTCCTAGTTCAGATTTTAATTCCATTTGCAAATAGCAAAGCATTCCTCATTATCTCATTTGTTGCATTTGTGGCTGTCAATGTCAATCATAAAGATAATAAAAAATAAACTTTCATAAGCTATCAATAAATCTATTTTTAACAGTGTTTAAAACAGAATAAAAGTTCTTTTAATGCCTATACTTATTTTCAAATAATAGGCTCTAGTTTATTGTCAAATATAAGGCTCTAGTCTTGTCATGTCAGCTTCTTTCTCTTGTTAAGAGAGAAGAGCTTCTTGCTCCTTTGGTCTTTAGAAGAAAAATCAATGTATTAAAACTGTAATACTAAGAAACATACTACAAAAATATACATTTCCAGATAACTTGCAGAGGTAACAAAGTATTTCTTGTTTTCTGTAAGAGAGCAGTATGGATATTTTTGAATATATATACATATATATATATTTGGAAAATACAAACTATTTGCCTATCAACGTCAGGCTGATAAAGGAATATATATTGGCTGATTTCATTTTGTTTTGAGGGTGGGGTTTTGCCTTTTTTATTTATCCATATAATTTTATTTTTTAAAGCTAAATATGTTCAGACATTTTCTTGGCATCTCTAAATTCCCAATGTCAGCGTTGTCACGAGAGCAGCTGTGAAGTATATTATAAGCATTTGTTAACTGTACTTAGTTTATAAGAGAATAAAAAAGGAATTTTTGTGTTAAGGCAGTCTTTCTTTCATATGTAAAATAAAACATCGCTGAAAAAGGGAAGATAATTTTCTTAAATTATCCAGAAATACTAATGAAGATCTTTACTGTAATAACTCAGAGTCACAACTTTAATTTTCTCTAAATAGTTTCCATATTCACCAACTTGACCCTAGAACTCTGCAGTAGTTTAACACCTCAAATGCCTTCCTATAGATTTGCATTCCTTTTATTGGGTTTTAATACGGCTCCAAAAGATGATTCCTCATACTTATTTGAACATAAAAATTTTTCCCCTTCTCTCTGGATAGCCTAATACACCTAGAATTTACATTTCTAACATCTTACTTATGAAGGTAAGGGAATGGAATAAAAATAAGAGGCATCTTTTTTTCCTAATTGTCCCTCAGATTTATGTAAATTTGCATCTCTACTTAGTTATTCATTGAGCATCTGGGAAAATTCAAAGAAATCTGTTAACTTTCATAAAATCAGACATTCTTCCTCTTTATCTTATCTCTCCAACATCATATACTTAAGAAACACTTCCAAGTTTGCTGTAGGCTAGTAAAACTATGTGTAGCTTTCCTTTTCACAGTACAATGGAGTAAAGCAGCAAAAGAAAAATCTACCAGAACAGATCTTATTTACAAAAAATGGAAAAATACATTGCAGTTAAAGCAGCAGGCTTTAAACAGAGACCAAGTAATTCAGTAGTAACAGAAGTGATGAGAGAGAAAAAACCCAACCAACCAACAACAACAACAACAAAAAAACAAAACAAAAGATAAAAAACCCACCACTTTTCTGTAAGGCAGAAGTACCCAGGGAGCGTGAACGCAGTACAAACTTTTAAAATATTTATTTTGCATCTGGGGAATAGTGCATGAAATAAAAAAAAAACCTTACATTCTATAGGAGCCATTTCCTCTCTACAAGAAACAGTATGCTGGCTTTTTTTTCTTGCCAATTGTCTGTTATTGTTCTGCCAGAGATAATAATACCAAAAACTATTGACAAAGTGAAGTCTCATACACTGAAGGCAAATGCTATGCAAGTGCTTTACAAAGTCGATTTCTGTGAATAAATCACCCATCCAGTATGAGAAAGTGATGCTATACTGACCTGGGTGCAGACTCACATCACCTACCTGCCTGCCCCTATTTTTTTATTTTTTTTTATGGGAACTGTTGACAAATAGTGTTACAACAAACAGGTCCTTGCACCTAGCTGTGGAATTTTTAAGCAGATGCTACATTCAGGCATGTTTTATTATGGACTCCACATTCTTGCAAGAGTTTCTTTAATTAAATGTGTAGAATATGTTTAAAACAGACTTCTTTTTTTTTTTTTGCCAGTAGTACTTAATGCTGTTTAATTATTATTTCCAAGCTTGTGCTGAATTCTAATGGAAAAACAAAGAAAAAATACCACTGCGTATTTGCCACTTATAAGCAATTTCTACCCTTTCTGTGTTCACAGTCTTGAATATAGTTATACAGAAACTTCTCAGAGCTCTCTGTTCTTGGAATTTAAAGATCATACATGGGAATGTGGCTTATCTGCCAACATTTGTGCAGGGTTCAGCAATGGAAAAAAAACCCTTTGTAGAATAAAACATAATTCTTCTCAGAAACAAAGCCAGCATAAGCAGAGAAAAGGAAATGTAAACCAGCAGGATTGGAACAGCAGTAGGAATCTGCTCTCCAGAAGATTCTGGTATTAATAAAAACACCGAACAAAAAACCAAAACAAAACTATTGCAAGAATAAAAGTCTAGTATTTTTTAAAAATGAGAATTTTGAGGGGTGAGAGGAGGCAAATATGATTTAGCACTGCACCACCACCACCGACAAAAGAATTCCTTGTACATTCTATAGTATAATAAATGTTTTACATTTAAATACATAAATGAACATACTGCATATATAAATTTGGACAGTAAGATATCATATATGTATTAGCATAAAGTCAATTAAAACCAAAATCCCTGAAATAGCATCACCGAAAAAAGTATTTCCACAACTTTGAAACTAAATATCAGAATCTTTTACCTCATGAAGATATTTCGAAATTGAAGTGCTCCTGAAATACTTGCTGACAAAAAGGAGAAATATTATATAATCATAGTTAGTATCCCACCTTTAAGAAATGTACTTTGAGATTGCTTACTGATAACGGATGCACATGAAAGTTCACTGCATCCCAAATGAAGATATCTAAAAAATACTGAAATCCAACTCATCTGAAAAACCTGTGAAGAAAACAGAGGCTGTTGAGCTGTGTTTCACAGAAAACTGTATAAAATATGCTAAAGGACTCTGATATGAAAGCTGAATGGGATTTGAGCGTGTTTTTTAGGTACAGAGACAAATAAAACTGCTAGAATTGTGAAACAACCTTACCTCCTCCCTAGTCATGATTAGCTTGCAGTGTGGTAGGATGATGACAGAAATAGCATCATGTTTGGGCATAGAAAAGGATAAACTGATGACATGATGTATGGAAAATTATGGGGTTTTGCAGAGTCAGAGAAACTTCAAACATGCTTTTCAGAAGCTAGAGCATTGGCCATAATGATGGAGCATCACTGATGGAAATGTGCCCACCTTTTAATAGAAAGATTAAGCATCTGAACGGAGATAACTAAATTTGCAGGACTGAATACTTGACAAGAAATTTGCATGCAAGCAGTTGAAAGAGAAGGAGCAATAGAAGATGAAACAGCAATGATTCCAAAAGCTAATTCTAGCAGCATCTTTTTGAATCAGAGAAAGGTCACAGCCACCGAGTCTAGGAATGCAATTACACCACTAAAGATGCAAGACGAACAGGGTGTAGCTGTGAGTTTGCAAGTGTGAGCAACAAAAAAGTATGAGATCTTGAGATGCCATTGTGAAATAAATCAGCAAGATTCACATACACAGACTGAAGCACAAGACCAACCAAAGATGAAATCAAGAAATCAGGCTTCAGTAGTCAGAAGGGTAGATGGAAAATACCCACAACCTTTCAGAAGGGAGACCAAGAGTGTAAAGCTCAGGATCTCCACCGTACTGGTAAAAGCTTTTGATTGACCACTATCATGTCAATATTTCTAAAGTACATGACATAACCACCTAGTATGTTATTGCTACTAATACCACACTTCACAATAAGTTGTGAGGTTACAGATTCAGAGGTCTAGAAACACCAAAAAATGTTAAAATATTGGCTCAATTGAGTCATCCTGTATAGTGTTACTTTGGTTATATAGTTTCCATATGAATTTAATTACAGGAAGAGATACAGAGAGCTGATACAAATATAAGCAAAATCTACTCAAAAGCAAAAGAATCTTAACTTCTGGAGATAGTTTAGTTCTGCAGCCTTGCAATAATTTCTTCTGATTTTTTTTTTTCTGCCTAATAAGGCATAACAAAAATAAAAGACACAGTAAATCCTGAATTAAAGTGTCAGTCAGGTTTTGCGGAAGTAGAAACTTTTTTTTTGACATTTCTAGTATATCTCATTTATAGTACCTTGTTATCTTGGGAGGTAAGGTCATTTTCACTTCTTCAGATATGCCTTTCATAAAAGCTTATTGCTATAAAATGCAGCAATACTTTAATTACAGCTTGGAAACTATATAAATAAATAAAAGTTAAGTAAAATAAATACATCTACTCTTTCTAGATCTTGACTTTCTTTATGGTCAATCTAATTTCTCAGCATTCCTATCTTAATAGGACTTTAAGAAAGTTAAAAGACTTAAACAAGTTAAAATACAATCACCTATAACTATGCCAAAACATATCTCAATGTATGCACATATCAATAAGATATTTTTAGCTTATACAGCTCTAATTAAATTAAAAACAATTTTTATCAGCATGCATTTTGGAGTTTGCTGATTCTTTTTATGACCTGAATAAATACATTAACTTTAAATTTTACCATCAAAGCAATTCCTAGTGGAATAATTGCAATATAGCATGCAAATTATCCTGAGAACCCAGCTAATATAAATGAGAATTAACAGTGAATAAATCCTATATAATCTTACAAAGAGTGTGTCTAAGACCATAGGACCTTACAGTTATATCTGTCTTTTTCACTTTTTCTTATATATTTATATTTGATAGCAAAGTATAAGTAAATATTTCCTAAAAGGAAACAAACACATAGTACACTTAACTGGTGATGAAAGACTAATCAATCTATCCTTGTAGTGTTTGCATTAACAGCATAATTCTGAAGTTATTGAACACTTTGAAGCCTCATGAAGCTAGTGGAGAGCGTTGATGCTTAGCATCCCTTAGGAACTATCAAATGGAAGTCAGTTCTCCCAGTGTACACCTTCACACTAAGTGGCAAAAATCAAATATACCCTGTGAAGTTCACACACGTTCAGGATGCCAACATAGAGTTCTGCACTAGGTAAATCTTGCTTAGTTATTCAAATTAAAGGTTTAAACAAGATATTTAAAGTGTTCTCTGCTCCAGGTGTTTTGCTTTGAAAAGGATTAATGCAACACCACTGATTCTGAAAATGCTTCTGCAGTACCGACTCAACAAGTTCACTAATGATGCAGAAAAGCTACACTTGCCAAAAAATGTATAGGATACTGTCTTCAAGATGTCTAATATGGATATATAGAGTCTGGCAGGCAGACATGAGCACATTCTGCCTATGTTCTGAATAAAGCAGATGCCATCCTTCTTGAAACCAAACCCAATTAGCCTCAGTTAACACGACATTGAACTAATAAATTGAAACTTGAGGTTAGATATAACTTTTGAACATTTTCGTGGGAAGCTTTTTTGTAAGCTGCCCCTATTCCCAACCTTCCTCTCACCATTTATTTGGAGAAAAGAGTTTGGATCTAGATTTGTAAATGGAAAAGATGGCCATACTCGTTAGCTTCCAGTAATTCAAGGGAAGGCATCTTAATCTCAGTCCTGTCAGTCCCCATGAATGCTTAAGTTCTTTAAGGCAGAAATACAGTTCTTCCCTCTCCATTTCCTTATTTAATCTCTATCATGTTTACAGAAAGCTATAAACATGTTATATCACAATAAATCATTCAGTCTTTACTCTAGTGTCAAATGATACCTCAAAAATCTTTCCTCTATTGATCAACATAACATTTAGAGTTAGAGTAGGTCTGAAGGAGTTAAAACTTAATCCCTCTTCCAAGGCATAGAAGTCAGCTGAAATTTGGTCATAAGGCTCCTAAGCAATTCTGAAAAATGTGACCTATATATTTACCAATACATATAACAGAAAAATGAAGTGCTCGGAAGACAGACTATATCCAGGCAAACCTGAATGTAGCAGAAATATCTCATATTCCATAAGGTTTTTCTTCTGATACAGTAACAAATACAGTAAATATTCTGAGCTCCCTGGTGGGAGCTGTGCTCAGATCATAAATTATTTTCACTGGGGCAATTATGAAGACCTGTTGTTTCACCTATTGTATTATGATCTACTTGAGAGAACGTGAAAACAGCTTTTGCGCTTTGGTACACAGATAACCCCTACTTGGAAAAAAAAAAAAAACAAAAAAAAAAACCCAAACAAACACCCAAATCTACTCCTCTGAAGATCTTCACATTTCAAATATGTATGAAAGCAAGACAAAGTAACAACTGGATATTTGTCCTAGTAAACTATTTCAAACACAGAAGTATATTTCAGTTATTTGACTAAATGTATTATGGCTGCATTCACAGAAGTGTACGGTCCTACTCAAAGCCCCTAAATAATTTTTTCTACTGATGTTTTAAACTTGGTCCTGAATTCCTAACTACCTGGCTAAGCCTGCTGAAATGGCCCATAAAACGCCTTCTTGGTTTAAGACTATGGGATCTGGCTACTTATCTGAGCCAGCTGATTAAAAATTAATGGCACCTGCTGCATCAGAGGAAAGGAACAATTAAAGCTGGATGCCAGGGTTTCCCAGCATGGCTGTGGACCACACAAACTGTAAACAGTGTCAGATATAGTACAGTGCTATACAATAACAATTCATTCCTAGATGCTCTCACTAGTTACATATTCACTGCACACGTCAACGCAAGACTGACATGTAATGGTAGTAGCACATTACATCTGTATTCTAAGTGAATCTTCCATTAGTGAACTACACAGACAAGATTAAATCACTGATACTGCAGTTATCTAAATGAGCATTTGATTTAACACACAGATATTCCTTTGCAGTCCAAGGGACTGTGCATAGGTAAAGAGCAAAATGAATCTTAAGTATTGACAAGTTTGGATCTTTTTGTTACTTTAGAAGATATCTCTTTAGGATTTCAAAAAAGAATACCATAAAAAGCAAAAGGAAAAATATAAGAAAAAAAATATTTTCATCTTGCTTTGTTATCACAGAAGCAACATAAACCAGCTCTGTCTTCAGCCTTGAAAAAGTATAAGCTGAATTCCAAGAAAACTCAGACTGTTTTTCCTTTGTGAATTTCAAGATATGTTTCTCATCCCCAGCTAACCTATTAGCTTGCTTTTTTTCCTGTTATCATTGAAAGTAATTTCATCACATATGAGTTTTTCTCCTCACCTAATTTTGATTTGTATGCTAAATTCTTTTGTTTTTCACAAATACTTCTGCTGGTTTAGATATGAATTCCCTCCAGGGAAAGGACTACTGTCAGGTAATTGTCATTTGTTCTGTGAGACATTCTTGATGTGATGTCCTTCAAAGTAGATTCAAGAACATAAATTGATTGGTGTTCATTAACATGCATGTTGTTATCTGTTTTATTATTATAACTACTCCAAAGAGTCACTACTTTTTTTTAATGGTAGGCTTTCTTTTAGTTTCATATTTAATCTTTAGTTATTATTTCTCTAGCTCAGAAATGTTATAATATGTAACTGTAGCTTAGTGATATGTATAATGTCATAATATATAAATTTGTATCTTAGTGATATGTATATAAGTTTATGAAGTTCTTTGCATTTTATTTTCTGATAATCATGAGCCCTTACCAATTAACTTTCTTAAATTTTAGCTAACTATTCCTTCGTTCTTACTATTTATTAATACAGACTAAAGCTTTGGGGAAGTTTTCTTTTCTGTTCTGTTTTTTAAGATCTTAATTTTCCCACATAACTGAAATTCATACTGAATAAAACTGTGATTCAACAAGCAAGTAATACTGCATTTTTCTATTTACATAGTGATATAAATATGTTTTAATATTAATATGTTTTGATATGTGTTAATTAATATGACTAATTAAATTATTTTATTATCTCAGCAGAGACTAACTCCATAGATGACAGCCCCGTATCCTGGTAATCTCGGGGAAGTCTGGCCTTGACAAGCAATCAGCAATACAAATGAATGTACACAGACCTGTTATCCCTTATTGCTAGAAGGGAACCTGCCTTATTTTATAATTCTGAGATAAAGTTATGTTATTCTTTTAGAAAAGCCTCATTCCTGCTAAAAAAACCCACCACCTCATTTAATCCAAAGAAATGCATAACTTGTAGCTTATAATCAGTGAAGTGTTGGCTTTAAACCAATAGAGGAGATTAAAGAGACATAAAATTACAGGTGCAGAGATGTATTTCAGAGGCCCTGTAAACCAAGATTCTATTAGGACTTGTTCAGATTTAAACTACATTATTAACATATTATATTATGCTAAAGAGTATTGCTAAAAGTAATTGTGGATGTACACTCTAGTCCCCATTTATATGTTAGGAAAACATGGTTTAAAACACTTCCTTTTATTTCCCTATTCCTCTTACAAAAGAGAATTTTGCTCATCTCTGCAGCATTGTGAGAAAGGATAGACAAAACACTAAGCAGGAAAGAGAAGTTTGGAGAATTCTGGATTCAATTACTGTCTGAGATCCTCACCTTGTAAATGCGACCTACAGCAGGCAAGATGTCTCAGGAAAGTGGGCTGACAAAATACTGAGCTCATTCTAGAAGTGAGACTCAATCTTAAGCAAAAAGTTCAGGGACTGGGAGATTCATCTGGGATGTCACAAATTGAAGGTAAAACTAGAAATTATAGGAAAGTCAGGTTAGTCCAAGAAATGTGGATTTAGACTGGTCTGGTTAGATATTTGGAAAGCCATTTACTTTCCATATACATCCTCTCAAAGGAAAAGTAAACATCTTGATATATTTGGTGATTTCACAGTAGTTTTAATCTGAAGTTCTGAATTCTCTTTATTCTTCATCTAGACAACTTTACATGCCCTGCTGGCCTATTTCTCATTTCCTGATTATGGTTCTTCATAGCAGCTGTAACATCATTAGGGAAATCATATTCTTCATAGATAGAAAATAATCATAGATAGTATTTATCTTATTTGTTTATTCATATTTGGATGCCTTTTTTAGGACTAGATTCATACAAGATGTAACTCAGCTAGGAAAAATTTGCATTAAAAATTGGCGAGGTAGATGGAGGAGAATGTGTTCTAAAGAAATAAAAATATACTGAGATGGAATGTCTTGAGAACAAAGCACAGTGTTTTCTGACTCAGTAAAAGCAGGAATTCTTTAACATGAGAACAGAATTAATATACTAGAGACAATAAAATTCACCACATGTAAATTTACGCTACTTCCAGTAAGGGCTAAACATGAATATATTTCAATTCCCACAGCATTAGCTTGTGCTCTTATTGTCCTCAGTGCTGCCAAAATTTTCACAGCTTCCAGCTGGATCTTCTCTTAAACTTGCTATTAGTCTCCCATTCTGTACACACTTAAAATTTCCATTCACTTCATTAGGAAATCTTAAATATCAAGAATGCAACAATAACGTTTATTCCAAATCCCTGTTCCAGTGGTTTTACCGCCTTTCTTCTAGATGTCTCTAGAAGCCCACAGTCAGTTCATGTCCTTCATTTTAACACCTCTTTCATTCTTTTAGGATAGAAAGGGATTTCAAGTGAACCACAAATTATTATACATATAAAATACTATTCTTATATTGAAAGTATTTTCCTTTAAACCCAAAATATTTGGAGTGCCTCCCAACAGGACAAGTCTCCCAGATGTTCTTAGGATGAAAAACATATTTGTGACATCTTGAAGCATGTATTTATTCAGAGATTATAATAAAGAAATAAAGCTGGGGAAAGGTATTTATAATCTTACCAGTGTTTTCTGTGTTCAGACAGCTAAAGAGCACACGTAAATGTAACTGTTCTCCTACTCAGCAAGCATTCCCCTTTGCTGTGATACACTTTGCCAACCTCCTCCTCATTAAAATCCTTGTAGGATATGATTTCTGAGTCACACATTCAAGGTTCAGAACAAAGTGTTGCAGCATAAAACTCAGGAATATGGTTCAAAATAAAACGACATTTTGAAAACTAGTGATGTGTGCTTTTTATAAAAAAAAAAAGCAAAAAAAAAGGCAAAAAAAAAGCAATGACTTAATCATCAAAAGGGAAACATTCTCTAGGATCCAGAGAACCTGATTCAGTTCTCATAATGTAAACATGGGGATTGAAATGGGAAAGTCTAACGATGACATTGGAACAAGTGAAATAACAGTACTGTAAAATCATTGTTAGATCAAAATGTTACTCAAACCTGTGCTTCTTTTCATATCTTCGAAGAAGTTTTTAGCATTGCAAACATAAGCTTGTTTTCAGGTTCCCCGTATTAATGAATTAGAGCAGAATGGAAGGCAATATAGAGATGCAAAGAAGAGCAAGAAATGCCCAGGTAGAGGAAACTGGTGAATAGCAAAAAGAAAAATAAATAAAAAAAATTAAAAAAATTGAAGATTTGTTCTCATTGACATCTGTCCTTTCTTATATGACTTACTCATTTCTACCTCTAGAATATTCTGTTTATGCTTTTCTATGGGTTTGATTGTATAATGTGACTCTAGTGGAGATAAATGTAGTACCAAGAGGTTAATGAAAATGATGTGAACTAAAAGTACATTTTAGTGAGTGTAATCTAGTATAACACCGAAATACAATTGGTGAAGTATTTTCTTCAACACAACATACATGAAGACACTATTAAACTGTTAAAGTTGGCAGTAACCCTTTCTATTTATTATTACCCATATTAAAAAATTTCTAATAGGTCAGTCAAATTAAAATAAAGAATTGATTTCTCCCAAGAACAGTTTTTGCATTGGACCAGTATCCCAGCCCATCCAACATAGCCATGTCCTAAACTGCATTAACTGTCAAGCTTTATCATAACTAATTAGCAAAAATAACGATCCTGGAAAATTGTAAGTTCTTATTCTTTCTGATATAGACAATTGTTACATACTCAGAATAATTTTAAGACATTTTGAAATTACAGTTAAAGCATAAATAAGTGTTTATTACTAAAGTTTATCTGAATGATATTTCCAATTATTTAGATATCCTCCAAGAAAAGACTGGTGTATCTAAGCTACTTTTCTCATGCCTACCAGAGTCACCAAGCATAAAGGCATTAACCATTACAAAAATTACTTAAAAACGTGCAATAAGGAGGGACATTATTCATATTGATCATCATGCAGCTACACCATTAATTTTGGGTATTCTGAAAAGTGACTGTGTTCAACTTTGTACAAAATGTGGCAGTTAAACCTTATCAAAGGAAGAAAACCACCACCAGAAGTTGTTTCAAAACTAAAGCCTATCCTGGGGGAAGAAAAAATAAATAAAAGAAATGCACACGTCCATGTGATCTATATAAATAAATATAAACAGTTACCAGGAAAAGTCGTGTGTCGCCATCACCCATCCCCGCCCCCACCCCCACCCCCCACCACCCCCGCAATCAGATTCTGTTTACATAGTTGTCTTTGCTGTTAAAATACTAATGAGGTGAGGTAAGTAGCACCATTCACATTCTATGTATAGGGTGATAACGGATTCTCATCTCAGTCACTAATAAGACTTTTTTATGTCAAACCTGCTGAATCTTTTGAAGCAGATTGAATCATTATTCTCTTAAACTCCAGATGGCCACCTTCCCATTAAGGTATTTTTCTTTATCACTATTATGCTACAGCATGTACTGGCAGATAATGACTATTTACCTTTTTCTTTTTTTTTTTCTTTTTTTTTTTTTTTTTTTTTTTTTACCTTACATTTGTATGATTCCAATTGCTTTTGCTGATAAAAATCTAAATCAATGTCACCTGAAAGAATAGTTACTCTAATGGTTATTCTCTCTAATGTAATCTAATGGAAGAAGGAAACTAACCATGAAGACTTTTTCTTAAAGGGATAACCTCCTCCCCTCAAGGTCATGATATTATTCTCCATGCAAACAATACGATAGTTATCCTTCTAATAACTGTTTTCTAACACAACTGTTGACCTACTGCCAAGTTTTATTGTTTTCCTTGTGGTTCAAGGGGCAAAAAGACCCGTGTAATATGTCATATCAAGTTATGTATTATTCCAGACCAGGAACAAAGGCAACCACAAACAGAATACAAATATGTTTTAGAGGAAGACAGTCTTAGCCACCAATGCCCACATCCCTCAAAGTCCTTCTACTCCTAAACTAAAAGCCACCAGTCAATGTGCTGCTGTAGCTTCTTTCAACTGTAAGGCAAAGGGAATATACAGCATTTCCTGAAAAAAATATTAAACAAATTACAGAAGAAGGTCTTGCAATACTATATAATAGCACCACCTGGTGACTTCAGTCTTGACGAGAGGGAGAAAATAATCTATATTTTCAGCTACATAGATACAGATACCTCTTTTTCAACTGCTTATCTCAGCAATCTTTATTTTAACTGAAGGAGCTAATCTTCGCTTGTGTAAATTGATTTAAAATATAAACAAGATTGGAATATTGTAAAAATCAGACAACAGGAGTTTGAAATAAAGGGTACATTCTTGTCTCCAAGAACCTTCTACATGCATGTACCTAGGGACAGCAAGACCTTTAAGAAGAAGTGGATACTTATGCTTAATGCTATGACATTTTCCTCACTTGATCTTTGAAAAGAATTCAAATGATTTATCTGACATAAATTAAGTGAACTAAACAGATCAGTAAATAAAAATATATCAAGGCAAGTACCAAGCTTCCCCTTATTCCCTTGTGTTTCTTCAAATGCCTAAAACTCTGGGATATGTCCTTGTAATGACTTAACAGGCAATCTCCATGTAGAATTTTAAGAAGGTTCAAACGAGAGGAAGAATTGATTTAGTGCAGAATAGCTTGGCCTTGTGTCTAAAGAAATAGGATGTTATAGGTTAAGCTCAGCAAGGGGAGTAGCTTTAAAACATCGTCATTATCACTTACTTGTATTGCAGTAGCACCTTCATAGCCAAGCCAAAGACCAGGACATATTGTGCTAGGCTACCACAAACCATTAGTAAGAGGCAATAAGGTAATTTGGACAAGGATTAAGCAGGGCATTCATAGATTTAAAATCCAGGAACACATACAGCTCCCATCTCATACAGACATATTGCATCAAAATGTATTTGAAACATACTGTTTCTATTTCCCTTTAAAAAAAAAAAAAAATTGAACTAGGCTTTACAAGACAGAAATGTTGAAAATAAATGAGTGTAATTAGTAAGAAGGAACTATTCACTACATAAATTTTGTGCTATGCAGAACGGAAAAGAAGAATTTCAGAATAACCTTAAACCTTTAGATGCCAAAACATAAAAAATATGTTTGAAGGTAAAAATAATATTGGAAAGAACAAAGTGATATATGAAAGTACAAAATGATATATGAAAATATCATCAACACAATGTCTGGTTCAGACTATGTCATGTTCAGACAACAGAAACATTCATTTTTCTTCGTATTAAGCAAGAAATACATAGGACAGAACATACTTTCTGATTAGAATTCAGAACTTAATTTTTAACAAGATTTGAAAGTTTACAGAAGGCAAGTTTTTGGTTCAAGACAACTTCTCTTTAAAATATTGGTTTAAATCAAGAAACAGGATGAAAAAAATTCTTTAAAATCATGTGTGAGCAACTTTTATGATATCAGCCACTATGTTTTTACAAAACAACAACACTTATAACAGTAAAACTTGAACATAGTAATAAGAATACTGATCAAAGAAACTATATTTGGATTTTTGGAAAAGCATAAAATATTGGTAACCATCTGCTGGCTTGTCAAAGACTAATTCTATGAGTTAGTAAGAGCTAAAGAGTCAGATCTGTGACAGCACAGATTTCTGAGATTAACAAAGAAGAAATATCTTTCATGAAATATTTTCTTTGATTCCTAAATTTCTGGAATCTTGAACACCATATATTAAGGGTAGGAGAGGCCAAAGTCTGTTGCTTTTGGCGTTTTGATTGTTTGTTAAACTTATGACTATGATTTTGCACACAGAGGAATAGAGAAACCGGGAAAAATATATAATATAAAAACAGAGAAACCGGGAAAAAAATTCTGAGAATAGAATGAAGTTTTTATGCCAACCTATAATATTTCATATGAATCTGGGAAACATTTATTGTTGGTTTAGATATCCTACAGTGTATTCTGCTTGGGCTCTACATGCCCTGCTGGAAGGATGCAGATTCATTATCAGCCCTGTGATACTTGGCCAGCCTGACATGGATGGCTTGGACACACCAGGGCACCTACAATGTCACTCATTACACATCTATGCTTAGGGAAAGGAATCCCACACCAATAAATAGCTGTACATGACCTAAAGATCACTTTCTCCTGCATTTCTTGCAAGTCATGTTTGCTCAGACTGAACAGCAATAGAAAAATGAACATATCAGTGGCAGTAGCCTGTCATGTTTCCACTAGTGGGAACAGATCATCATCCACGTAGGCTACCATTGCTCCAGTGAACTCAGTGAAACTTCGATGACAATATATATGCACCAATAAAAATCTGCCAGGGATGTCTACCGATTTATTATTTAGTTTCTACAGAAAGAATAATTGGGAGATAATGGCAACGCTCAGCTTGTATGATTCTAATGTTCAAAAAAAGGAGCCACTTTAGGCATGATCTCTTGGTGCAGTGTGTGGCAAGGCTTTTAGAAGCTCAGGAAAATCTCTCGGCCTGCAAGCAACAGTTGGGATACTGTCAGATGAACACTAACACAACAGGAGAGCCAGTATTTAAGGAATATGAACACATAAAGACATCTTAATCTAGAACAACTTTTGTCAAAGTGGGGAAAAATCAGGAATGTAATATGACAACCCTGAGAACAGAGGTAACCTACAAAGCTTGTACCATTAACTCGTTCCAGACAAGTATGAGAAGCAGCAGCTGCTGTCAATGTGATCCACGGTGCAACCATATAATTAATACTCACATACCTGAAATGCATCTTACATCCTTTAGATGAAAACACAAGGAAGAATACATTGAAAGAAGATAAATGTTGGGATCCTCTACGAAGTTTCGTATTCACCACAAAGCATGATGAAACACACCGCTGCGAATCCTCTGCTTCTTCAGGCAGGTTTATTAGCTTTGGCACACAGCTGTATAAGGTTAGGATCAGAGATGTCTTTTTGCAGATGTTCTGTGTCACATTGAACAATGGGCTAGTTTGGGAGTCATTATCACCTTTGAAGTGTCTCATTCTGCAGATAAATTAAAATATTTCAAAATAAAACACAGAGTTATGAATAGTAATATGAATAATAGTGTGACCAGTATGATTAGATCAAAAGAAAAGGCAGCAACTGCTGCTTCTTCCTTTAATGAAATGCATGAAATGATGAAAAGCAGCCAAAGACTGCTTAACTGCCATGGACTGCAGACCCAGGGTTCTTGTAGTGACACTTCAACAGTCAATGTTATTTCACCGAGGGACAAAGATGTTGCACAAGGAAAATCTCACCTTCATATTACATGGATTTTACCCTGTTCCAGGGTAATGTAAGTAGCATATCTTTCCTGTAGAAAACAGATATTTATTTAACAGATATTATTTAAGAGGATTTGATTTAATAAAATGCTACTGATGAAATCAGAGAGGCTTAACCCTGCTGGATTTCTTGTCAGCTCAAATCAGTTTATGAGCATCTCAAAGACAGGTACGTGGGGTTCTGGTCCCCTGCTGTACAACTGACAGCCTTGGCTTGCATCATCTCCCTGTGCTGTGGGACTTATACTGCACCTCTGAGGGGCTCAGCTAAGGATCTCATCCATCAGTCTTTAAGATTGCTAGGGTCAAGAAGTGATGGCAAAAGAGGAAGAGACTGTGAATGCATTTTAAAATTTTCTCTTAGAGTAAAAATTGCTTGTCTCAAGTGATTTACCATTAATAAATTCTAGCTCTTATTTATTTCTGTCAAATGAAAATAACAGGCTAACTAAATACAAAGGACCTTTTGTATAAATAGCTTTATCAGGCAACAAACTGGAAATTAAGAGTCCCCTTCAAGGAAACACAAATGCATTTCAAGTTCATAAATACTTGCTCATCGCAGAACATAATTTACTCCGACTGCTAACCTACAGTGGTTTTGGAAGGGAGGTAGTCCCGACCAGAAATCTGGTGGGGTTTTTTATACTCAGTACAATTTTGATTCCAATCTGTAGTTATACTTTTATTTTGTGATTTTAAGTTACTTCATTATTTTTTCAAAGGTCATGAAAAAACCAGAAACCTATTATGCCTTCTTTACCTTCTGAGTGTATCTGTACTTATTTAATATTATCACAAAATTGCATTATGACGGTTTGTGGTGGTTTTGTTTTTGGGTTTTTTTTTGGGGGGGGGGGGGGTGTTTGTTGTTTGGTTTGGGGTTGGGGGGGGTGTTGAGTTTTTTTACCAACTCAGAATATACATCAATTAGAACCAAGTCTTAACATTGCTCAGATGCATCACACATTTTCTATTTAGTTGAGAATTTATGGTTTACCTTGAGACTATATTTTAGAAATAATCAAGGTCTTGAAGACTTCAAAATATTCCAGTGCATTCTTATTTTATGCCAAACTACTTTTCCTCACTATGGAAAAATAATTTTTGATTTCTGGTTTTGACTATTTTCATGTCCCCAAAAGTGGATCCACTACAGATCTTGTTAAGTCTTTTCTTAGTCTTTGCACCATCCCTTAACTCTCAGAAACTTCCTAAAGAAGTTTCCACCCATAAGGATGTCAACATTTGGATTTGCTGATCAAGGCTAAACATAACTCTTTGCAATACTGAACAGATCTAAACACTTTAGACAGGCACTACTAAGGCTTGCTTCCATCCACCCACACCACGCCCCCACCCCCAGCTTTAAAGAGGATTTAATAATTCTCTTTTTAACTTTGCATCTCATTTCAAAACTGTGGATGTTGGATGTCCACAAAATCTTTAGTAGTTGTCTTACCTTGTCACATACAATGAAGTATCTTTGCCTGCTGTCTTCCATTTGATATGCTGCTGTTTGTACTCCTAAAGATTATGTCCAGAGTTAACTAAATTTTATTTCATAAAATGTATATATAATGATTATGCACATACATATACATAAATACATAATGCCTTATACCACTTCCATTTTTTAACTGTCCCTATCACACAAAAATGACTGCTTACATTTTCTTTAAGATACATGACTTTGTGTTTGGCCATAATGTTTAATGGAGTATATATTACTAAAGAATATAGATCAGCTGGTACATACTTTTTTTTTGTTCATTGTCCCACCAGTTTTGATGTGATGGAGAAACATTACACGTAATTATTTTTATATGTTTTATAAATCAGTGTGGAAGATACTGATTTAATGAGGCTAAGAATGGACTGTTGAAGGATCTAACTGGAAACATTGTTGGAGGAAGGTTTCCTATCGTAATCTATGAAAAATGCACTTACTGAAGGTATATTGACATTCTATAGTGGTAATTTTTTAATCAAAATGTCATGCAACAGTAACTCAAATCTCAAATGATTTGCAGAAGTCAACATCAACATTTGAGCCTGTCAATTTACAATCTCATAAAAAAATACTAGCAAATGTGTTAAACAGACATCACCTCTCCAAACCATGATAGATATTCATCACACTAATTTCTTTTCCTTACTACATCTAAAAAGAGAATTTCTGTAATGCTATCCAGTAAGTCAAGCTAACTGTTCAATCCTTATCAAGTCGATCGTATTCAAGCTTTTCTAGTGTATATTAACACAACAGTGGTTTTGCTTGGTCCTCTGGCATTTTCCACGGTGATTCAAGCTTTGATAAATATCTAAATGTTGTTCAATGGTTTTAATCCACTTGGGAAAAGTTTGCCTAATCCCAAACATTTAGAATGATAAGATTTAATTGTTTTAAATCCTTTCAAGTTACTAATGGAAGACAATGAATACAGAACTTGGATTTGAAATCTACAACAGTTCTTTGCCAGTAGCCTTATGTGTGAAGAAAAAACCAAGGATCTTTTAAAGAGGTTCAGCCAGCATATGAATCAGCCCATGATTAGTATGCACTTTTTTTTTTTTCCTTTTTTGAACTGGGAAATACTGAATTGCACATTATGAAAGTTCAACACACACATTTTTATATATATATATATATATAAAAAATTCTAGAAGGTTTTTCTCAGTATAAGGAATAAGGTATTTCGTTTTAATTTTTGTTATATATTTTTATATATACTTTGTTTATATCGCTGCATATTGTCTTGTAATATTTCATTCTATATTTTATTTTTGTTCCATATGTTAAGGAGAAAAATACAGAATTTTTTTTGTAATAAAAAGCAACACAAGTTCTCGCCCATAAATTGAAACAAGTCCAAACTGAACTTTAAAAGCTTTCAAACAAAGAAGTAAAACAAGATACATTTTTTACCAGCCAATTTCCATTTTGCATACATTTATACTCCCTAATTCAAGCTGAGATTGGAAGTAAAAGTGCTGAAATATCACAATAAAGCTAATGCCTGTAGCTGTTCCAGCATGACCTGGAATAGTAGGTACAAACAATTTTGGGAGAGAGCCTATTCTCAAGAAATTATTTCTAGCCAGTTCTCAACATTCAGTAAGCTCATAAAGTTCAGCAAATATATTTCTATTTTTCTAAGCATGTGTCTGAAGCAAATCTTTCCAACGTTTTATATTCCCAGGATGTAGAGGCCTCCTGGCCCCAGGACAATCAGAAAAAAACAGTGCAAGTGGATGAAGATATTAGAATCTCTTCTTCTCCTGGTGCTTCATCCTCAGTACCTCAGAAGAGGGTATTCCCACCTGCAACTCAGACAGGGCATGTAACCCTCAGGAGAAGGAATAATTAGGGAGTATAATTAATCTTTCTTCTTCTGTTCCCTAACAAAAGGTATTACTCTACCAATTATTTGAAGCTGTGACTATCTAACTAACCCAACCTGATTTAAAAGCAAGGTAGCAACCAATCAAAGGAAGGACACACACACACACAAATAATTAAATCTACAACCAGTACAGAATGAAGCATCTCCAGCTATCCTCATAAGTATTTTGGGAATATCTTCAATGACAGTTTTCGTCTCTTCTTCATATCCATTACTACTAAAATAGCAAATCTGTAAGGCACAAGAAGCAAGAGCAGATGCTCTTGCGATAGCCTGGAAATAGACTGCTTCTCAAAAGTCAGCCGAATTGGAAGTTGCTCTAAATCTGGTAATATGGTAAAATACTTTTCCACTCCAATCTTGTCATTTCTCACTATCTGAATCTGCTTAAATTAGCTTATGACAGTGGAGAATAATTACATTCTCATGCTCATTCAGGCCAGGATTATGCCCATTTGGGATTTTCCACTGACCACATTTTTTTATCACATGGAACCTTGTTAACTTCTATCCCAGTGTCAGCTGTCCTCCCTGAAAGCATGGAAAGTATATAGTTAAAGTGGTTTGGAGTAAAATGCACAAGTTAGACAGAGCAACACTTAAAGGCTAAACTGAGAACTATCAGGAAGAAAGGCCAGAAAAAAATGTGTAGAAAGATAATATAAGTGACTTTCAGGTCACCATATACTTTTTTCAGACTTGCTGAGAGTTTGTTGCTGAATATCCTCCCAGCTTCACTCACAATATTCCATTTTTCCTGGATGTGGGGAAGGAATCAGCAGAAAGTTGGGGGAGGGGGGGGGGGGTAGGGGGTGTGGAGGGGAGGCAGTCTTTCATGTTGTTTCCTTTGAGATAGCTAAGACTTTTCCTGAATGGAGAAGTTATTGAGAAATAAGGTAAAGGTGGGATTTTGGATTGCATTAAGTATTCTTCACTGCCTTCCTGCCTAAATGCTCTTAAATTACACATGGTTAGAATCAGAGTCATTGAATGGTGCGTGCCCAGTCTGCCTTGGAGACATGGCTGAACTTCTGAGGAGGACAACGATCACACCTTGACCTGTGGGGAGCCAGGACAGAGCTGTACCACACACCCCTCTGCTGCAGGTCTCCCTCCCTGCACAGCCCCATCGGTAGCATGTTGCAAAAACATTCTAAATAACAAAAGCCAGAAATACTATTGGTGTGAAAGCACTGCCCACCAAAAAAGTTAGTAAAGAAAAGTTATTTCAGGCATATTTACTCACTAAGAGAAAACCTGCAGAGTTCTGAAGTTTCACAAAACAAGCAACTAGAAAGAAAAAAAAAAGCTAAATTTCAAAACTCAGCATACGACTGAGTTAATAGCCGAACCGTAATGGACCAGCTCATTCAGTAAAACTTAAATAACTCAGAAAATAAACCACCAATAAGCAAACATACAGCACAGAAACATACACAATATCACAAGGTGAATACACTCAAAGTAATGTCTATGAGTTTGGAAGACACAGGAAAGCAAGAGTGTCAGTTATTGAGTATTCAGAGCACTACCTGCCAGATAAAAAAGAAATAAACTTGCTTTGGGGACATCTCTAAATTAATGAAGTGAGCTTTTGCAGTTTACTTTAAAAAAATAAAATAAAAAAAAATTAAAATCTAGTTTCTTCCCCAAACCCATCTGCCATATAATCAGATTCTGTGGTCATCACGCACAGATCCTGTAAAATCAAAGTACAGATGGTGGTTTATTACAAAATAACATAGAAGGCTTAGAATAGATGATACATTTGGTCATTTTTGCACATAAACTCCCTGATTAAGTATGAAAAATGCGAACATTTGTTTATCTTGGAAAACTGCTATTACTTGTCAAGCATGACCAATTAGGTATTTCTAAACTGTTATCCATATAATTAAGAAAAACAACCATCTGTAAAGTCAGAAGTTTGTATCTCTGGGTTTTTTTGTGTGTTTAGTTTGTGTTTTTTTCCACCCATCCACCACCCCCACCCCCCACCACCCCCCCCCAGAGCATAATTTCTCTAGTGTGATTTACTCAAAACAAAAAAAGCACAGGGGATGCTGATTGCAACAGGTCTATGGAAATTTCCTTGATTTTTCCTTCATGTCTTTTTGAGTTTTCTCCCCTTTTACAGACAGATGTCATCTGGAAATAAGGAAAGAAAATAAGGTGGTTTCTAAGAAATATTTATATTTTTCATCCTCTGCTGCTCTTAAGGGATGCACAAGACCTAGATAACATGAAAAAAAATGAAAGCTGCTTATATTTTTCAACATTGCTTGATTGAGTTTCTAAATTGTGAAAGAAGAAAAATTCTATTTACTTCCAGATTCTGTATGGTTTAGGTAAATCTTAGCCATAGAAAATAGCAAGCAAGACTAACTGCAGTTTAAGCTGATGTAACAGTGTCTGTAAAATGCAGGTCAGATCAATAAAAAGATATTCTGACCTTTTTAACACAGCATTAGAATTAAGGTTGGGCTAGGGATGCTCTCTCTGTAGGCAGTTTCACCAACTCAGAAATTCTTCTAAGAAACATAGGAAAAAATCCAAACCAAATTGTTTCTGAAGGTGTAATAGGCATTGATATGAGAAAAAAAATAATATCTGAAACTAGATCTGAATGGTCCAACACCATCCTCTATAACCAAAGCATTCTCTCTGGCATTCTTTTTTAATCAGTTCAGAGGACAACTTTGGCTGGAAGATAGGAGGCTCTAAGAGAAGACTCTCCAGAGTTTTAAAAGGATTTAGTAAGGTTGTGTTACCGGACATACAATCACAAAATCAAAATTTAGGTTGGAAGTGACCTCTAGAGGTTTAAGTCATTCCCTCGCTCCAAGGTTTCTCAGGTTGCTCAAGGCCATATCCACACAAGTTCCAAGTATTTCCAAGGATGGAGATTGAACAATTTGACCAGCCTGAACCAGTGTTTGGCAGCTGTCCTCACAAAAACTTTTAAAAAAATACAAACACACTAACCATGCAAGGCATCATCGCTTCTTATATCTTGTGTTTCAGCTTACGTCCATTGCCTCCTGTGCATCTCTGAGAAGGGTCTGTCTTCATCTTCTCCATGCAGTCCCATCAGAAACCTGTAGACAAAGACAAGATCAGCTCTTGAGCCAAATCTTCCCCAGGCTGAACAAGGCTTGTTCCTGCAGCCTCTCCCCATAGGGTAAACTGATCAATCTTTTCCATGTCCTTCATCACCAAGTCATCTGCCATTCCTGAACAACAAGCCCACATTTTCCTCTTCTCTTCTCCTGCGGCTAATGTACTTACAGAGGCAATTTGTGTGACCCTTCACATCCCTTCCTAGTTTCATGAGTAGTTAAATTTTGGTTTTCCTAACTCTGTCCTTGCACGCCCAGTGACTTTATACTCTTCCTGGGTAACCCCTCCCTGCTTTCAGCTTCTGTGTGCTTCCTTTTTGTGCTGAAGCTCAGTCTCCTGTTTCCCAGAATATTTACGATTCAAATTATAAATTCAACTTTATCACTTTGTCACAAGATAGATTTCTTATTTTCTGGACAATTGAAGTTTAATAAGATAGAATATTCTCATTCTAAGACTCTTCAGAAGTTCTACACTTACCTCTAGAAAAGCATCTGCAGACATGCCAGCAGCTGGGTGAACTACCAATGTTTAGGGTTCAAAGATGGTGACTGATTATAACCTGACACACTGAAAACTTAAAAAGCCATTAGCTGAGAAGCAAAGAGATTGTTATTAGGAACATCAGTATTAAGCGAGTTTGATTTCAAATAATATATGTCTACACAGGAAATGTTGTTTTGCAGAGCACTGAACCAGTTACCTAAGGTGTTTGAAGCAGAGATAGCTTTGATGCCTCATTTCCTTGTGCTTATTCTCAGAGAAGGACTGATGTAGAGAAGGCCTTCAGAGAATGAAGAACCAACAGCAGAGATTATGCCTGGGGGGGGTGGGGTGGGAAATAATAAAAATAAAGAAATAAGATTTATTTAAATATTAAAATAAACATTGAATTAAAAGAAAATATATAAATTAAAAATACACATTTTGCGTGTTTTATAGCTGAAATCCATTCATCGTTTTCAATACCTTTATTAATTTTGCCACCCAAACCTGTTTCATACACTGATATATCCAACAAGAAATTAATTTTGATTTTATCATCAGTCTTGTGCAGTTAACATTGAAAAATACAAGATGCGAGTTTACATAACATGCCTACAACATCTCCTTCAGCTTGAAAAATACACTCACTGCCTGGTGATTCAGATTGTGGTGACTTTTCTCATGCACTGTCAAAACCAATTTAACTCGCACTATTCTCTCCAGGATTGCTTATGAATTTATACAGCATAAGAGTCAGTCCCAAATACCTGTGCTTCATTGACACAGTCGGTTCCTACAGATGCTACAAAAGTTTGAAGGGAAATGTGCCTTTAAATATCCCTCCCTTCTTGCTCAATAAATTGAGATACAGAGGTTAGCATTTACTATGTATTAAAAGCAGTTCATTAAACAATCCAGAGTAACAGCTTGGTGTTTAGTTGGTAGCTATTAGCAATACTGTCTGTGAAACAGCTGCTTGATTTAATTGGCAAACACTAGTTCCTTTCATTTACAGGCAGAACTGGAACCTTTCTGCCTGCCAACAAGCTAAAGATCGTACACATTTTAAAACAGACACTATTTAACCTGCCTTATAATAAATGCACAAAAGTCCCACCTCACAAGTCAGTTTAGCCTCTATGCATTAAAAAAATAATGCTCAGCTGGCAATCTGGGCTAACAGAAACCACTTTGAAATATTTTTCTGACTTTGATTTGCTCCTGTGCCTCACACTTCTGCTGTATAAAGCACCAAAAAGTCAGTTGAGTCAAATGTTGAAGATGATATGTTAAATGGAGTGAATCAGTCATGAAGTACTAGGTAACAGGGATGTGAACGGTGACTGATGCAATTCTACTGAACGGTGAGACACACAACCCAGACTTCTTTGTGAGTTTATTAATGAACTTTTTTCCATCCTGCCCTTAGCTGTTCTTATAACTCAAGGTTTTCTTTACTAGTGGAGCATTTCCTCTTTGCCCCTGCAGATAATGCTGTCATTGTGGTCACTATGTAAAATTTAATCTCCGAAGTGAAGAAATTTTCTATAAAACTTGAGTTAAAATACAAAAACTCTTAAACTACGTTGGTGATTTTGGCATATTTGACAGAGAAAAATGCCTATCTATGGTTCTGTTAGGAATATTAACTCTTGTCATCAATGAACGATCATGTAGAAGATTGTAAAGAAACTTTCCTTTAGAAGATGAAAGATAGAATTTGCAATCAAATTTCTGTTCTTTTAACTACAGAAATACATATTGTTCGATATACATATCTACCATGACCTTGAGAAACAAAACTAAAAATGATGCACCTAACTAGGCAGCCGCTGTTTAGAGTAAGAATACAAGAACAGAGCAAGGTTTTAGCGATGATTCCCCATGTTCAACTATCCAAACCGCAACTGTGAGCGGCTCAGGGACTTTTTGAGGCAGATGTCCCATTCGCTCCTCTTTAGTCTTAAAATAAGCATATGAAATTAAAACCAGACAATATCTTTCATACACTTTGTCTCCTTGTTTCAGGACTTACCCCAAGATATGCACTTCTTAAATGCATCTTCCCTGAAAGGGAAAAAGTTATTTGGAGCAAGTTATTTATATGTTTTCATAGTAGTGATAAATGTTTAAGGAACCATCATGTTCACAACTCCACGGCAGAAATTCATGCGAATTCTTTAGCTAACCAATGCACAACTAACATACGACATACATAAAGGAAAAGTAGATAATACTTTTGTTATTACAACGCAAGTGTTGCTTCATCATTACAACATGCAGAGACGGTAATTTTGTGATGTTTTTGTACTCTTGTGTAGGAAGCAAGTCCCGGTTCTTCACTAGGGCAGGTCTTGAAACAGTACCGAACAATTGTCACTACTACAAAAACCTCCTCACTCAAACATACTCATAGTAGAATGTATTTTGTGCTCAAGTTTAACCTTCAGGACTCATTACTTTTAAGTCTAATTCAAGAAGGGTGTTTATAATGTCATGTCTTTAGTGTCCCAAGCTTTTTGCCCATTTCTGGGATCAGTGTCTTTGACCTCCTTCCCATTGATAACAGCCTCCAGCTGGGAGGTTATCAGCAGAGTCTGGCAGGATGGGAACAGAAAGGAAACATCACATTTAAAATTGAAAATGGAATGCAATATTTTCTTTTGAACAGAACTTATCATGTAATTGAAGAAGCAATTTTCATCTGTGGCTTCTGCTAACTTCTGTATAGTTCTCAGTCTTCTGTCTGACAGAATAGACAGCTAAATATCCCTGCAGAGCTGACTACAATCTGAATATGTCAAAAAGACGACCAGGGACCATTTAAACATTGCATTTTCTTTTAAACAGCATTATACTCAAATGTACAAAGAGGCATCTGTCTGTCATTCCTTTCAACATCACTACAGGCCTTAGACTCACATGTTTCAAGAACAGTGCTGTCTCCCCTGAGGGCTATTACATACTTGAAGATCCACAAAGCAAGACCTAGGTCAGGAAAACAGTATTTATTTTAACAAAAAAGACTTGTTTCTCCCTCTAGCATTTCAGATTACTTAGGTAAAAGGCTATATCTAGAAATATTTTGTTGACATAATAATTATTGCAATTAGATTTAATTTTATTTTAATGTTATTCTGCCACGCCACACCTCTTCTTCTTGGAGTCTGACAGCTGCATACTCATGCAGATGCTTATTGTGTTCCTCAGTAAGTTACAGACAGTTTTCAGAGAAAATTCTGACATTGCTTACAATCATCGATTCAATAAATTCTAAATCAAGTGTAATCATTTGTTTAAGAAAGAGCTTAAAATAAAATCAGTTTCCAATGTCACTGTTCTGGTAGACTACACAGCACTTGCATCTTGCACTGACGTACAGTTCTAACTGAAAGCCTGCAGGGATCCATGAAGAATTACCAGGGTGTTCATTTAAACTATAATTCTACTGGACAGCAAGGTCAGATATTGTGCTTCAAAGGCAAAATTAAAAAGTAGGAGAATAATTCAAATGCAGTTAGAAGGACATGAAGTATAAACATTTTGTCTTTTGTATACATGTAATTTTAGCAACTATTACTATGAATACAAGGATTATTTAATCACTTTGAGAAAGAAAAAATATCTTACCTTATGCCCAAATCTCTCTGACATGTTGTATACTGATCCTTGTAACACTGCCACTACAATGCATGTTGGTGTGATTTTCCTTGGATTATGAATTCCTTTAAAGTCTCAGCAGTCCCACCAGTCTTTAACAATATTAAACTTACAGATTTCGTATTGATACATGTTTATCACACTCCACTTGAACACTTTTGTAAATAAAGCCAGGACTTTAAGTACCTTCCTGCCTACTTCTATCTATTCATATACCGTGGTTCACCTATACTATTATTTTTGTTTCTGGTCTTAGGCCCTGTCAGAGCCTTTAAAGTCAGAGGCGGACTGCACCCCTGGTATACATAGTCATGGTCAGATTAAAATATTAAAGGGCAGAGGCAAAACATATTAAAATTACTAATCTTATGATTAACTCTTTAAATTAATGATCTTACACGTTAGGGAGCAGAACAGGAACTCAGGAGTTCAGGAAAGAGAGAGAAGAACCACAGAGCTAGAGCACTCAGTCTTGGCACAAAAGGGAGAGGTGACTGGATATATAGAAAATCTGGAATAAAACCTACCATTCTTACATAGTGTCATTTCCTATCAGCAAATACTATATAGAAACCCCTGGCAAAAATCACACCATACCTTCCTCTTGTGGCTGATCTACATAAAGGGTGAAAATCCACAACTTCTGCTGCTTATAAATCTTGTTAGCTGAATAAAAAGAACTCTGAACTGTTGACCTCTCTAAATGACAGCTGCATGGGCCTCTATACCATCTCCCCATGATAGCCAGTCCGAGTTTTTCAATTTACTTTTTAACAAACATTGCAAGTTACATGCAAAAACTCTGTTAAGAGATCATGAAGTCTGCAAAGTCAAACACTGAAAAATGAAGAAATGCTAGAATTAACACTGTGGATTTTTAATTCCCTGTACCCTCCCTGCGTGTATGCATTTTGATACAGTTTTTAATTACTTGATTGCATTTTCTGTAGGCTGGACTATGCTCAAGGGATGAATTAGGGCTGCACAGCGAATTAGGCTGTCATCTGTGGGACTTTTGCCTTAGCTGATAAAAAAGCTGGAAGGTAGCAACTGAATATACATTCCGTCATTCACTAGAAGCCCAGGTTTGATAAGTAATTTAGCATCCAGACAGGCTGAATACTATGGTGTTGGCCGCTATACTGACATGGGCAATATAGTAGTAAGTAATCTCTCATTGCAATCTCTCATCTTAATAAGAAAGATGTAGCATAAAAATAAGGTAAATGGATTAAGTGGAGGGAGAAACCATAAGATGTAGAGAGATGTTAAGCACTGAAGAGCAATAATCATAATCAGACTCTTACAACACTTGTTTACATGTAGATAATCATGATTTTTATTTTTTTTTACTGTAAGAAAATGTAAGTACAGTTTGCTAACACTATTTTGTTCAAGTTTGCCATAAGATTTGCAAAGTATGTGGGGTTTTTTGAGGGGTGGGGTCAGAGAAAAATATGATATTTTAAAGTCCACAGCTTCATAGAAAAGAACAGCAATAACTTATAGGATAAATTCCAATTACTGGAACTTGTATTCTGAAATCAGAATCTTAACCTTTGCAAAGGTTCATATGCAACATTTACCATCTGAATTAATCTTGATGCTATGGGAAAACCACAAAAAGTTCAGCATATAACAATGTCTTTGAACTTTGTTTTGCAAAACCGGCAGAAAATCTGGGGCAATAGAATTATAATCCTTTCCTGTTGCAAAAGCCAGTGACTAGCGAACATGCCATGAAGAAGAGGAAGAACTTTCAACATATGGATGGAGGCCAAAATAGAAAGAACTAATTTCAATTTCCCAGACTGTCAACAGAAATAATAAAGCTGAAAATAATTTGTGCCATTTTATCTTTACGAGTAATAAGCAAGTAGGACACCACAAGATCTCTCAGACTACTCTGCAGCTCTTACTCAACAACAAATTGCTCTAAGAGATAAGACAGTCGCCATCTCAACTGCCTAATGTTCCCTTTACTCTGCTGTGAATGCGTGCACAGTATAAGATGGTAGAGCTGGAAGTAGCCAGTTGTATTTCACGTATAGTTACAAAAAACCGAAACCAAACAACTTCCCCAAACTCAGTTATTGCAGCACTAGATGCCTTTCTAATTTCCGATTTGTAATATAGCACAACATAGCTCAAGTCAAATTTGAGCTACATAAAAATGAGGAAAATGATGTTAGTTTGACACTAATATGACAGTCACATAACTGAGATGTATCTAGCGTAGTGTAAGATGCTCTGAACTGTCTTATTTATCCCACGAACAATTTTCAGCAAATAGTGAGAAGCTACTTTAATGCATTCTTTTTCCTCATAGTTTTCTCACATTACATGTCCATATATCTCCTAATGGTTTAATGCATTTTTCTTTATTATAAGAATTCAAAGATCTGTATCATCAGTCTTTTATTATTTTTTTTATTTTTATTCTCTGCTTTTTTAAAGGTTAAAGTATGCTGAGATTCTGGAAAAATGAGTCATCAGAGTATTGATTTTACAGTTTTTCATAAAGCCTATGGTAGAAAGTTCTTAGGTAAATTAGACACTCCTAGCAAAGTTCTTTGGGGTCAGTCATTTGAACTGGGGCCAAGCCTATGAAATGCAGACTTTTGTGGTAAAACTATCATTTGGCAGAGGTTGTGAGAAAAGTAAGGATCATTTTGATTTTCTAGAAAGGGAGAAAGGTTAATAGGATATATTTTGTACAACGTACAAAGTACTGCACTCAGTTCAAAATGACACTAAGAAAAATGTTCTGGATAAATGTTAACGTTACTCTCATCATATTTAGAAAAAAATACACAATCATGAATCTCCTTGATTAATCTCCTAATTATGTTTTTCTTTTCTCTTTGCATTGCTTATGCAATGTCATTTTTCAGTGCATTTATTATTGCATTGTATTTATTTTTCACCGATATCTCCTTCAAGAGTCTCCTCTCCCTGATTAGTAATTAAGGATTTATTCTCTTTATATATAGGTGCTTTTTTTTTCCCCCCTCCCCAAGACAAAGTTTTAACTTGAAGGAGAAATGAATGAACTTCAGATGAAAACTGGGGAGCTGAATCTATTCTAGCTTTGGAGGGTTTGTTTTGTGGACTCTTAGTATGGAGTAGAAGACTTTTGCTCCTTTAAAACAATGATTGAAATTCATGTGGAAATAGAATAATGCAGTCAGTATGTCAAAGATGTCTAACAGATACAAAGTAATTTCAGAACAAGAAGCAATCTCAGAGCACACATACACACACACAAATATTAAAATTTCAGAACTACAGGCTTAATTTAATTAACTTATTTTTCCTATTTTTCTGAAAACAAAACAAACATCATTGATACCAAAATGCAGGTTACATTTTTGTAGCATCTGCACCTTTTTACAGAAAACTATTCATGTTTATATCTCTACTATGAGTATTACATTCTGAAATTGTCTCCAATATCTTCTGAAGCTGCCATCACATGAAGCTGAAATTTTGTTTCTTGAATTTACATTCCTAAGTATTTCACTATTAAAATTTGTTCCCAGAACCGAATAAGAAACCTGTAGAAAATAGATGACAAAATAAGGAAGAGACATGCATCTCTCCCTAGAGAATGTGGCTACCTTATCTGCTACACAGAGCACACATACACCACACTGACATTGTCATTTCCATTTTGAAATCAATAGATATATACCTACATCATCAAGGACATGTGCTGGAACCTCCTCCCTCCTCACATTAGCCCTCATCAAGCTGCTTATGGCTGCAAAGATGCTAATCAGTTTCTGAAAGGCAAATTCACTGTGTGCCCATAATAGCTTCACAGGCCAAGTCTGCCAATCAATACAGACATCTTGCCATGCATTTCACTTGATTCTGTCAATTTATGCCAATACATGGATGAAGTTCACTGATCAAGTCTGTGAAAAGAAATAGAGTGAACTTGTTAAAACACTGCTTTTTAAAAGCCCTTTCACGTTAGCAAATGACATCTTTAATAACCCAATAACAAATGGATGCTTTAATCAACTGAAAGTTACCCATCTCCTTAGAAGCAGTTTGAAGTCTTTTGGATATCCTGCTTATTAAAGTCCAGATGCCAGCTTCAGAGTCAAAAAAGTTTTCAAAAGTCCTATTTCTTCTATTAAAAATAGAAGTATACAAAAGTAAAACCCTAAATATTGCATTCCTTAAGCCATAGCTAAATTATTAACTATGAAACTGAGAATTCAAGACTTGGCAAACGACCTCAGGACTGAGCACACTTAAATAACTGGACAGGTTTATTTCAGCAAGATTTTACAAAGGGGCAAAACAGATGACAAATAATTTTGTCACTGAAGGGCTTTCTGGCACTTAAGCAAAGTGAGTAGGAAGTATTCCCAAAGCACAGTGTATCAGATACTCATTTTAGAAGGCTACTGCTTAGTGGTCACTTCATGGGGTTTAGTACGGGAAAATTAGGTTCAGGGAATTTTTGTATTTTCTATATTTGTTGATCCAGATTTTTTACCATCTTGTTTGTAACACAGTAACTAGCTGTTCATGCCACAGACTATGAACAGCAGATGAGATTGACGTTTTAAAAAGAAAAGATCCTGGGTTTTTATTAATTCTCTTTTTGAAGGCTGGAAAAGCAATAAAGTATGGAAAATGTGAATGTATCAAAAGAAAATGTTTATAAAGAGAATATTTTTCAGACTCATCTGCCATCTGTCGGCTGACAATGATTAATTGTGTGCAGGCTCTGTTATATATAATCAGTGTTTTCAAAAGCGCAAATTTTTAAAAAAATATTAACAATATAGCATTGCAATAGCATAGGTGTACTGAAGGCTGTGCTCTTAAATTTTTCTTCTCAGGAACACCGAGTTAGACTAAGACAGTAAATATCACCTACAGGCTCTTTTTCCTAGGAAATTTGTCTTTCTCCTTGTCTTCTAGAGGCAGACAATGTATTTGTTCAACTGACTAAGGAACCAGCAGGATTCTATTGTTTGTCATAGAGCTCGTCTGCTGAGAGAAAGAAGCTCAAGTGAACCTATTTTTCTTTTTTAGTGATTCAAAAGAACATGTTACAAGACCATCTGTTAGCTGCATGGACTATCCAGTCAGCATCTATTTTCAAAACTACTTGTTTGGCAATAGATATCACAAATACTCTCCTTGTTAATGTTGCAAGTCAAAAGCAAAGATGAAAGCAGCAAATAGCTTTGCTAAAAATCATAACCAAACATAAAAAAAATTCAGCTCTGAATGCCAGTGATGAACTAGATGTGCAATATTCACATGGCATCATCCACAATCTCACCAACCTAAAAGGGAGCTTTAAGTAGCAATGGACTCTCAAGCAAGGTGCACTACACTACGATGTGTGTTCTTCTGGTGGTAACTGAAGTCAACTAAAGAGACTATAGCTTGCATTCAGGGTGTAGAAAGTAATTTGAAAAAAAATTGTTTCACCCAAAATGACATGTGACATCATAACAATTTCTAATGTAACAACTGGAGTGGAGAAAAATAAAATTAAAAAAAATATCTTCTGTGTAAGTGAGGGAAGGAACTACAGAAGTCAATTCTTACATCTTATTTTTAAGTTGAGGGATACTTTTGAAAAAAGATTACCTAGCTGCTGTATTCTCATCAGTTCATTCTTAAAAACATCTTAAAACTACTCTCACATTCTAGTAGTTAAAACGAAACTCAAAAACCCAGTGACAGGTAATGTCTTTTACTTTATGTATGTGATGATATTAGTCAGAATATAATACAGGGAAATATATTTCTACACCTTACTACATATTTCATTCATTTATTTCCTAAAGCACTAATATTACCATTTCAACTGCAGATGTATTCACCTTGAGTTAAGTCACAAATATAAGGTTCTGTCTGCTTTATTCTGCTTGATCTATTTTCTTGATTTTAAAAAACACATTTTGCATTGCTTACCATGGCATCTTTTGAGGTATTTTCGTCATAAATTCACTACTTTGTACCCTTCAGACAAGCAGCACAAATATTCAGTGGCAGCTACACATGCAGTCTTGATGTTTACAGTTTCTTACCTAAAATATTTTCTGGGGAGGATACAACACAAAATTATTCCATACAGTTAAACAGATTGCTAAAAAAAAACACCCACCTAATCAAACAAAACAACTCCAAACAAATATATCCTGGACTTTTAGGGCCAAAATGAAATTCTGTGAAGATTTCTTAAACATAACGTATTTCAAAAAGTGAGTATTCTGTCTCCCCTCCATGCTTTGAAGGTTTGTCCTATTTTTGTCCATTGTATTTATCAGTTCATCAGTGTTCCTGTCCTATAGCCCTGAACAGTTCCAGTGCTAGAGCAGCACATTGACTTCTGATGATTAAGAAAGAAGGTTTAACTCTGTCTGCGTGCGTCGGGACTCACTTTAACTACACATTACAGTCTGTAGCCTCATGATATCACATTCAACAACGGAACTAGAATAACTGTGGCAGGGCGGGGAGGGGGGATTATCAAATAAAGTTAATCAATATTCAATTTTTGAGATATGGATTGAATCCTGCAAACACTTTCCATAGTATCAGAGAAAATGATTGGCAACATTAGCTATGTCTAAATTGGGAGATCCAAAACTATTACCCCAGACGTGTGCCTGTTCGATCTTCCTTTGGAGCTATACACTTACTGTAACTCCCAGGGTGTGGAGTGATCAGATTAGAATAGCTCTGCTATGTACTGTTCAGCATGACATATGTCTTGGGCTTTATCCTGCCTTCCACAGGTTCTTGAAATTTCTATATATTCAGCTGTTCTCCCAACCAGAGAAAGTCTTCAGGATTAATAGGCTTTTTTAGTCTAGAGAGCTTTCCTAATCTTTAAACACTTTACCCCAGGGAGTCTTGAAAGGTAATGGGGTATATCAAAACCATCTATGCCATGAATCACATATGATGTGACCTTCTATTGCAATGTGAAAATTCAAGTAAAATGAAAATTTCTATTGTCCAACCACTTTGTAAAGAACTCTGATTCAGGCTTTACAGCTTGAATTTAATTTGCTTGAAAATATGCATGGTTGTTTTTCAACAGTTAGTCTAAATTGGCACCACAGGCTCTGGGGAGTACAAATAAGATTTTCAAAAAGGTTAAGCTATCACATTTAACAATAGCTGATTTATAATAACTCCCAGGTGAAAGATACTGAATTCCTGTAATCTATAGCCTGTACTATAATGACCTTGGTTTACAGCATTCTACTGTGCCTATAGGAAACCAGAAATGGAAATACATGTCCCTGTTACTATAAGCAAAGTGTTGACTACCTACATGCTTAAAAACCAGCTTCTTACCTCCTTACAAGACACTCACGCTGTGAAATGCACACCTTTCAGTCTCTCATTTTGGACTTCCTCCCTAACAAATGCCTGCAAAAAACACACACATGAATCAAATAACCTGTTCCTATGTAAACAGGTTTAAGAGATTTTGTGGTTTAAAATGATACAAAAATTGGATCTGGATTTTTGCAGATGGGCATATGCTGAACATACGTTTTTATTACTTTACCATATCACATGGCATCAATCAAGTTTGAGAGGTGATTTCTTTAAACCAGTTATTCAAACACATGCCAAAAGAATCAAATATTCTTTCCATAATTGCAATATTTGTCCTAAAAATAGACACTCACAAGATCCCTTCCTTGGTTTTCACTGAAATATATTATGAATAAACAGTATTGGGTTGTTAATGGTTAATACATTAGCTAGAGCTAATACTTTACAATATATTTATAATGCAATAGTTTGCCTAGTTCTTCCCTCTTATTCATCCATTTTCCTACAAATACATACATTTTGAATGTTGAATAGTTTGCTTCGGGGTTTCTCATCCTTTGAATATTGCTCTTTTCTGGTGTAGGTGTTAGCCTAGACCAGCGACGGCTAAAAAAAGGGAATCCAATCAAATAAGAAAGGAAGGTAATGGTACTGAGGTCTAACTTAACACCGTTAAAATCCCAGTAAAGGAATATAAGAATACAGCTATTTGAAAGGTAGTGCTTTCTGCTCCTCCTCTTGGTGGGACTTCTAAATTATAGTACAAAAATGCAACAATCTACACGTACAATCTTTGCTTGCAAGCCCACCACTCTGTGCCCATACCTGGAGAAACATATAAATTTTGAGTAAGTATAACATAAGACTTGCAGAAATATGCTTTTGGGATATTTTTATTTTTTTTAAGTTAGATTAATAAACAAAAAAGCACGAGTAGAAAAGAGAAACAGAGGGGGAAAAAATGAAAGAAAAGAGGAAGAGAGAGCAGTAATTGTGTCAGGACACAGAGTTCCAGAGCAGAGGGATCCCACCTTCCTTCAAAAAGTTTACCCTAAGAGAAGACATTGCAAAACACATCTCCTTGACCTAAAAGAACACCAACTTTTCCTGGGCCCTACACATTGAAAAGACTGAAGTGGTACAGAACAAACTTTGCTTTTTACAAATCTCTACACACAAGTTATTATATATTTGTCAACCCAAAATAGCCTTTATTTACCACATCTAGGTACAGAGGCTAGATCTGTGCGAGGTAGTGATCTCAACAAAGTGTTTTGTTGATACATTTGCTGTCCTCTGAGAAACAGCTGTTTCAGCTTCTTTCACTGACACACAAGCGATAGGTCAGGGGGCACTACTGGGGTTCTCACTCTAAAAGCCAGTAATGCACAGTCTGTGTCTTCAGCGGATGAAAGAGCTGCTGCAGAAGGCTGCTAATTGCCCCCTGCTCTCACAGCACTGAAACTGTGAATGGGGAGAAAGACGTGGGCAAGGAGCCGGTAATCTGCAGTGAGCCTATGACCTAGAATATTTAATTGGGAAGAGTGTGAAGGAGAGAGAACTCAAACAAATTGAGACAGATGGAGTTTCGTTCTATTTCACAAAATAAATATGTTTGAAGAGAGTACAAAGGAGAAGCAAGGATGAAATATGCACAGTTATTTGACTGGCTTTGAGTTGTCTTATCCGAAGAAATTGATGGGAAACAGCTTAGTAACAGAAGCAAAGAACTAAAACCGGAGTTCACGAGATTTGATCCCCACTGACACTATTGATCCACTCCGACCTTGAACAAGTTATTTTGTTGTTGTATGTTCTGAAAGGCAGTTACTAATAGGGCTAATGAATTTCTATGACACATTTTGGAAAGCTTTATGAACAAATATTGGTTTTAAAAAGGTAATAAAAATGCAGTCTTGAAGAAAATTTCCTCAGGATTCAGGCACAAGCAAATTCTTTCCTGGTTATTATCTACTATATTTTGTCTTTCATCAATACACTAGTTTTCTATACCATACATTTGAGAAAAGACCTTCTCTTTCATTAATGTGCTCAAAATTTTAAGGAATTCTTTTCTACTTTCTTTTTACGTCTACATTTTTCTTTCTACTGCATCTGATCACCAGACAACTAGATTAATTCTGTCAGGAAAAAAAAAAAACCAAAACACCATAAAATGCATCTTATAATACGAGCTCTTGTCTGAGTACCCCTGGAAAAGTTTAAATGCTTAACTACAGCTCTTCTAAACTACCTGACATTTTAAGTCCCTTCCATGTGATCTTGCAGCCACAAGATTGATTCACCCTTTCTCCTTGATTGATTGTTTTTGTTTTGCTCTAAACATAATGCTTCACCAAATTTCTCTCAGTTTTTTACGAGACACATCTCAACAGTTCTTTTCCCTTTAATGACAATAGAGTTAAACACATTGCCTGCCTTCTTTAGCTAGCAAGGGCTTCAAAATGACCCACAAACCTCATTTGGCCTATACAGCTGTAAAATACTGCCCAGCATCACTAAAATTTATGGTTCATCTTCTTAAAAATCCCTCTATAAAAATCATTCAGCCTTGTCAGTGAAACTATTTCAATTTAATAACATTTAAGAATTACATCATAAGCTTTTTCATGAGCGCGCTCTGTGTATGTGTAGAAGGAAAAGGGACCATTCAGCCCTGTTCAGTCTGCACTGCTCATCCCTCTGCTCCACACATGTTCTCAATGGGTTGTTTTATTCAGACTTCTCACATGCATAGATCCTCTGGCAGAACAAATCCCAGCTGTCCTGTGCTTTTCTTTGCTGTACTCCCTCTACTCTGCAAGAGGGAACACAATGTTTTAATGACAGGCAGTTTTTAAACTATTTTCTCCTTTGGCCATCTACTGGAAGTGCAGCATTTTTGTTCTTTATAGCAGGTTTTTAGCCTTTCAGTGGTAGGTAAACCGCTTTTTATTTATTAAACAAAAATAGTTTGAATACTGACTTCGGCTATAAGCATGGCTGATACCTGTCTCACTGTCTTCTTCACATATGTAGGTGTAATCTTCAGACAGCTGGAGAGATGGCAAACTAGCAGTTTTCTGAAACTGTTACTTCCCTGAATTCTTATGTGCATTTTGCAATATGTACTCATACAATTAGAGCATTTCTCATTAATAAATCCTTAACTTTACAAGTGCAGTTCCTTCTAATTATGTATTTGTATTGCCCGTGCAATTCTCAACTAATTAGATTGCAACTAGATTAATCTCTTTCATACTTGCTAAACTCAATAATTGTTCTTGCAACAATCAATACACATTTAATTAATAGGAAAATAATTGGCTTATTAAAGTAAAGTTACTTTCCCGTGTTTTGCTGAGTGTTTGCATTGAAATGCCATTTTTTATCTCCCGCAATAAATACAAATTTGGAGATAAGGAAGCTAACTCCCTAGGCCATTTTCCAGGTTTTGAAATCAGTAGGACTTTTGCACATGCATGAAATTAAACAGTAGGCCAGGATATAAAACATTTGATCACACTGTTCAAATGTAAATCAGTCTGTCCTCCCCTTCCCTAGCAGTTCTGAAATCACCTTTACATTTAAGACTAACCTGAGAGAAGTCCTAGTTTTCAAAAGATCTCAATTTCTACAGATTCATTAAACATTCCAAGGTATTTTCTCTGGCTTCTCTACCAAAGGAGTTGAGTTACCAAGGGGACCTATAAATTTTGTAAGAGGGCAGGGAAAATTTCATTTGTAGTTCACAGCACACTAAACACCATTAGGCTCAGTCATGAGGCAAAAATCCACGGGATGTTACATTTCACCAAATTGCTTGCTCAGGGAATGACTCTGAATACGGAAGCCATCAAGTATAAAGGTAGGATGGGGGGTTTTGGTGGTGTTGGGTTTTTTTGTGATGGAAAACAGCAAACTAAGACTACATTACAGATCTGCTTGGATTCCACAAACATTAACCATGTGAATTTTACTACTGAAATCACATACACCACATAAGCAGTAGGTGGGGTTCAGTAGACAGATGGTTGCAGGGATGCATACAAGTCCCAAGCGTAACAGCAACCTGAAGTAATGTTGTAGTACCATTACAAGACCCAAATTTAACCTTGGTATGTTTGACATTTTAGTCATATTTACACGCTTGTATCCACAAGGGAAGCAGCTGGGAACAGGAATTCGGAAACTGTGCAGTTCATGAGCTTTCCCTGCATTGGTTTCTGGAACTTGCAGGTACATCCTTAGACTACTGTTTCTGACAGAAATGAGGTCACTATCATTACTTAATATTACAAATGCAGAAGAATGTTACAAGTGAAAATATATCTAAAATTCAATAGCCCAGTTTCATTACTATTACCTCTTTTTTTCCAGTATTTCCACAGTATTGAAATCAATACTGTTTTTTCGTAATATTAGTTTTGAAATTTTAAGTATTGTAGCAATATTTCTCAAACCAGTGCCATTCTAATGTTTTACTTTTTATGAAGTCCAGACATTTCAACAAGTAAATAATAGATAATTCCATTTTTGAAGGCGTTTACTGTTATGAATCAATAACATGCTGTTACTATGTCAGTTTGGCACTATTCATCATCCTCCATTGCCTATTTTCAGAGAAAAAACAGGCTGAGCCTTTCTCAATCTCTCTCTCAGCCACCAAACCTCATTCTCCATCTTTGGCTCTTCTGTCACTCTACCAAGGTCTCTAACATTTTTTTTCCTTTCCCAGATTAATATTTATTCTCTCATCTTGTGCTCCCCCCAATCTTCAGAAACTAATTCAATTGGAGTTACTACATAGTACAAGAATTCAGACTCATCTACTCCCTACAGCATGACAGCAAGATATATTTATATATATATTGAAAGGTCTTAATTAAAAGTCTTAATTAAAAAAACATATGTAAGAGATTATTTCAGTAATTCTTGTTACTTAAAACAATTAATTTAAAGAACAAATTATACTGCAAATGTATTTAAAAATTTTATTTGAGGCAATACACATTACTTTTGACCCTTAACTCACTGATTTTCAACACAAAGTTTCCAGCTGAGCAGCCAGAAAGGAGGACAATTATTTTTTTTTTTTGAAATAAATGATTTCTAGACATATCTTCCTAAAACATATTTAGTCTTAATGACTTTTGCTTCTAGTTTAGATTGAAGTGATAAAGAAGTATGTAACATTTCAGGAAGAGATTCATCAGCTCTATGAATACAGACATTTTGAAAAGTATTTTTTGAAGTTTCCTTAAATTTCAGTGAAAAGGGAACTGGAATAGACTTATGGGGAGCCAGGTTGAATGATACAAATGCTTTAAGTGCTGAAGAAATATACTGAATTAGAACTGGTTTTCTCTCACTGAGTAGCAGCAGCTGGTGTAAAAGCTAATCCTGTTATCACTTCCACAGGTTTTCTACTAGCACATCCCCAAAGAATAGGATCTTTAACCACAAATTAAACAGGCTGCACTCTTTTCTTGTCCATTATTTGCATAAAAATAAAACTAGTCCTTTGTGTTTTAATTGTCGTGCTAAGTTTTAAAATGGTACCATTTTTCAGAGGCAAGAGATTACACTCACATTTCCAAGAGATGTGATAACATGAATCAAGTGACTGTTAAAAGGCACACCGCTGCATCAGGTCACATGATAGGAAAACGTGCATTTCAGAGGTGCAAGATTAAGATAGTCTTAGATAGGATCAAAAAGTCCCTTGGTTCATATGATAGAAAGATCAGAAAAGAGGCTGCAGCGAGGAAGAAGAGCTACATTAAACAAAGGTCCCTGATACTAGGTGCACATTTCCCAGCTGCCATGAAATGCTCCTGTATCTATCCTCCCTGGCTCTGGGATGTCATGCATCAAATAGAGTTGGACCAGCTTCCCAACCACTTCTACCAGCACACAGCATTCTAGGGGAAGGAGAAAGGCTCTGAGCAGGAGAGTGTGTCCTTTGTTCTACAGGTATTTTGAATCATTCAGCTAGACAATAAATTTGATTGTATACATGTATGTATGTATATATGTAACACCATACTTATTTTTTTAGTTCTCTGATATCTCTGTTTCTGTAGTTCCTCTTCTTGCTGAGCTATTCCTGTACAATTGCTTAATTGCCTAAAACAGGAAGAACAACAACTTGCCTTCGGAAGCTTCTGGACATCCATATTTTCAAATGAAAGAAGGATTTTGGTTTTATGCTCTCTGCCACAGGTCAGTCAGTTTTCATTACACACAGTGAGGTATCCATCCAGGTTTCTTCTCTCAAGACAGACTTTGGAACTGAAGGTCTGTCTGCTGCTGTAGTCAATTCTTACTAACTACAAAAGTAGGCATTAGCTAAAATGAATCTAATAGTTAATACTGGTCCATCGAGATCAAGGCAAATAGGTCAGGCAGGATGAGTCAAGGCAAATCTCATGGAAGTACTTTGTACAAATCAAGAGAAAATTAAATGTACATATGTCTATGAAAACACTGCTGGTGTCAATTGTTATTAGATGCTAGAAAGACTTTGTTTTCCCTATTAATCTTATTTATAATAGTTAGAATTCTTAATTTTTTTATTTAAACTTTTTGGATTTTTTTGGAATTGAGTATTTTCTGTGAAGAGAAGATACAGCTTTGAAGGCCTCATCTTTTCTATATATTTGTACTCCATTTTTATTTTCTCGGATAGACATATCTTAACTGAGATTTACCTAACGCTTATTTGAAACATCTCCATTTATCACTGTTTCATGATTAATTAATGGGTTAATTAATTGTCCTCTATTATCGTCAGCCCACAAGTAACACAATCAATGTAGTCATGCCGTTAAATATTAATAATCATATATACAGTATATTTTCTACAGCCTTTAACAAAGTAAATGTTACACATGAATGTAAACCTCTTTAAACCCACTGAGTATCTAGTGACTATTAGTTGAATCGATTTTTTTCTTATTCTTGGCTCTGCTCTTCTCACATGTACTAAAGATTTGTTCCTTCCATATATCTTAAGTAAGTCAGTACTATCCAACAGCCACAATGATACTGACCAGCTCCAAAGAAAAACTCACTTCAGCCTAAGATTTCATAGGTTATGATCAGTTATATACAATATTAGAGTTCTCATTTAAGGAAATGTCCTCAATGACTGCAGCTGTAACTTTGAATACCCTTCAATAGCTCATTATATTCTGTACAGTTGTGCAAGAACTTAGTCATTATCAGAAAGGAAATAGAAACATATCCCCTGAAGTATTTGTCTTTTATTAAAAACAGTGACAACATCATCTTACTTTCTTCAGAATTCATCACTTTCCTTGGACATCTGATAAAGGATGTTAAAACGCATTCAGTTGCTTGGTGATAGAATGTTTTATTAATAAAGCCAACCTTCAGATGCTCAGGTTTAAATATTAGTGTTGTCATCTGTGTACTGCATTCTTCTGCATGCCGTGAAGTTTAGAAATGCTCAAATTCAAAGAAATTGAAGTAGATAGATTTTAAGAATAGCTGGTATTTAGACTTGCGAATTCCACTCTGTAATAACTGTATAAATTTTTTTTTTTTAAAAAAAAAAAAACAACTTAACATATTCCTATTTTGAAGGCAGAGAAAGTAAAGCAGAAACATCAAGTGCAAAGCCAGACCTTTTAATTAGTGTCTAAGGCTCCACATCTCACAGATCAAGAAGGACAGATACAATCACTTGTATGATAAACAAAATAGTGTTGCTTACCTTAGGATATTATTAAATGCTGTCCCTCCCATAAATTAACGGTGGCGGAAGAGGCAAATAGATTAGATTCTTTTCTGGTGTATAGTTCTTGTTAATTTCAGTATTGATTTTACACCAACTCAGGATATGACCAAATGCTTTTAAAATAATACACTACAGTGCAACCGTCAAAACGTGTTCTTTTAAACAAAACTGCATTTCATTTTGAACAGATGGACAAACCTTTCTTTTATGTGGAACAAAAGAAAAACTTCAATTAAAATGTTCAGAACTGCAGGCACCAACAAGTAAAGGGAAGCTTAAAGCTGTTTAGTCTGGTTTTATCTCAAAAGGCATTCAATTATCCAGTGGCTCAGTTCTCACTGGTATTCCAGAAACAAATTCTCACCTTGGTTTCAGTGAAATGGCAGTTTTCTAACTCATATAGGCACAGATATTATTTCCTCCTACCATCTAAGGGTTTTTAAATAAATAACCCAATTATCCACAATTATAGGGTAATGTGGTATGCCAGCTTTCAGTCGGCATGGAAAGAAACAAAGAAAAAGCACACAAAAAAACCCCAAACCAAAATAAAACCAGTGAGGGGACACAGGCATGAATCTGCAGTCATGCACAGCTTAAAACCAAAACAGAAGCAAAAATTTTGCCTTTCCTAACCTCAGGGGATAGAGAAACAAATTATGTGTGTCTTGGACATGTTTTCATGTAGTTATTTAGGGTCCTTTGAACCTCTGCAGGTAGTTAAATACCTTATAAAATGCAGTTTATGTCAATATTTTGCATGATTGAGGGTATCTACAAGTCCTCACATGTTAGGGGCATCACAAATAATTTAGCTAATAGAAGGACTAACCCTGGGATAAGTATTTCTTAGGATGACACCAAAATTGGCACCTCCTGGCAGTAAGAATTACTCATTGATGCATTCCTCCTCAGAACATACAGCACGAAATGCACAGTATTCCACCAGATCCAAAAGATGAACAGAAAAGGAGGGAGGAAAATGATGGTAGTTTGTATATGTATGACCTAACCCTGGCTACCACTTCAAAACATTCAATAACCTATCAGCAGGGCTTATTATGCTTTAGCTCAGTGCTACACTCATACAGTCAGAATTATTTTGGTTCAGAAGCCAGCTCACATCAGCCTGCAATGCATAGTATGAATATAGTCTTTGTTCCCTAAAGTCCAACTAAATCTCCCAAGCAATTACAGAAGAACATGGGAGCTGAAACAAGAATGGTATTTTTAAACAGTATCTTTATTCCTCTCCCAGTCTTCACACATAAATACAGGTACTTTCAAAAGGTGATTCCCAGCCTTCTTCACCAGAAATGGCTTCAAAAAAATGGAGAGGAAAGTGGTAGCACGGGCTGTGTGGATAGTAGAGTGCTTTTAAGGTGTTGACAGGGTTTTTACAGAAAAATAGTAAAATTTAGTTCCTCTTTTCTGTATACTAACAGACAAGATTAATCAGAAAAAGATTTTTCATTTCTTAGCATTTTAACAAATTACAATTTCAAGTCTATTAATTAAAATATTAAAGTAGAAAAAAATTAAAATAGCTCTCATGGGAACAACCACATTTCACTATTTATGTAAAACCAGCACTTTATAAATATTGGATTGCAGTGATACATCCCCATATGTCAAGGTTTCTGTTCATCCGAATAGTTACTAATTATTACTTAAATTAGTTGTGATCTATTTTGCTCCTAACAAGAAACAAGGTAATTAATGCCAAAAATTTCCCAAATTAATTCCAATGGGATTGATTTACCATAGCAGCTGTAATTTTTCACCTTAGATCACAATATCAGCTCAAAAAGGAGAATTCATCAGCTTGAAGGATGGTTTAGTTTACCAGTCCGTTTCCTCCTCCATTTCCCAAACATTCAACAGAGTCAATGATGAAGCAACACTTCTAGTGACCACTGTTTTGTTTCCACAAGCTGTCTTTGCTAAACAGCACTGATCTGGTTTTACTGCTACCAAAGCATGTCCTAGGGTCCAGAGAATTCTCTTTATTGTTGAAGAAGAGTTTTAGGAATCTGTAGGCAGCAATATTTTTAATACAGAACTCCTAGCTGCCTCAATTTTGTGTTGGGAAATGAAACACTTCAGCCTGAGCAGCTCAGCACCCGTCCCATGGGCAAGTCGCAAAAGGCCACATTCTTCTGCCTACCCCACCTGCAGCAGCTGCGCCAGCGAGGACTCACACCTGGAACAACGCTCCCCTTTGAGCAATGGTTAGAACAGCATCTCACCTGGAATTAATTAATATTTCTGCACAAGCATATGAAAACCTTTGCTCCTCCCTTTCCACCTGCTTCATGAAGCGACACCTTGTTATGAGATACATGCACAGTAATAGCATGATGTAGACTGAGTAGAGCATTTCTGCTGTCAGGCCAGTGACCAAACGAAAAGGTTAGGTGGTTGCATTTGTTTTATTTCAGTGCAAAGGTAAGGAACAGTTCATGTATTCAGGTATGAGAATAACAACGTCTTACTTCTTGGAGAAAAGTCTGTCTCCTTAATATTGCTGTAATAATGCATCTTGACATATCAACTACCTCAAGAGTTCACTCAGGTACCTCCAGCCCGGCACCGAGTTGCAAGGTGTGATGGATATGCACCTAAGTCTCTCCAGAAACAGTAGATACTGAGCTCCAAGTAGTTACATACCTAAAAGTTACTTATAACGAAATACTTTCTTTCCTTGAAAGACCTATCAGTATGTCCAGCTGTTCAGTCTTTTTATCAAGAAAATAGCTGAAAAGCATTCTTATGTAATAAATTACAGCAGTAATATACATATACGTCAAGCTGAACATAAATATCCAGTCCAAAACAGCATTATAATACAGGAATAAAATACTGAAAAAACCCACATACTATATTAAAACAAGAAGAACATGCAAAATAGTATTTACCCTTTCCAGATTTCCACTTTAGTTGTTTTATAGCTAAACTCCAGGGACACAATAATTGATCCCTTCAGAACTATTCAGAAAGCTCTTAACTATTTCTGAACTGACACTTCAGCAACAGATTATTTTTTGGGTTTTACTTTTTAAAATATATAGTAAATTGTCTGATTCTCTAAAGAGTGTACTGTCTGATTCTAAATCTGAAAAATCAGAGTTGTAGCTGGAGAAAATCGTGAATTTCATTGCCTGCTACTTGGTTTTCCCTTCTATCTTTAGATCAGTTGAAAAGAAAGAAAAAAACTTTTATAATTTTATATTAGCATTAATAAAATGACTCTTTTGCAGATAACAGCAGAAAAGGGTTTGGCTTCTTTTTTGATTTTGTTTAGGTTTTGGGTGGGGTTTTTTTTTTCCTCCTTTGTTTCCTTTTTCGTCTTCTGCAACTGAAGCACATGCTTTTATCTACATCCAAACTGTTCCCCAACTGTTAGGAAACTAAAGGGAACATTTCCAAATTCTGCTCAGCTTCTTTAATTAAACTTGTCAAACCTAGATGAGCATCCATATGGGAAACAGACATGGCTTTATGCAAGGTTAACATTCTTTTAACCTCCTTCAGAACCAGTCATGTTGCTGTTACTGGCCTCCACAATTTGAATGAGGTCTTACTAGCATTGATGGATTACTCCAGCAAAATCCCTTCTAGTTAAAAGCATTTGAAAGACACCCAAGGGGAGAAATAGCATTAAAACAGAGATGTATTTATTTATTGCCAGGCAGGGATGCCCTCAGAAAGAAGTAAATCAAAGATATCTTATGCAGTTTTAGGAACAAGGAAAAGACAATGGAATGACTAGTTTTTCCATGGCCCTTGAATCGAGAAAAACACTAGTTTGAAACAGAAAATCATAGTAGATTTATTACAGATTATCTTCACATCAGGATGCTTCCAGAATAATGAAAAAGTTAGGAACAAGTGTATTTGTAAGAGTGACTGTCCTAGAGCTTGTATTTCTCTATGCAAGAAAATGCTTAAATACCCTTCCTTTACTTACATGATTATCTACTTGGGGGACAAAGATCATAGTCTAATGCAAATCACTGCTACTGTGGAACAAGAATTTAAGTCAAAATAAGCCCCTCTTATTTGTTAAACCAGATAATTACTATATTAGTTATGCATTTTAGGCTTAGTGAAAATGGTACTAACAACACAATCTGAATTTTAGGAGCACGCTCTTAAATAGAGAGCCTGTATAACTGTAACATTACCCAGACATTGCAGCAAAATACAATATAATTGGTGGGTTTCAACCAGACCAGTATAGTACCTCTCAGGAAGACTTTGTTATACTAGATAAGCTTCCTGTGAAGTCACTGAAGTCTTTCTGCTGATTTCAGTAGAAGACTAAATGAATCCATCCATAACAGCTTTGACCTTTCATTAAGGTTGCAATCCAGTATTGCACTAGAATTATCCAGAGCCAAAGAATATCTCTAAGTCCCTTTTTTCTAATGCAGTCATCTGCTAGAAGGTAACATTCCTGAATGAAAAAGTAAATATGAAATCCTTCTCCCTTCCAGAGTCAATAGTAAGAATCCTCTCTTGCAACAGGACTGAACAAACTCAAGACAGAAATCAGAGCCATAGGTCTCCCACAGCTTACAGGAACTCTAAGGACAGCACCAACATACCAAACCTACATCAGTGTCTGTAGCCAGTCTCATACAACTAACTAATATCATTTCCATCTGCCTTTGGGTCAACGAGCAGGTTAGTGGAATCAGCTCTGTCACAGCCTGTAAACATAGAGCTGTTAAGCCTCAGACTAAGCATAATAACTATCTCAAAAGATCAGCATTTTCTTCCAGATGCAGACCTCAGTCTTCAGTTGTTCTATACATATGTAAAAAAAGGCTTCTCCCTAAATAGAAGAGGACTGGTTTTTAGAGAAGTCATTAAAGTTTCAGTAGCATACAGTCTACTGTATTTAAAAATAAAGCTGATTTAAGTGAAATGAAAAACTCAAAATTGTTAAAATTAAAACCTGAACTCATGAATTTAGAAGCATGACTGATATCAATATCAGAGATTGTACTTCCACCAGGCACACAGTAGTTACTGTACTTAACTATGGACAGTAACCAAATGTCACTGTTATGCTCTCTTAAAGACTACAGTTGGGCAGAAGCTGCTTTTCACTGGGTACTGCCTGGAAACACAGAGCCGTTACTTCTTTCCCGAGGGCAACCGAGCCACTGTTTCCATGTGCCACAGATCCCAGGAAATGAAAGGGGACAAGAAGGAAAGGCAGGGAGAGACAGGGAAGATGTCTAAAGCAGGGACTGAAAGCCTTGTAGAGGAGCAAGGGACAGACAGTCTTCACAGACTATGAAAATAAAGTCAAAGGATCCAAAAAGCCAGCATGGAGTGATTTGCAATCTGGAAAGCATTTAAATTATAATATGAGAATAAAGGTGAAACTTCGGGTCCACCAGGCAACTCAGCATCGCAATAATGAGACTTCCTTACAACATGTTTTTTCCAGAGCTGCAGTTTCTCTGCATAAAAGGTTATCTTCTGCTTTGGCCTAATAGCTTTTCTGAGTCTTTCTGGAATTTCTTCAACTATGCTTGCTTTAACATAAAGGTAGAAGTAGAACTATCTTGCTTCTCTTCAGATCTGGTCCTAGCAAAGCAAAGCAGGGAACATAATCTGTTATCCAATTTACACTGCTCATTCCTTATGTCGATACTCCCTGCACACACTTCCAAATAAACCTCTTTCCTCTACATAGCACATCCATTTTTACCCCTTTTTTAAGTTAAGACAAAACAAATGTGAAGCCAGGACCAGCTTCACATATCTGTGCAGATAGCCTTGCTAGTTATATTGATGGGTTTGAATGAAGTTTTCAAATAGCTAAAGTCATTTTTAGATACAATTTTAAGTGCCTTTGATGTACAGTGGCCAAAGTAGTTACAGTGAGTTAGAAAGAATCACTAAGTGCATACCACAGTCCCTTCATAGGATGTTATGAATGCCAATTTCGCATAAACTTCAGGGCCTTAGTAGATGTCACAACAATCTCATCACGTTGACAGAAAAATTCTGTTGAGACTATGTGTTTGAATGTCATGATGAAATGAAACAATGACTGTGACAGTCTAGAGACCTGATCCTACTATATAAGATTACTGCAACAGATCTGCTGGAATAGACTTTCATGTGAACTATTAATTTTATCATCAAAGCTAGTTTGAAATGATATAGAAGTATACAAACAGACAAAAATCAATACTTTAAAACTATTTGCTATAATGGCCATAAACACTTAAACTACTTTTTGCACTTTTACATATGAAGACAGATGCCCATTTTGTGATGAAAGTAAATATTATTTGCTGTTAAGTTTAACCAGAAAATATTTTTTCTTCCATAATGAGCTAATGATATTCATACATTTTTACAACGACCTTGTGTTCAGCTTCAAAACCTAGAGGAAAGTAAATAGACATATTCGTATTACAACAAACTATTTTAGATATTAATTCTCAAAGTATGTGTTTATGTTCAAATATGTATGCTTATTTCGTAAGATAGTTGCCATCAACATTATGTTCAAATATGTATGCTTATTTCATAAGATAGTTGCCATCAACATTGGTAGTCGCTACGTAGACAAGCACATTTTGATCTAAATTTCTATATTTGCAATAGGATTTTCATATGCCCATACTGTCATGCTTCACATCTACAGTTCCATGCTTGCCAGAGGAATTAAAGAAAGACGAGTTACTCCATTCTTAGAGTCCAGCTTTTTCAGAAACTTTTCTCTTTCCAGCTTGATTTCATTGACACTGACATCATGGAGAACATCAAGTGAGCTAATGCAACAGTGGGCTGCTCTCCAGCAACCAGACTTCCAAGTTCTTCACTTCTCACCTCCACCAAAGTGTGCACCCATCAAAGAGACAGAGCTCTGACACAGGGCAGATCAGTCAGGTGACACTGGGCACAAAGCAGCACTAGTCAACTTGGAAGAAGTGCTACTAAAAGGATTTGTTCTTTTGTGTTAGTTTTAGCGTGTCAATTAGTGATATACAATACAATGATGTACTATTTTATTCATTAAGTTAAAAAACTACAAACAGCTGAAGAAAAGGAATGTCAGCCTTTACCCTGAAAAACCCATCACACTTTGTAAACGGATCTCTCAGAAGCAATATAGACATATTATCATTCTATATGGAAAAAAGCTTACCTAGGATACATCAAGTTCTCTAGAAACCTAGGCATGGAGGAAAGTCATGGTGTTGGCACTATCTTCAGCCCAGTGAAGCCCTGCTTAAAAGATGGTCTAGTTCTCAGCCATAATAGAATTGTACTGGATCTAAGAAAAAGATCCACAGAAAAAAAATCTGGGAGGAAGGAAACCACAAAATTAAGTATAAATAATAAAACAAAAACAAAACCAAACCTAAACCCAAACGAACCACAAAAAAACCCAAAAAACACGACCAACCATTTTTCTGCACTCTCTTAAGGAAAATCAAGGCAATAGGGCTCCCACAATGGTTCCAGAAACAGTTGCCAGTTATAAGGCGGCAATTATTACTTCCCCAAAAAAATATTGGCAGTTCCCAGAAAAAATAATAATATTATTGAAAATATTAAAAATAAATTTTGCAGTTACAGCATTCTCTTGCATCTTGTACTCCTTCACTTCTGCCTAAGGCAAAAGGATTCTTTGAAGTGTGAAGTGTAAATATCTTTGCCTTTATTTACCTTCACACCATCCCAAAATAATCTGAAAAGAGCATAGGAAGAGTGAAACTGCAAACTGGAAGCAAAGAAAAATACCTTAGAACAATACAATGGAATCATTATAACTGGACCACAGCTCTTCGAATCACAAAACAAGAATATTCACTGGTAAGCTTTATTGATCTTATCCTGTCTCAAATAATTCAAAGAGTTGTTAAAATTGGCTTATTGGTTGAATGTGTTTAGGCCTCTTGTGGGTACTTAACAGATAGGTCCTAGGACAGCTTGTAGGATTTTAAGTTTCTACGTAATTTTTTCATTTTTCAACTGAGTAATCAGTATCTGGAAGTTCATAATAAGCATGGAATACCCTCTGTTGTTTTTCTTCTAATTGAGGGTTGGTTTGGGTTTGTTTTTTTTTTTAATAATGCACAAAACTGAACTCATCTGAAGTTAAGTTTTCATCTTGAAACCTTACCTTCTCCTGTATCTGCACCAGTTTTTGACGTTACCGCTTGTATCATCTGCAGTATTAGGAGCCAGTTTTGGAAATCTGTGAGGTTCTTTTTCTACTTAATTTGTGAACCTAACTACATGAGTCAACTCGCTCATACTGGGTGACCTTCATTCTACATTTACTGGATGTGCACAAGTGACAGCAGATATAACTAGCAAGAAAAATACTCTTTCACGCACACTAAATGGAAGAGCTATATCATATAAAGACAAGTTAGGGGAAGAAAAGAAATAATGCTTACTTGAGCTGTTGTTATACTCAAATACTTTCTTTAGAGGCATAATTATTACTAGGGCTTAGTTTACAAAGATGGCTTTTGTCTTTGAGAGTTTGAAATCTGATTAGACAATGAGAAAATGAAAGATAAATTAAAAAAACATATTAACCAGTATACTGTTTCTTTCTATTGAAAAATATTTCTGGGGTAAAGAGCACTTGAATGACATGGAGTTACATTCTTCAGGGGAAACAACGGGAATTACTTGTACCCAATTTAGGATTATTATTATTAATCAAAATTTAGAATAGGAGGAATCCCCAAACTGTTTTCTAGTTCCTAGTGTTTAACCCTATAAACCACAGGAATTAATGATCGTACTGACAACTGGAATGGAAGAAGCCCTTAGAACATTAGCATTTTATAGAAACAATGACCTTAAGACCAGAATGTTTTCTAGGCATTAGTGCCAGAGAGCCACATCTAATTAAATTAAAGCAAGACCCATTCCAATTAACTATGATTTATAGAGTTTAATGTACCTATTTGCATATTTTTATTTTATATGTTACTGTATTTAAGCAATTTTTTTCAGTTTCCTCTGCATATAAATTCTTTTGACATCAGCAGAAACAAATCTCAATAGCCCAACGCACATGTGCCTTTTTGCATCGCAGTATAAAGGAACAGAACTTAAAGCCCAGTGGAGTGAAATTAATTTAATTTAATACAACAGAAAGCTATTCCTCTTTTTAAGAACTATTTTTTGTGTGTATTTAGATTTGGTTTGGGGATCAGAGCCACTGGACTGTTACTAGATACATGCTCACAGTGCATATTTTTCCAAGAAATAATACAGTTTTCCAGCCTGCAAGCAAAAGTATTCATGGATTTTGCATTTGAAATGTTAGCAGGTTTGATTATAGTTTTCAGAAGCAAAAGACTGTCTCAACTTTACATAAGATCAAACCTAAAATTTCAGGCTGGGTTGTTTTTTTGATTGGGATTTTTTTCTTTTTCTTTCTTTTTTTTTTTTTTTTTCCTCTCCTTCATTTTTTATGTTGAGCTTTTAGGAAGTGCAAAATTCCCTTGTCTGGCTCACCTACAGTCACGCAGAATACAGAAGTATCACTTGACTCTTCCACTTCATAGGTGACTGCCTGGAGATTATCCGGAAAATGATCTAAGGTGTATCATCTGTTTAATTTTTTCTGAATAATTTCAACATGGGCTATTCTGATAGCGCTGAACAGAAAACATTTTATGGAATGGAAAAATCTAGTTAGTTACAAACTTTCTGTGGGTTCCCCCCCCGCCCCCCCATTATTTAAATGGTTAAATTTATCAGTAGTGAGCAAGGTTCTTTTGTCAACTCTAAACATACAATGAGAGAGCAAAATATTAATAATGTATTTATCCTATCTTTGCTAATAAAACAGCAGCTTTCATAACATCCATAATCAAAACAAAGAAAGGGGAAGAGAAAAATAAGTGGTTTCATAACAAGTTAGACAAGTTAAAATCATAAAAATCATAAGACCACCTATTGCTACTGGTTTTTTATGTGTAGCCTTTTCTTTTCTCTCTTTTTTTTTTTTTTTTTTTTTTACATCATTTTAGCAATTAGGACTGAATGCAAGTTGTTATGCAGGATTATAGGTAAAGCTGAAAATCTCACAAAACTAGCCCAAACTGTTAACGTTAATAATAAGTACTCTGCAAACATATCCAAAATGCATACAAGTTAAGCCTTTGGGAAAAAATAAGAATGACCTCCTTAAAGCAGTGCGAATAAAAGAAAAGGGATCACAGAAAGCAGGGAAACAGAAAGAAAACAAGTATACGGAAAGGAAATCCACCACTAAAACCCAGAAACTCTGGCCACACTATCAGGTACAGTTATAAATGGCACCAAAAATGTTAGCAATCTTAATGCATCTTTGCACTGTATTCCAAAATTGAATTAAATGAAACTATAAAACGCATGTTAACAACTACAAGACTTGCACTTTATGTTTTTTGGTATGTTGTTACATGAACCAAATTCTATCAGTAAAGCTGAAATAAATCAGACAAGACTTTTGGTCACTTTTCGTAATAGACCGTCATGCATAGGTAGTGTAACCTTTCACACATTTGTGTGCTGTATGCCCAGTATAATCAGTACAAGGTTTCTCATGAAGCAACATCACAAACTAATAAGCCACCAAGCAAACAAATCACCATTCAGTAGTGCTATGTCCATTGAATTCTTTGGGCATGAACGTCTTATTTCTCTATATTAACTTTCAGTGATTAGTACTTCAAAATGGAAATTTAATCTGCTAAATTCTAAAAGGTAGAAGTAGTTCATTGGTAAAAAGGATTCACAGCTAAACTAAATGGAAAATCTTGCCCTGCATTCTGTTAAATCAAAGGAAAACAATCAACAGATGTTACTTTGAACAGGACTGGACTTATAGAAGAATTTAAAAGTGTTTCCACATACTAGTAGCCTCAAGTAAGACAACAAATCAGCAACAGCCATGTTAAAAAAGTAGGTACGAGGATTTTTATTTTGTTATTTAGACTAATCTTACACTATTGTCCTTCAGTTATCGGAACAATGATAGAATGAATGTCAGCTAAGAAATACTGTCAACTAATTGTGTGATGTTATATCTAGACTAGCTGTATGGACAGTCATAAGAGTAACAGCCTATAAAAGAGGAAAGAAATAGAGGGTTGTGTCATTGCTAGGTGGAACTTCAGAAATTGCCACTTTTTATTTCTGTAGCATGATCCTATTTTTAATCTAAAAATATAGTGCAAATATCTGCAGTAGTCTTGGCTCTCTAGTTCTTGCTAAGGTAGATATTCTCAGTCCTTCAGTGGATGTTGCCGAATTGTGCAGCTCACAGCTAACTGTAGTTTTGAAAATTAACTTTAGACATTAAGTTTTGAAAAATAAATAAGTTTGTTCTAGACACTCCTGCAGGCAACAAGACATAAGTTATTGAGCTTAATGCAAGGGTAACTGGGAGCAGTTTAATGGCCCCTGGCCATTAAATATGCAGGAGGGTCAAATTACACGATCAAGTGGCTGCTCAAGCCTTTAAGCGCATAAAATATATGAAACTCCCTGAAATAACAGCAGCTTGCATGTTATATATTTTCTTTTGCGTTTACAAGATCCTGGAGATATTAAGATGTATTGTCTTTCCTGGAATAAGCCTAGATGTCACTGGGGGAGCTCAAATAAGCCCTGGGAACTTCTGCTGACTTTTAAAGAGAAGAGTCAAGGGAGTCTGCTACCTGTTATCTGCAGTAAAGTATGAAGAGATTTATGACATTAGCCTTAAAAGAAATAATGGCACACTAGTGAATCAATGATATAATTGCGCATGGTGCTGAGTCTCCTGGCCCAAGACCAAAAAAGCACTTCATGATGTATGGAGCTTAAAGCCAAAGGTAGTTTGCTAGGCAAAGTTACTTAAAAGCTAGATTTTCCTAAATTCTTGGCTAATTTCAAAGGTAGTCAGCTCCCATCTCACTATCAAGAAAGATAATATGTACATTGGGGTCAGCAGCAGATCTAGTAGGAAATTCTCATGAGGATTATTATTCCATTTGAAAAAGGCCAAGTTCACTGGAACTAAGGCTGGCTATTAGGAGGAAGAAAAATAAAAGACAACAAAAAAGAAACCCGTAAAAGCCCTCAATCTGTGTACTGAGAATACAGATTTTCAACATACCCTAAAGAAAAAGGAGATGGTAAGATGGGAGGCTGCAAACAAATAAAATAGTAATATCTTTTTCTTTCAAAAGGACCTTCACACATAGGGGTGTTTCTCTCCAAAGAAAAGACAAGATAAACAGGAAGGCAAGGAAGAAAAAGACAGACTCTTTCCTGAGTAGTAAGACCCTGTGGTCAGAAAATTCCTAGCGTAGACATGTAAATTCAAAAGCCTCCTCCAAATTAAGCAAATATTTAGGATTTTTTCTAATTCAAGGATATCTGATGGGATTATTTCACTTTAAAATTCAACGGAATTAACTTCCAATAGGTCAAATATATATTAATAAGTGTAATAATAGATCTTAAATCAGATTTTAAAACTTTTCATTTTGTGCAAGAGCAAAATTCAATGAGACTATATGTTTAACAACTTGTACTGAATGCCTGAACAGAGAGAAGAAAAAAAACACAACCTAGTACTTTTTGAGCATTTTTATTATTCAGTATTTCACACAGTTCCAGTTAAGTAAGTAAACCCTGATAACATACACTGTAATATTTAATCCCAAATTATGTCTACTTCACAAATGAACCAAAGTTAATACATTTACTGTTTCATATGAGCCAAAGCAGTGTCAGACCAGTTTTGTCCCTTCCGATTTCTGCCTTTGACTGCAGAATTATTACAAACCGCCTTAAGGCATACCTTTCCTTTTAATAACATGCAGAAAATACAAACCTTCAAGTGTAGTTATTGTTCAGCATTATGTAGTAGAAGAGAAGTAGCATGTAGTTATTAAATTGTCAGACATTAAAACATGCATAAATCATAAACAAATCTCATTAAATGCTGTGCACCAGCCAAAGTTTACAACTTCAGGATAAGTTCTAGGAGATGGAAACATCTAAATGTTAGAGACCCAACTGCCAACCATCTGCATGCATGAACATACACACAAAACAACATTGACAAAGGAAATCAGGGAAGATTTCATGTGATCAATGACAATGTGCAACCCCAAGTATACCTCACAGCAGCCACATACTGAAAAGAAAATTAGCTGTGGACCTTGTAAGAAAGAACAGCTCATCTACCTGGCAAGATTAATCAATTAAAGCAAATTAACCTGCGTTAGCAGGTCCTAACATTGACCTGTTCTTCAAATGTATTTGTAAATTATATTGGTTATGCTAACATAAAGAAGAAACTCTTATCCAGAACAATTTTAAGCACTATGAACATGAAATGTCACATAGTACAAGCCTGTATATGCATTAAAAAAAATATTTATACATTATAAATAATGTTATAAAAAAATTGAGAGAACACATGCAATAGCTATTTTCAATTAGTTATAACAATGTTTTATTCAACTTAATTGTTCCAAAGAACAAGGAATATTCTCAAAAAGTTGAGTAATCAAAGCTAAATCCTCCACACAGAGGGTCAGTTGATGCATCAAGCTGGTAGTTATGAATATATTCTAGCTTTTACTCAAAAGCTCCTAGTTGCATATTTCCAAACTTGCCATGTTCTACCTCTGACACTCTTTCCAGACACTTTTAGGAAAAGAGACGATCTTTTGTCACCGGTACAGAAATTCATCAAGCATTCAAGCAAATCATATCAGTTCTGCAAGTCTTTGCCACCTAACTATCTTTATGAATCAATTCTTGTGCAATTTAAATTTTACCAAAACATTTTGCATTCATGTTATTCAAGGAAGCAACATTCTGGAAAATGGATATCAGAGAAGTTGAGGAAGACAGCTATTTGAAATCAATGTATCCTTAAAAGCAATAGTCTAGAATGTTCTCAAAATAAGTAAATAATAAATGCCCACCAACTTTCAACAATATATTTTAAATAGCAAAGTTTCCTTAGGTGGTGGAGATCAGGGGTAGTGTGACAATTCCTTCCCAGCTCTTGGCTAAATCATGGGATTAAAATACACTTACTTTTTCTGCTAATCACTGATCTAGTCTATAAAACGTAGAGTGGCTACTCTTCATTCACAGTATTTTAATGAGGATTAACATCCCAGACTCATCTAACAAGCTATAAGGCCGGGGGAGAGTGACAGAGAAGTACTGTCTATTCAAGAATGGAATCTGCTTGTAAACATGCGACAATGACAGGAATTTTGTCCCTCCCTACATATAACAACTTGTATTGCAGCACTTTTAGCAACCTTCAGTATCAGAACAATTCACACAGTCATCAGACACAGGCAGCTTTTTTGTTACAGTGTGAAAATTCTATTTACAAGCAGTATTACAGATATATATGTAAATTAATTTAGATACATTTTTTTATACTTGTCTTTTTCTTTTTAAAAAATAATATTTATTCCTTTGTTCAGAATGTGAATTCTTAAGTTATACTCTGCTGACAAAAACACTTCTTTATTGTAGAACGGAAGACCCAGGGAAAGAACCTGCAATGGTTACTGTGCCTCTTTTGCTATCAGATTCCTGTAAGGAACCCCCAGACAGACTGACAGTGCTGAAACATGTAAAGGAACACACAGAAAACAACCTAAATGGACAAAAAGGAAAGTTTCAGACTTAAAACATGGTGTTTGGACCCAAACATTATTAGCATAGTTGTTATCACTAACTCTTAAATGAGGCTATTAAAGAATGTATTAAAAATAGACCATAATTTAAAAACTGAGAAATCCTTGTGATTAGTATCTCTGATTTTTTCTTAATTTAGACATCATTCCTCCAAAAATTGTGTTAAAAGCAGTAAATATCCATATGTTGCCATTCATAATATGTGAAGTAGTTATTGTCTGAACAATCCTCAGAGTCAACCACAGTAGTTCTGAATAAATAGTAGTATTCGATGTAAATAAAACTGACATAGACTGGCTCAGGGGCTGTGACAGAAAGAATACTTTTCCAAGGGAAAGTAAAAAATACAGTAATGAATTGACAGGCTAAAAATGCATGTCTATGCACGAGACACCTCCTCGGTTGCTTTGTATTAGCCCCAGAGACAATGGTACGTGAACTTTGAACAAAGTGATCTCCCAAAAGGGAGCAACAGTTAAAATATGCTTTTAAATTTAGATTTCATCCATCTTAACCAATTTATTCTGCTAATTATTTTCAGTAGACATATATATATTTTTTTTTTTTTTGTGGGTAGCCACTTATTCATGCCTTGTTTGTAGTTACGATGGGAAATAATGAATATTCAAGTGTTTCAACTCTTTTTCCGCTTCTGTATTTCATGATACTAGTAGTGCACTGTGCAATACCTCCAACTACAAGTATACTTAAGAACATTTGAAATATTTATGACTGTGGGCTACATTAAATAAATAAATAAAAACAAGTAATTTTCACAGTTTTCCCCAAATGTATCCACTTATTTTTATGCGTGACTTACACAGTGTAGATTTTTCCTATAAAGAAAAATTACAGATTACAGAAAAATACAGATATATGATGATAGGACCAAAGATTTATGAAATTTGAGAATTAAAATACAACAGTTTGGCTCACCTGGAGGTATTCACATGCCTATATCAGTAGGTTATGCAGGAAAAGGTGGTTTCAATGCCTGCTATTTTACTAAGCTATCTCAAAAAGCAGTAATTAGCTAGAAAGGAACCGTATGTTACACAGGTCATGATATAAAGCCCAGTCCCAGTATTTGAGACCTAGAAAAGAAGAAAGAATATAGTTCAAGTCCTGCCTGACTCCTCAATGTTTTGATGATAAACTTAATTAATAAAGGACCATTTTTCTGTGGGTATTACCAGATTTCCCAAGCCAACTCCATAAACCAAATGGTGCTTTACAAATTTGTATACAGTAAGCTACATTTTTTCCTTTAAGGCCTTGTTAAAATTTTTTCTTCTCAGTTTCTTAACGGTTAAGAAACTGCATACTGAGATAATAACATTGGGGTTTTTTCCTAATTTTAGTGCATTGAATAACTGTGTGCTTACAACCATATGGAAGAAAAAAATACATATGTGGTTAGACATTCCCTTTCAATAAAGCTGTCAGCCTGCCTTGCAAAGGTCACATCACTGATAGAAAATACCAGACAGCAGTGGAAGTCATTGCATGCATCAGTCATCAAAATAATGCTACAAATCACAATATGACCATTTTATTATATCACTATTATTCACTATTATTACATGTTTTTAAGTTCAGTCGGCAATCAACCTGTTTTTTTTCCTTAGTACGTTTTCATAGACTGAGAAAAAGCAATTTTATTCTATCTCTATTCACTGTTTATCTACTTCTTATCAGGGAGATAATGTTCTGCATGTTATTGTTGGGGGAACTGTCTTTTAAACTGTAAAAATATAGCTGTAAAGAGAGTAGTTTCATGCCAAGCCCAGAACATACCACCCTGTTTTAGTTTCAGGCAGCAAATCCCACAGCAGTAGGAGGTACTAAGCTTATTCCAACACTCTTGGAAAAGCTACAAAAATGGAATATACCCAGCAACTGGATTTTAGCAAATCATGTTCAATGCAACTACTATGCCTCTTTTGCTACTAACCTCAATTGTAAATTACTCTGTGTTGCACACGATCCATCTCTTTCAGCATTCAAACCCAGGACCTTTCCAGATGTGAACAGTGGAAGGTAGACCCCAACTAAAAGCTTTCCAAGCACCAGCTTTTCTTTTCAGTCTAATAAAACACAGCTATTGCTTTTTAATCAAGTAAGGACTTCCATATGTTCCAATGATTGCCCGTATTCTTTACTCTCAAACAAAGAACATTTTCCCATCACCACATTACGTTTCCTTATTTAAATATGTACTTATCCAAATCCCACCAATACAATGCATACTTTGGTTTGCAAAGAGATTATTTTCTGGGTGAACTATAATAAGGAGTAAGAAAAAAAGCAGTCTAAATACAAGCAAACACAATGCAGAGTTAAAATAGTTAATGGTTTACCTTTTCAGTTCTATTGTAATACTGTGTTTTATGTAGATAATGAAAGGGCATACAAAGCTGGTTTACATCTAATGACTAACATTCTGTTACCTTTGGAACCGCCATTGTAAGGTAAAAGCTTATACAAGAAAACTGGGGAAATGGTTTGTTATTTTAGTAAAGCCATCCCACGGGTGGTGTTTTTCATGTTTGTGACGCAAAATTTTTCTGTCTCAAGTGTCTCTGTCAGCAATAGTGAACTTGTGAAAATAGAGGCTGCAAAATCCTGACATAGCTGCTAAACCTTGACGTAGTAGTCTGCTCAGTCTAATTTAGGTACCATCTGGTATGCACTTTTCTACCCTTCCTGCAGTTTCATCTTTAAATGGGAGTATCTACAGGAGAAATTCACACAGAAAGGCTAAAGAGGCAAATACAACTGAAGAAAGTTAATGGCAATCTTTGCTTAGAAAGTACAAAGTACAGTGAAAAAACAGAGAAGGCAGGTGGATACAAAAAATAATACAGTAGAAATTTTGACCGTACTTCAGACAACACAGAAATGTGCAATAGTGAGCTCAGTCTGATTGACAATTGATCATTGATTCAGTGGTCTGTGAGATAACAAGAGCATAGAAGGGTGCTTCTCCACATATCTTCTTTTTGTTTTGTGGTATAAGGATTATGTGACAGTTCATTCTACATACATATATACACACATGCATATTCCTATACATATAAATATACATACACACAGATATATATAACAAAATATATTTATATAAACTCTAAATGGAAAACTGCAAGTGCAGTTTTAATTAAGGGATGTGAAGACTCAGTGCATCTATCAACTTCTAATTGAATTAGTTTCCAGGCTTGTCTGTAGAAGTCACCTAAACTGAAAACTGTCAAAGGAAGGGTACCAGGCAAACTAGGTCACTTATTTGATCTAATATGCAATTTCCTACAAATTACTTAATATAAAGATTCAGGCTTTCTGGGAATAACATGAACTGTCTCCCATCATTTTCTAGACTTGGTGCCTGCCTTCCTCTATTTTTTTTTCTTCTCACTGAAGTTCTTTGTCCTGCTTCCTCCTCAGTTTCCACTACCCTCAAAATGTTTATTACCCTTCCCTAATTCATCCAAGGAAGGGTGGATTAATCTTATTTGTCCCTGCAAGAAATTGTCTGTTTTGTTTAGAAGCTTGCATAAGCAAAAGTGACTGACAGTAACAGATCTCTACATAACTTGCATGGGTTTTAACATATACATTGACTGCTTTTACCATATTTTTTTCCCTGGTACATGGTCTCTTTTTTAAACACAGGAAACAATTTGCACAGTTTCCACCTCAAACCAAAAAACATGGGGTTTTCTTATTTTTCTTTAATCAGTCCTAACCAATTTAGCAAGTTGATAGCATCTGGCTTGTGACTACCTTACTTTGCTGATTGCTTAAAATCCTATTTCAAGGTAATGTTACCCCCAGCATAGTATAATTCAAAGACTCTGAACTTTGACCATTCCCTTTGAAAATGTGAAAAATTGACTCTTGTAGCTGTCAAATGCAAGACTCAGTGGAACAGCAATGAGGAAAAAGGATACAGAATTTCCTCATAACTGCAATTTTTTGTATTACTTAGTGAGAACTAGGCAGTATTTGTCTCTTCTAACAGCTTATTTTCCTTCACAGGACCAATATTCCCATCATGAGTCATTACCATCCTAAATCTTCCTGTCTCAAGTATTTAGAGATGTACACTTTGCTGAAAAATAAAGTGAGCTTTATTAACCCACCAAAAGCTATATAAGAAAAAAAAGCATTATGTGGGGTGGTAGTAGGGAAGTTTTTTAGAAGGCTTTATGGATTTGTATGTGACTGTTGTCATTGCTACTATCATACCTGGGAACAAGAAAGAAGAAATTGCATTCAATTTTATTTTTTATTTTCAACAGCAGCTCGTTGTAGTGCAGCAAAGCAGAGGAAAAATGCTTTGGAGAAATTAAGAGATATAAAAACATAACTGAAATAAAATAAGTGAAATATTTGAGGATCACTTATAATAATTATACAGTACATGAAATAACAGCATAAAACATTAAAGGATCTAGTGGGGATGAAGTCAATGGTTGGTTATGTCTGTTCACACCGAATAATGGAGTTCCTTTTGTGACTTTTTGTGAAGGATGTATTTTGTTTCTTAGAACTTAAAGTCTTTTCTCACCACATTTTTAAATCAAATGAAACAAGTCGCCACACCTTAAAATGTTGATCAAGGCAATGTGATAGAGTCCACGATTGTTTCACTTTGTAAAAAGATCAGAATAAGGGAGCTAACAGTATTGAATCTTTGGGCCAAAATTGTCATGAAACATAACAGCATGATATGCCCTGAGGTAGTCTGGGCTGTCATCCTGAACAGCTATGTGATATGGAGCTGCCTTGTGGTATCAAACTTCATCTGGCCCAGTAAAATTTAGGATTTGTTTTCATCTGTCACCTACTAAGAGGTACTAGCTTTAGAAACAGTTCAATTCAAAGAATAAAAACAAATCAAGCTTGCAGATATGTTGTTCACTTGCAAAATTTGGAAAGATGTAGGTTTTAAAACCATTCAGAGCATGTTTCATGAACCATTGTAAAAGCCCTTCCAAACTATCATGCAACCATGCTCTGGGAAAAAATTAAGTATGACGAGGAAGAAAGAATATTATTTGTTTCTCATTAATCTGGCAGAGAAGTAAGACTAAATAGTGAAGTGACTTATAACTTTATAATTCCGTGCAACCTTTTGCAGTAAAAATTTCAATAGCATAAAAAATTAGGGAATGCCAAAGTAAGAGTGAATACATTAGGTCAGAGTCTGTGCTTACGTGAAGAGGTGCGGACATTCACATGTTTCGGTCAGCTACAAATAGGCTAGGCTAGAACAGATGGAAATTGTGTTTAACTATGACTTTAACATAGATTCCCTGAAGCAAAACCAGAACCAACTTAGTTACTAATATCTATGTTCTGCTAGTCACTAACAGGAGTCCAATCAATCTTTAGTTGCATGATGCAATTAGGTTCAGAAGACACTTTTTGCACCATGTATTTTTTGTACTAATATTTCATAATTAAAATGTAAATCAGTGACATTACTCCATTCACAAATGTTGTCCATTTCTTCTGGACACTCAAATTTTGCTAAAGCAATTGCTCTCATAATAGGCTATAGTATGCAGCAAAATATCAAATTAGGATCATCATAGAGATAAAACATAAGAAAACCCAGGTTATGCAAGGGATTCATTGAAAGATTTTACTAGCGAAACATTTGAGTTATATTTACAAAAATCATATGAAGCATTGAGTAGGCTACTTACAAAACACATAGGTAACGTGTTAGTTACATACTACAACAGAAAATAATTATCATAAGGCTGACTAATAAGGAAGATTGACTGTTATTCATAGACAGGCACAGGAGCTTCTTCTGTAAATTAAATTTCAAGACTTTAGATTGCAATTTGAAGGGGAGGTTTAGGTTGGATATTAGGAAAAAATTCTTCACTAAAAGAGTGTCAAGCATTGGAACAGGCTACCCAGGAAAGTGGTGGAAGCACCATCCCAGGAATTTTTTTAAAAATGCATAGATCTATGGTTTAGTTGTGACCTTGGTAGCCCTGGGTTCACGGTTAGACATGATGATCTGAAAGGTCTTTTCCAACCTAAATGATTCTATGATTCTATGAAATAAATAAGAACAAGAACTGTTCAAAAATAAACTGAACCAAAGCCAAGATACAAAACAAATAAGGTTGCTACTGGGAATGGAGAAAAAGTATGGAAAGCCATCTAAAACACATGCAGACTGTTAAATGCAATCTAAACAGAAATCCAGCTTTGGGAAGGCATCCAAGAAGGAACCAGGACAGATTTGATCCAGAACAGATGTGGAGAGGGAATTTTTAAAATTAAAATCTAAAGTGAACTAATTCTTTACAACAACAACAGCAATAATAATGTAATTGGGGGTTTTGTTTGTTTTGTTTTCTGGCCACACCAAAATTATTCTGTCCAGAATGAGGTTTCCAATGGTAAAGGGACACCACAATATGTTGATTTTTCATAAAGAATATAATTACTTTTATCTTTTGAGTCTATTTTAAGCTAAATTAATGCAAATACTGTATATGTTTATAAATGTATGATTATTCATTGCATGTAGACAAATAATCCCAAATCTCAAAACAGACCTTGGAAATTTTGGGGGTAAAAAATACTTGAGATATCACAAATAGACAAAATCCAAAATGTATACATAAGCAAATAAACCACAAATTTTAAACATTAACTAGGAGTTATAATTTTGAGTTAAACTATGAGATATCACTGCATCTCAAACCCAACAATAAGCTGTATAAATGTTTTATATAAAACAGAGCTGTCTTGCTAACAGTGTAACTAGTTTCATATTTGTGTAGCTTGCTATAGAGCTGTGATAGTTTTCAGTAAGAATGTAGTTGAAAATATGTAGGGTTAAAATAATACCATTGGAATCACATTGTGCCTTTTTCATCTCCTTCCACTGTTGATAAAATTGATGGAATCAAGACATGTTGCTAGAATTTGGGCATGACGACTAATCTATATGTACATCATTATGACTGGAATGAGTGGTTGCACAATGAGATGAGGCTTGTCCTTGGAAACAGTTAATTCAGCAAGGAATACTACTTTCATAAATGTACTGTTAAAAATTTTTTTAAAAGTAATCAAGATGGGATATTATGGAAGCAATGAAAAGGAACACATACATAGACTTTTAATGCTGTGGTTTATGACAAATAATGTTCCTTCCACATTTAGAAAGTTGAATGCACATACAAAAATTACTGCTTCTCTTACCTGTGCTCAGCATCGAACTCTAAAGTGTAATTTCTGGTGTGCATTTTATGCCCATTATAATCACTATCATACAAGGTTCAGCTGGTCTTATTATTAGAAAAGATGGATTAATAATCAGCTTTTTAGTTTCCACTAGGAACCACCTGCCCTCCAGTTTTTACAGAAACAGCTTTCTTACTTGAAAACTATTCTGAGCCATGTCATGTGTCCCATGGTAGAACTAGACTAACTTTCTATTATTCTTATTGCTATTATTAAAAATTAATTAATCTTCTGCCCTTGGGAGCGACAGATCAGAATGGTTCTTGCAAACTCTCGCAATGTAAGCTAGGCTAAATTTAAAAGTTTGCAGCCAAAGGTTACTGGCAAAAGGCAGAGAAACTGATAATAAAAAAAACGATGATTTGACCACTTTAGTTGCTGCTGTTCAAAGTCTGATGTACTAATGTAAATTGTCACTGATTTCACTAAATACACCAGAGTCCGAATTGTGACAGCTGATGGCTTTGAATCATGATCACTGCCAAACTGAACAGCAGCCGTTGAAGTGGATGCCACTGCCTTTGGTAATAACACACATTTGTCTCGCACAGTAAAGTGTAAATGCAACCAGTTAAAAAGATTTTTTCTAAAGATCTACATACACATATTGGGGAGGGGGGGGGGGGGGCGCTAGGGAGGGGGGCAGGGAAGTCAGAAATTTATTCCCAGTTCGGTGCAAGGAGATCTGGTGCAAGAAGGCTGGGGTCTGAGAACTACCTCTAGACTACTGCACAGTACAGTAACTTAACATTCTTGCTACTAAGAGCTACTTTCCATCCAAAAATCCAATAATAAAAGCACAGAGCCATTGAGACAAAGAATAAATTACTTCTGAAGATCTTAGCTCCCACATAAATGAAGAACATATAACAAAATACTTCTGAAAACAGCTTGACTTGCTCCCTGCCGAGTACCAGGATAATTCAGAATGAAGATGCTACAGCTGCTCTATCCTTTCATCCAAAATCTATATCTATCTGCCTATAATGAAGACCACTGGAGTCTTCAAATTACTGTGAAAGCAGTTTACTTTGCTGTTCTTATAGGGCATGACACAGAAAAGGAAGAAATAGATCCTGAAAACTTATTTTCCTTGATGACATCGACACTTGGAAGTACTGGTTGAAATGGACATAGTCTTTGAGGTTCCTCCCTGCTCCTCCCAAGAACCAAAACCTTTTCATTCAGGAGAGAACACAAATTCAATCATTGTTACTTTCTTTAAACTGTAACATCAATGGTTTATCTAAGACCTATTCAGATATTTTGATTTCTCTATATCCGTCATTGATAGCCACTTTTGGTTAGCTTTAGGTGAGCTGCCTTGTACTGTAAGCAAAGTCCAACAAAAACTGCCTTGACATATGGGCACTAGAGTGATTTCTAGGCCAAGGACTGATCAAAATGGTCAGGATTCAAGGACAAAATAAACTAGATGAGAGCTAATACCCTTTAGGCTGCTGGGTGGTTATACCCAGAAGGAGGAGGTGAAGGACTGTGGCAGTGGAGTGACTATGAGGCAGCGGTGGGGACAAATAAAAAAGTGTCAAGGCAAAAGTTTCTCAATTTTTTTCCTCCATAAACATAGGAATGGGCATTTATATTCCAGCTGACTGCAAAGAAATTCACTGAGATAATTTAGATGAACTTCTCAACAATAAGGCCAAGAAAACCAGTTGTACAAGGAAACAAATCTTTCCTAGCATATTACCATAGAATATTTCTGTACTTACATACTGTGAATAGAAATACGTTTGTGAATTAGATTCAGACATTTAATGAACTATTGCATGGAGAAAGCTGAGTTAAAGAAAAAATAATTCAAAGGAGAAAAGAATATAACACACATTCTCCAGCTCTCCCAACACTGTCACACTGAAAAGTACCCTCTGAGTTCACACAAGCCTCTGTCTAGTTGTCCTATGGGGCCTACATTAGCTCATGACCTATGGCATACAGACAAAACCGAGCTATTTTTAAGGTGTTAACAATATTTATCATTGAGGAAAGTGCTTTGAGAAAACTTCATTACAGATTTCAAAAGGCATCCTTTATGTAATAACAAAAACTTGCACTTGAAATTCAAGAAGAATGGTATGTATATTGACAGTGCAGGTTTTTCATCTCTGAAAAATAAAGCCAAGAGGATAATTACATAAAATGTTAAAAATATTCTTTAGGCTTCCCCAGAATATTTCACAGAATGGCTTCTGCAAAGGCGGCAGCTTGAATATCATCACAACCTAAAATTTCCAAGGGAGACTTAAATGAAGAGCAGGTACATTGATCAAAGCTAACAGTATCTACTGCACTCCCTTTATCCACAGAGCAAGTTATCTCACCACAGAAGTCGACTGGGTTGGTCAAGCACTATTTGCACTTGGGTAAATTCATGCTGACTATTTCCAGTAGGAGCTGTTTGAGAGTTATGACATAAAAGCAGCATAGTAAAAGCTATAGATTTTGTCTGTGGATCTCTGTTAAGTCCATGGGATACCATTTCATAGCTTTGTTCAGGGTTGCTATATCATAGTACAGACCATCAAATTGGACTTGTCTTCAAGAATGGCTCAAAAATATTTCAAAGCATTATGACAAGCTTTAAAAAAAAGAGATAAAATAGAAATGTTAAGCATCCAGTGGAGAAACAGATCATTAGTTTCATACATGTAAAAAAGAGAAAACAAGGATTCACAAAGGTAGTGGAACTTGCCTCAAAACAAGTTTCATAAAAAGCACGTTTGACTTGAAATTATTGCAAACAAATCAGGCAAGGCAGCAAGCCTCTGCAATTCAGGAATTCCATTTCCCATCTTCTCCAATAACTTCATATGCTATCTACTATCCATAAACCCTATGAGTTTTCATATAGATGGATTGGTATCATTATAAAAAGAATACAGACTATCATTTATAAACTGTCAGTATCTTAGCTTTAAATTTTAATAAGTGAAATATGTTTGTTTTCAGGAAGAATAAACTCACATGTCTGCACTAGTTGTGGGTCTTTTTTAAATAACTTTTTTTTGAAAATTATAATCAATCAGTTAAATGAGACAAACATTTAATGAACTGGACCTATTTTCTAGTACAACATCTGCTTAGTAACATTTTTATTCCGGTATCTTTAGCGATTGTAACACAGAGCTAATTAAAGAAAAAACCCACAAAGAATAGAAAACAGCAGGCTCACAAGCTTGATATATATATATATATATGTATATAAAATCTATGCCAGCTAATACTTGATTCTTTAATGGTTCAGTTGCCTCATATTTATTCTCAGCTCTCAAGGATATCCCAGATTGCTCTGACTTGGTTATCCCCACAATAATCCTTTGCATTTCCTTTTACGAATACAAGGATAATGCCCAGCAGGATGCTTTAAATTAAAAATAACACTATGAAACTTTAATATATTGCTATATGATCATTGGCTTAAATGTGGTAAGTTGCAATTCCATATTTAACATTCTAACATCACATTCTTGTGGGGGAAAAAAGAAAAAAAATCCAACAAAATTTAAAGCAAGCACTGCTGTCAACTTTCTGAACCAAGTGTTCATTTGTCCTTACTTACATATATATCATTTCTCAATAATTGAACTGTCATTTAGTACTTTTATTAATGCCTTGCTTTTAAGTCAGTCAATTAATCTGAAAGCCATTTTATTTCAGAATTAATTACTTCTATTTTTATTGCCTTGTTTGCATGAAGAAACGCCCATATTAGTGTATGAAGTGCTACAGTAAATATGTGAAGCTGAAGAAGTATTCTGTGTTTTAACATCCTGTTTTTAAGGAATAAAAAGATCTGCCAAAAAGGAAATCAACTTTTATCAAAATGTTTACATTTGTATCATAAAGTATTGAAAACAATTTGTGCATAATTTGACTGACAGAAATCATGCTTTAGCACATTCCCTTTCAAGTGAATTCTAGCTTAGCAGTCCCAGGAAATCTCTCATATAGCAATCACAGATGCTGTGCATCATTCTGATTTTACTACCAGGAGGAAACAGGTTTCTTACAGCTTGATGAAACTTAGGTTTAAAAATTGTCTTTTACATGAAAGCTAAGAGATTGTCTGGTCTTTTACATGAAAGCTAAGAGATTGTCTGGTCTTTTACATGAAAGCTAAGAGATTGTCTGGTCTTTTACATGAAAGCTAAGAGATTGTCTGTATCTGCCAGCTACTCCAGGTCAACAGCACTGCTGGGGTTCTTTCACCCAATTACTTCATGAACACTGACATTCTTGTCTAGTCCCTTTCCACATTTGTCTTTGTAGACAGTCTTTCTAAAGAAATTCCTTTCCAAGTAGTCACGAGCTCAGAAGAGGTACTCTTGACATGGTAAAGCATAAATCCTTTTGGTATAGATATGACTGCAGTTTAGACAAGTGGCAGAAAGAAAGGACTTTTTAACACTGGTCAAGTGACCTTTGTCGAAAAGATATTTCTCTGCTCTCCATTACAGCATTCCTCACAAGAAAAAGCAAGCTGGAGAAAAGGAGGTGCTATGCAACTGATGCAGGAGAGCTCAAACGCTTGTTTGTGTCGATGTGGCACCTGTTAGTTTAGTTCTTTTCTAGCAAAACATTTTTTTTTTCCTCCAAGACTTTCCAAACAGCATATCTCCAAGACCTTCCAAACAGCATGTCCTCACTGCAGATTTCAGAACACAATCTGAAATTTACATATAAAAATGCAGCACACAATATTAATCAAAGTGCATTTACTACAGTGAAGCGAGAATTTGTTCTGTGCTTTTAAGACACCAATGAAAACCAAAACAAGCAGAAAGTCTTTGGATTGTTTTTGGTAACTTGAATGCTTGTAAGTATCTTGATTATTTTTGAGCAGATAATTTGTTAAATATGGAATGTGCTTCATAGAAGGCAGAAGAAAAAGAAAAGAACAGCCCAATCAAGGCTAAGGAGCATATTTCTTTCAATGCAAAAGCTTTTATGACACACCTGTGCTTTTATAAAAAGTGTCAAAACAAACTTTGTCAACAATATGAATTTCTTATAAATATGTATTACTAATTTCTGAATTTTTATTTTTTATTTGAGTGTATTTTAACCCTACACACACACATATCGAGCAGCAGAGATACTATAATCACTGTCACCTTAATGGCAAAAAAAGTAATTCAAACATCTGCTGACCTTTGGGGAAAGGCTGGCTGCAGTTCTCTTATGTCAGGATTTCAGACAGGACTACGGTAACTGTGGAAAGCACCTTAAGTATTATATGAAATTACAGGTTTAGCATGTTAATCCATAACTAAGAATAAAGGTAAGATAGTAAAAGATAGCTATTAATAACAACAGTGTCTCTCTGAAGATATCCAGCATATCCTAATTAACTTTGGTGATTTATTGACCTATTTTTACAGATGTAGTAATTGCGTGAACAAGCAAAGGCTGAGCTCAAGATAAGTGGCTCAAGGACACCTAGGACCCTGTGGTAGGCCAGAGTCAAATATTCATATCCTTATTCCCCACTTCATTATTTAAGCAGATTATCTTTTGAATATGCAGCATATAAGACACTTACCAAAACACTCATGAGTGTTTGAAGTGGAAGACATTGAGAAATAAGGTAAAATATGGCTAAGTTCTTAACACATTCCAAAATTAAGGAATTGCCCTGAGTCAGTGTTGTCCCCTTCATATGCACTTCCAGCCCAGATGTTTCTTCCTCTGTGATCTGATTAAAAATACTGAGGTATTTTTGCATACATAAATACAAAGAACACACGCTGCATGATGAATACGGGAAAAAAGTATGTATTGTATACTATATGTGACATTATAATCCTTAGGACTATGTTTAACTACATAATATGTATAAATTATATGTATTTATATACAGATCGATTTTCCATATCAACAAGCATATCAGCGAGAAGCTCCCTTCACATTTCAAACTAAGCAGCAGTGTGTTCTAAATTATTCTCTAAGACCACTGTAAATTAATTCAAGCTAGAAGGGTCATCCCGCGTGTATCAAAAATATGACTTTTTACTCTGCTACATCACAGGATAATTCAGGGTTCTAGGGCAATGATTAAGTGACAAAAGATTTCAATTAATTAATTGTGGGGGTTTAAAAGGTTCACAAGGGAAAGGGCAGGAGAGAGTAATTGATTTGTTATACAACAAATTAGCTACTGCTAATTAAATCTTTCATTAACATCTTATGAGTATGGGAGATATCCATCTCTTTTTTTCCTTTTACCTCTTGCATTCATTGATAAAAGTAGTAGTATAGATTTGTGTTTATGTTACTCTGTTTCTAATAGCTACAAAAGCCTAGTAGAACCATTCTACTCTCCTTTCATCTTACTAAAAATGTGAAGATTATGGACAAAATGGGGCAATTTATAAAAAAATTACTCTCTTTTTCTTTGAAAGGAAAATATATTTCCAGTTATGTAGACATTTCCACCAGCTTCAGTGAGGGCTTTGAGATTTCAGGCAGATGGGTACTCTTTAATCCCGATTTCTGCTGTCACTGAAGTCTTTCTCTATCTCCTGATCATAGCAGCCTTCTTTTCCAACTCAATAATTGACAACATTAAACATGAAAATCCATCCAAATCAGAACACCAGTGTGGAGATACTGTTAACCAAAAGGATAGACATGAAGCGGAAAGAAAAAGAGCAAAGACAGCTCTACGAATGTGTTTTTCATGTTCTGGTTGAAAAAGCCTTTGGAGACTATTTACCTGCCTTAACTCACTTTTCCCATTGAAATGGCCTTAACTTTTTGTTCCCTGAATTCTCAGGGCTGTGGTAATGCCCCTGCAAGCACTTTAACAATATGGTCTGTCATTGTTCTTCACTATTGGTCTAATTATTCCCTATTTAATTGTCACTGTTAAAGTTAACGGTTTTATAGAGCTAGACAAATATAAGAAATGTAAACTGTAATAAGAATTTAGAAAAATGATGAAAAAAACATGTTTCAAATGGTAGATTATCTATAGATCTCACAAAGGCCTAGAAAAATGAGACTTTGTACTTGTGGGTACTAACATAACAGCTAGAGTGCAAAAAATAGAAGTAATAGAAAGCTGTCAAAATAATGGCTTAGGTTAGTGTGATTACAGAAAAAAGAACTTCAGATTGCTAGAAATAGCAGTACAAATGCCTATTTCAAAACGGAATGTGCTAAGTTATCAGTTTAGAAGAATAACCTTTGACTGACTGGTCAAGCATCCCAAGAAAGGCTCGAGTGTCTTTACTTCAATAATAAAATAAAAGTCTACTCTTCATTTTAAAATAACCATCTTCAGCTAGAATAATAATTTTTCACAGAGGTAAGATTTCTCAAATAAGTGTAAAGATACATTCAGATAATTATTATTTACAGATATGTATAAAAAACCTGAACAAATACAAGAAATACACTAGAAAACAATACGCACACTCAGAAATGTATCTAGAATGCAAAATTACAAAGTAAACCCCATAGAAACTAAATACATCTTGCTTCATTTAGTACATAGGAAACTAAAACTTGTTAAGGATTTTTGTTAAAACAGGCTGCAGAGAAAAAGAAATGATTTCTTAAACTCTTCTTTGGCTTATTATTAAAGTAAGAGCAAATATGAGGAAGTGTTTTCAACAGGATTATTATTGCTCTAAATACATTTGCTTCCCCAAATATATGTATTTCATACACACAAACTGCTAAGAATTTCATGTTTTCTCCCAGGTGAGCCTGGGAGTGAAAGCTAATCTTTTCTGATTTCAAATACAAGAGTCTGCCAAGATTTTCTTGGGTCAGCTTCAGAAGAAAAGCAGTACTCTGAAAGAAAATGATTTTTTTTTTTCTTGAAAAGACATTTCATAGAAGTTACTGATCATATTGCTAAGTATGAGGAACCAAGCAATGAAATCAATGTGAAAGGAAAAAAACAAACCTTCATCTAAATGAGATCTATAAAACATTTACTAAATTAGTAACTTCATACACCTTAGTAATGTTGAGATTTCTCCCATTAAAATTAAAGCTTGTGTAGTTTGCACTTCACCATATTGTCATTACAAAACAGGCATGCACTTCAATAACAAAAGGAATTTATGTTTTTCAAGAAATTACACCTGAAAATTTTATTCAAGCTGTTTTATTACGGATTACCATCTAGTTTGACTACTGAAGTGTTCACAGAAATCTCTAAGTAAACAAGGATGGCGTAAATCCTTTCCTAGTGTAAATATATACTAGAAACTTATAACCCATGAAGAACAAGAGCTGGCATTTTTAGTTTTACTGCATTTATTAACAAATATTAAGAGAAAAGAAGACCTGGCTCAATGACAGGTGATATACCACTGCATGACTATATTATAATCTTAAATATATCCAATATTAAAATTATTAGGCATCAATAGTACTGCAGTATTGCTTACATCAACAATACCAGCCTAAGCTTATATGCCCACACACTGCTGTGCTATTTCTATATTATCCCTGTCTCCTGTTTCTGAACTGGGCTGGGACCATCTGCACAGATAATCAGCTCCCACGACAAAGGGCAAATGGAGCTAGAGCTGGGCCATGTTCATTTTATTTTTCCTTTTTAATCCTTGAACATGCGGGTGTAGGCTAGTAAATGTGAATGAATGGGCCTATGTAAGCATGAAGGGTTTTTTTTTTTCTTTGTGTTTTAATCCTTCCCCTCTCCTACCATTACCAAGATTTTTCTCCCAGGAAATGAACACCACAATATGTTAGTGTCATTTAGTAGATCCCTAAAACTGCAACAAAGGGCACAGTGTCTACAGGATACCATTTTCATATCACAGATTTATGTGTAGATACAATATGGAAGCAAACAGAAGAAAAAACCCAACAGACTGAATACTGAGAAACGTATCTCATCAGCGTGTAGTATAAATTGATAAAGTGAGGCAACAAAATGTATAGACAAACATGTAGACATCACTTCAGAGCTAGGTTCTGAGTTAGATAATATTTAGATGAGTCCTTAAGCATTTCTTTTCTGCAAGGGCAACTGTGGATTTCCAGTCCTCCTACATACCTATACTAATCTTAGTTTCCTAATCCCCCAGGACAGTTGTCATCTTTTTTTCCTCTGTGCCTTTAGCAGTCTTCTCTCTTCTACAGGGAAAAAGGCTATTCTAAAATGCTGATCATTTGGATCTCAGAAAATTAAGCGGGAGTCTAAAAGAAATTAGAGGGCTATTGGTGAACATAAATGAGGCAGTATTTTTACTGAAAATGAAATTGCCTCATCTCTAGGGGCTTGCCACCACTTAAACATTTTCTCCAGAAGCACAAAGTAGTCCAGAATATGGTGGAATCCTCAAGGTTATGCATTGTCCAAAATTGTTGGGAAGAAACAACTAAACCCTAAAGAATTGGTTGATCCACTCTGTTCAGATGGAGTGCCAATAGGTGAATGGAGATTAATTTTACCTAGGGTTTTGTTCTGAAAGGCACTTTTTATGATAGGCTGATCCAAATGTTTTTACAAAAAGTGTAATGCAATTAGCTTTTCCAAATGCAGAAGTCTTTTTACTTGCATATATTGAAGGGTTTTGGCAATCTGCACACAGAGAGGAAGGGGGAAATGAGAAAACAGGCCTTTTAGTGGTTGTGAAGTACAACTACATCCCTTTGTCGATTTGTTATGGTACAAAAGAACTGCCAACACTTCAGAGAGGCTGCAGAGGCAAAAAGATCTGCCCAGAGGCCCATGGACTCCAAGGAGGTGAGCCCTAAGGAATCCCTTCCACCTAGCTGCTAGAAAGGACAAAAGAAAATCCCACTGCAAGGGGGGACAAAACCCAAAAAACAACTAGCAAACCCAGTCATTCTGCAACCTTTGAACACCTTTTTGATCCATAAAACCTGTCTCAATGGTCTCGTTAACATTAAGGTAGCCCCTGTCCTTCTGCCATTACTCATTACTCATCAACTTTAAGCTGGCTTTTTTCTCAGCAATTTATCGGTACGACTTGCTAATACCATCAGTTCTCTGTCCTGTGACTTCAGTCTTCCTTTAATGCTTCTATAGCAGAGATTTACTTAAAAACAGCATTACATGGTCATGCTGAGTAATTAAAGCAGTAAGATTCATAACTAATATGATTTGTCCTTATTTCCCCTGCCCCTATTCTCTCCTTGTATCCCAGTAGGTTTGAAATAAACAAACCCTGTTCAGAAAGCATCATAACATAAAAGAAATGGGTGAGCTAAAGTAGTAGCAGTAATTTTCATTTATGGAAAAAGTTAACAGTAGTTGTAAATGCAACTATTAAGTGATTTCATTCCTAATAAACTTCTCTTTATTTTACTGCGTAAATAAATAGGACTGGTAGGACATCAAGCTTTTATGTTACATAGCTGATGCTGTTTAATCTTGTTAAAAATAGAGAGTAAAGTGAATACCGTATACTAAAAATTACTGCAATGTATTAGCTACCTACTTTGTTGCCTTGGACACCATGAATTTTGAAACTACAAACCCTAGTAGAAACCAAATACTAAAATTGCCTGCTATTCTTAACATTAGCTATCAAGTTACAAACATGTACCCATTACTTTCTTATAGTCCTATCCCAAAGCCTCGTATGTGTCTTTCTTATGTATTCCTTGTCTTCTGATTATATTCTGAAAGGGTGGTATGAATATATATATATGCATATACGTTTTTGTGCGTAAGCACATTCTGAAATGCATGTAGACCCATGGTTCCTTTTACAGCAGCTATTGGACCCCACAGCGGCTAAGCATATAAATATCCCTGCATATGTATTATAAATATATAGACATACATCTATATAACAGGCCCACTGAACATTTAATTTTCATTCTCCACCTTCTTCCATTAAAATAATGAAAAGCTAATTTGGAGTTTGTGGTGGGCTGACCCTGGCCAGACACCAGGTGCCCACCAGAGACGCCTTGTCCCTGCCCTCCTCACCTGGGGAGGGGGAGAGAAAATAACAAAAAGTGCCTGGGTTGAGGTGAGGGCAGGGAGAGAGCACTCACCAGTTACCGCCACAGGCAAAACAGACTTGACTTGAGGCAATTAGTTTCATTTATTACCAATCAGATCAGAGTAGGGTAACAAGAAATAGACCCAAACCTCAAAACCACCTTCCCCCCACAGCTCCCTTCTTCCTGGGTTTACCTTCCCTCCCGATCGTCTCTCCCCCGCCACCCCCCCAGCAGCGCAGGGGAACAGGGGTCACCTCAGCCCCCACACGCTGTCCCTGCCGCCCCCTCCCCCACAGGGGACCCCTCACACCCTGCCCTGCCCCAGCCGGGACCCCCGGCAGGCTGCCCCCCACCGCAGCCCCTCAGGCCCGGCCGGCTCCAGCGTGGGCCGCCTGGCATCGGCTCCATCGGACACGGGGGAAGCTTCCAGCAGCTTCTCACAGAAGCCGCCCCTGTAGTCCCCCTGCCACACAAACCCAATGCAGAGATCTCCCACTTTAAGTGGTTGTGCTGCCCATCACAAATACAAAATACGACTTTATTAGCAAACATAGATATGCACTGTATCTCAGCGACACGAGCATTTGTCATTTTAAAGACAATTTAGTTTCTATTATTCCCCAACTTTTGACACCTAATGAAAATTTGGATAGTAATCTCATTCGCCTTTGGTTTTTTATTTATATGTAGTAACTCTACAGCAAAACTATATTACTCATTGCCTTGTTGTCTGTCCCATCTTGCATCACTCCACAGTTTAAGCAACCAGTGGTAATGTGTCATAAATACTGAAGTAATATAAATGAGAATGTGCAATTTATTGCTTTACTGTTTTCTAGAGAACAGCATTCGTAATCTAAACATCAGTTTTACCACACAGAAGACACATTTAATATTTTAAACCACATCATTTTACAGTAATCCTATGATGAGTTACACTTGTGACACTTTTTGTTCAGTTACATGTACGTTGCTTAACTGTATAGGTCTTTCTATAGAATCATTCAAGTTGGAAAGGACCCTTAAAATAGTTGAGTCCAACTATTTTTAAATGTAAACTCTCTTAATGAACAAATCAATTAAAATGCACCTCAGGATGCATTTATTTGTGCATAAATTTCTAACATGTCCTGGGATTCTGAAATATGAATGTCAACAAGTTACTGAATGAGCCTTTGTGTTTTCATTTTTCTTGATTTGAGGATTAATTTAAATAGAAATACTTTCCACTGGCCTTATTCTGATGTCCAGCTAATCATTATTTTCATAGAAATAATTTTAAATAACCAAATAGTTACTATTTCTTTCATTACACTGCTATCATTCTCTTCTACTAGGATCAATTATAGTATATTTAAAGGGGGTGGTGGAGAAATACTTTCTTTGGTTTTGGAAAGGAAACATTTAGAGAAACAGAATTATTAAGAATTCTACAATGAAGAGAAGTCCTTGATCTGAAATGGTGTTCAGTGGTCAGTGCAAAGCTAAGCGGACTATTTCAAGTCACCGGTGAAAAAGAAGGTCAGTTTATGACTCTCACAGTTTCTGTTTTGTGGATGTTAACATACACATACTGGAATGTATTATTTCATTGGCTGCTAATTTAAGAGCCAACAGCAGCAAGGATACCTGTGACAGGAGGCTGACATTACATGCCTGATTTTACCAGGTCACTTGCTGAGTACATCTGTTTTCCCATCTACAAAATATTATTATTCTGTAATATTGTAGATAGATGGATTACAGAAACTATACATGGAAGGAAAGGATGTTACTTAATACTAATCACAGCCAGTCAATCTTACTGTGTTCTGTACTATGGCCTTTCTCTCGCTTGCAGGTCCACAAGCCTGCGTATTTTTTTGTCACCAATGATTTTACAGATAACAAACAACTTAGATCTCTTCCTCCCCTTAGAAATAAAGATTAAAAAGGATGTGCTATAGAAACCTGTAGGAGATGAGCATCTTCAAAAGTTAGTAAAATATTAATTTCATTCATCATTGATGTGATCTGAGCAAGCAAAATGGTCTTCTCTTAATGGGTTTTAAGAAAGTATGTTTTGTCAAGCTGTTAATTAGATCTTAGGAGACAGGCAACTGATTAAAGCTTTGTGTGCTCTAAAGATTACATTTTTGTAGAAGGCTATTTACATATATTGCTTGCACAATTAAATTCTAATGGAAGTACAATTTTAAATGGAAAATATTATTCAGAATTTGTCTGACAAATATTACTGCTTTTGTGACAGTTTTCTTTTTCTCAAGTTTTAGAGTCTTTATCCTTGAATATTGTCTTCAAGTAGTTAATTAGTTTTGTCAGTCAACTGCCTCAAACTGGATTACCAATATATTTTTTTTTTATTTTAATTTTAAATCTCAGATCCTTCTGACTGAAATCGTGTGGAAAGGACACACTAAAAGCTTAGAGTTAGCTGTGGGCATATAAATACAATAAAATTAGAGCACAGAAAAGATTTCCATGGTTTATTTAATGTGCACATCTGAACAATATTAAAGGATCAAAGCTCTGTCTATCATTCCATTCCAAATCTTTTTTACCCATTTAAGATTAAGTACTCCACTATTCTCTGAATACACTAGAGAGCCATATCGAAGTATCTCATTAATTGTATTATTAAAAGGTTTCTGAAAAACTTGTTGAGATACTTGATAAAACACAGTAAGTCTCTTTGGAAAGTTAGGGTGAGTTGATAAAATACATTTATAAAATATCAAAATGAACATGAATATATTCAATTGATATTAATTTTAAACAGATATTGGTAAAATTATTGTTGCATTACATCTGTTGCTAACAGAAGCAACTTAAGTGATTTTCAGCCAACTACATTTGTCTCCTACCCTCAAAGAGTTATATTCTTTACAGATCTGTTTGGTGGAATGATACACCTGAGCCAATATAACCTTATGAGAAACTTCCAGGTGCACAGACTTCACAGTATATTTGATAAGTGATATTTTCAGTATCTCTTAAAATCCATTACTCTTTTGCACAAGAACTTATCCCTACCTTGAATTCTGTGCTCAATTTCTTTTTTTAAAAAAGCAATACTTGGTTAAAAAAAATATGTCTTTTAAAGAATCAACATATGACAGTAAGATTAAATCTTGAGATAGAAACATGATGATGCTTACCTTTGAAGATCACTTAGAAATAGAAAAAAATTCACATTGTAAATACAAGCCTAAGGCAAGTCTGTGTATTGCAAATCAGAGGAAAGAATATCAGCTACTGATTTTTATATATATTTAAAAAAAAAAAATCTTAAGCAAGATCCATGATTTCTTTCTCTCAGTTTATCCACCCACAATTGCAGAGGCTTCCCTATCTCCCAGGGTTTTGTAAGGCTTATAGGAAAACAAACAAACAAACAAACAAACTTCAAACACCCCACTCCCCTAACCCTCCCCACCCCCCCGGCAAAAAAAAAAAAAAAAGAAGATTGATATATAAAAGGAGTTATGCAAGTACAAACCTGTAGCAGAAACATCATGAACTTCAAATTCTGAAAGAAAACAAGATTTAGGCAAATAAACAGCAGATGAATTCTTCTGAAATGCTGAGGAACAGACATATTTTTCTCTACTGGGCAGCCATAAATTTATTCATGTATATATATTTTTTCTTTTTTGTTAGTACAGAGCTATTAAACAGTAACAATTTTTCTGTACTTTAAATATCTATGCCCCATGACAAAAACAGCAATGAAACTTGAAGAATTTGTTTTTAACTTATTTATGCTTTCAAATGAGGTTGAAATAGAACAACTAAAAAATTACAAAAAAGAAAGACTTTAAATCCTTTTTCATAAGCTCTTAGGATTCATGGCTCTGTTTAAGCTTTCTTTAGTTCTGTTTCTAAGAGCTCATGGGTATCTAACTCATTTCAATGGGAATAGCCTTTCTGGATGCTCCAGTAGAGACCAGATGGCAAGTTATTTAGAAATACTTAACTGGTAAATGACACAAGCATTAAAACCTATAGCAATCCAAAAATGCTTTGAGTTATACCAGAGCAAAAATTTATCCTGTTTTCTGCGAATAACCTAATCTCAAAGACTATTGAAAAACTGGTTTATTCATTTAGGTTAGTGACAGATTTATCACTTTCAGTTACCCTAACATTAAGTAATAACTTAAAGAAAATTAAAAGAACATTTTTGTCTGGTGAACAATTTTCTTATGCTATTAATCATAAGAAATGTAGAAGTATCTGATCCAATGAGTTTTGCTACATAGGAAATGCTCCTACCTGTGCTATTATTGAACACTTGCACAGTTCAGCAGAATATGCCACCTTTCAGGAACAACAGGAAAATCTACACAAAAGAATAATAATAAAGATGCTGGTTTTTATTAAAATAATTAAGGAGAAGGCTTTTCCTAACATTCCATAAAAAAACTGAATCTGTTCCGGAATTAACATTGACACAAATGCCTGAAGAGGAAACAAAGACATTTGAAAACTTCTCATCTCATAGTCTATAACCTCAAGGAACCCTGCTGAAGTTCAGATCCCCCTCCCAGAACACATCCTTCAAGGAATTCAGTAAAACTTCACTGATGTAATTTGGACCATGGTGGAATGTACCACTTGCTAGACATGTTTGTCTCCAATGGGAGCACCATGGGTGCTTACTGCGCCTAAAGGTCAGTGATAGCAAACTGCACATCCGTCAGCAGAAGCTGACACCACACGTGCAGCATGACCAGCCGGGGACTGGTCACACTGGGGAAGTACTGCTCACCAGTTCAGTAACTGGGCTTGCCTTGTGCTTAAAGGCATCTGTAATCATGAATAACAGTGACTTTGAACACTGCCAGTGCCAAAACAGAAACTTTATTTCCCTATAATTGTTACTTACATTTCATGAAAAAAAACAAAAACAAAAACAAACCCCACCTGTGACAATTGAAATCCATATCCTCCCCAAACCATTTTTTTTTTCAAATGTGAAAACAGGCTTGACTAAATTATCTGCTTTGCCTCATATTTTCAATATAGTTTTACTACTATGACAACACAGCAAGGGTTTATTTTTCTTTTTTACTTTTTTTTTCCTGAGCTGGAGGAACAAACAGCTGCTGTGTATCTTGGAATTGTAATTCATTCAGGATAGAAGAATGGTAAGAACAACAAAAGCAATCTATTACACTGAATCCAACACTAAAAAGTGCTTCTCACAAACACTGATTCTCTCTGACTTTTCACACTGTCAGTCTTTCCTCTGATATGTCCTTACTTTTCCACTTGTTTTGGAAAAATTATCCAGGCCCTCCCCACTCACACCCCATGCCCAAGGTCCCTCCTGAAATTCCCATGCAAATTTCACTCTAGCAATTTATTTTGCTAATTTTAGCACTTCTAATCATGTTGTTAACATTCAGCCTGAGAAAAACCAAGCACAGCAGGAAGAACTTATGATCTAACCTTCATTTCTTTCATGTTGCACAACACAAGTTTCATTTTTCCTTAGGAAAATTCATTAAAGCATGTAAAATCTCATTGTGTAATTTAAGTATAAACACTTTATCACAGTGCATCTTTGTTTAAATATCGAAATTGTACTATAAAAGGCTTTCTGAGGAATCCTTATCCATAACTATCACACTTTCTGGGCTGTACCATGGCTAGTAACACACAAAACTTCGCAAACTGCACTGCATAATGTACTTAGAAATGCGTGGATGAATACCATCGAGCTGACATGTTTTTAGAGCAAAATATTGTGTTTCCTACTTCCTCCCAGCCCTTTCCTCCATGCAGCAGTTTTAAACACAGAGAAAACAAGCTACCAAATGGAGTAAAGAAGGTTCTGAGAAACAATCGGCAATGAAACCAGGGTAGCAAGAATGTAAAGATACTATCATCACAACATAGCATAATTTAGAAAAGTCTCTTGCACGACACTGCTTCTTACTTTTCTGTACACAAAAAATAAAAGCATTGTAATAGAAATTAGTAAACAACCTACACAATGTACTTTTTATATTTTCTGTACACATCTCGTATTTAAAGAACTTCGTATCAGAGATCTAGGCAAGTAGGCTGATTGGAACCATAAATGTGTCAAAGATCAATATAAATTTAAGATTAGATTTCATGTAGGAAGATATTTACTGGATTTAGGTGCTCTACAAATATTGACAAAATGTGATACTTGATCCCAATTGCAGAATAATCACTAGATATAAGAAAGAAACTGAGAGTAACTTGATAGCTGAAGAAAAGACATTTCCATCTAGAGGTACAATCAGGTTAAAAAAAAATATCTGTTTCTACGTTTAAGGGTATTAATACAGTTTTTAAAAAGGTAAAGACATAAGACCAATTTCTAAGATCTTACAGACACAAAGTAATGCATAAAAGTCATTGATTCATATTATAAATTAGGAATTAGAAATGAAAATACACACTGATTGCTCACTGCATTTTCTAAATGTATTCAATCTACATGTAATCCCCCAATTTTACATACAAATACTTATTTCTTTAGATCTCAGGACTCCCCACAGGTTGAAGACTATGTAAATATGGAAAAGAATAAGTATGGAAGTCTATCAAATTGCTCATGTTATTTCTCCTTTCTTTTCAGCTAAGGTAACAGTATCAGTTTTAAGGGCACCACAGTTTCAGCAGCAGGAATAGGATATTTGTTTGCTGCTAACGTGCACAAAGTTTTAATCTGAAAACATGCCCGTAAACTGAAGGTCAATACCCAGTGTAAGTAGACCACCAAGCAAAGCAGTTCAGGATTTTTCAACAGAAGCATGTGTTGAGTGTGCCACCCTTCACCTACTGAAGATACATTTTTTTTTTCCTCATCTGTCAGGTGTATCCCTCCTTAGTCAACCAGTAATGCTCCTTGTCAATGTCCTCCATTCTTTATAAGCACCTATTGATGCTTATGGGACACAGAGCCCCACAAAGAGTTCAGTTTCCTGATTTTAATGTTAAATCTGGCTTTCCAACTCTTTTTATTTACATTGTACTTCATTCCTGTTCTTGTAAAGGAAGGTCCTCCAAGCATCTTATTTGCTTTTCTCTTTTGCTATCCTGACACTCTTCTTATCCGTGCTTTTCTTTCTCCAGCGTTTTCTCTTTTGTGCACTCGACAGCCAAAGAACTTTTTTTCCTTTCTTTATTTTTGCAACACGAATGAGCAACAGATATGCTATTGAGTAGAAGATAAGAAAGATCTACAGAGTATTTCCCTTCCTCACCATCAAATGATATCACAAAAGCAACACAAAATCATTTATGAACCTACTCAAAAGTTCAAGGTGGCAGCCGCTCAGTCACTCTGCCCCCATCCCTCGGTGGGATGGGGAGGATATTCAGGAAAAAGGTAAAACTCCTGGTTTGAGATAAGAACAGTTTAATAATTTAAATAAAATTAAATATTATAATAATAGCAATAGTAGTAATAATTGTGATGAAAAAGAGAGAGAGGGTGAGAGGAATAGGATTAAAAAGGAAAAAAAACCCAAACAACACAACAAACAAAACAAGTGAAGCACAATACAATTGCTCACCACCCACTGACTGATGGCCAGCAAGTCCCCGAGGAACGACTGCAAGGCCCTGGCCAAGTCCCCCCAGTTTGTATACTCAGCATGACATTCTATGGGGATATGGAATATCCCTTTGGCCAGTTCGGGTCAGCTGTCCTGGCTGTGTCCCCTCTCAATTTCTTGTGCCCCTCCACCCTTCTCACTGGCAGGGCCTAAGAAACTGAAAAAGTCCTTGACTGAGTATAAATATTACTTAGCAGCAACTAAAAACATCAGTGTGTTATTAACATTGTTCTCATACTAAATGCAAAACACAGCACTGTACCAGTTACTTAGAAGAAATTTAGCTGTATCCCAGCTGAAAGCAGGACACATTGTAATCAACAGATCCAGCGAAGATGGAGACAGCATATTCGAGAAACTATGAAGAAAGAAATTGAAGCTGTCTCAGTTACAGAATGGAAAGAGATATTTCTTCTCAGACCTCTAGATTTCATGTAAAGAAAAAGCAGCAGGCCCGAAACAATTTTAGAGGAACGGGGAGTGAAGGAAGCCTTCCAAGAGAAATGCACACCTGAAAAAGGAAACGAAGACCCACCAGTCCAAGAGTACCACTAAACAGAATCAAGTTAAGGAAGGTTACTCCTCTGTTCCTCGTAATACATTCAATAGTATTCCTAAAGAGGTTTGCCAGTTTCTCATATATTTGCATGAGAGATACTATATCATTTAACACAAGTAAAAAAAGTATGTTCCATTTATTTCCTTTAAATTTTGTGAAAAGTTTCATTATTTGTTTTCATATTTTACAGTTAACAGTAAGATAGCACAAGAATTTGCATATTGAACAGGCCACTCCTTGAAATTCAGCTCTTATAAATGCATTTTTTTTATATGTCACTCCTTTTTCAGGAATATATGCTAATAAAATTCTCATACCTCTTGTCATTACACAATAGTCTGAACTCTGAAAATTGTCACACCTTTAAGGAGTATAATGTATCATGTTCTGTAGCTACTGGAGGGGATAGTAATCTCAAGTGAAATTCTTCTAACTCCAATTTTCACATCAAAGGCAGTATCTATGTGCATTAGAGTCACCCTGGCATAACGTAAATTACTTGTTACATATATACTTCAGTATAAATGCTCTGTAACATTTGGAAATGGCAAAAAATAGGTTTAAAGTATCTGGACATTTAACCACAAAGCTTCTGAAAATGTAACTGTGGGTGATTTTGTACCATGCATAGGCTTACATTCTTGCAAAACAATGAAATACGTGAATAAACATGATAGTTTTCAGATTCAAAAAGTGAATTCACCAAGAATATTTTTTATAAGTACTCATGAAACTGAATCAGCAATATCTTGAATAGTATGGTAACTAGTGCTACATTTCTGCAAACTTCTAGTTTCTTATCTCTTCTCCTTATTAAACGCTGCCATCCAAACACTTGGCAAATAATGAGAAGAGCCATTGAAGCACATATTTTTGTTCAAGTGACTCATATTCTCCTCTGTATTTAAGATACAATCACAGCCTCTATTTTCACTTAAAGCATGTAACAGAATTGAATTAGGGACCTAATAAAAAAAAAAAAAAAAAAGCTTTAGTTCTATTCATTTTCTAATTCTTTTATTCTAATGCCTTTAAAAATTGTGCTACAATGCATGATCATTAATGCTTAGTTTTTTCTTTACTGTTTGTTTCTCCCGAGAGTTTTCTTCTCACAGACAGATGCACAGATCAAAAAAAAAATTGTTTCCTTCTTTAATAAAAATAAATGGTAAGCCAAGACACAAAAATTGTTGGTGCACACTGCTGAAGAAAAATCAGCTCTAGACTATTACAGTCTTGTCCGAACTATGAAAATTTATTTGTTGCACATACATTCAAGGAAAAAAGTCCAGGCTGTATTTTCATCGCATTTTTTTTAATAGCATTCATCATTCCTCCAAAAGTTTCTTTTTTCCTTTACTTTTTCTTTAAAAAGTAAATATTTCACTTGCAAACTGAATTGCCTGTATTAGCCATTCAATCATGCAAACCTGCACAATGATTTCTAACTATTAAAAGAAAGATGCATTTAGTGATGGGGGGCGTTGTACATTAAGAACCTAAAACTGATGTCATTTTCCTTTCAGGCAGAGAACATACAGGAACCACAGTTTGTTATTTTTTTATTTTTTTTTTTAATATAAAGCTTTGAGCCATCATCATTTTGGGACTGAATTACTAGTATGAGCGCTGAATCCTGATCCACCCATTACTAGCAATGGTTCATGGAAATAGTTAAATATAAAGCATAATTCATAGAAAAGTTTAAATAGTTTTATTCCTAATAAGGACAAATTTTAAATTGTATATATGTGTGTATATATATTCATAGACACACTACATTTAGATGTTTTTACTTTATATTTCTGAGTTATTTTCATTTTAATTTCTTGTTAATGAAATGTACAATGTTAATACTTGGATTGATGCCAGAACCCTTAGAACAGGAAAAAATCTTATTGACTGGAAAGGAAGGTTAAATAAAGGATTGTAGGGTTTTGTTCAGAGCAGCCACAAAGCAAAACATAAACATTTGCCGGCTTCAAAATTATTACTTCCAGGTCTTTTTTTTTCCCCAAGGGTCAGAAACGACACTGTTGAAACCGAAGATGCAAATAAAATATGAAGCATCTTAATCTGCTCTTCAGACTGAGAATTACTTCAGATCAAACGCCTTCTGAGTCATGTATGGATATTCTGGTGAAGTTCCATGGTGTGCTGGTTTTGTCTGGGGTAGAGTTAATTTTCCTCACAGTATTGAGTATGGGGCTATGTTTTAGATTTGTGCTGAAAACAGTGTTGATAATACAGGGATGTTTTCATATACAGCTGAGCAGCGTTTACAGAGCCAAGGGCTTCTCTGCGCTGTACCCCATCCCACCAGCGAGCAGCTGGGTGGGGGGCACAAGGAGCTGGGAAGGGACACAGGAGAGCTGACCAACACTGACCTAAGGGATATCCCATAACATAAGGCATCATGCTCACCTTACAAATCTGGGTGAAGAAGGAAGCAGGGGATGTTTGGATTTAGGGCCTTTTGTCTTCCCAAGTCACCATTACACATGATGGAGCCCTGCTTTTTGGGGATGCCTGGACACCTGCCTGCCCATGGGAAGTGGTGAATGAATTCCTTGGTTGGCTTTTCTTGCATGTGTGGGTTTTGCATTACCTATTAAACTATCTCAGCCCACAGGTTTCCTCACTTTTACCTCTCTGATTCTCTCCTCTGTCCCACTGGGGCAGAGTCAGCAGCTGTGTGGGGCTTAGCTCCCAGCTGAGGTTAAACCATGACACCTGGCTCACAGTAACAGCTGTAAGGGTAGATGGTTTATTCATTACTTCTGAGACTATGAGACTATTACACAAACATGGGAGAATTCAAATTGTAAAGGTGACTTATTTGTTCAAGCTATGCAATATCTATTGTAAAAGTATAATAAAACCAGAGGAATTTAAAGTTCCTTGCTTTATGGTAAAGTATGCCTGCTTAATTTTTTAAGTTGCACTCTATGTAACTTATACCACTGAACTGTCATTGAGAGATGCTTCCCCATGTCCCTCCATCCTGTTCAGATCAGTTACCTACGACCTTGATACACTAACTAGATGGATAGCAAAACTAGCACAAACCAAGGTGATTTCACAGCTTCTCTCAGCAAATTAAAGCAGTACAAAAATAAGCCAGGAACTTTCAATTTAAAATTCTGCTGTAGGGAGAGTGAAAAAAAATCCTTTCATTTCCTGCTTCCACTCTGGGTTACTTTCCTGATCTTAAACCATGTCATATACAACACCGTGTAATATAATATGGCAGAAACTGACTCTGAGTAACCCAAAGAAGGAAATAAATCTGACTTTTGCCCTGAAGACAGGACCCAGGCTCGTCATTTAAGGACATTCACACAGGATCACAGAATAATCGAGGTTGGAAGGGACCTCTGGAGGTCATCTGGTCCAACCCACTTGCTCAAATGAGATCACCCCAGAACAGGCTATCCAGGACCATGTCCAGATAGATTTTGAGTATTTCCAGGGAAGGACACACCACAATCTCTCTGGGCAATCTGTGCCAATGCTTGGTCACCCTTACAGTGAAAAAGTCTTTCCTGATGTTTTGAAAAAAACTCCTGTGCCTCAGTTTGTGCCCATTACCTCTTGTCCTGTCACTGGGAAGCACTGGAAAGAGCCTGGCTCCATCTTTTTTGCATCCTCTCTTCACGTATTTGTACACATTGATAAGACTCCTGAGAGCCTTCTCCAGGCCATCTCAGCCCTTCCTTGTACAAGAGATGCTCCAGTCCCTTAACCACCTACTTAGTAGTCCTTTGCTGGGCTCTCTCCAGTATGTCCACATTTCCCTCATACGTTTGAGTATTACTGGCACAAACTTTACATTTATACTCGATACTGATAGCTTTGCACCACAAACACAGACCAGAAGGGTTATTCCGTGTCACATTCCACGTACTCGTTTAATCTGCAGCTTCACAAAACTAAAGTCAGAGACACCTTTGCTACAATTTCTCTTAGTTTTGCAAGAAATTTTCAGCTCTAGGCTGCCCATATTACTTTCTAAATCAGGGACATTTTATTGTAATAATGACCTCTGAATCACACATTAAATATATGGAAGGTTTTGTTCAGTATTCACAATACCTCACACATATATATTACATATATAAACTTCAGTAATAGCCTGTATTTGAAATAGCAATGCAGGCACTAAGTCAAAGAATATGCCTTACCACCTGATGAAAATAATTTTGCAAAGATAGGGACAATTTGAAGAAGTAGGAGAACAGGTATAAGGCTACAAAGTTAATCTACCTGGCTAATAATTGGACATAATTTAAGTGACCGAAATCGATGCAATCTCATTTGCACTACGTGCTGTCCATGAATAAACTGACTTTGTAGATTCCAAGACCAACTTTATAACAAAATATGTCACTTCACAGTTAGAGAAGTGCTCTTTCATTATTCATAAGAACATTATTAGATAATTACATTCACTGGGACCAACTATGAAGGAGAAATTCTACCAGCACTAAATCAGCACAGTACATGAAGATCTTTACACTTTGCTTTCTAGTGAAATGTAATGAAGTGGTAAAGGACTGAATCACTGATAGAAGAACAAATACGAAAGTGCTAATTCTTGTGTTAGGTGTTACCGCAATAGATAATCTTACATACTTCCTCTTTTACACATAATTTCAATGAGACAGGATTCTGTGAAAATCATGAACAGATATGAAGCTGTTTGGCAATAATTTCACACAAAGTACAGATTGCTCAAAATCTGTCAACAACAACAAAAAAGTATTAAACTTGAAATCTAACCTTCTCAAATGCAAGGACTTCTGTCAGGAAGATGAAGAACAACAATGGCAAGTCTTCAGTCCCCAGGATACCAGATGAGCAAGCGCTAGATAAAAGCTGAAACGCAATATTAAATTTAACTTAGATAACACCTCTTATCTGAAGAGTGGACAAGGCAGGGTAACTAGTAAATTTTTCTAATTTTTTTTTTTGGGGTGCATCCTCCCAAAATATATTTCATCCAGAATGTGACATTTTATTTCCAAATAGAGATGCCCTGAACTTTAATGAATGCAGATGATATACATTGCCTCTAGCTGAATACCACAAAACCACTGTTATCTTCATTTGCATTACCAACTACTCACTTGTTCCATATGTCCACATGATATCTATGAAAGCCTTAAAGGTCTTCATTTTTCTGTCAGAGGCTGTAAAAGGTAGTTAATGTGGTTTTTTTCTCTCAGCATAAAAAAAAATATTTTCATATGCAAATTCATGGTTGATTCAAATTCATAAAGCCATTTCTGCTAGTAGTAGAGCAAGAGGCAATAATGCCTTCACTGGGTTTTTTTAATGCCTGGCCTCAAAATTGGCATTCCTATCACCTCAACCTTTTTTTTTTTTTTTTTTCCTGCTGTAAAAGCATCTGCATGCTTTATAGTAGGAAGTATAAAACCACATTTCTCTCTCTACATTCCTATTGTTTGCAATTTTGTTTAAAAAGTCCTTAAAAAAAACTTGAAGAGAACAACAGGATACAATTAAAATGAGGGAAAAAAACCCAAACCACAAACAGCTATCAGCAACCAGCCACATGTCTTACTGTCATCTAACAACATCTTAGTATTCTGACCTGAATGCAGGTTGGTACCTGATCTTCAAGAGAATGATAGGATAAACATTTTGGTGAAACTAGTAGTATTATAGACAGGGTAAGGACAGGCATTTCCAAGTGGTCAAGGATGACAGGTTACCTGTGATCAGGGAAACTGCAAGCAACAAGCTACACTTCAGAGCAAGCAGCAACAAAGATCGTGACTGAAACTCCACCCAAGGTTGTGGCTGGGGGAAGTACATGTGAATTAGGGAGCCATTTAAGAAACCTGGCTGCTCAAACTCTTTTTGTGCTTTTAATGGCAACTTTGGAAAGTGATCTGCAAACTTTAACATGGGTGGAGAGTGTCTGTTTTGTTCTTATTCCCTTTGGCACCTAATAGACAGATTTAAAATGCTTAAGAGGCTGGATAAGTAAAATGGATAATTACCTTCGTTTTGCATCAGTTGAATTTTTAACTAAGTTGTGATTTCACACACCATTGTATATATTTATGTCTCTCCAGCCACTATACCAGCACAATGTAGAATTTACGAGGTAAGCCTTAATCTTTATTATGTTTATTATTCAAAAATAAAACCCCAACACCCCCAAAAATCTAACTCTCAAAAAAAACCCCAGAAAAACCCCCCACCAACCAAAAAACCCACAACCCAAAAAACCAACCACCAACCAAATAACAAGTTGTATCTCAGAAGAAAACCAGCCTGACACTGATGCCAAAACGGTACAAAGTAACTTCTCAGAGACCAATTTTGTCTTTAAGCAGCAAAATATTTATTTCGTGCAACGCTGGGGAGCTAGCCGATTGGCACTGGACAAACAAGCTCCAGAGTGTTCAATGAAGAGTTAGGTGTTTTCATGAGAGGTTACAACATCTTTACGTACATACTCATTTCATTTTGACACCTAATCATTCCATTCACAATAGGCGGGATGTAGGTGGAGTAGACCTTTCAATTTTCTTTGTTCAACCATTTCCTGACTTGATGGTCTCCCTATCTCCTTCAGGTGCCCACCTTATCTTTTCTAATTATTCAGAGTACACCGCTTTCTCAACACAGAGCATCACCTAGAGCATTGTACCAAACTTATCCTGACTAATCTTTTTATTTTAAGACCTTTTTCTGTTTCAACACTCCAAACAGAGATGAATGTTCAATGCAATAGAAGAATATAAACCAATAAATAAATACTACTAAAAAAAAAGAAACCCCAAATAAAAACAAGAATGTTTCTCTTTTTCTCTTTTTTGACAGGAAGGTATTATTTATCTAACTTCTTTTTGTTTGTTTTGTTTTGTTTTCAGTAGTCTACTTCTTATTTCAGAAGCCTTAAAGATCTTTTAAAGATATATCCTGTTGTAAGGAAAAAAAAACATAATTAGTATTTATTAGCCTGACTGCTATGAATCTGTGCTAAACACCCACTTAATATGTATGTAAAACTGCCTAATTTCCAAGTAACACATTTATGTATCTTTTACACATGTACATACATGCTTATAAGTATAACATTATAAAATCTCTTCACTTTTTGAAATCCAATACAATTCTAGTTTTCCCAGGCCTATTAAAAAATGTTTTATACTAGACAAGGCCAAAATGCACATAAATGGATCATGAAACCTAGAGGTATTTGATTCTCTTGAAAAGATCTTTGATGAGGACAAACTATAAATAGAAAAAAGAAGTTCCCTTTCTTTTAACAGCCCATGGTTTTCAAGACATTTTCAGATTCTGCTTTTCTGATAACGTAAGCTGAAATTCACACACACATAAAAAAAACCCCATGCGACAGCATCTATTTAGAAACAAGCATGAGGCAGCTAAATAAAATGCTGTTAAGTTCTGAAAATTTACCTCACTTAGGCCACAGACGTGAATAGTATTAAGTTACTTTTACCCAATCTATTAAAAAACACCTCTGATAATTAATCAAAGTATTCTGATAGTCTAAGACTCGTATACAGGAGAATATATAGGGTTATAAAGTGTTACTAATTTTATTGTCAAATTTCCATTTAAATTAACATTAAATTTTGACGTAAGTAATTATAAAAAGCTTAGTTGCTATATTAACTGGATGTTTAAAGCGGCATGTGCTGCACAGAGTTACAAGAAATGAAAAGTACGAACAGGTGAGTTAAGCATTTAGAAAGTAAAAATTATCTATGATCTTTTTTATGCTGTCATAGCTGACAGGTGCTTTGACCATCTGGCCTTAATCACACTACAAAAATCTTCCTGAATAAACACTAATTAGAAACTTCTTACCCTCCCTTTGAATAAGTCAGGAGTAGAACATAACTCCATTACTACATATAATTGAATTAGTGGTTTTCCTGGTCTGCCTTACCACCCTAGCTATAAATGAAATACAAGAACATGCTAAGACATATTGAAAAAAGTTAAAAGATTCAGTGATACTTGGACAGAGCTGAATTGCCAACTTAGTTTTTTTACCTTTATATAAATGTGGGGTATATATGAACTCAGAATAGGGATACTCTATGTTACACAGAAAAATCTACCTATAATTTGAGCCTTCTCAGCTTCCTTCCCCCTCTTTTTGCTTTTAACAGTAGAGCAAAATTTTTGTGTTTCTAATAGAACATAATAGTGCAATTTGATAGTACACTGATTCATGCTGAAACAATCCACCAAAACCAGAAGCCAGTAAAGTTAGGGAAGAACCATATTTAAAATGTCTAGTTGTCACAGGGAGAGGGGAGATACTCTTCCATCCTGGTACACATGGTCAGATAGGGAAACACTGAAATGGTTCATTCTGGCTAGAATGAACCATCTTAGAATATGAAACTAATTGTTTTTAACATTTCAAGAATGTTTTTATTATTATAATTTTGGCCAATATAATTTGGAAAAATCTATTCAAATTCATGATTTATTTTTTTTTTTTATTCTTCAGGAGTGGAAACTTTAGTAAATAAAGAAAAATAATATGCACATTTTTACAGGCTAAGCGAGGATTTTGCTAGCTGCTATTCCACTTCAGACTCTCAAGCAGTACAGGACTCCATTTTCCATTAAAAGATCTTCAAAAGCGTAAGACTTTGAAAAATGATGTAAAAATAAAAAGAATTCTCTATAGAATTGTGAAGGGAAGGGTAAGTCACCAGAGAGGTGGGAATGTATGGAAAAGAGGGCATTTTTAGTAGGATATAAAAATACTAGAAAGGACCGAGAAAAGGAGTTTTAAAGAACAAAAATACTATAAAGGGAAGATAAAACAATTCAGACTAAATATGAGCTCTTCTGCACAGAGCAAGAAATTGTTTCATTTTCAGGCTCCACTTGAAGTTGCAAAACCAATCTTTCACTCCTTCACTACAAGAGTTTTTTGGAGAAAAAAGAAATCCAAGATTTAGACAGTTATGTTCAATGTCTATGAAAGCATGCCAGCAATTTAATCCATTTCACATTCAGAAGCTCCTGAAGTTTGAGAGCACATTTGGTCACATCTATATTTAAATTTGTTAGACTTAGTCATAATTTCTAAACATACTCTCCATAAGTCTTTTTTTCTTGAAAGAAACATTTGCTGTAGAATAATGAATATGAATTATGCAAAGAAAATCTTTAAAGAATTTCTTGCATATTTTAAGCCTGTTAAAAAGTTGAGTTTGAAAGACATTGTCATCCAGAGAGATTCACTTCTTTTTATAATGAAAAAAAATTATCACAAAATTGTAGTACAGAACGTGTCAGTTAAGTTACTCTAGGCAGAGAAATTTGTGCCACAGCTATTCTTTTCAATTTTTTTAAGGCTAGAAACCTTACACTAATCATATTGTAGAAAGTAAAAATATTTTTAATTCAGTGCCTTAACTCAACTTGAAGTTAAGACAAAAAAACCCTTAATGTTACCTATCTGACAAAACTTTTCCCATTTAAGATGGAATTTAACTCAGAAGAATGGTTCAGCCACTGAAGATGGAAGTCTGCTGTCAGCCTCAGGATTCAGCACCAGCTCCTACAGTAACTACTGTCAACTCTAAATTAGGCTCCTCCTCATAAGTAAGTTAGAAAAGGGAAAGACACAGAAATGAGCAGCTATGCCAAGTCATTACAATTTTTAATCCCAATGCAAAAAAATCCTGCCATGCCTAGACCTGGATTTTGCTTCCTTCACGAAAGTGAATCCTCTCCTGAATGCAGACATGAACACTGATCCAGAAGCTAGCTTTAGCCTTGTGACCTATTTCTTGTCCTAAATATACTTTGGAGGCTACAGGTAATATCAAGTGTTAAAATCTGGTTACAACTCCTTTTCTAAATCTAGCTACAAAACAATCCTTGCTTTTAAGTTTGAACCCTCTTGCTAAGTCTGGTAACCCTTAGCAGACACAGACAAACTCACCAATTTCCAGCAACTTCTCTGAATCAAGAACTAACCTTAGTCAGCAAGTTTCCTGTAAATTCAGCCCTAAATAAAAAAAAAATCCACCCTAACCTTGCTCGATCTTAGCCCAGGGGTCATATTTTGTGGGACCTGATTAAAATCTTAGGAGAAAGTAGTACTTCTTCTGGAAGCCACCTTGCATACAGATCCAGGCCTTTCTCTAACGCACAAAATTGCTTAACTGCCATGCTAAGGTTGCACCTCTCAACTGTTGTTCACCCATGCTAAAAGGTTCTTCTTCATTTAATGTGTGTTTTTCTTGGTCACGGGGTTCCTCCCTTTCTTTTTAGCACCAAGCGCTGACATTCCACTTGCAAACTCAAATACAGGTAACATTCTACACACAGTGCAACTTCTCTTAGATTCAGTCACCATATGGACAGACACCCAAACTTAAAGTTTACAACAAGGTAGTAATTGTTGCCAGAAGCAGACCTAGAACATTACTTGAATCATTTTACCTCTTTAGCTTAACATGTATGTATTCTTGCTTTCTGACACTCTTCATAAAGGCAGTCTCGTAAACGTGTTGAAAGAAAAGAACATCTCTTAGCAGAACATCAGAGACATCCCTGATAAGCTCAGTCAAACCTCCTTGATAGGGAGTAGTTGGCAGGGCAAAGAAACCTGGATGGGTGCAGGATGAAGAATCCCTGATAACGAACTGACCTCCCAGGAGGAGAACAGGAGTCAGCAATAACTAGTGTCCCACAACCACTTAGGTATCTACACCAAAAAGGTATTGAAAAAACTCACCACCTACCTAAAAGGAGTATCTCTGAAAAAGCCTCCCTGGACAAGATCTCCTAGGCAGACAAGACCCTGGACAGGGACACCTGGCTGACTCCAGCCTCCATGACCTGGATAATTTATAAGACATCCATCGATCAGACCCACTCCCTGGAGTGGCTTAGTGCTCAGGTGCAGTAAAGCCAGAAACTGTTGTGAGCAAAAAAAGAACATGTAACAATGGAAAATGAAGGAAGCTCCCTGGGATTTTTTCCATTCTTTTCTTACATTATACTTTATGGCTGCTACATAGTAACTTAGTCTGCCTCAACAGCTCAAATATTTTCCATTTAACAAAAGAATGAGATATTCATGTTATCTGGGGTGGGGTGGGGGGTGTTTCAGTTTTTTAATATCTGTAACAAAAAAAATACGCAGGGCAGTTCTCTTGTTCTTTCAGTCTACACAGCTGTGTTAGGTGGAAAGGTGTTTTTACAGATGCCATTTTAGCATACAGAAAAGTGACACCTGTCTCCCAGAACTGTAAGCAAAGGTTTTATGCCCTCTTTTTACATTACCTTTGAGAGGCACTTTTATCCCATCAGCTTTGCTGTTTTACACAGGTTCAGACCCTTCTAACTACAAATTAATTTGAATTTGCATATTATAAAATAAATTAATATAGAAGTACCCTTTCCATTTTATAAAATTTTTGGTCTACTGTCACAATCAGGAACTTTGAAGGCTGATAGAATTTATTTTTATAATTTCATAGGTAAAAACTTATTATTATTAACTGTTTTAATCTTCAGCATCTTCAAGTTTCAATATGTGTTTTGGTACTGACCAAAGTTTCATTACTTTAATCACTTAAAATGTAATAAAACTTCAGAAAGATTAATGGCAGTTAACAAGAAACATTCTCTTCCTATGTAAGACCTTCCCATCAGCACTGCATGTCATTTTTACATATGCTGTTAATTCTAAATATTTCAAAGTTGGTAAACCCAAAGACAAAGAAGAAGGTCTATCTGTCTTAAAAGAGACCTAATGATTCAATAGATAATGGCAAAAGAACTTCAGAACAATTGTTGTGTTGCAGAGTTCTAGTGAAACCAACCAGATCTACAACCCACAAAAAAAAAATAGCCGTCATCCCAAGAGCATAAGGAGGAAAAAATGTGCTGTGAATTCCAGCACCTTGTTAACAATAGCAGATTGTTGTGTAAGAGTTCCTTTAATCGAAAGTCCAACTACACTTCATTATGGAAGAATACCCACCTATCTGCCATAAACTGACATTTTTGGAAAAAGTTACTGAAAATTAGGTTATGGTTCTGAATCAACTAAAACTTGTACATCAGAAACATAGTTCTTCATAAATATTCATAGAATTGGATAAACAAAATATTGTTCTAGCAGCTTAAACATTTCTTATACAGAAAAAAAACACAATCACGCTGTCATTTATCAAATAATTTTTAAAACATTTCTCTGTCATGCTTTCTTCACACATACCTGTGCAGAATGGGACTTTTTCATCAGCATCGCGTGCTTTTGTCATATTACCATCTGAAGTTTTTCCCACTTTAGAGAAACTATTTTCAGGATTAAACATCTAAGGAGCTAATTTTGCATTAGACAAGTAGATCCTATGGGTCAAATCTTAGTCATAAACACAGAACTTTGTTCTGAAAAGGTCATTTACTTAGAAGGCAAAAGGACTATCATTTACTAATGGGAGATAAGCCAAAATGAAAAATCTAAAATATTTATCGAGTGTCCTGCTGATTCTGCAGACGTTTTTCCAGGTGTACTAGTCATCATAACAGCTGAGGAAAAAATCTTTACTGCAAGCAGTAGTGCAAAATAGTCTACTGCTACAGGTTAGCATTTTCATGTATCACAATGGTCAGAAACTTAAGCCAGGGCGGGGGGGTGGGGCAGGGGGAAGGTGTGTGGATGGGGACTGGGAAGAAAACATATAGATGATCATAACCCATTCTTAAGATTTTTTTAAGCAGCACAGATTTATGTGAGTTTGTGTAACATTTCTCATCTTGTTTTTCCACCTTAGTCTGCCTGCATTGCTAGAATGTAATTTGTGACATTGAGTTGTTATTAGCAACTAGTCATACATAGTAATTTTTTTAGCATAACTAATAATTATTAGTTCTACTAAGCAGATAGAAAGCATGATGGAGAATTCATTCAGATTGGAGCACTTGTTAGATTTACTGTAGAACAAGGACACTTCATTTCCTCTGCACACATACATCTAACTATCAAAGCATCTGTAGGGTCCCCTGAAATAACAGGATCCTGATTCTGCAATCATATACTTTGATTTTTGATTTATGAATTCACTGACTTTATTGAAGCAAATCACAAATGTATAGATAGGCACGCACGCATCTGAAGCACTGGAAGTATTTGGCTTGTCTAGAACATTGATCCATTTTTCCAATGAAAATGCGAATGCAAGAAATGGCGAATCCTAATAATATTTAGAAAGCACAGTAACAAATGAAAAACAGATAATCATAACATTTCTTGGGGAAAAAAAAAAAAGAACCAACACACAAGTATATGCAGTGTTAGTTCTATTTTGACAGTTTCAGTAACAAATAACCTACAATGCTGTAACATATACTCCAGTTACTAAGAGAAAAAATATTTGAAATTTCAATACTTAAACTACTAAACTGCCTTGAAAACTGTAAATCTCTACAGTACTGTATAAACAAGGATAACCCAAATATCAGTCATTTCATAGTAATACTTTTATCTCAAAGAAAACCGTATACTTAAACCAAATACTTTTAAAAGATAGCACTTACATCCATAAATATGAGTAAGCTAAATGAACCACTCCCTCATCTCTTCAGAGCTAGTTGTAAAAGTACAAAATGTACAGGTCTTAGAAGGACTGACCTCTTGAGAATATAGGAGTTTTTGTCAGGCTGATTTGCTACAGCACAATACAGATTAACAGCAATTAAATACATTTCATTCATCCTCTGTCTACCATTTAGTTCTAATACAAGACCAATGTACCTAATATAAATGTTTGAAAGAACAAATTTTAGGTGTATTCAAAAGAATGAGAACTTGACAATCCCACTAAGAACACCCAAAGCGGATTAAAAAAAAACAGGTCAAGAATTAAATAAAACCTCCAGATTTGAACTGAAAGACAATAACAAGGTATTCAGGAAGGGTGACAAAGAAAGCTTGCTTTCCATTGCCTGTTCTTAGTGTGATGTGTCTGGAGGCTTAGTTATCAGAGGGATGTTCAAAGAACTGCTGCTTACTTAGAAGAATGGAGCAAACCTCTTTGAAAAAAATCATAAAAGGAGTATTTTTACATAAAATAAAATAGAAAGGATAAAGGTTAATTAGCACTGATCACATCCTGAGAAAGTCAGGTGATGACATAGTAGGTTTTATGCTTATGAAGGCCCAGAGCTGGAACAAAGCACTACCAAAAGTTCTACACAGATTTTAGACAAGAGAAAGTAGGATTGAGCACACCGTCAGCAGGTTTGCTGATGACACCAAGCTGTGTGGCATGGTCAGCACACTGGAGAGAAGGGATGCCACCAGACGGACCTCAACTGGCTCCAGGGTAGGGCCCATGCAAACCTCAGGAAGTTCAGCAAGGCCAAGGACAAGGTCTTGCACGTGGTTCATGGTAATCCCAAACATAAATACAGGCTGAGCAGAAAATGGATTGAGAGCAGCCCTGAGGAGGACTCGGGGGTGCTGGTTGATGAGCAGCTCAACACGACCCAGCCCGGCAATATGCGCTTGCAGCACAGAAAGCCAGCTGCCTCCTGGGCTGCACCAAAAGCAGCATGGCCAGCAGGTCAAGGGAGGTGCTTCCACCTCTCTCCTCTGCTCTTGTGAGACCCCACCTGCAGTCCTGCATCCAGCTCTGGGGCCGCCACCATAAGGAGGACATGGATGTGTTGGAGTCAGTCTCACATGTTGCTACAAATTCCTCTTCTTTCTCTGGCTGAGCCAAGCAGAGTCTTTTAAAAGCTCTGTCTTTAACATTTGGGAACAGTAGGAAAACTAGGGATAAGGGAGTCTTGAATGTCTTTTATCTGCTGTTACTTATGCCTTGCTGGCCTGGTTTTGGCTGGGATAGAGTTAAATTTTTTCTTAGTGGCTAGTGCAGTGCTGTGTTTTGGAATTTGTCAGGGACTTTTCAGTTTCTAGTGGCCTGCCAGCCAGAAGGCTGGAGGGGCACAGGAAGCTGGGAGGGGACACAGCCAGGACAGCTGCCCCAAACTAGCCAAAGGGGTATTCCATACCATGGGACACCATGCTGAGTGTATGAACTGAGGGTGGGGGGTGTTGGCCAGGGCTGCCGATTGCTGCTGGGGCATCAGTCAGCAGGTGATGAGCACTTGTGCTGGTATCACTAGTTTTCTCTCTTCCCTTTGGATTTCATTCCTCTCCCCTTCTCCTTCTTTTAACTGTTATTATTATTACTATTCTTTGGGTTTATCTTATTTCAATTATTAAATCATTCTTATCTCAACCTTTGAGTTTTACATTCCTTTCTGATTGTCCTCCCCACCCACTCTGGGTGAGGGGGGACAGAGTGAGCAGATGCATGGTACTTAATTACCAGCTGGGATTAAACCACAATGCTTGCACTTAACAGGAGCAGAAGTTCCTAAAAAGCAGAGTTGCAAATTCCTAGCTTTAATTTTTCTGCTAAGGAAAAATAGAAAGAAAAAAAGTTGGGCTCAAGCCAATTCTATCATGGTAAGTAGAGAAAGAGCACAATGAATATTAGACTACATTCCATAGAAGTATAACGCACAGGGAAAAGACTAAAGAGGTACTTTAAAGCAGTCCAGAGGTGATCCTTTCTTCTTGCATCTTTTCTATTCCTAGGACAGATAATAGGAGTAAATAACCATAACATTTACATAACAGTGTAACATGAGAGAAGGTTGTATAATATACCAGTAGGGGTAAAAATAAATTTCTTGGGTGTCTAATGGGTTATTCTGTTATAAATAAAGGACATAGGTTACTCCAGACAATATGCATTTACCACAGTAATAAACATTCCTAAAGGCACCTCAGCCGGTAAGATTGTGAAGTAATCTGTTCCCCCTTTATTCTTCTGTCTGAACTTCCTACACAAGGATGAATGATTTACATGATCCTTTGTGATTTTTACAGCAAACATATGCTACAGCAATCTGTATCTGCCTTTCTTTCATTCATACAATTAAGGCTGCATGGGCCAGACTCTAAGCTCTGCTGCTTCAGTAGCTGAAAGCATTTCCTGCTCTTTCACATAATCAGAACCCAGCATGTCAAAAATTATTTCTACAAAAAGACTGCATGCTTTCCCCAATGCTAACTGCAGTGTTACAGGGGAAAGTTGGCTTTTGAACACTCATATTTAAACTAATACATGCAAATAAATTTATATGTGTATGTGACAATAGAATGCAACTTGAAACCTGGAAACAATGTTCAAAATTAAATATAAGAAAATTTTTGCAATCAAGCACAATAGCAGTGGTACAGAGATAATAAATTGAACAGCACACTAAAGTTATCTACATTAACATTTATATTTATTCACCATTTTTCCTGCAGATAAGTGCATTTAATAACCTTTTCCCCCTCCCCAAGCTCATACTGCAAGCAAACAAATTCAGGGAGAAGGTATGAAAGTGAGTGTCTGAGACTGCAATGTTTCTAATATTCCCTGTTCTATGACATGCATCTACTTTCACTTCAACAAAGGAGATTCAGGGAAGAACTTGAATCACTTCAATAATTGGTATTCATTCATGCTGGTTCAGATGGATTATTGTTACTATGATAGGCAGATAACATTCAATGTCAAATTAACATGAAATACAAAGATGGAAATAAGTTTAAACGTATATATTTTATATTGAAATGAAAAAAAATAATCAAAATTGATCCTTCAGGGCTAATAATATATATAGTACCTAACTTAGCATAAAATTTTATTTATTTCATACCAAAAATCTAGTTTTATAAAGGTAAACTAGGGACCCGCTATTGAGTAAAATATTGCATACAACAGTAAGTATGAACCAGAAGGATTTACTAGATGAGAGGTATCACTGAATATGTCAGGAACTGAGTATCATGAACATGTAAGGAATAATGCAGAACATATCTGACTATTCACCTACCCCAAGCTGTTTACTAGTGCAGAATACTCAATAGCAATAAATTAATCTCATGATCTACCAGCAAAGTGTTTGTTGCATTAAAGCACGATATGTTTCCATTACAGTTCTTTCAGACTGAATAGATAATGTGAGAGAAGTCTTCTGAAGGAATGCGAGAGGAGAACCACTAGAAGATGCTATTTTTATCTTTAAATTTTATTATTTTTAGATTTGCCATTACAGAGACTTCAGTTTGTTCCAAGCCATAAATTTCTACAGATGGAAAAGGTTTTCAACAAAAGTTTTGCTATGAAAAAATATCTGCATAAATGTTCTGAAAAGAATAAAAGTTCTGAACCAGAAAAGAAGCTGCTCAGCCAGTACAGGGAGTCCAAAATAGATTAGCAGCTCTGGCTCCCACAAACTATACAAAAAATCATATTTAACAGATGGAAGCAAAGAATATCCCATGCTGGAGGCTAATATCATTATCATGAGGCTACTTAATTATTTGGGACAGAGTAAGGCTTATTTCTCTGACCCAACTACCAGCTATTCTAGTTAATTTCTATTTCATTGCCAACTAAAATTATATTTCCAAGATAAAAAAAAAAAACCCAAACAACAAAACAACAAACAGACAAAAAAAAAGCCCCACACACAAACCCACACCAAGAATTGAAATCTAAAAAATTAGTTTGAAGGAAAAATTATCTTCTCTTTCTGTCAGTAAAGAATATAGTTTTTGTTATGGATACAAATGCAGATAACACAGATGCATGTTGAACTTAATTCCTCAAATACTGATAGCAATAAAACCATGAAATCTGTGAACATTGCTTTTTCAAAAAGGATTTTTTTTTTTTAGTTTGAGTAAATTATGGCAAAATTCCTTTCTATCCTGAGCTGGACATACATTAGTTGTATGGCATAGTTTATTTATGAAAAATGTTTTTGTTTATTTTCCTTATTTTAAAATCAGTTAGTGCTTTTATCATATTTTTTAAATATGGAAACAATGTAATGTGCTGCTAAAGGTATTTCTGAACTAGTGTCATTCAAATTGCAAAATAAATATTTTATAATTGACAAGAATGCTGGAGGGAAACATTTTCATGTTTATTATGGTTTGTGGCTGATTTTAGGTATTTGTATGTTAAGAATTTAAATAAATATTTTTTTAAAAAAATTATGTTGCAAGATCACTTCTACAAATAGCCTTTGATCTAACTTAAGTAGGATATAAACAAGGCAAACTGTAAGAAAGAGAACATAGACTGAAAATAGCAATTCAGAATTAATCAGGCCTTTTTTCACCAGCATCAGTCATGGTTTGTCATTATCAATGAGGCCTCTGCTCAAGATTAGTTTCTATGGAAACCATCACTGAGATTACTGACATTTGTAGCTTTTTTTTTCAAAAGCATGTGAAGTTAGTTCTCATTGCTCGTTTACTCTGTACAACTTTGTCATTTTATTTTGCACACTTTAGGAATGTGGCAAAACTCAGTAATAAGATCCTGAATCATGTGTTAAGATGTTATAGTTCTCAGAGGTCTGATCTGCTGCAGAAATAAAGAATATGTGTGGTACATGATTTCTCAGGAAAATATTTTGCTTTTGGAAGTGGCATCTACAACAAAGTATTACAACAACAACAGTTTAAAGAAACCAACTCACAAACAGAACAGAGTCAGATCACATTCTATAGTTCAATAAGCAAGATGTCAAGAACCACACAAAGAATTTAAGACACACAGTTACAATACAATACGTAAAGAGAATCTAATTACCGATAGATAGTATTACTTGGCTAATAGATCATATTACCTTGTTGAAAATCTAGCAGATTGTAGAAATGTCAGAAAAGATTGTTTAAATTTAATAAACCAGCTGCAAATTAAACTAGAATATGTTGGCTGTGTAATCACTGAAGATGGCACAGTGCCAAATGCATCAAAAATGCCAGCTATTACATAATTGTCTACAGCAGAAAACATAAAGCAACTGGAATAATTCCTGGAATTTTTAAATTATTTAGCCAAATTATTTCCAAGCTTTGTTCAAGCTACAATAAAGTCCTGTTTCAACCTCCGAAGACAGGAGTTCCAGAAGAACTGTCATAATTTACTATTCCACACGCACCCATCCCCCAGTAAAAGTACTCTCTTAGGTTACCTATGAGCTCCCGTATAAAATTAAGGACAGAGGTTTTGACACCTAATAGGAATACATGGTGGTAGCCTGTTCTCAAGCTTTATATAAGGGCAAAAAGACCCTTTTTTCCTGGCAAACCAGGAAAAGAAATCTATTCCTTGGAACTATATGGCGATTATGGGTGACAAATCCAACATTGCAGTTTAAGAGAAAGTGTGTCATATAATAAAGCATTAGGAAGACTGATCAAAAAACCGTTCCATTAAAACATCTATGACCATATCTGCTGTGGTTGGGAATAAGAGTTACAGAATGTTGAGAAACAAGGAAATATACCACTAGAAAGGCAATAGCAATTGCAGGTGCATTGACAAGTTACATTTAATCTCAGGATTTCATGGAATATACCACTGATAAGTAACATACATGCCCTATAGGCTCAACAGTGACTTACTTCAAGCAGCTGTAAAAACAGTAATGCCAATTGCAATTACGGTTAGAGTCTGACCAATATATTAACTATCAGATGGTCTGACAAAGAAAAGAATTATGGACAACGACTTTAATTACTCCAGCAGCAGAAGGATGTATGATCTGAAGTATGTGGTATTACACTGGAAGGAAGAAAAACTGTAAGGGAACCTTAAAACACTTGACAGATAAATTTAGAATACTATCATGAAGTCATGAAAGAAAAAGTTTATCTTTCCAACCAAATTTGGTTCTGTTCCTTTAGGAAGACATCTAAAAAAAGACAACAATTAAGTATATATGCTACCAAGGTATCAGTTGTTCTCAAAAAAAAAAAAGCTGAAGTGAAGAAAATTAGATTAGGCTTACTGAACAGAAATGATCCTCACAGAAGTGTGGATGACATCCGTTACTACTTGAAATGCATAAGACTAATAAAGCCTATGCCCCTTTTCCCCATCCCTCCAAAGGGAGTTGCTGTGTAAGCTTACCTACTCGTTACTTATGGTAGGACATTCAAAACCTACGGTAGACCTCAACCTGAAAATAAATAAATAAATAAATAAAAATTAGTATACTTCCAATGAAAACATAAGAAGAAAAGACATAACATCACGTCCAGCCCATTCTCATTCATTTTCCAAACAAACAGCATAAAATTCCAAGAATTTATAGAAAAATCTCAAGACCAATATAATTTTTAAGATGGCTATTTTCTTACACATACGTTTAGCTAAGTACATACAGGGCTTGCACAGCTGTTAATGAACAGAAGGTAAAAAACAACTCCAACTCAGGAAAAGACAATAGAAATTCTGCCAGCTGTCTTGGCACAAGATTGGTACCCAAATTTATTGCTAAAGGCTTTGAGGCATCCATTCTTAATTTGGTATAAACACAAAGGAATAAAGATAAATAATAGAAAGTTCACATTATGCAGACAGTGTAAAAAAGAAAAAAAAAAAAAAAAGTATTTCCCAAAGCTTCTAGGGAGAATCTACTACAGGAGTAAATCCATGTTCAAAAACTAGAAATAGTGTACCTAACCAATCTGAACAGCAATGTTCCAGATGAAACAGACCAACCATATCAAATCAAATCAGCAGTTTAACTGTTCATCACATCAGGACTGCATCAGATATGTTTCCTTTAGCTGTTCTGCAGAGGATCAAAGAGATATAGTAATTCCAATATCTAAGTGTACCTGAAACCTTGCTAACAACCTGTATTGTTAACAATTTTATTAGGCTTGAAAGAAGCAAACAAGTTTTCTTATCAAATGTCAGCAACATATTTTTTCAAGATGAACACCGAGTTAGGCTTTTCCTTACCTATAATCTCATTAAAAAATGGCACGTTTTGGGTAAGTTTTCACCGAGATATTTGTAACTTATGCCATTTTTAATTCTTGCTATATTTCTCTCATTTCCTGAAAATAAACTACAATAGCAATATCATTTAATATCAGATAAACTGTACATAACTTTAATAACTGCATTATAGCGTGTCATAATAATTTTGGCACTACCCTAATTTTTTCATATGCAGATTAAAACAGTAATCTCAACATGAACACACACATTAATGCCTTTTATCATATGCTATTACATCTCTGTGCGAGTCTTAAAAGTTTCCATTTCTTCATCATGCAAAAAGATTGACCACGTTTTCTTTCAATACAACTCAGTCCCAGAAATTTACAGTTTCACTTGCTGGGTGCTAGTAGCTAGACCACATCATTTTACTCCTTTGATAAGCTGAACAAAATAATCCTTTCTTAAAGTATATCCCACAAAGCCTAACTCATACTATACCTCACACACTCCCTTCTTGTGGCATGTAACATATATACATACATGCAGACATAAGTATATATGTTTACGCATATTATTACATACTTCATAGGTGTCTTGGCTAAATAACAGAAAATTATGTCAACTTTAATAGACTGAATAAATATATATATATATACACACACATAAATTTGTCTTTCAATAAACTCTCCTGTCTTTTAAGGGCTGCCGTATTTCACTTCCAAGCAGTTATAGTGGAATTTTATTTACTTCATGTAAGAAAGGAAAACACAAGAAAACACGTATTGATATTTCTATTATTATGAAAAGCAATTAAATATTCATGTAAATAAAGGGTTTTAAGAACTTGGATACCTATTGTTTATAAGTTAGGCTGCCATTAAGACCTGGAGAAGCCAGATCTCCAGAGCAAGATAGTTTCAGGAGATTTGTTCAAGGTATGGCAACATCTGAACAACCTAGACAGTAACAGAACATACCTGCTGAAAAACTTAGAAGTTTTTTTCTTAACTCAAAATCTTCAAAAGCAAAGGTAACAAACCCAGCAACTTTCACCCTGACTGAACAGATATAAATGTAATAGATAGAAAGGATGTTAACATTTACAGAGAGTCAGGATAGTGGACTGCTTTTTTTTATTTTTTATTAGCTTCCTCAGTTCAGCAACGGGACAACTCACTTTTCATTGTTCTATGAGAAATACACAAATAAAAACCAATTTAGACAGACCATGAGCTTTTTGTAGTCTCCACAGTCATACCTCATGTTACCTCTTCTGGTAATTAAGTAAGTTAGTTTATCACACTGATTTAAAGACTAGCTTAAACAGTGTCAGTTTTATTATTTTGATTGTGCTCAAATAACTTACCAGGAACATTATACTGGAGTTATTTGTTCTCCACTTATCCCAAACAAGATAAACTCTGGACTGAGGAACTAAAATGTAGTTCTGCATCAAATCCTAGATTATTTTTCAAGCATCTTCAGAATGAGTGTGTGTATGTGCACACACGCGCATACATGTGTCTATTTAATAGAAGATTATTTTATACAATGAGACCTCAAACAATTTTCATAATACATCACGACTAATACCAAAATGAACACTTGCTGGAATTTGAGAGCACACTTGCACAGGTAAACAATTACGCACTTTCCCCAAACACACACAAACTGACTTAATTTGAATCATCACCTAACTAGCTTTAGTACACATTAAACAAAGAAGGAGAATTAACATATAATTCTTACTGCCTCGTTTATACTCGTTTAGCTGCCAGATTTAATAAGTACACTACAAAAATGTTTAGACCAAGGCTGTTGTATTAGACACAGCCTCCGGCACTACTGCTCATTATGTTGATTTAAGTCATAGTGTGCCTTAATGATAGGTTGGAAAATCCATCTCGTTTCAAGTGCACAACCTGAGGTTATATTTAACAGGATTCATTCTAATGTACTCTGCCTTTACTTGGTATTGGTTTTCTTGGGAGGTAGAGATTTTCACTAGAGGAAAAATAACAATGAAGAGAAATTACAGAAGACTAAAACAACCTAGTCCATAAGGAGGACAGGCATGCTGTCCCTTTTAAACACATCAAGAGCTTAGGAAAGCCAGTTTCACGTCTTAGCAAAATAGGATTCTTGCATATACCTGTATTTTCCAGGGTTCAGCTTTGGACCCAAGATCCAGCCTAGAATAAATAAGCAGGATACTTTTAGGGAGTTTTACACATTTTGAGCTACATTAGTTTTCTACAAATACACAAAATACCGCTAAACATGTAGGATACAAAGACAGAACAAAAGAATATTCTGCTCAAAGATACATTGATTTCAAGTAGATCACTTAATATACCAAACATATTTTTTTTGTGTGTGTTGCTTTTCTGCTTCTGTTCACGATACAACCATGATTCTTCTCACGCTTAATCTTTAATTCTAGTTACATCTCATCTTCCCTAAATGTCTTTGAGGTCAATCATTTCTCAAGCCTTTTTAAAAGGAATGCTTCCTTACAGACACAGCGCGCATGTCTAGAAACACTTTCATGATCTGCGACTACTGTATCCTACAACATATATACTAAGAAGAGTTAAACCTGGAAGTATGCTAGTATTAAAATCCATTAAAATTGCCAATTTTCAGGATGGTTGCAAAAATACATTTGCAAAAATTCTGAAGCACATCACCTCTGTAGAGGGATTTTTAAAGGACCGAGGACATACGTTACCATTGTCCGGGCTAGACAACCCAGGCCTGTTAGTTGAAGCTGCAGAGCAACCTTAAATTGTCCTGGGAACAAGCAGGGTGAGAAAGAAAACAAGCTACGCACAAACAAGAAGCCAGGTGCAGAGCAAGTCCTGGGAACCGCGGGATCAACACACTCTCATCGGCACACTGTGATCAGGCGCCTGCAGCATGCCCACCGATCAGCGACACGGACGCCCGCCTGGCCAGAGACTTTTATCCAATCACCTGTGCATAAAGTCGTGTGAGCGGTCGGTTTAAGTTATAAATATGACCTGCTTGTTTAATAAAGTGAGCACGGCATGTAGCCATATTGGTGTGATTGTCGTGACTTGGCCGACTCTCCATGGGGGACCCTCTTTGCACCTCCACAAACCCATCTAGTATCATCGAGAAGTGTATTATAATCAAGCTTGCTTAGATGTCCGAGCACTAGTCTCTCTCCCCTCTGCCCCCTACCCCCAATATGCCAGCCTCCTCTTTTTTCCACTCATTTAGTATCCCATTCCCCCAGGTCTTTTAACAGTCTTAATTTCAGACTTTCTGAACCAGTTCAAAGTAATCATCTGTTGTTTTTTGGATTGCTTTTTTTATTTGTTTTGTGGTTGTTTGGGGGTGTGTGGTGTTTATGTGCATATATAAAAATAGTGCCATTTCAAGTACAGATGAAGGTCATATGGCAATAACGTAAGCAATACAGAATATATCTAAAGTTGAATTTTATTTGATTTACTTAAAAATAAGAATATACTCTGAACTTTCACATCTCTGACATTACTGTAGGAAAGTCTATCAAACAATTTTTTTTAAATTATGGTTCAGGACAATTTGCCTTGAAATTTAACATAAGAAAGAAAACAAAAAGCACACACAAATTACCTGCTTTAAGAATATGCTTTTCCAATAATACGGATGGCCAAAATTCCCATTTATGTTCATGAGTTCTGCGGAAAAAAAAATACCCCTTAGAATTCTTGATATACTTTTCTCAGCAGAATACATCCTCGGGATAACAGTTTTTTAACTACAATTTGCATGCGCCTGTAAGCATGGCAAGCACCAGATCTACAGCTTTCTCCTTCCCTGCAAATTAAGCCAAAGCTATTTATATATCTTTGAATGTATAATATGCATTTATACGGTTGATATCTACATTATACATTAATATTTTCAGATAAAGCCAGCATGATACGTCACCTAGAATCCAACTATGTTTCGTAGGTAATTTGTACATTTTTTTGTCCAATAAAGTGCTGAGCTCTGAAGTCCACCATTTTCAGTAATATTTAAAAATATTACAACTACTGTGATCATATATCATAGTCTGTCTCAATACAGTAAAGCAACAAATACAGTAATTCCACTATTTTAATGGACAAGTCTCTGAAAGTGGACTAAATGTGCATTTGTAAGCATAGGATTTTTCATGTACTTTTCAATGATGTCATGTATGTTTAACAGCATTTGAATGCCCAGAATGTAAAAAAAATAAAAACACTGCTCACTTAAAGTTTAAAGAATCCCTTGTAATCTTCACAATAATTACACACACATCATTACAAAACAAAAATCAGAACAGTAGGCAACTGGAAACAGAGAGCACAGATACGTGAATTAAAACAAAGATGGTGGCTGTTGGTGTGTGGGCTACATTCAGAATAGGAAAAACCTTCACTCTTCTTAACAGGATAAACCTCTATGTCACAACAAGGCAATAATTTAATATTACTTGACATGAAAATAATTGTAAAACGCTACTAATTACAGTTAAGGATCTGGTTAAAACTTTAAGGTAACAGTTTCTATTGTTAAAGGAAAAATTCACACAGATGTGGGTACCACTAGGCTTGCTTTAATCACAACTCCAAGTTGGGCCACCACATCAGTGACTGGCAGAGAACAAAGGGATGCAGCATAGCTTATATAGACTTATCAAATCATTAGTCAATGTCCAAAGTTTTTAGAAGTTACCTTTGATCTTTTCTGTTCTGTGAATCCATCACCTGACACTGTCCCAGTTGATTCACCTATTTTTGTTCCAGTCTAGCTTCCAAGCTCCTCCTCGGGTATTGATCTTTCTGCCTCCTTTAACTCACACAATCCTTCAAGCACACTTAGTTTTTCAACAAGCAATCGCTATTCACCTTTACTAATTTTTCTAAAAACACCTGCATTTCTGAGAGCACCTGTGTATACAAATCGATCGTCTATTGTTTCTCTATTCTCCTACTGATTAACGCGACTAAGTTTTAAACCAGCCTTGAATTAGGGCTTGAACAAGGGACAAGGCTTGGTTCTGCCATTTAGCACTTTAAATTTCTTAATTCAAAATACATTTTCTTTAACACTGTCCTGTACGCATTTATGAATCAGAGAGAACTCTTTCCTTCTAGTGATACAAATTGCTCCAGCATGTAGACTAAAAGCTTATTAAAAATTACTTTTCATTAAATTATTATTGAAAATAAGTCATGAAGTTTGGTTTTGTATCACACTTCACAGATATCATAAACTATGTCAGATCTTTATAGCTATATAGTCTTTGAAAAGAAACAAACAAGATCTGAAAATTTGTTCTGAGCTTCCTGAACACCTTTTGAGACCTGACTGTGTGAAATGAAGGACAGTAACTGCCCATTGGCTGCAATCTAAATTGTCCTTATCAGTAAATGAAGCAAAGGTTCAAACCCAGTCTTTACTGAGTTTGAAAATTTAAAAACATTTTTTTCAGTGGAATGTTATTGAACAGTTAGTAACAGAGTACGAAACACATTTTAGCCCAAAAGCCAAGATGGGAACTAATCAAAAAGTATTCGAGTCAGAGCTCCTGTAAAAGCCCTTTAAGTCACCTAGCAAGTCAGACATCAAGCTATGGAGCATTTGGCAGACAGACTGCAAGGTTTCAGTAAACAACTTAAATTCAGTAAAAGACACCAAGATAGAGAGTTGTTGTGGTTTGGAGGGTTTTTTAATATTAAAATTGAACCCAAACAAATAAACAATTAAATCCTTTGAGTACATCCATTTCATTTCATAAACCAGTCCCAATCCACACCATAAAGTCTATTTTGTTGTTATTAAAAATAGAGTAGTTCTAGCTACAGAATAAGACCAAGAGTTAACCTTACATGTCAAGACACTGAACTGAAACAAAGACGCGATACTCGTTATCTCTGAATATCCTGACTGCTCAGATACCAACTATTTCAGGTTGCACAAATTCATGTCTTGCCTGAAATAATCTTTTTTTAAAATACAAATAAATATGATGTTTTAACTCTGATATAGAGGAAATAAATCTACTGTGTATTGCTTAATGGAGATCTGATTTATTATTCTTGAAAGTGACATAAAACAAGGAAATCAATTTGCATAAATAAAAAAATGATCATTAGCATTTTACTTATTCTGATATTAGACAAAGTTTATGGTACAAGCATCTCTCCAGAATATCCATCTTAGACTGGACTAGAAAACAACTCTAAAACAAAACAACAACAAAAAAACCTGTCCTAAGTTGTTGTTAACAAGGGCATTAACGCAAAGTGCCTACTTGAGAAGAATACTTTAGTTTTGTCACCTCTGAATTAATACATGACACTTGTCATTTTCTCACATTTCTCTTCTATTTCTTTCTCTTGTATTTCCTTTAAAGATGAATGGAAGGGAAAAATGAAAAAAGGCACCAGAAGGGAAAAAGGCAAATTGAAACTAGACAAGAGAATTTGTTCTAAGCTCGATAAAATAGAGGAAAAGCAGCATACACAAAGATACAAAAGAAGTTTCTCCTCGCTTCTCTACATCACTATGATAAAGTACAGTGCATGACCCTGTTCTGCCCTTTCCTCCTCTTTTGGGATGTGGAGGCTTACTCTCTTTTATACTCAGGGCAGAGCAGGAAGCTGTCAACTGGTTTTGAGACATTTAAAACAATAGAAGCAAAAAGTATTTTATGGTTTTCAACAACAGCCCAGCAAACAAAGTAAACTCAGGCTGGAGTCAACTCTTTGCCTCTAACCAAATCACTGTGCTGCTATCTGCCTTGAAGCCAGTCCACGGAATTTTTCCTTTCATTGGAAGGGATGCAAGACCTCTTATATTAGTTACCTCTACTGTATTCATAAGCTGGGCCTAAAAGATGTGAAACACCACCTAATGATTCGGACTAAAGAAAGCAGAAAATGCTGCAGTAGTAGCATAGCTCTGCAACACAACTCAAACATACATAGTTCTAGTGCTAGCAAACTCCATACCTTATGCTTTGTTTCATCTTGTATCCTAAATGAATATTAACTGCTCACACATAAGAGAACAAAACTAAGTAGCCTCGTAAAACAGGATTCCCAAAAACAGGGAAAGAGAAAGAGCAAGAGCTATGCTTGATAGATTTTGTAAACAGTCTTTAATGCTCGGTAGGGAGCCACTCAGATGTCCAGATAACCACAGTTAGCAGAACTACAGAGAATTAATACAGGTACATCCTCCATTCATTGAAAAGTGTGATGTAAGCTAAAACGTAAGTAACATTTTATCTTGTGGTTTTGTTTGGTCCCCCGCTACATCAGCATATCTGTTAATTAAACAAAAGAATTTAGTTTACCATGGTCGTGCTGTTTTATGGAAATCTTTGAGCTAGAGAGTTGTCAGGCCTCTTCTGCAAATGTTCAAAAAGTTGAATTAAAATAACATAATTATAATAATAGAAAGTATAAGAATATAAAAAAGGAGAAAGAAATATTAACAGCTGAAAGTCAGTGCTAAAAACTAAAAAACCCAATGTAAATCCAGTTGTGAAAGTCCTATGTCCACCCTCCACTTCATGAGTATTTATAAATACCATTATGGCTACTACTGAGTATCAAATCAGTTACATGCAAATAACAGACTTAAAAACAGAGTAAATAAAAACTTAACCTTTAGATCTGGGTTGTTGCTGTTGTTGGGGGCGGGGGGGGGGGGGGGGGGGGGGGGGCGGGGCGGGAAGTAGGAAATCACACCAAAACAAAAACCCGTAATTCTTTATTCTAAACAGACAGTGATTTTGATTAAACCTGTGTTAGGCTGTCTATGTTTTATTTTTTGAACTTTTATTTTATGTCTCTTTCTCCCTCAACAGTGATGAAACTTGCTAGCCTTTTCTCTAATATCCAAGACTAACACATAAAACTTTTCCTTCATGAAGAGATCAACACAAGCTGCCAGACTTCAAACCAGAAGAGAAAGAATAGACGGGAAGAAAAAAAAAAAAAAAAAAGGCTCAAAGCTCATAAACATTATCCATTAGTTAAAGCATCACTGTCTAGCACATTGTTTAGATGCTTGTTCATCTCTCTCACCTGAAAAGAAAACAACATGCAAGATTTTCTTTCACTAAACCTCTACAAACATTTTTATCTTAAAAAATATTTAAAACAATTTAAACTATTGTCAAATTATTTCAGATCTTTTAGGGTAAGGCTGCTCTATTTTGATTGACAATTCTGTAGATAGTAGAACGGTACTTTAGAACAATAGAACACTCTGTAAAGCTGTAGAAATATGTGGGATACTCTTTAAAAAAAGAAATTATATACTGTTGGCATACTGAAACATGGATCTGAAGTTCAGATGTTCCCCTCCTAGGAATTTAATTTACTGAAGACAATTAACTAAAAGAAAAGTACACTTATCTCTAGAGGAGAGAGATTTGTTTACAAACTTTTTTTGTTTTGTGTAGAAAAACTGTGTTGCTAGCAAAGTGGGGGTTTATGTAGTCTGCTTTTTTGGTTTAGTTTGTTGTTTGGTTTTTTTTTTTTTTTTACTTTTGAAAGCTCTTGTTACGTTAATATCTATTTGGCTTTAGAAAGTAATACAAAGTTTATTTTAAAATCAAAACAGATTACACCTATTAAGTTAATACAAAAAAAAAAAAGTCCTCCCTTGTTCAGTGGACACTTCAGCAAAAGGACATCTTATGCTGGCTTTTTCCCCAATTAAGCAACATTGGTTGCTTATGTAGAACTACTACTGTTGCAACTATTTTGCCAAAAGTAAATTGTATATCATTATATATATATATATATATATATATAAAAAGTCCTTACAAATAAAAAGTAAGTTGTCAGTACACTCTTCAGATATTCCTTTTACTAAAAGGGCCTGATTTCCCAACCTTGTCTATGGATTTACAGAAGTAAAGGTTGGGTTTTTTTAAAATAGAAAGGACATAGATGGACCTATAGCTATTATTCTTTTCCCTTTGTTCTTTGGGTTAGCTATCTTCCAATATGCATAAGTCACACTCAGTATAATAATTTGTCTGTCAAGTTCTCATACTTTCAAATTCTAATAGATTTACATCTAACCAAACAAAAAACAAAAAACAATTAATACAAAACTGGAGTTTCCTTTCCAAGCAAGCCAGAGAGGCAATAGCTCTTCAGGCAGCCCATTGTGTGTCACTGCACACCTTGTCCTGGAACAAGTCACTAATATTGTTTCCAATATGATACTAAGACCTTTACTACAGTGAAAAATATGGAGCAGTGTTTAAAACTGTTGAATACATTGCACCTTCAGTGAAATAAATTGAGTACGACAATAAAAGAGAATTATTTTTGTGGAGAGAAAAGAGTTCTCGTCCATTTTTTTTATCCTCAGTTGCTTGGAGAATTCCACACCCGAACCTACAACACCAAGCTCAGTGGGAGTGATGATGCTTGAGCATAGGAAGGCCCTACAGAGGGTTCTGCGCAGGTCGAATCTATGGGCTGAGGCCACCGTATAAGGTTCAACAAGGCTCAGCGCTGGGTCCTGCACTTGAGTCACAACAACCCCACACAACGCTACAAGGCTTGAGGAAGAGTGGCTGGAATGCTGACCAATAGGAAAAGGACTTGAGGCAGTCAACAACTGGCTGAATGTGTGCAAACATTGTGCCCAAGTGGCCAAGGCGGCCAACAGCATCCTGGTTTGTATCCAAAACAGTGTGGCCACCAGGACTAAGGAAGTGACCATCCCCCTGTGCTCAGCACTGATGAGGCCACACCTTGAATCCCGTGTTCAGTTTCAGGCCCCCCACTACAAGACAGACATTGAGGTGCTGGAGTGTGTCCAGAGACGGGCAATGGAGCTGAAGCACAAGTCTTATCAGGAGCAGCTAGGGGAACTTGGGTGGTTTTGCCTGGAGAAAAGAGAAAAGAAGGATCAGGGGAGACTTCCTCACTTTCTACAACTACCTGAAAAGAGGCTGTGGTGAGGTGGGTGTTAGTCTTTTCTCTGACATAACAAGCTGTAGAACAAGAAGAAATAGCCTCAAGTTGTACCAGGGAAGATTTAGATTGGCTATCAGAAAAAAAATTCTTCACCTGAAGGGTTGTCAAGCACTGGAACAGGCTGCCCAGGGAGGTGGTTGAGTCACCACTCTGGAGGTGTGTAAAAGATGTACAGAAGCAGCACCTGAGGACATGGTTTAGTGGTAGACTTGGCAGCCCTGGGTTAGCAGTTGGACTCTATGATCTTAAAGGTCTTTTCCAACCTAAATGATTGTGTGATGACCTAGAGCTGTTTCCAGTTGTTTGTAACACATACAAATAAAGCACTTTATATAGCGAGTGATAAAAACTTCAAGGACAAAACCAGTGTCTGTTAATGTCTATACAATGCATGGCACAGGAATTTTTTTATTAGAATTATACTATTTGTATAATAGCAACACATAAGTATTTCATTAAGGCAAAGTCTGATCTGAACTCAAAGATGAAGACTAAAATATCACTATCTTAACTTTTATTGCAACGCAGACAGAAATATGAGACAGAGAATATTCCACACAACATTAATATTTCACACTCAGGTATCTGATGAAAGTAACAGGAAGACCTTTTTCTTAAAAGTTTTGGGGGGTTTTATGTTCAGCTAGCTAAGAAGAAAAAAAAAATAATCCTCAAATAAGTCCTTTAACAACTTAAGTGCTACATAAATCAGACACTCTTGTAAATAATTTTTTTATGCTGAAGAAAGAATCATCACCACGTTGCATTTTCATAAAAACAGAAAATTATAACAATAATACTAAAACACCAATCACTGCATAGTCAGATAGAATACTACAAATTATTTTTTAATATTAATGACAGCATAGATCTATTTAACGTATTGTCAAATTTAACTAAGTATCTTTCAAATATACTAACATGCTTAAACTCCAGATAATTCTCTCATTTCTTCTATTAATATTTTCGCTATAACAAAGCAAACCATCTATTGCTTGCAATTTTTTAATCAAATAATAACTATAGGTTCATAACATATTTGTATTGAATCTCTCAGCCTTTCCAACACAGTTCACCCATTTTTTTAGATTTCCTTCTATATCACTTGATTGACTATTCCCCAAACAGCACTATATTACCCATATATGTAACTACTGAAAGCACAAGCCTAGTTTGTAATAGGTTAAAAAAGTTAGAATTTGTGCTTTTGTGGTGAAGCAACGGGGCGCCAATTATACACTCACATGTTGCAAAAAACATGAGGCATAGACAATTGAAAAAAATTTAAAGCAGTCTCATACCATCTATTTCTATTGGTACCCATTTTAAGTATAAATACCTTCACTCGTTCATTACTTCATGTAATTGAGACCAATGAAGCCGTTTCATCCAAATTCCATTCCTCTGGTGTTTGGTAGGCCCTCTGTGTGACAAATCTGAAAACATGACAAGTAAAAGTTAAATTTGGCTTTAAAAACACAAGAAAAAGCTGGGCATTTGCTATATACCAGGATTACTTTACATTTCTGTAATGTTTACTTTTCAAAATAAATGGAATACCACATAGTTGTGTCTTTGCTTCAAATTCTTCAGTTACTGTGGTATTAAGGAAAGACTGCATCATTTATTTCCAGGGCTTTTTGTGTGGGTTTTTTTGTTTGTTTGTGGGTTTTTGTTCGTTTGTTTGTTTTTTTTAAATGTATATGGGAAATTCTGGTCTACTAAGGCAATAAGTACTCAGAGTTACATTGAAGAACCATAAGATGAAAGAAGCATGCATGAGGAAAACTAGGAAGAAAAAGTACAAAGGAAGACAGGGTTTATATTAGCAGTTATTCTGTATCAAAAACTGTCAGATAATTTTTAGTATCTATTTCTTACATGAGACATCACGAAGTGACAGTGAATAAAGACACCTTCTCCCTTTAAAAGTATTCAAATTAAAACCATAGAGAAGCACACCATTTTATGAGGGAAAATTTTTGATGGTAAGCAACTAAATGACAAAAGGCCCTTTTGCAGTGTACTTACCTGCATACATGCAATTCCCACTAGGCAAGAAGCTCCATACTGGGAGCAATGATCAAAAAAATCAATTTTCAGAGGATCGACTCAACACACCTACTCTAGGAGCATAACGCTACAAAACAATAGAAGAAAATATATGCTTAATTAAATGAACTTGATAGGACAAGCAGCTTATGATGACCTGAAAAAATAAAGATTAAGAGCACATGCATTTTGAAAAACAAAAATATCTAAATACTCTCCATAACAAAGATGGACCCTGTGTCTACCCTCTCCCCTCCCCATTTTTTGGGGTGGGGGGAATCAGCTGACTGGCTCCTCAGGCAGTACTTTGAATTCAGCAGCTGATCTAGACCTTCATTAGTTATTTTCCCTAAAGTAGCTCTCACAATTCCTCCTTAAATAAAAAAAAAAAAAAAAAAAAAAAGGTATTGGCTTATTCTACACTTCTACTTATTGCACTGGTCATTTCCATAACCATAATAGAGTCGGATCACTGGCTGTCTTTCGTGACATAGAAATAATATGAAAGAGTCTTAGGGCTGCCTTAGGCAACAAACTAGGGACATTAGCATATCTGAGGTGCCCTGGGCTCACCGCCTCAGAAGTATGCAGTAATATCAGGTGAAGACAAAGCAATAGGCAGTTATGAGAGAACTTGTCCCCAGGGGAAGTTTTATTCCAGCTTTCAATAGATACTGGTCTGTGTCCTGGACAAAAAGGATTATATCCCCTATAAATATATATTGGGGGGTTGTTATAATTTTTGTTTAATATTATAATTCTATACTCTTGTTATTCAAATAAATGGATGGGTCTGTTATGAAAAAGCTAAGGTGCCAGTAATAAAGAGCTATCTGAGGGGCTTCTTGATTTATGCAATAATAATGTGTTGACTGCATCTGAGCTTCCCCAACCCTCTTTTAGAACTTATGACTTTTCATAAGTTAAAAAATAATACTACAAGGGTGTCCAATCATCTTCATTGAAATGCTAAAAATGCCAAGCCATACAATACTGGAAGCCCAATATTATAATCAGTACGGAACTATTAGCACTGCAGAGTTACTGTAGGTGGTATTACAACAGCTGAAGGAAGCGTACAGGTCACTTTCTAATACGTGATTAGATGAACCCCTGAAATAGGTAAGATAGGAAAATAATAGGTACTATTAATAAAGCATTATGGGTCAGGAAAGGTAAAATGCATTACTGCATTATTTTAATTGGTTTCATAAATTGTACCATAAAAAGGTAATTCTCGAGCTTTCTGAGGCTTAAGATACAGAAATTCAGACTACAACCCGCAAAAAGTATGCGGTTTTATCTTACATTAGTACTATTGGGAAAAGAATAACATCATTAAGATAAGTTCAAAAGTTGGAACTCTATTCAAGCAATCCAGACTTTATTCTTTTTGCAATTCCAACTGTATTTTATTTCATTCCCTCACTGTGGATTTTCCTGTTCTGACCATTCACTGACATGTCTGTACAATTTAACTGTAATGATATGGGGAATGTGGGGATACAGGGAGGGTAAAGATACACAGAGAGATATAAATATATATGGAGCATAAGGATAATCTCATTTATGAGCACAGAATCCAGAGGCAATGGATAGGACTGATGTCAAAATGGCACAGAGTAACTGCTCAGAGACCAGTTTTGTCTTTAAGCAGCAAAGTTATTTATTTCATGCAACATGAGGGAGCTAGCCGATTGGCACCAGACAAACTAGCTCCAGAGTGCTCAGTGAAAAGTTAGGTGTTTTATACAGTTTTCAGAGGTTACAACATCTTTACATACATATTCATTTGACTTTGACACCCAATCATTCCATTCATAATTGGTGGGAACTAGGTGAAATAAACCTTTCAGTTTTCTTTGTTCAACGATTTCCTGGTCTCCCTATCTCCTTAAGGTGCCCACCTTTTCTTTTCAAATTATTCAGAGTACATTCCTTTACTTCAACACCATCAGTGGAACCTTTTCTTATTCAGAGTACTTTTCTTATTATGCAGAGTACATTCCTTTCTCAACACAAACAGAGCATCACCCAGAGCATTGTAACAAACTCATCCTGACTTTTTTTTTTTTTTTTTTTTTTTTTTAAATACCTTGTTCTGTTTCAGGACAAGTAATAAATTGCAGATAGATGTACAAATCCCAAAGACAGGAGATAGATAATGAAGACTATAACCAAGACCACCACTGATGGCTGCTTCTTGAAAGAACCAGCCAGAGCTTTGTAACCAATAGGAAGGTAGGGAGAAAAATTATATTATTATGTATCTCATTTGAAAGAGCAAACTCATTATGGCAAACCTATTATAGGGTGTTGAATGAGATTGTGGCATCATGTAAAACATTCTATAATGTTTTAAGGGGATTGTTGGAATGTATACCACTTCCTATGGGGTGTTTAGGAGAAGGGACAGAGACAGGGAAAGGAGAAGTGACAGTGAATGAGGAAGGAACAAGAGCAGGAAAATGGAGAGAAGGAAGATACAAGGGGAAATGTTATGCCTAAAGCAGCTGCTGGTCAGCACACTTACCTGGCCAAGGCCTGCACTGACCAACTCGGTCTATACCAGCCAATTTCTGTAACAATTGCCTCTGTTCTCTGCATGTGCAGGTGCATGTGATTCACTAGACCAAGCTTTAACTGGACTAGCCAGGAGACCAGCACCTGGAAAGACCCAGAGTTTGAGCTAGAGACAGAGTAAGCAGGGCCAGCATCTGCCTAAGGATTTCAGAGAGCCTGAAGGTCCAAAGGTTGCAGAGAATGGGAAAGCGTTTTTATGTGGATGTCAGGAAAGGCTGTACTGCTTTGTGAGCCCACCATATATGCTTGCACTTACCAGGTGAGATGCACTCTGAGGGCAACTCTGCTCCTGCCTGGACCTGAAGATGCAGAAGCACTGCAGGCTGGCTCATTGATGAGTACCCTTTGACTCCATAACCATCAAAGAAAGCCCACAGGATTCAACTACCTTTAAACTTAACTTTTTTCCAGTATTCTACATCTTTACACACTATTCCCTATTTCAGCTGTGGCGATGACACAGTGAAGGCAGCAGCCATCTTTTGTCAGGTTAGAGTGCTGTCTTAGTCCCCTTGCAAATACGAGGCAGAGGCAGTCTGAGGGATCAGGTTTTCCAAGGCATTATTTCTTAATACTGCCATTCAGTATTTCTCTTCCTATGAAGGAAGGATTTTTTGGCTATGACTACCAAGGGTAAATTAACATCCTTACAGAAACCAAGTATAGCACATCTACAAATCTTCAGTGAACACTAATAATAAAGGAAGTCTGAAGCATCTGTGTATCATTATTAAAACTACTGAAAGCATAATATTCTAGTCTGACATATGGCACTAAATTTCTTCAAACATCCATGTTAATCCAATAATATTCCTTTGGTCTATTGAATTATGAGAAAAGCCATACCATATTAAACCGGAGTATGACAATTACTCAGAATAGATTTTATTATTGTTAGTATTGAAAAGATGTATCAAGCAACAAGCTCAGTCCTCTAACATCAATGTGATGTTACATAAACCTCAGGTGTCAGGGTGGCAAAAAACCCGTGCTGAACCTGCTTTCTCGCACATTAAGGTGCATGCAAAAAACCCACAGTGGTGTATTTTATGGCAGTTATGTGCAATTTACAGACACTAAATCATAAAGAAAATAATTCAAAACCCAAGAACTCTTCTCACATTTTGTTTCAGGTAGCGGATAACACCAAAAATCAGAGTTATCTAATCTGAGTCTGTAAGCACTCTTTATGTGTAACTCTGTACATCAGCGCATGACTTTTTTGATAGTCACTGTCTTAATTCTGTACTAACAGCATATATCATTACCCTAAGAAAAAGTGTGGAGGGTTGGCCCTGGGTGGGTGCCAGGTGCCCACCAAAGCCACTCTGTCATTCCCCTCCTCAGCTGGATAGGGGAAAAAGAACATAACGCAGGATTATGATCTTATTCGCACCATGGAGACATGGTGGAATGGCTCCTATGACTGGAGCGTTGGGATGGAAGGACACAAGCTTTTTAGGAAGGGCAAGCAGGGGAGAGGAGAAAGGGATGTCGATCTCTATGTCAGTGGCCATCTGGAGTGCATGGAGCTCTACCTGGGGATGGATTAGGAGCCAATCAAGAGCCTATGTGTCAGGATCAAAAGGAAGACAGGGACAGGTGACATTATAATGGGGTCTGCTACAGGCCACCTGACCAGGAAGACTGAGCAGGTGAGGCCCTCTATAGGAAAACAGGAGCAGCCTCATGGTCACAAGCCCTGGTCTCATGGGGGACTTCAACCACCCCAATATCTGTTGGAGGAACAACACAGCAGGGCATAAGCAATCCAGGAGGTTCCTGGAATTCACTGATGATGATAACTCCCTTCTCCAAGGGATAGAGGAGCCAATGAGGAGCGGTGCCATGCTGGACCTTGTTCTCACCAACAAGGAGGGGCTGGTGGAGAATGTGAAGCTCAAGGGCAGCCTTGGCTGCAGTGACCATGAAACGGTGGAGTTCAAGATCCCTAGGGCAGCAAGGAGGGAGCACAGCAAGATCACTACCCTGGGCTTCAGGAGGGTTGACTTTGGCCTCTTCAGGGATCTAGAGGGGCCCCCAAAAGCTGGTTAACATTCAAGGATCACCTCCTCTGATCTCAGCACCGATGTGTCCCAGCAAAGAGGAAGTCGGGCAAAACCACCAGAAGGCCTGCATGGGCGAACAGGGGGCTCCTGGGCAAACTCAAACAGAAGAAGGAAGCCTACAGGGGGTGGAAGCAAGGACAGGTAGCCTGGGAGGAATACAGAGAAGCTATTGGAGCAGCTAAGGACCAGGTTAGAAAAACTAAAGCCTTGACAGAATTAAATCCTGTCAGGGACATCAAGGGCAATAAAACCCACTTCTATAGGCATGTTGGTGATACTAGGGGAACTATGGGCCCTCTCTGGAAAAGAAATGGGAGAGCTGGCTACCCAGGACATGGAGAAGGCTGAAATACTCAATGACTTTTGCCTTGGTCTTCACCAGAAAATTCTCCAGCCACACTTCCCTAGTCACAGAAGGCAAAGGCAGGACGGACTGGGAGAATGAAGAGTCACCCTCTGGAGGAAAGCAACAGTTTCAAGACCACCTAAGGAAGCTGAAGAATTACAATCCATGGGTCCTGAGGGAACTGGCAGGTGAAGTGGCTAAGCCACTGTCCATCATATTTGAGAAGTCATGGCACTCTGGCAAAGTTCCCACTGACTGGAAAAAGGGAACCATAACCCCCATTTTTAAATACAGACAAAAATTAAGACCTGGGGAACTTCAGACTGGTTAGTCTCACCTTAGTGCCTGGCAAGAACACAGAGCAGATCCTGCTGAAAACTATGCTAAGGCACGTGGAAAATAAAGAAGTGATTGGTGACAACCTACACTGCTTCAGTAAGGGCAAATCGTGCCCGAGAAATTTTGTGGCCCTCTACAATGGGGTTATAGCATTGGTGGATGAGGGAAGAGCAACTGCCATCACCTATCTGGACTTGTGCAAAGCATTTAACACTGTTCTGCACAACACCAGTGCCTCTAAACTGGAGACACATGGATCTGACAGGTGGACTACTCAGCGTCTAAGAAATTGGCTGAAAGGTTGCACTCACAGTTGTGGTCAAGGGCTCAATGTCCAAGTGGAGACCAGTGACAAACGGCCTTCCTCCAGAGTTCATATTAGGACCCCTTTGTCAGCAACAGGGACAGTGGGAGCAATTGCACCCTCAGCCAGTTTGATGACAACACCAGGCTGAGTGGTGTGGTCACTACAATGGAGGGAAGGGATGCTATCTAGAGGGACGTTGACAGGCTTGAGAGGTGGGCCCATGCAAACCTCATGAAGTTCAACAAGCCCAAGTACAAGGTCCTGCTCAGGGCACCCCTCAATATCAATACAGGCTGAGTGGAGAGTGGGTTGAGAGCAGCCCTGAGGAGAAAGACTTGCAGGTGTTGGTGGACAAGAACATCAATGCTGTACACTTGCAGCCCAGAAAGCCAACTAAAACGTGGGCTGCATCAAAAGCAGCACAATCAGCAAGTTGAGAGAGTTGATTCTCCCCCTCTACTCTGCTCTGCTCTTGAGACCCCATCTGGAGCATTGTGTTCAGCTCTGGGGCCCCCAATATAAGAAGGACATGGGCCTGTTGGAGCAAGTCCAGAGGAGGGCCACAAAAATGACCAGAAGACTGGAGCACCTCTCCTATGAAGATGGGCTGAGAGTTGGCAATGTTCAGCCTAGAGAAGAGAAAGCTCCACAAAGATCTTATGGCAACCTTCCAGTACCCAAAAGGGCCTACAAGAAAGCTGGCAGGGGGCTTCATACAAGGATCTGTGGTGACAGGACAAAGGGTAATGGCTTTAAACTGAAAGAGGGTAGATTAGATTAGATATTAGGAAGAAATTCTTCATTATGAAGGTAGTGAGGCACTGTCCCAGGTTGCCCAGAGCAGCTGTGGGTGCCCCATCCCTGGCAGTGCTCATGGCCAGGCTGGATGGGGCTTGGAGCAACCTGGGCTAGTGGAAGGTGTCCCTGCCTGTGGCAGAGGGATTGAAACAACGTGGTCTTTAAGGTCCCTTCCAACCCAAACCATTCTGATTTTATGATATCAGCACTGTGCTTTTCCTTACCTTCTATGGAAATACTTAAAAGTAAGTGACATCAGCAAGCTCATTCAACTTTGAATCACTTAACATTTCCTGACACCACCATGCAAGACAATTATTCTCTGGATTGTACTGTACAGTACGCACAGCCCTTGGCTGTTCTGCGAGTTTCTTACACAAGTATAATTACCTCAGGGGGATCGAGTACATGGAACTAATTGATGTTTAACATTTAAGGAATGTAACACAGTTTTATGCCTGTGTAAAAATGTCAAAAGTAATTCATAGGATTTGAAGAAATTTCACTGTTGGCAGAATCAATAGCTACACATGGGAAATTATCCCAAATAAGGGTGCCACATCTAATATAAAACTTACAAAAAGAAAACTTTGTGAGTGATATTGATACAGCTACCTGGTAACAACCAATATATCGAAAAAAACCCTACATTTAAAGAAAACATCTACATGTCTATTAATAACAAAATTATTTTTGCTTCTTTTTGTTCTTTTCAGTACAGAAATCACTTTGAACATGAACAGATTACCATATAAATAATGCAGGTGTAATGTCAACCCAAGAAGAAACATGAACAAGTACATTCATGACATGCATCGCCATCAGGACTTCCTAAGAAGTTTTTAACAAAAATTCAGATTCTGTAGTCCTCAAACTACAACACAACTTTGAACTAAAGAATGTTTCTCTTACTTTTGGTGAAGAACAGTCACAGATGTATATCAATGAAGTGAAGTCAAGGTAACCACATTTCTTGCTTCTGCATATTATGACCACTAGAAACCTGAATAATACAGTATCAATAGAATCAACTTTCTATGATGAGAAAAAGCTTTTTAAGAAATATTTCAAGCATTATGCTAAAGGGCATACCATCAGAACCAATTCTGAAATGTAATTGTATAAGAAATTCCAACATTCATTAAGGAGCTTTTATTTATTTTTTTGAATAGTTCTGAAATGGTCTGTGTATTTTGTATGAAGATATTGTAGATTAATGGAAATGGTCTTAAATTCAGATGCAAATTATATTTTAACAGTTTACCTTACCCCTTCCATTTCAAACAGACACGTACAATTTGCAGGAGTATAGTTTAGTTTCAAAGCTCAAAGTTATGAGTTTTCTTCAGACCAAGGATGAACCTTCATGAGCATTCATAATGTGTTTCTACTGATTTCCATGAAGCTAAGATTCACTCTAAGAGTGTAAGTTTCTCAAGTCTGTTAATAGCCCCTATGAGCAGGCTTCCAAAGTAAAGCAGCACAGAGTTTTGTTGATTCTAGGGGAAATAATCATTGGCTTAATCTTAAGGATAGCATCGTGATTATTCCAATACTTGGAATTGTCTTGCGAGACTGAGGGCTCAGCAGCTTGCAAAACCAAACTCAATGAGGCACAGTGAATAATAGAACATGGATCTAAAAGTAATATGGGATCTTTTGATCTGCTTTTACTCTGGGCCAAATTGTGTTTACACAAGTGAATACCTTTGATTTATTATTTGTAAACATAAGGAGCCTACATCTACATCAGTGTAGCACTGCTAATTTCAGCTTCAATAGACAGAAGAGCATAGGTAGTGAATGAGACAGGGAACCAGAGTTTCCCATGCCTATTCAACACGATCTTTAAAGGCTGCAACAAATGAATGAGGGAGGTATTCACTCATTAAACAGTGAAAATAAAAATAAATATTGAACAGCTGCATCATTAACTGTGTGCAGTTCAATTTGCATGCTAAATGAGGCAAAGATCCCATGGAAATAACACTATGTCATGTAATTAATAACCATATTGTAATGTTTATTCACATGTACTAGAGACAGTATGGCAAAAGCGATCATATCTGACTTTTTTTTTTCTCTCTTAATTCTTCATTCATTTTCAGGAGTGGTCCTGTACAGTTATTGTAGGAAGTAGTACTTAAGGACTTAAAGGTAAAAAGTCTTTACTAGGCTAAAATGAATTAACTGCTTACAAAAAGCAAAATTATGTTAAAGTAATAAGTAGTTAAAATTATATTACTGTCATGGTAGACTCAAGATAGCATTTCAGAAATGATTTTTCAAAATATGTTTCTGAAATGGTATATATATTTTATACCAGTATTAACATGATTAAGCTTCCTATGAAATGACATAATTCAAAACTCTTCATTTTGAGCAACAGCTAGTATCAGGTATTACACATGTACAGATTTTTTTTAAGAGCACAGTGATTTATTATAAATTTCATTAATGCTTTGACTGATAAAACCAGGAGAGTTAAGACAAACAAATGACTAACATTCTTGGGATTCCACAATATCTGACCAGTGCCAATTTGTTACCTATGTTAGCAATGTAAGGAAACAATTTTTTTAAAAATAAATTCTTACAGTTTGTTTTGAGTGGGACTTATCATTCATTCTTGTATAGTTTTGCCAAAAAACCCACAGGAATTATTATCACGAGACAATCACTGATTACTAAGATGCAGTTTTGGCCAATGTATATGTCCTGAATTAATAAGACTATCACCCTATTCCATGAAGGGGTACCTGTGCTTCCCTGTCCTCATAACAGGAGTGCTATAGAGTCTAATACTTAAGAAAAAACCAAACAAAAAAAAAGTAGTTAAAACTAGATTAAAATCTCTGAAAACAACAGCAGAGCAAATAAGGAACGTATGATTACGGACCTGGTAAAGGAATCACTATAGAATTTGACATATACTTTGACTGGTATGGAAGACAAAGACAAGGCAGGGAAAAGAAAACAGTGGATTTCAAGAAGGGAAACAGAACAAAAGCAAAATAAAGCAAGATAAATGGAAATGAATCATACAGGAGATGGACAGGAAATTCAGATTTGTGAGTCCAGAAAGCTCAATATATTCATTACACAGATTTAAATTAAGTAGCACTCAATAATTTAGTCTGTCCACAAAAAATGAAGTTAGACTGCCACCTCTTTTCTTTGTACAGGAAGAAAGACCAATTGAAACAGGCTGCAGATTATAGATCAGACTGTACATTCATTTGTCCACAAGCAGTAAAAAAGAAAAGAGTAAGCTCCCTGAAACTATGCACATCGTATGGTTGATTTTTATTTGGTTAAAAATTAATATTACTTTCTCTGCAGAGTTCAGACAGCTTTGAGTTCTGCCTTCATCTAAATGATACCCTAAGAAAGCACAATATTAATTTCATAGCTTGAAATGGTATATAAAAAAATATGCATAGACCTTAATATTTCTTCACTCAGGTGGACTATAAGATTTGGGACACTAAACAACTGAGCCTACTCTTTAAATATCTTTGGTTATACACCTTTGACAAAAATTTAAGCTATAATTAAATTTATATAAAACTATACTCCTTAACATGGGCATATACCTCATCAAAGCTGACAATTTTTTCTAAGCTTTTCCCTTTAACTCCCATTAGCTGAGCTAATGATTTCTGAAAGAGATATTCAGACATATATTCAGAAAATAGGATCCATTGGTCCTGAATCAACCAGTGTGAATGGCAATCTGAAAGCAACGGCAGAGTTTTATATATTAGCACCTAGCAGAAAGCAGCAGCATATCTAAGCCAAAACTGTAAATCCCATAAAATCTAACCTTCAGCTAATAAAACTGGGTGCATCTAGGAATTTGGCTTGCTGGAATAGTGTAAGATTTCACTGTGTTGTGACAACACCTTTTAAAATTGTATCAGAAGCAAAGAGACCTACCAGTCTCTACCTTTTCCTCTACACCCTTCTAACTTGTCAGGACCTCAATATTCCCTTTATTCCACTCTTCTAACTGAAGACAATTTCTGTCTGAAAGTCTGAACTTTATATTAGGCACTGACAACCTTCTTCTCCTTATTTCCAGTTTTAAAAAGCCCAGTGCACAAGGGATGAAGAAATACCATCCATCTTACCCCAACTTGATGACCTAGAATAAATGCATTTTCACAGATTCATACCTGGAGAAGAAGTAGTCACATCACAAAAACGGTGTCATCACAACGAGTATCCAAGCTTAGCAGACTGGTTAAGGCTTTAATATGTGCCACAACAGACAGCTTACCTTCAAGTACTAACAGTTGTCTGTCAATACAAGGTTTTACGCACTTTCAGAGAAGTCACTAAGGAAGTCTGTACCATTGGTAAGAAATATTACTTTTTTTGACTGAGCAAAGTATTTTGTTCTTTGAGAATATAATTCTGAAAGTTTTAGAAAAATTGACTTCACCCAATTGACAAATATTTCCACATCTCGCAACATGTTTTGGCACAATGAAAACTAAATCCTCTTCCATACCTGTCATTGCTAGGAAATAATGAGAGAAGTTGACATCAAAGTGGTGCCAGAGCAAAATAATGGACTTGTAGCAATGTGAGCAGGAGTCACTAGCTGTTTAACCTAAAAGTTCTTCTAGGAAAAAGGGCAAAAGGCATTTACATACAGAAGAGATGGTAAAACACAAAGTGAGAGGAAAAAATGAAAAAACAAGTAAAAACACCAAGAAAAAAGCCTGCATGGAAAGCTTTGTATCCCAAAGTAAAATCGCCTTCAATACTTGTCATAAAAATGGTATACTGGCATTTAAATTAGCATAAAGTTGTGAGTTCCTAATTTTTACATTGTAAGAGCATCATTTCTTTTCACAACAAATAAAGGGGCTATGTGGTGTTACAATTCACTTTCCTAAAGAAGAAATAGCACAAGATTGTGAAGGTATTCGTCAAAGCGCAGCGAACAATTTGAAACACTTCATTGTACAAAAGAGAATAGAAATGAACCCATAATCCATTTTACACTCATTTATAACAAAGTTTTCCATTAAAAGGCAATGACCTAGCATCCTTCCCTCAAGCATACCTACAGGCTGTAGTTTTTGAGGGTTGAGTGGGGGAGCTGTTTGTTTCATTTTTAAGAATATTTTTTGGCTACAAAATAAAACCAGAAAGTCTAATCTCTGCTTCCAAGGATAAAACCCATTTTTCCATATAAGAGCTCGAACTGATACCTCTCAAGTGTAATCCATCTATAACTGGTAACATCATGAAGTAACATATGTCAAAATGTTTATTATCTGGGCTTTGCAGAACAATATTAACAATGACAGCAAGCAAAAAAAGTTTTGAAACATCACTAACAGCAAACTTCCTTGAAAAGTGTTTTATCTGAAATAGTAGGATCTTTATGTATCATTGCCACAAAGACTTTCAAGGCAGCCTAATACCACTGCTCCTTCCCCAGTAAGTTTCCAATATATCACATGAAGTAATAAAAAAAAAAAAAAAAAAAAAAAAAAAACACAAAACCAACAAAAACCCCCACACCTGAATCTAAAAATGTCACTATTTAAACTGTCATTTTCATGCCAAAACTAGAATTTGTTAACAAAAAGAATTGCTGCAGTGTTTATTGATTCAATGAAACAATCAATACCTTCTGAAACCTCTCCTATGCATCAAGAAAGTTTTTGTTGTGTTGTTGGGTTTTGGGATTTTTTTGTTTGGTTTGGGGGGATTTTTTAATAATCTGAAGCAGCAAGTGTAAGTGTATTTTATTTGTCTTGAGCAACTAATTATACTGTCAGGTGACTTTTTCAAAGTAAAACTTAGGGGTAAAAGGGGAAACATTGCAGCTTCAGGTGAATTAAAACAAAAAAGTAAAAAAGCCTCACAAAAACAACAAGCAGCGAAATTATGCAACTTGTCATGCTTAAGACAGTAAGTCTTCCAATGGGTTTTTGCAGTAACTCTCATAAGATGGCAACCAAAAGATTTCTCTCACACATGTTGTTTTGTTCTTCTGTGGCTAAAGTTACTGCTATTTTGTACTAGTAGTAAATGGTTTATGTAGGTGCAAAACAAATATGAAATGTTTGACAGATTTTGCAAACAGATACAAAAGTTGAGAACTTTAGATGCTCAGCCCTGAATATGTAAGTGAAACCTGGATAGATCAACAATTTGGATTTCATATAAAAATCTTGACGCAAACCTGCTCAAAAAAATTACTGTAGAGAACTGAAATGTCAGCCATCACTAATAATCTTTTTGATTCATTCAAATCAAGACAAGAAAAACATTGTTAATTAAAGTCAATAATGGCACATTATGCGGGAAGCCAAAGAAATTTTAAGGTCTTTTGGGATATAATTATGTTTTGCAAATAAGCGATTTGGATTACTTCAGAGAAAACATACATATGCTGTATTTTCCACTTGATTTTACAGAATTTTCTGAGGCTAATTAAAAAGCTGCTGGTGGGGAAAAAAACCCCTATGTTTTTTTGTGTCTTCTTGAAATGCGTAATCTACAGGCCTAAACCCACGTTGAATATTGAGTTTTTCTATTTTGTTGGGGTTTTTGGGTTGGGTTGTTGTGGGGTTTTTTAGTGCATCAAAGCACAGAATGAATTTTTTTAACACATTTATATTTGCCAAATTATAAAAAAACCCCAAAACAACCCAAACAAAATCAAGTCCCTTGTTAGCATAAGAATTGTTAATCTGGTCCTAACAAGACATTCCACGATTGTCTGGTCCTGTTAAGACATTCCACAGCAACATTAAAGAAAAAAAATTCAAAGAAGAAAGTCTGTGGAGGTTATTACAGACAATAGTCTAATGCCTGCAGCTCCAGTTCAGACAAAAACAGAAGTATAAACAGGAACAATTTTTAACAAAAATAATTCATGGCTTTGGCCTCCTAATTTTTTCAACAGAAGCTAGATCTTACGTTGTGTTCCTCATGGGCATCTTTAATATATGAATACAGTTCTACACCTGAATTTCCATTGGAGGTATGATAATGGAAACAAGGTAAACGTGTGGACTGTAAGTAGTGCCACTTCAGGTAATTTACTGCACCGGCCAGATCCTTGCCAGTGCTTGCTAAGCCTGGACTCTTTACCACTTTCCCTTCTTTACTCTTTTTTATTTTCATTATTTAGCTAAGAAGGTTTCACAGTATTATATTTTTTCCCTAAAAAGAATTACCTTAGGTTATTGCCTCAGTGAATCCATGGATTTCAGCTAGAAATGATTTACAGTGAAAGTAGCTGTCCAGACATTGGGCATCTGTTGCGTGTCCCGTAGCACAGCACCTCCATGCAACTTGTAACAATCCATAAGAGAAACGGGGTGGGGAGGGGGAAGGAAGGCATTATAAGATCAATTGAAAAACTTACCTGGTTTATCCAAATAAAATCCAATGCAGAATTTAAGATGCCACATTTGACACATATGCCATTGCTGCACAGGCAATCGGTTTTACCACTTGTGTTTTGGTGAAAGTCATTTGCAAATGTATACTACAAGAGAAAACAATAATTGAAAGGTTACTTTGGTTTATTCAGTGTTGCATTAAAAGTTATTTTGCTTATAGAAGATATCCAGGAAGGCTCTTTTTCCCCTCCCCTCCACCCCTGTTGCTCCTTGTTTGTGTGCAGTACGAGACTGACAACGTCTACACAGTCTTAGGAGTTGCTGGCAAGTATTCATATCCAAAGTGTGTAAAACTAAGCAGAAAATAACGCCATAAATACTTAAGTTACAGATAATAGGTAGGAGTAAAGCATGTTTCCTACTTTAAACAACATTTATTAAATAAATCAAACCATTAAGTCCTGCCAGAATTTAAAATAAGGAACATAAACTGATAGACAGAAATCCTGATATAGATGACAATGTATTTTGCAATTGTAAGGCTGTTTCAGTACATTGGACTAGAAAAAGAGATACAGAAATAATAAGGAGATTTACTTATACAATTTTTAAAAGTAGAAAAAATAATTAGTTTTCAATCAGTGAGAACTGCTGTATCTTCCTTTTGTTTAGTTTTAGCTAATTAGAATTAAAAATAAGACATTTATTCCTGTGGAATTTTGAGGCTACTGATAGCAAGTTCATTTGGTTTGAAGATAAGTTTGACTTCACTAGTTATTGGTAAGTGACCCTCTGAAGGAGGCTAAAGTTTTTGATCTACTTTAAGTTCTGCAGGAAGTTAGAAGTAGTCTTTTCTAATAAAATTGAAAACTAAGACTTCCAAGTCTCTTTAGAAAAGTGTTAATACAGGAAACAATTGTCAAAAAAGATAACATTGAAAACCATGCCAATTCAGTTTCTGAAGACAATTTATTATGTCAAATTTTAAAAGTTGTTGTTATGTAAAATAACCATAGCACTTCATTTTTTGCAAAAGTAGTGACTAAAGTCTATCTTTCAAACCTGTTTTAAAATCTATATTTGAACACCATTCGACCTTGAAAAACCACAGCCTTAGGGTTCTACTCTCGAGTCATTCAACCCATTGCCTGATCAGACTATAACTTTTAAGTCTTATATCTCTCTCTGAATGCTGGGGTATCAGAACAATGGTCTTGCAGTAGGACAGAAACAGGTTTGGAAAGAAAAGCAGAGCAAGAGAGGAAAAATAATCCAAGCAGTAAAAACTTCTAGAGAAATTTTAGAATTGATCTTTCTGCTTGCCTACTCAGTTATTTCTTGGCTTCTGAATGTCTTTTGGTTCACTCTTCATTTAAGCTCAGTTTTTGCCTTATTTTCCTCTTGGGTTCCTTTTGTGTTTGAAGATAACAGATGATAAAACAATATAGCTACTGCTATTACTTTCCCCTCCCTCATTTCAAAGGCTGGATTTCAACTCATCCGAAACACTTGTTTCTTTAACCAATTTTTATAACTACAGAAGTTAATAAATTTAGACAGATTAGATATCTTTAGAAGTTATCCAGAAGTATAACTCCATTTTTTTTTTTTTGCTTTTGTTTTGTTTTCAGCTTTCAATATTTACTACACACCTGTAGTAATTCCAACTACTAGCCACAAAACTATCAACAAAAAATGACATATAATTGGCCACATATATTTAGATGACACAAAAATAAAGTCATTTTTAGTTGACTGTTAAAAAAAAAATGTACTAAATCACCAGAGAGCGCTCACTCTTATGTGAAAAGCAAATAAAGAACCATGGATTTAAAGTGTACAAGATTTTCCTAGTGACTGAGCACACATTCCAGTGACATGACAATGTAACTGTAGCTAATGCTGATACCACTCTGTAAATACTTGTGACTACAACTGGAGAAATAGGGGGGGAGGGGAAGGTACCATTTAAAATACAATTGATCATGCTTGTAGAATTTATGTTGCAGCAAGACTGCCAACTCTTGCTGGAAAGGATATTATATTGCAAGAAGACTGACAAAAACAATAGTTCATATTACTGGAAGGGGTGGGCCAGGCAGGGGCCAGCAAAAAAATCACTAGATCCTTCTTTGGGGAAATTGCTGTCGTGCAAATACATATCATTCAACCAAATATGCACATTCAGTTTTCAGCTTTTTCTCAATATTCACAGTTAAAGCTACCTCATAGTTTAAAGAGAAATGAGTGATTATTGTGCAATTCATGCAGAGATAAAGTATAGATTTCAAATCATTATTAACATTTTTAAAGCAAAACACAAAACACTTCTGTTTTCCTAGTTACCAACTAAGTAAAAGTATTTTTTGAAATCAAACCAAAAATAAACAGCTCCTTTACGGGTCTAAAGGTAATTTCCATTGAACTGAAATTTGAAACGTAACTCTGATGTCCATTTTTTCATACATTTTAGACGCACATAAACAAAAAAAAAAAACCCAACTTTGCAATTGGTACAATGGAGCAAGTCCTAAAGTATGTCTAAACACATTTGCAAATCATTAAGTGAGAATACTGTAGGAGACAAAACTGATTTGCTGGTATACAGCCTTTGTTCCCAATTTACTAAGCATCAGCAAACAGAATCGTAATATTGTACTAATCTAATGAAGTGAGCCAGAGCCAGCTCCAGAAATGCCACACATAGGTAAACCACTAGCAAAACTGATGCTCATGAACTTGCCTCTTCCATATTGCTCAGAAGGTGGCCAAGCATCAAACACATGCGCGCACACACACACACACAGCAACACCCAGTAAGTAGCAGTGGGGCCACACAGGACTTCAGTCTTGTTTTGGAGAAAAAGTGTTCGGAAAGCAATTAGCTTAGTCTTATTTTCCTGTATGTTCCAGGAAACCAAGGCACTAAAGGTTCTCTCCATTCCCTGTGAGAGGATTCCTAGAATCTGCCAGCCCCCCGGCCACACTGGATGGCTTTGGCAGCACTGATGGGTACTGCTGCAGATGGATGGGAGAGCAAAGAAGGGGACAAATACTACTCGCTGACACCAAGTTAATTGAAATTTTCTGGTTCCTTAATTACTAATATACAGTTCACAGTTGTGAAGCATTTGAAGTTTACCTCTTGTGAAGGGCAAATTAAAACAGATGACCAGCTTCTGCAGTGCTCAGCTTCACAGCATCCATATTATCACACTTTATGAATGTAAAGTGCTGCTTCAAAGCTACTCATTCCAACATACTATATGTATGTATTAGAATAGTATACATCAGAAGGCAGACCATTAATTTCTCTGATTTAAGATACACATATTCAGCATATAGTTCTTTCCAGACACTTCATTAACAAAATAAATAAAAAAAAAAATCAATGCAATAAACTTTTTGGTTTGAGATATTAAGTTGCAAAAAAATTACATTAAGATTTGGGGGGTGGGGTGGGGGTGGTGGTTAACGATAGTAAAATTATTTTTAATTAGGACAAAATGTAGGAGGAAGACAAACTCAAATCACTCCATGAATTATTTTCTGCAGCTGTGGTCCATTTAGTATCCAAATCTGTTTTTAAGTAAACTCAAGGATAATCCAAAACACTATTGAATTTGACCTACTGAAAAAAAAAATAATATATATATATATATATATATATATATATACACTCCATGGTCTCACCCAGAACTTCATTTCCTCTTTGCAAAAGCTTCTCTGGATCAGTAACTGGGAACCTATAACCATCTTCACTCATTCTTTGGAAGAAAAGCTTAAAACTGACAGCTGAACTTTGCATTCACATCATGATTTAGGATTCAAAGTTAAGCTTAAGCATGAAAGCCAACTAAAATGGCCAAATCAATGGATAATTACGCTTTCCTATTGAAAATAGACGTATTATTCCTCATGGTAAATTACAAAGCCAGGTAAAATTGTTTATCCTACAGGTGATTTAGCCCTAAAGAAGGGCAATAGCAACAGCTGAAGCAGAAGAGTGCCGCCTGTTTATCAAATACTCTTGTATAAACCTTTCTAACAAATCCCTGTGTGTTTCTTAACATGCTGACCTTTTATCCATCAAAGGATTGTGGCTACTAAAAACTGCAGTTTGAAGTAATTTCTGCCTCTGAAACACTATAGCCAGAAGGTGGTTGGTTGGGGTTTTTTTTCTCCTCCTTTTTCACAAGAAAACAGACACGACTCACCACTCAGTTACTATAACCACAAAACTGTCCTTAAGAATTTGAGGCATATAAACCGAATCTTAAAGCACGGGATATATTTTTGTATTATTTACTATTTAATAATTTTTCAAGAAGAAATAAAAAAGGAAGCAAAGTAAAAGGGGTTTTGTGGTTTTTTTTGTTTGTTTGTGGTTGGAGGGGCATTTTTGTTTGGGGTGGGTTTTTTTTCTATTTTGTTGTTGTAGGTTGTTTTGTGGTGATGGTGGGTTTTTTGGTTTTTGGTTGTTTTTTTTTTTTTAGGAAGGAATCATCCTTTACCCTGCATTTTCCACATTTGAATTACTCTATTCCTCAGGTTTTTCTTTTTTCTTTTCTTCAATTTGACTGAAAATAAAATTCAGTCAGAGGTGGTAATTCTTTAGCAACCAGATTGCCTATTAGTGGCTCACCTTTGTGTACTAGATAAATACATTTTTCAATATCTGACTTTAAGTTGAATACAATAATGTATTAAAATAAAGGAGATATTCAAATTTAATAACAGCTATTTAAAGAATAATATACAGAGTTAAGAGCACAGGAAGAAATAAGTGGCTTGAGCGCTGTTTAACAGAGTGAAACTCAAATGTTTCGTAACTCCAAAAGCTTTCTCTTGTAAGTACACTCAACATCAAAAACATTTATTATGAACACCTTGAAATTACCTTGTTTGTCCCCTTGTAATTCCTGTTTAGCATCCATGAAAGGTGTTGGTCTAAGAAAAGCCTCTATTTGTTATTTATGGATATTCCACCAATTAGTGATGCCAAGAGACCAGTTTATTTTCTCTGAATTTATACTTACATGTGTAATGCAGGACATAAATGGAAATTTATATTTAGTGTGCTTTAGTAAAGGCTTTTAAATATGCTAAAAAAGTTTCTAGTCTTATAACAACTGAATTGTAATATAAAGCTTAGAAATAAAGATTTCATGTTAGCATTAATCTTTTTGAAATATTTAATGCAATTTATAACCTTAAAATGATTAATCAAGTTAACCTTACTATAACTAACTTTAAGTGAAAGTTGTTCTTCTTTACCTGTATGATTTTCAGAATTTATTCAGGTGTGCCTTCTTAATTTTGAAGGAATTTTTGTCATTTTTATAATTTCAACAATAGTAATTTAAACAGAGTTCTGTCTACATTCAGCTTACAGAAGATTAGGTAACACTCAATCCAAGAAAAAAAAAACATTTCCCAAAAGAACATTTATTATCAAAGATGAAAGAAAAATCTACTTCATTGATGTAACCTGCACAGAGTCATAAGATCATAATTTAAAGTCACAGTGTGAAACAGACAAGGCACAAACATTTTGGAATCAATAGTATGAGAAACTGCCTAACAAACCTTTTCTTTCAGTCCTTGCTCTATAGAAAATACTTGTCTGGTACTTTATTTCCCGATACAACAAGGAGACTTTGTCATTTACTCTGATCCAAAACCACCTTCCAATATTCATAAATTAAAATGAAATATAGAATTCCTAGATGTCTCATTTCTTGATTACCTTTTTAAAGAAAATGTCAAAAAACTTTTCTCATTAAACATTAATATTTCAAGGTAAATGTTACCCTTTTCTTCAGAGAAAAAGAAAAATACTGCTATTATTTTCTGCTTTTCAGAGCAACTAGAACCTATGAGATGGACTTTCCTTATAGGACAGGCAGTACGATCAACACATTATCCGTGTTTTCTCACTGCACAAAGAGTGAATGATAACCCTCATTTTGGAAAACACTACAGTCTGAGTCTACAATTTAAAAATTATAATCAAGTAGTGTCAAACAGTTTTTATAGCATTTTACAACAAGAGCACATCTGAGCTTTACAGATGTGCTGCAGCACTTGAACAAAATCTCCAAGTAATTTAAATTACTTTGAATTCTGAAGTTTCTTCACATACAGTTTTGGCACACAGGACATTAAAAGTTCCATTGACTTTCAGTAAGATTTAGGCTCCTAAATATCTTAATGCCTGACTTTTACTTTCCCAAAAATCTTTCAAAAGGCAAAATAATACTGGTGACCTAAAGTATTATACCTGCTCTTTCTTAAAAAGCACTTCATTTAGTGTAGATTCTCAAAGAACCTGCAATGGGACAAAGTTTTCTTCACCACAATTACGATCATCATGAAGACTGTCTTCATAAAAACCAAACATTATTGAATAACAGCCACCATAATTGGCAGTAATTGAGAGAACATAGTAAATACCACTATAATAAATAGTCAATTTAAACTACTTCTAAAGTCCATGTTGTTTGACTCTCCAGTCATACCCTCTGACTTGCTGTGGTAGCTTCTCACTCAGGCAATATTCTCACTTAAAATATAAGCTTTGACAAGGAAGGATAGTGGAGATCACTGGTTTCTGGGGGTGGGGGTGAAGAGTTTGTTAAAGAACAAATATAAGTGTTTTGTAAACACTTGCTAACACTCACTGCTGAAACAAAACAAGGAGGGGTGAAAAAAACCCTGAAACAAAAACCAAACAATCCCCAAACCCAACAAAATAAAAAACATCAAGTCATCCACGCATGCAAACTCGCTTGTTCAGATGAGTTTCACCATAATGTTTCAGTGGAGATACACGTCTTGTTTTCCTTCAGTGGGAAAGTATCTAGGTTCATATTTCAAATATCTGACAAGAACCTGTTATAATCTAAGTCTTAGAACCAAGATAAAAATACATTTTCTCTGAAGGGGCAAATTTTGACATAACCAAGACATTTCAGATACTTAAGAGGCAATGACAACTGTAAAGTTAAATTGCTGATTAAATGTTAAAGAAAATCTTTGACATTAACCTGGAAGCAATGGCTTTAAGAAAGCTGACAGTAAGTCATATACTTGCTCAAAACAAAATTGGTTGCAGAAACAATAAATTAGAGGAAGGCAGTGGCTGCAAAGCATATAAATTAGCTCAAGAGCAATCTAGATGTATTTCTCAAGGGAACGATTGAAGGAATAGTAAGAAAGCTGAAAAACGGATTGAGATCAGCAACAACAAAAAGAGGCATGCTGCGTAGATAACATTTTCATGTTCTTAAATTTCTGATATTCTTATCTTGGCACAGCAGGACCATGTTGTGCTTAACTGGATTCTGAAGACTTACCAAAAAGGTGTGTGCAACAAGTGTGTATTGCATATGTTAAGCTAGTGAAGCAAAACAGAACAGTTCAGTTGGAAGGGACCTACAAGGATCAGCTGGTCCAACTCCAACTGAAACACCCTTCCTCTCTCCACTTTTTTGCATAATAGTACATTTAAAAATACCTTTCTCCTTTCAGGGCTTATTTTAGTAGCATTCTATTTCCCTCTTAACATGCACTCTTAGCGTATGTAACAATCTGGAATACCTTGGGCATGCATCATCTCCTATAAGGGTAATTTTCACTAGCATTGTGCCAATGTCCCATTGTGGTTCTCTTATGCCTATAGGGGCTATCTACTTAGATAATGACAACAGTTCCTGAGCTGGCAGACCAGACTAAGTTTTAGTCTATCGGGTCACTCTTGCACCCCTCCTGTGTTGAGCTTTTTTGATATTTTTTTTTTAATGTGGATTTAAGACAATATTTTAAGAGTTTGGGGTTTTGTTGGGGTTTTGTTGGTTGTGGTTTTTTTTTTTTTTTTTTTTGGGGGGTGGGGGGTGTTTGTTGGTTCCCACCCCACCACCACTCCCCTTGGTAAAATGGAGCAATACAGACATATTTGTATTCAGAAGGCAGAACAGAAAAGACTCAAAAGGTTACCAAATTTCTTTTTTTGTCCTCCATGAGGTCCCTCCTGCCCAGCTCTCCAGCCTGCCCAGCTCTCGCTGCATGGCAGCGCAGCCTCTGGGGCATCAGCCGCTCCTCCCGCCTTTGTACCAGCCACCAGCCTGCTGAGGGGACGCTCTGTGCCTTCGCCCAGGTCACCGGTGAATCAGCTGAACGGGACTGGGCCCGGCGCTGAGCCCTGGGCAGCACCGCTGGCCACAGGCCTCCAGCTGGGCTCTGCGCTGCTGGTCGCAGCCCTCTCAGCTCCGCCGTTCAGCCAGTTCTGTCCACCTCACTGTCCACTCATCTAGTCCATAATTCCTGAGTTCACCTATGAGGATGTTAGGGGAGACTGCGTCAAAAGCACTGCTGAGGTCAGGGTAGACAACACCCACTGCTCTCCCCTTGTCTATCCAGCCAGTCATTCCCTTATAGAAGGCTATCATGTTGGTCAGGCATGATTTCCCCTTGGTGAGTCCATGTTGACTGTTCCCAATGACGTCTTTTTCCTCCACATGCTTCGAGACGACCTCCAGGATGAGCTGTTCCATCACCTTTCCAGGGATCGATGTGAGGTTGACAGGCCTGTAGTTTCCTGGGTCCTCCTTGCCCCTTCTGAAGACTGGAGTGACATTGGCTTTCCTCCAGTCCTCAGCCACCTCTCCTGTTCTCCATGACCTTTCAAAGATGATGCAGAGTGGCTTGGCAATAACATCTGCCAGCTCCCTCAGCACTCAGGGGTGCTTCCCATCAGGGCCCATTTTCTTTTCCTTTCTTTCTATGCAACAATTGCAGCATTGCAGAACCTGGATAAGTGCTGATATGATGTCACTTGAGTAAGTACGTTGAAAAGGAGGTCTAGCCATAGAGACTTGTTACAGGTTGGCAATTTTTCTTATTTGCTCCTATGATTAGCTACTGGAATGTGTAATAAACCCTGTGTAAGCAGAAATTATTTTTATTCATGCTGCCCTGCTATATTTCTTTTATGAAACATCAGTGTCTTCATGCAAATTCATTTAGCTTACACAGGTTATTCATATTTTACCTCTTCTGACTGTTGATTTTCCTACATCTTGCTTCTAACCAAGTTTAAAGAAGTCAGGCTGAGCGTGCCCTTTGTGACTGCAAGAGCTAATTAGGCAGGAATACCCTTCAAATCCTGAGCACTACGCAAGTTTGAGAAATAAGTAATGCTGCCTGAAATTGTAGGGCGTAATTCATCATGTATCTTTCCACTCATTTCTTAAGAGCAGTACTGATCAGACTGGGCAGCTCCATCATGAAGCCCTCTGTCAGGAGGAAGAAGCAAATCCACATGAATATATGGCAGCACAGTATATGATAAGGAATATGCATGATTTGAGTGTTAAAAATACCAGCTATTGCATTAGAGTAAAAGAACACAATTACCATTTTCTAAGAAATCCCATATTTTCTAAAAAATAAAAGGTCTAAAAAAAAAAAAAAAAAAGCTTACTTGACAATATTTTTCCTTCCCCCAAAGGTCTGTAATACCCATCTTGGTAAAAGCTACAGGAGAAAGACAAGGAGATAGGTGACCAAGTCTTACCACAAGATGATCAAAGCAGCTAACAGAAACAGCTTGTTCTAATAAGGATTGTTAGAAAAATTGCTGTGGGGAAAAGCATGTCCAAAGACAAGGCATTAAAATCTCATCTTTAGCTGAAGACTAAAAGAAAAAGTTATCTTAGAAAGTGGTAATAAAAGTACACAGATATTTTATTTATAGTGGGAATACACCTGAGGTTCAAACAGTACTTTTACTACCAGAATGGCAGCTTCAGTTATAACCACTAATAACAGTTACACATGAGAAAAGTCATACTAAATGAGAGGTCCAGAGCTTTTGCTTTGCACCATGGAAACCATAAAGTAATAGAATCTTACTGAGATTCTAATTCACAGATTCCTTTGGGTCCAGTGGCCTCCAGATCAGTATTGAACAAGACCTATCACAGCTATTATAATGCATGCTAGACAAAGGGTTTTTTCAGTCTTCCTACTAAAAAGCCTGTTACATATACTTTTTGTTACATACTGTTGCATATACAGCTCTGCCTCAGTATTCGCGTTCTCATCTGGGATCAAACTTCTATAAGTAAATGGAATTAAATATTAACTATTTTTGCCAGGAAAAATTGCTTTTGTTCAGATTAAAAAGACAGCAGTGTGGGTTTATTCATGCTCCATCTGTTGTTCTATTTTCTCCAATGGCAACTTCAAAGCACTTTAGCATTACCGAGTGTTTGCAAAGGAATGGCAGCACAATAGTCCTCCCTCAGAGAGTAAAGAAAAATATCAGAAGAGTTCAAAAGTACAAGAAATCTAGTCACTCAGCTGGCTGTTTAATCCACTATTTAATTATATGTGTATTTATTTCTATTGATTATATTTTAATTTTTTTTTTTAAGACTGATGGAAAGAAAATAACTTGCAGCCTTCTTAACGTAGGAACAATTACAGCAGGAGCCCATATCCTTTACCAAATGAACAATGCTATTCATAAATGATGGAAATTTCAAAGGCTTGCTTCCTGCTGCTAATTTTGCTAGGGAGCTGAATTAGCAGGAAACTGCTGGGAACAGCAGGAGATCTTTATGATACTTTTTCAGAAAGGGAAAGATACGATGACTAGTGTTAATCACTAAAAAGCAGTTATTGTAGGTGTCAAAAAAGATCCAAAATACGATTCTCTTTTTCCCTTCCAGCCTTCCCTCCCTACCTCTTACAATTTCAGTTGTAGGTAACTGTAAAAAATGGAAGATTTAAAACACGGTCTTGCATATTGATTAGATGTTCACTTTAAAATTACATTGCACAGGACCTGAACAAAACAAGACAAGCAGATTTTTACCTCCCTCTCACTATCTTCACCGTGGCTCTTAAGCCATCTCAGTCCCCTCTTTTTTTGGTTTCTTGAATCTGTCTGATTATAGGCATTAGCAAATAAACCTGCAGATTTCAGTCTACTGTAGGAAAATATTTAATCTTGCTTGACACTTTACACAAGTCCTTATCCAGGAACTGTTAAGGAGCTTAGTTCAGAACTGCATTTCACCGCTCTTCTGGAATGTTTTGAAGTGACCTCATTTCCAACCTTGCAGTATCCCTGTCTTCCTTAATTCCAATTTTAATTCAATTTGTTGTATAACTAATAATTTTTTTTCCATAATACTTTGGAACAGTATAATACCCCTAAGATTGTTTCGTTGTTCCTGAGCAGTGAAGATGGCAAAAGGCCTTCCTGCCTGGTCACTCACAGCTGACCCTATGGTTGTGCTGACAGAACTATGCGTAGGAACATGCTGTACACAAAATTACTACATATAGTCACGCAGTAGAGAAAGTCTTCGAAAATCGCTGTCATTAAATATCATTGATGTGCTGTGAAAAAGCAGTGCTTCAGAAGCAGTAGAGTTAGCACAAGCAACAGGGAAAACCATCAGATAATAAATACTCTTTTAATGATGATTTTACCCTAAAAACTCCCAAACTTTAAATACACCTAAGTTTACCAGCAACTTAATTTTCATAAATTCACAAGATTAAGTATCTAGTCAGCACCTGGAGACTAGTTTTATTGTCACAGATTACTGCAACAGGGAAAGGCAGTTTTGTTGGACCACTCCACCATATGCCTTCTGGTCAGTAAATACATTTCAGGCTCATTTTGTATATATGCTGCCTCAAATGCATGGGTGCCTTGACTGTGATTAAAGAAAATACTAGACACGTACAATTAGTATTACCCGCAAAGTAAAGAGAAGACCCTTATTTCAGAGAGATTTCAGACAGTTAACTATTTTCACCCATCTAGCCCACAGTTTAACCAAAGCTAACACACACATGAAAAAAAACCCTTTCATCTAGCAGTACAGTTTAGATACAGGAGTAATACATGGAGTCTCTCCCCCTTTAGCTGTTCCATACTAAGATATCTCTTGCAGACTTCTGAACCACAGAAGCACAACTCTGTTCCCCCCTCCCCCCCCCCCAGCTATTAAATTCTCTGGTTGTTACTGCTTAATTCAGTCATCAAGTTAACACATATGCGCAACAACATTGAAAGTAAATACTGAACATGACTAAGCACTTAACACTTCTCTAATTTTCTCTCATTCTGCACTTGCTCTCTGTAGGGCAGGGCAAGTAACCCATATACGTAAGAGGAGAGCTGCAGCAGGGTACTGACAGACTGATGCTCAGCAGTCTGCCAAAAAAAATAGCATCTCTGGGACAAGATCCTCCAGGATCATTGGGGTAATCAACAGGTCAGTGCTGCAGGACATCTTGCTCCTGCTCTCTCTTCTTCGCTCCCAGCTGCACAGTTTTGCTTTCTCCCTTGAGAGCAGTGCGACATTTACTGCTCAAGTGACTCTGGTCACTTCTGCCAGAGAGCGGTACCCCCCATCCTGGCCTTTCCTCGCACTCCCAGGTTAGCGTGCTGAATTAACTCACAAAGCTCCGGTGAATGCCAGACCTGACACTGGGTAAATAAGTGACCGCACCCAATCAAAGGAGACAGCAAGCCAGGGTATCACCACAAGCCTAATTCATCCTCAGGGATTGCAATCCCAAACAGCACAGCTGTGGACATAATTATTTTGCTTTTAAAACAAGAAAGATTAGGTGGAGGTTATACTTCTACAGGAGATGATCACCACAGTATAAATCGTCTCACTTTGGGGTTCATAATACTAGATGAGGTAGATCAACTGTCCAGAGAAAATTCAAATTTCTTCAAAATACTTCAATAGTTGACCTTTATACCATTGAGATTTTTGCAGATCTTTCTCCCTGTATAAAACAAATTGGACAGAAGTGCTCTAAAATCCTTAGAAGTGTGACTGATTTATTGGAGATGGGATTACAAAAAGCAGTCTACTGAGTGTACCACCTCATCAGGAAAAGAATTAGACCTCTGAAGTCACTAAACTGAGGTCAGTCTGTCAGATACTGTGGTTATTCCCGATCACTGAAAAAACTGCTTCTACAGAAGGAGAACAGGAGGATATTAAATAAGTATATTCCTATTATCCAGCATGCACTGTATACCTTCATCTTTAAGTCAGGCATTGAGTTTGTGCAACGTTTGGAGCCGTATTCATGTTCAATATTCCTTTTGTCTAGCTTACAAGGTTTTCAAATATATTTGTTATTAACCTTGGGTTCTGAAAACCTACCCTATTCCTGCTTCTTTTTGCTACAGCTAGCTCAAGTACAGGTTGACTTTCTTTCAAGAAAGTGTGTTCTTTACTCCTAGACACGGGTGACTTAGGTACTGCCATTCTGTCAAACAAATAATTAAGGAAAAGGGACATTATGGGCTCTGCACTGTCTTCAGACACACTTAACTAGATTATCTGGGTCTTGCACTGACTCTATTAGGGCTAGCATATTGCACAGAGCACCTATCAGCAAACCACTCATCACAGTATTGATTTACACTCAGTTAGCACTTAAATGACATTTGTTTCTGACTTTGAAACAATGAGGGCTAGAAACATTTTAAAGGATTCCACAAGTCTTTGTTAAGTTATTCAAGGGAAAATAATTTCTTACATGCACCAGATAACTGAATTCATACAAATCGCAACACCTTTGCTGTACTACTTTCTCTCATACTACCTCGTTCTTGTGTGGGTCTCGAATACAAGAAGATGACTCTTTAGGGTTGTCTTCATGTTCACAAGGCCCAAAGAAATTCTGGATGCTTAGCACAAAAGCTTGTATTTCCACTCAGCTCTTTCTAACTTCACGTTAACAAAGTCCGTCTTTTAAAGTTACTTCCTTATATAAAGCATGTCTCATTGTTCCTCCCTTTCTTTTCACAAGCATATTTTCCTGCACTTTTCACAAAACATGAAATAGAAGGGATATCACCCCATTAGATCAGAATTATTCCAGCTAGTCTTTTATAGTATGATGGCAGTGATGTTGCATTGATACACAACTTAAAAGTTTTGATTTTTTTATTCTTATAGTATAATGATATTCTGCAAGCATTGCCAAATAAATCTTGTGCGGCCTTATGAAAACAAATTTCCATGATGGGGTTAAGTTAACCTGAAACATTTGGATAAAAATAAGCACTTCACTGAAAGTTTGTGCACCATGCTTATAGTTTTCCATCTACCATAACAAACTTTACTATGCGCTGTAAGCCACAATAAATCACAAAAACCTGCCCGCTAATCTTTACTCAGAAAGAGGTCACCTGGCAAACCCTAGTTATTTGGGGTTTGGAGTACACTACTAAAGCTGAACAACTTCAGTATATGCATTTTAAGGAGGCACATATTATTCTTTTTCTAGGAAAAGAACAAAATAAAAAATTTGTCATTAGCCCTTTGACAAAACTATCTAAAAGAGCAATAACTCTATTTAAATCCATGCCTTTAAAGGTACTGTACTATCTCAAACAAGAAAGGAGCCTCCACTCATGATATTGAATGATACTTGCATAAATTTAACAAATGTGAAAAAGGTTACGTTTGTTATACACAAAGTAGTATCCCAATGCTAGTAACAATAAAAACTTACTGCATACATGAAAAAGGAATTCAGCAAGTGTTAGTCTGCAGCACATCACCAACTAGTTGTCAGAGACCTTAAAAAGAATAATCCCTTTCTTACACTTTTTTTTTTTATTTAGGTTTATAATTTCATGCACTGCAGCCATACCTTTCCCCCCCTCCTCATCTCTCAATTCTGTTTCCTTTAACTTTTACTTCATTACTAGTGAAATAACTGTTTCTTCTCTCATGTGCTGCTGGATTGACCATGCAGAGAGTACCCATTTCCAAAAAAGTAGTAGTTCTGTGAATAAAAATGTATTATCTAGTACAAGATATTAGAAAATATTCTTACCATGCATCCCGCTTCCCAAAGCTTCCTAGACATTAAGAAACTGTTAATCCCAAGGCAAAACTTAACTCTGATCGTAGTTTAGTAGTTTCCTACTGATTGTTAAAGAAATACTATTTCTTACTGGTCTTGTGTTTATTACCAATTCTTCAAGCTTCTATTATATGCCAGAGAGGTTTTTACCTTGCAAAACCATGAAGCCACAACAGATCTTCGGTCCCAATAAACATGGACTAACTCTTCCATACAGGTCTTGTTGAGAGACTTCTATCTTAGCATGCAGAAAGCACTTCAAAATGCAGTAGACATGAGAGTCTTGACTTTTGATGCAAAGTGTGTACTTAAGTTTTACAGAGTAATCTCCCATTGAGCTTGTGAGATTCAAAGCACTGAAGCCTAGACTTTGGACTGTCTCTGCAGGGTAGAAGCCAAAGGTTTAATTTGCACTTTCTACTGAACACCTAAAAGGAATTTAGATTGACTGGGAGGCTCGAATTGAATTGAATTTGATATTATTATTTGCAGCTACACTAGGAAAACCAGGAACTATGGTGGGTCTGTATAATACAAGGATCATAGCTGTACAAAATAGATTGGTTAATAAATACAACAAAATATCAGCATACTGCATGCTATGAGTAGTGACCACAAAAGACTCAAATTGTGTTAATATCTTTCTTCTACTTCAGAGTTTGCACACATGTGCAAATAGGGCCGGACCGGGCTTCCTGGCTGAACGTAGTCGCGGATGTAGCATGTTCACCTGCATCATTTGGAAACCAAGTGAAGTAGCATCTGCCCTTTAGCAAGCACCTACTTTTCTCAGTGTTTAACTACAAAAATGGACATGAGGGTCACTCCCCATCTACTGCTTCACTCTGAGAAGTCCGTCAACCTTTCCTACTGTTATTTCCACATCTGTAAATTGAGAACCACCACCCCTACATAAGATTAACTGCAGCCATACAGCATAGTAGATATTCACAAGGTATATACTAAAATGAAATTTCAGTTACACTGTTGGTATTTATGAAGCAATATATTTCAGCTTTTGATTACATGAAGGAGACTTTCTATTACCACTTGCTTTTCCAAATAAAGAGCTGTAAATACTGAAGAAAAACGGAAGTAATCTATTTGAACATAAAGTATTAATATATTTGGAAAAGTCATGCTGTTCTCTTTCTGTACTTCTACCTATAAATTACAGATTTAAGTTGATTCTTAGGACCGAATTTCCTTGTATTAACGTTAGCACACAAAAATCAAGCTACTTACTAGATCCACCTCCAATCAGAATCCCCAGGAAAGTATAATGAACAAAAGGAAAACCAAAAACTAACCTGTAACAGCAAAATTTTTAAGCAGTAGGCCAGTATAGCTCCTGTAAAGTAGTTAACCAGAAAGAGGCAGGAAAGGAATCAGAGCACATTCTGCTTAGTTATTTCATTCTGTCTTCATTCATGGGGGCCCATGAAACGTCATCTTTAGGCCTCCACACCAAGCTGATCTTGTTGTCATTAAATAGAGTTTAATCCAAAGTATTTACAGCTTTGAAACATCGTATCATGTGTCTTCTATCAGGTAATCCATCTGAAGTGAAGATTTTGTTGCTTTTGATATATTTGTCAACTCAACTTTTTTTAAAAAAATGGTGGGCATGGGCTAGGAAAATTTATCATAAAATCACCTATTCTCACAAATAAACTGCTAAGAATCAAAAGCTGGTTTACAAGCTAAGATCATAATGCCAGCATACAATTTAAAGGTAATGGTTCTATAGGCCAAAGCCAGTAGCAGGGCATCCTTATCCTTCAGTATGAATAGGATTATCCCTGCAAACATTCCCCTAACATAGAATTAAGCTGTCAAGTTTACTTTGCTGCTGCACGGACATATAAACAAAATGAGCATAAGTTCAGGTCAAGTGTAACACTGCTCTACTATTATGCATTGCTCATAAGGCCGAAAAAACAGAAGGAGGAGAATTAAGTCAAGAATTGAATTGCTGCTGCTAAGCACATTTTAGGACATTAGCATTATTAGTCTTAAACAGACTAACTGGATCATGCTGAAAAGATTGTGACAACCATTTAAATGAAACTTTCTTTAAAATATATATATTGCCCTTTAAGCTCCTCAAGTATTCTTGATTTCAAATCCTTCTAATTTTATTCCCAGAATTACTGTCACACAAACATGTCCGTTTCTTTACTTAATTATAGAAAACTATTATCATTGGTCTAAAAATACATGAAATTACCACTGGAGGAAGTCGAATATTCATGAATTCTGTTATGCTTCTACAAAAACAGTCACAAAATAGGTTATGGTTTTGTTTTGTTTTGGTTTTTTTTTTCCACACAGCAGTTACACACAGGTACATCAGCATCCCTAAAGGGATTTTCCCCACCTCCTACATCTGCAAAGGTGTCTACTTTTGTCTATCACTGTTTGCCTGTTGAAATGAAGGAAGGATTGTTATCACTTTGTTATTGAAACAGAGGAAGAATCAATCACATGTTATGTCTGTAAAAGCGCAAGCAGCGCAGACATTCACCACACATGAGTAATTTACTCTTTTCCAATATAAGGCACCAAAACAAGCCGTAAGGAAGCAGTACCAGAAACATCCAAAAAGTGCATGCAATGCATAATTAAACAAAGGAGAAGTTTGTCCTGTCCATGCCAAAAGCACAGTCTCTCAAACCTTATGTAAATACGTGTATGGGGAAAAAAATACCAAAATGCAGTTGAGATTACTGAAAACACAGAAACCTGTCAAGACCATTCTGAACAGTGTGTAGCTGGAGACTGGAAGGATACTAGGGAGAAAGCATCGTATATGCTTTGCCTTATTCCTGTATTCTCTTGCCTAGATGCTGATTTTCCTAGTCTCTAGGCAATTGGAAGAGAGTTAAACCTAATTTAATTTTGTGTTCTCTTTGATATAAAAAAAACAATGAAAACTGCATTATGTATCAAAAAGGTGTTAAGGTTTAGGATTGTGTGTGCGTGTGTGATTTTCAACAGCTATTCTCTGAGTATTTACAACATGCAAATATACACAGGAACAATTTAAACATAAAATCTACCCTAAGTGATTACACAAGTAAAACCCCCATGATTTCACAATATATTATTGTATAAAAATGCAGCCAGCTATACTTATAACCAAACTTAAACAAGGTTTAGAGCATGAGCTTTTATACATGGGTAATATTTGAACAAGGTACGTTATGGGAATAAGTGTATGCTAGACCAGGCTTTCTGCTACATAGCTAAAAATTTCTAACTGTATTTCAAAAGCAAGAAAATAATGTCTTCAACTGTTTTAAAAAAAAAAGCAACACATTATGTAGCACAACTTGAGAGCAAGATATGATTACCCGATCAGCAGATACTTGTAAAGCTTTTACATTTTTTCCATCAGACGACAAAAAAATCATAACACCAAAGAACTACTGCTTTAAAGTACACATTTCCCTTACAAAAATGTTACCAAATATGCTTTCCCATTCGTTCCCTGCTTTCAAATCTTTTGCATAGTTTATTTTAAACAAAAATGATACTTTGAAGAATTTTGTCTCTCTCCACAAAGTACTAAGATGTTCTAGAACACTTTACCTTTCACACGAAACTTAAACCCACTGATTTTACATGTTCATATTACTTTTAAGCATTAATGAATGTTACTAAAATAACAGTTTGGAAGTAATATCGCTACTTATAATTTAATTAAAACCAGCAAAACAATATAAGCAAATAAAAGATGTTAAATGGACCCAAGTAACTTCCCACTATATGAAGATAATACCTATCAATGTATCAAGTTATAATATCAGAACATATTAGAGTAGTCAAACTACACAAAGTTGGGAAAAAAGGGATCTATTTCGTATATATTCATATCAACCAGAGGTTTCAGCTTCATTTTTAATGCCCTGGTCTGACAGCTTCCATTTCTAATCAGTTACAAACATAAATGAGCAAGACTTAAAGAACAGCAATAGACTTGTGGACAACTTCATACTGGGAGTTGGGAAGTTGTTTGCACAGTCATTCCAGTAAAAGTACTAAAAATTACTAAGCCAGAATTTTCTATAAAGCAGATTATAAAGATACACAATAATCGTCCAATCAACTGTACTGAAGGAACAACATAACTTTTTTCTCTACCACCACTCCTCTTTTATTTAATAAATTATTAAAATTGGGTATTTATTTTCACTATTCCCAACTCCATTTCGTGCTCATCCCATTCAATGTGTGCAAGAAAAAAAAAATAACTATGGTGGTAACTGTTACTCAGTACATACCCAGCATTTATAAGCATGTTTCAACATAGACAGCAATCGATCAGACAGGATCGCCAGGTCAGCAAGCAGGTCAGTTCTTAACATAAAAGCCCTTGTAGTCTCTAAAACTTTTAAGGCATATGTTATGGCATACATCTAAAGAAAGAATCAGAACTGACTTTGTCTCAGCTGATCAGAGTTGCCTTGAACATCACTTGGATTTTTCACAATGGAAGTGGTTTTAACTATGCAGACCCCCCAGAAAATAAAAAAGTATTCATACAATACCTGTTTCAAGTTGTCATGATAGACTCCAGACTGCTTCTTGAATTTTATGGCTCATTTATTACAACTTCTCTTACAAAGTCAGGGTGCATTGGATGTTTTGGCAGAAGTTAATGTCAAAAACATTTTTCTATTTCCAAACTACAACAAACATAGAGCACACTAGATACTGTAGTAATGTTTGGACGCAGCATTTATGATACTACCTACAAATACATCAGACCTGGAAGCCTTTACCTCCCTATTCACCCGATAGAAGCTGCAAGAAGTAGCAGAGTCCATTTCTGGATGTTGGAATTTGACCATAAGCCTGAAACCACACAGAGATCCCCAGCTCAGAACCACCACCATGCAGTCAAGCCACCCTAGCAGCTTCTCATGGTAATAATTTCTACTTGCATGACAGCGTAAGATATAAGTTACTCACCAAATTGCCACTAGTTCTAAAATTGCTCCAGAGCCTTTCAACAAAGCAAACTTGACAAACTGCTGAGCAGTGGTACCCTGCCAAGAAATTGACTTAAGTTCCTTAACTTTCCTGGTCTTTCCTCAATCAGTGCATCCCTGTTGAATGGAATAATTTCTATTCATGAATATACTGCAACTCATTACCACAACCGAAGATCACCCTGCTAAAACCTGCTAAAGCTTTACTGAAGGTCTGTGCAATTGGTGGCTGATTTGTATTTTTTTTTTTTAATAGTCTGTCTTCTTCCAACCTATTTTATCAGTAACGAGTTCCTAGTGTCAAAGCAAGTGGATTTTTGCATGTACTTGGACTGACAATTTGTGCAATTTGGCTTCCACTTACAACACACTTAAAGCTGAGCTAGTAAAGTCATGGAGCTCTCAGTAACTGACAGTCTTTTCACTGTTACAGTCTTAAAACCGACACTCACTCCATTTGATAAGCTTGCCAGACCTACCTAATAATAATCTGGCTTTAATAATCAATTTTTCGTTGTCCTTACTTCCTGGAATATAACCCCTGCACTATAGTTAGCCTGAAGCAGATGTATGTATCAAGCAAAGGATAATCCCATGAAATCTGTGTGGTCTATCTCTATATTGCCATGCTCAGCATATGCTGGTTACACATCTACCACTACGATGCATCACCTCTAAAGCAGCAGAATACGTAAGAAGCACATCCAGTCTCCTATCGCTGTTTTTTCAGTATTTTATCCAGACACCAAAAGGTATTCTTGCTAAATGACTGCACTCTGAGCATACTGACGCCAACTATGCATTTTCTCATCAAAGGCTCTACAATTTCACAATCAAATTACATTCACTTCTTTTGCCACTGGTCTTCCTGAAAATGTTACTAATGATCAAGATCCAGAGTGGATTTCTGGAATAATCGCAATAACTGGTTATGGCTGATCTCTTAAATCAAACAGGTTGAGGGTACAAGAATGCGCATCTTTGTCAGAAAGAATGCCATAGCATATTTATTTAAACACAATTATTCCATAACTCTCATACTGTTTAATCTCTTAAGTATTTTACTTTTTATTGTGATTTATTCTTCGTGTATTAGCTAATTCAATACTAATGGATGAGAAAAATGCCTCAAGAAAAGCAGATTACTGTTTCAATGCATGCGACCGTTGGTCATTTTGCACCTTGAAACACACTTAAAAGGTAACACTCAGTTTGGCTTGTTAACCGTCTTGTGACATGCCCCTTCTAAAGAACAGCTTCATTTTTCAAGGCTTTTTATATATATATATATATATATATATATATATATATATATATATAAAGGCTAAGCTTTCTCTTTCGTTCCTAGGTGATTATTTAACTACATGTTCATTATAACAAAGTACATATTTGCAATCTGTTTCAATCAAAAACCATCATTTAGAGCTCAATATGATATGTACAGCTTTTCCCCACCCCAAGCTTCTCACAAAATATGAACCTTTGGTCAACATGGATACCTACTTCCACAAACAGTTCCTCACTGTCAAAACAAAGCACCACATCACAAATATTTTGATTCTATCTATATCAGATTATACAACAATATTCATAAATTCAACATTTTCAGATAAAACACTTTCAACAGCTCCTTTATTAAAATCTGGTTGCTTTTCTAGTTAAATGTAATATTGTGCACAGCAGAGCACTTAAGATAAAGGTGTTTGCACTCAAATGAAAGGATATGGCATTCTATGACTAGTAAAATTCAGCCCTGATGTAATGAGTATTCCAATAAAGTTTCATCATGGATGATTTTTTGATTTTAGTCAAACATTTATTCTATAACACACTCATTTAAGAGAAACTTACATTATGGTCACAGAATGTAGTTTACAGAAGACATGACTTCATTTTGATCCATTCTGTCAAAGCCTTGACTTTGTGAAAGAAAGAAAACACATGTGGCACCTAGAAATAATAGTTGTTAAGAGATCTGCAGTATAAGACTCCAGTTTAAATCAAATTTCAGGCCATGAAAGGGATTCACAATAGCATTAAAAAATAATCTATTTTTTTCAACTGCCTGTGATTCAGAAAATCAATAACAGGGTGTTGGATAACAGATGCATTATTTTATTTAAATGGAATATAGACCTGAAATTGAGGGATTCATAAAACAAAAGCCTCCTAAAAAGATGTCTTTGAGGCATTTCATTAGAACTGTTCAGAGCAACAAGTTTAAGTAGGTATGATGGGTAATAAGTTTAAAATACTACTTGAGTTCTCTGAAGAAATACGCTCATGCTCTCTAAAAAGCTCAGTGCTAACCATACATACATAAACACACAATTTTAAAACCAGATGAGTGAAGACAAAACACAGTGGGGGGTGGGGGGTTAAGATCTAAAGGAAAGACCAAGAATGCTGAAAAAAATAAAACCCCCAATACTGTTAAAGAAAATCTAAAAAGAAAGAGGAAGCTATTAAAAAGGACTAAGACAAAAAGTACAAAAAACTTTTAAGATTTTTGAAGTTTTTTCTAAAGAGCTTTCACATGCACTTAAAGTCATTGTTAGCTTTCTGTTATGAGGCACTTTGAACAAAACTTTCAGCAGGTAATTAGGAAGTCAAATTACTTGTTTGTGATGCTGTACTTTATACTATTGACAATGTTCCTCACCATGGTATTACACAGATGCACACTGATAATTTTCAGTGAGACTGCCTCCAAGATCCCCTGCCACTGAAATGCAAATTGTTAAATTTGGTTTGTTTGGTTTTCATTGAGCACCTCTGGCATACTTTGGTATCCAGTCAGCAGTGACAGGAAGAACCTGGCAAAGGCTAATCTACAGCACCACATGTTTGTTTGTTTATTAGAATATTTCACAACATTTTAGTGGTTAGATATTTAACCTCTTTCCAGCATGCATGGTATTATAACAGTGTCTAATTTTACTCAGCATACTCAAGTGGGTGACCATTTGCCACCAGACATTTTGTAATAACCTAGAAGCTACTGTGCTCTTAATATGTTATGGGATCTGAAGTACTTAAAAACCTCTTATTTTAACAATTGGAGGCTTCTTAAATCTAGATTTATATTGAATAATTTGTATTATAGTCTTAATTTTAACATCTCTATAACTTAAAGTCATTCAGCTATAGGCTTTCAGGATGTAAAGACAAATTTAAAAATCAACTTCGAAATGAATCCCTCTCAAAATATACAATTCCTACCTTGCCTTCAAACAAAGACTTTCTCAAAGACTTCAGAAGATCATAAACATTTGAATGGATTGGAATTTACAATACTGCTTTACTGAAAATGTTTTGCCTTCATCTTTTCAAAAGAAACTGTAAACCAGAGCATTTCTGCTTTTTCCGAAGTTGCCAACATGGTTTACAAAGAAGCAGACCTGCAAGAGTCTAACAATGTACAACTCCTATAAATCAACATCAATACCTTCAGCTGACATCAAAACCAACCGGACACTGAAGGCTATAGAAATACAAGAACCAGAATTTTTTTTTAGTAAGATGATTAGACAAGACATCACTCATAAATGCGCAGTTTAGCCTTTAGAAGCAATTTTCAGAAGCTTTAAAGAACAGGTTAAACACCTAATGTGTTTCTAAAGTCCAAAAGAAAGTTATCATGTGAAGTATATAAAAAAAGTGAACTAAAATAGTAAACTGAATTCCCCCCCCCCCCCCCCCCCAGTCATTGCTTTCAATGTGATTACAGTAGCATGTTTTTTGCAGCATCAGTTAAAGTATTTTCCCTTGCAACTAGTCTATAAATTCTTATTTAGATTTTGGTACATCCCATACATTGAAATAGTTACCCGAGTATCAGACCTTCAGAGTAAAAACAACAAAAATCCAACAACCACCACACACATACACCCCAGTATCAAGACCCAACGAAAAAGCAGAACACTTTGTCCTAGTATTTTCTTTATAATTCCTGGAGAAGTAGAAGGGTATAAAATTCTAACCGTAACAAGTAGGTACAATTACTTTGATGTTTGTTTGGTTTGAGGAAAAAAAGACTGCGGGAATCAAACTCTACCTCAGAAGGACACAGAATGTTACCCTATTTACAACTGCTGTTTCAGTGACTCTTCTGTGATAGCAGTAACACCAGATACTACACAGAAGAATACATATAGGAGGACTCGGTAACTATTTATGTGTGGGATTTTATTTTTTTTTTTTAAATCAGGTATCACAATTAACTACTATGTCTACTCAACAGAACTTAATCACTCTGTAAGAATCTAGTTTATCCATCCAAAAGATAAGCAGATTGAGTCACACTTTTCTGCTTTCTCAGAGGACGGATAAGAACAAGAACAAAAGTATTTTAACTAGGAGTGGATAATGTTCACATTCTTTTCTTAATGCCATTACAGTGTTAGTTTATCATAGCAAACTGAAAACAGGTTTTCATTTTTAAGATCAATTAGCTACATTTTACCAAATAACTAATTTTACTCGATTTCATAAAAATATCATGAGCTTAGGAGGTCTAAAAGACATTAGATGCTTCCTACATATTTCCATCCTCCAAAATAAATTCAGTTTCACTGACTGAAAGCAACACTTCTTCTTCAGAATGACCAGAAACCATGTGCCTTCCTCCAAGGATCTTGTTGCAATGACCTTTTGCTCCTGCCAGATAAGGCCACAGCACTGAACTTTGCCTAAAACTCTGCCCATGGCACACCACGGCAACACTTTTTACACCCCTCTCCTTCACCCCACTTGCCTCCAGCAGCACAGGATGAAGGTTGTCCCATCTCTCCTACTTCTACTGTCCTACTTCTGCAAAGACTTTGAATGCCAGAGCAAGGCTACATCCTGGTGTTCAGAGCCATCTGCTTTCAGACCCACGAGAGTCTTCTCCAGCATATCTCACTGTGTAAAGCAGCATAAGCAATCCATAGGAAGTATCACTTCCAAACATTATTGTGAGTCCCAAAACAACCCAGGCAGATATTTGCCAAGCAAGAAATTAACAAAACACCTTGGAACGAACATGATGTTGTAACATGAACATAACCTAGATCAGAGACAAGTTGAATGGAATTAGGGCAGTAAAGTAACTTCAACTTGGAAGGACAACAGAGCAAGCATCAGCCATCCCTAGCACTCAATGAAGCCTCTGACTCCATGTAAGAAATTGCATCTACATAGCAGCCTGAAGCCTTTAAAGGGTCTGACAGATGGGGTTCAGGGTGGAGGAGAAAACAGGAAAGTCCTGCCTGAACAAAATCGTAAAACCCAGACGTGCAAAAAGCCGCACAAGGTCTGATCAATCCCACTGAACTGCAGTTTTGTGTATCAGCAGTAAGTAAACTCAGCACATCCCGTAACTGTTGGTACTAAAGGCACACACAGCATGACCAGTGACAAGCTGTCAATCATGCTGTGCTTTAGAGCCTTGCACCTCACTGAAAAGCTGTCTGCCGTTCCTGCTACAACTTGGGGACAGAGGTTTTCCCTTATTCCGCTGGCTTGGCTAGTGAGCAGCCATGACATTCAGCTGGCATTTAACAGAGACATAAGTACAGTGAATAAAAGTGTCAGCAGGGCAGAGCTCCTCCATGTCACCTCCAGCCCAGTGGTGAGCTACTAATGTGATAAGCAAGGCAAGAAAGGATAGCCTCAGATGCTTTGGATAAGTACTTGGCTCTTGAAAACTTCAGTAAAGATTTTCTCTGTCATTCCTGATACCATCTGTTTTGCAAGCTGCAAAGAATGCTGGATATACAGTTTTCAGACCCAGTTTGAAACCCTTTTGCCTTTACATAGTAGTCAGCTAAAGAATTAAAATTATAACTTATTTTATAGTATAAGCTTGTGACTTCCAAAGATGTTGTTAGTTCACCTTTGCAAGGCTCTTCGTATGTTCATAGCCTACAACACTGGTATGGTACTCCGTCTACAATTAGTTGTTTATGAATAGATCAGTTAGAAATAATGCCTGCCAACACTGTTCAAACTGACTACTCTGCTAGTAGTAAAAACATTCATATAAAAGTTGATTTAATAACCACTAACACAGTAACCAGTTACTTGGAAGATCCATTAAGCAAGTCTTTCCTTTAAATTATTAAAATTCACAGCCCAAACACCTTGTAATTTTCTTCATTAACACCACTTTAAATGCTTGAGCCCTCTCCCCTTTTTTGTTTTGGTTTTTAGCTTTCCGAGATGCACAGCATACTCAGGGGGTACACTGAATGGAACCAGAATGGCCCTTCTGAAACACTTCTGCCTGAAGGCAATTCCCTCTATTCAGTTTATCCTCTGACATTAACATGAGCATATTTCATCTTTCCTTTTCTTCCTATGTCCTTTTATTAAACACCTGTGCAGACAGAGGAGTTAAAACCTAATGAAGATTCGCTCCTCCTTACCCACACCTTCAGCTGTATTGAACATGAACTTTGGTTTGATACAGCTCTTCTTGGCAGACTACGTAAGGTTTTTTTCATTTCTGGAAAGAAATGAATCACCACAGAGCCATTACTGAATTACATTTTAGTAAAACAATATTACAAGCTTTAGTGACTGTAGTCTAAAAAATATTTTGTTTGTTTGTTTTGTTAAAACAGCAGCTTCCTGTGTAAATATTAGAAAAGTTTTAATGGTTTAAGTACACCGCTGATTTTTTTCCACCCTACTAATTAATCGTTTATAGGTAAATGGAAATACCATTATTGTTGCTTCTTTACCCTTCGTTCTGTTTTTAAGCTGTATTATGCAAGTGAAAGACTTAGGAACACTGCAGTCTTCTACAACTCCACTAAAGTATAATACACACCTCTTTCTGAGCATAACGTGATGACATATTAGTTACCTTGGCTTTTTTTTGTCTGCTATCCTTGCACAGCCATTATAGTAGTAAAGGCAGTTCATGAGTATCCAACTTTGTAGCGCACAGGCAACCAGACTTTCACTGCCCCAGTATTTACATATGGAATGCTTAAATTGCCTTTATGTATTTAACGGCTGTACTCAGTAAATTTTCACAGATAACTAATTTTGAATAACAGAAATTGAAATTGGTTTAAATCAGTCCTTATTTTCTGCAAGTTTTCCAGTGTAGTTGCCTTTCTAAGCTCAAGTACATCAGTTCTTTCCAGGGAAAACAGCATATTCCTCTTTCTCCAATTAACTTAGGGTTTGAGTCAAGGTTTCCAGATGGCTAACAAAGCATTTTTACTGGCTTCTTAAAATAAATAAAATGCATCATAGGAATAAAAGTTTCCTATATTATATAGTACCATTTAAGTGAGGGTCTCAGACATTAGTTGTAAGCATTTAAAAGAAGTACAAAAGAATTGGACATTTCACACATTTACTTCTGTGATATTTCATCAAGAGTTTAAAAACCAGGAATGTCAGAAAGGCTTTCCTTATATTATACACATATTTCAAAGGGGGGTGGGGTGTATATCAAAGGTCTTGGTTTCCATGGACTTGCTAAAGGTAGTGCTCCATGTACAACCATCTTTGAGGTCTTAGCAAGCTTGCATTATGATCCTTTTCTATTATCTTCAGATTACGTCTCGATTTTATTCAGGACCTCATAAAAAATGAAACCATTTTTAAACAATGTGAAATTAGTTGATAAGAAGCAAAGAGTAAACACAGAGAACATTAATGTTAGAACAATAGATGGGAAAGTTATCAAAGTTTCTTCTTTACATAGGCTTATCTTCATCACCATCATCCTTGCATTAATCAATTCATAAAATCAAACCATATTAATGCAATTGTTTAACCATATTTTTTTGCTAGCCAGCTGGATCACACCTGCAAGCCACTGCAACAAAAGCTTCAGAAACAATGAAGTGAAGAAACACTTCTACCGCTGTTCTATTATGGAAGCATCAGATATTTCTTTCTTTGTTGGCGTGGAAAATTGGCTTCATAAAGCCATGACTTTGTTGTTTAAGATACCAGAAGTGATTTTAGATTGAAAATGGAAGCATAGCTTTCCATTTGTTCTGTCAGGAAATATTTATAAATTTGAGCTTCGAGAAATCTTTTAGGAGTATACTGAGCTATAAGTTACACAGACTTAAGTATTACTGTGCTTTATAGACTTCTCAGTGCCAGGAAAGGGAAAACTGATATTTTCAACTATTTATCTCTGAGGAAAAAGTTTATCAATTTCCACACAACCCCCATGCAGTCCGTTATTCGTGGCTCAGTCATCAGGAGAGTTAACATTAACTTAATCCAAGTAAGATGGTAAGATACCAGCTACAAATGAGTTAGTCATTTTGTCCAAATATCATACAAATACATGAGCATAATCAAAGCAGAGCTCAAATTCCTGGATAACATTTGAATCCTCTCAGAACTTCCCATGCCTATTAATAGCACATTACCAAAATCACTTTGGCATTTCTGTACCACTTTCACAGATTGCTTTACTGAATTACTCAATTTCTTCGGCTTTGTTTTTCAAAACAGCCTATAACGGTAGTCATGTTAGGTACAGCCTGCAGTAACACTATTACAAATAGTGTTACTACTTCAAACTGTTCCAAAAGTTTAAAAAAAGCCTCCTTCAATGGTAACCAAGACACCTATAGTTACAAAATGGGGATGCTACTGTACTTAACACCCTGAACCAAGCTTCCCAAATTACTATACTGAGAAATTAGTTGCCTTCATTTTTGGTAATTCTGAGGGCACCTCAAAGAAGAAGATACTGTGTGTCAGTATTTTACACATACAGAATTACCCCATGTGAAAGGAAAATAACCAAGAAACTAGTCTTGTTTAAATCCTTTAGCTGGTGTCGAATGCCAAAAGGTTTAAATCCCACTTTCACAACAGAATCCATGAGTTATCTGAACAGGTTAATTCTACCTATGCAAGATGGAAGTAAATGGTTGTTATAGTAAAGAAGAAAGGGGTGGTGTTAGAGCAGTGGTACTGATACAGCTTGTGTAGAACTATTACTGTACAGAAAAAATAAACTTTTTTCTTTCAAACTTTCAGAGGGACATGACTTGATATGCCAACAACATGCGACCATCGCTGCTTTCACTCATGTGAGAAACGCACGACTAATTGCTAGAATATCTTGATGTAGCCTGTTCTTCGAACCAAGTAACACGCAAAGATTATAGCAGCGTGTGTCTTTCATGCTTTGTGAACATGTAAGGGAGAACCTCGTCAGAGCAGCAGCTGCATCACGAAGAGCTCCATCCAAACTGCTCATCGGCTATTTCTCACCTACCCCTTCCCCAGTTATTCACCGTACGTAAAGTTGCGCAGCAGCTCAATTGGCAGGACCACCGTGGGGCCCAGGGGCAGCACCAACTCCGTTACTACTACGAAGCCTGACATGGTCCCGCCACCTAGAGGCAACCGCGCTGCACAGCTACGGGAACGGATCCCTCCGAGCAGCCCCTCGGGGCACGTTCAACAGCACCGGGGGAGCCACCGGGAAAGGGGAGAAAGAGGAAAAGCCCGAGTTTCTTCGAAGACAGTTTTCCATGGGAATTTTAAAGCTTAATCGATACCTATCGATTTCTGTGCTTCAGGAATTTGCTTTGGTCTGACTTTACAGAAGCATTAAACAAAAAAAATACTTGTCTTCAAGCCATTAGTAATAAAACAATTACCGTTCTGCCTCCTATGTTTACAATGCATTACGTTTATTTACACACAGAAAGGAGATTTAGGTAGAATTCATTTAATCTTTAAATTCCAGAAAGTAGTCGGGTTGCCGAGTAGGCAAGACTGATTGAGGAAGCAGTGGAGACTTGAAACTTTCTTGGGAAAACATGCTGTAGAAATGTAATGCAAACCAGCCTAGATCTGCTTTTCTCTTTCAACTGTTTTTGTGGACTGCCCCCGTTAAGCAGATGACCTGAGACTCTATTCTATTGAACTCCTGCTGCAAGGGAACAGCAAAATAGGAAGAAGAAAGAAAACAGTAAGAAAATCTGGTGTATACTTCAATAACTGCTGGAGCATTTATTAGTTTCGGTGTAATAGGTCAATTAAAAGTTTAAGACAATAAAGACTCCAAGGGAAAAAAGTGATTTTCTATTTTTAGCGTTCCCAGATGTGCACGCCCTCATGGCTGTTACTCTTACTATATTCAGAAGTTTAGAAAAAGGGTGTATTTTTCAGTTTTAGCCTGAGACAGGTGAAAAAGTGGCATTTGCAGCTATTGCAGTTGCACAGCATGGAAGATAGCATCTATAGACTGATCAATTACTGAATTTATTTGTGTCTGGTAAGGCATGCATACTGATGCAATCCCACAAACTAAGCACCTAGTCTAATTTTCAAGACATATGAAAACTTGTAGTATTAAATAGCAATATACAAAGGAATCCTTGCAAATCAGGCTGTCAAGAGACTTCTGTTTAACACGTTATTAACCCAGTCTTGCAACTGAACTGATATTACTCATTCTTGAGTGCAGTGCTGCACTACAGTTGCCCTCTGGCTGTGCAGATATAAGGAAGTCAGTTCTTGCTATAAAGTGCTAGGATGAAATGCTAGTAGTGCTAGGTTTCTGGCAGGGAAGCAGAAGCCAGAGACTATAGCTTCCTCTTGACAGAAACCTAGCGCACCCTGAAGTCCACTAACATGCCAGCACTACCGTTTTTTAAGAAGTCGGTGTCCTCCATAATCATTGCCACCACCCACAGCTGCACTACACCAGATCCAGATCCGAGGTACACTGGTTCAGCACCAGGCTGGAAGCCTTCTCCTTCCCCACCCCTGCCTACAATGTGTCATTCCTCACCATCCTGGAGATAACTTCCCAGCTGAGTCTGGGGCAACCTTATTATTAAGGGCCTTTAAAAGAAAAGGATCATTCACATTAATATTCTCCAAGTACATAGAAACACTTTTTTCATCTATAAACTGCTCTTGTAATAACAACCGAGATGCTTCCTTACTGTTTCATTTCTAAATTCAGCATTTCAAAAGGCCACTTGGAGCTCTGCTTCCTTAGATAATCCTCATCAATCAAGGTAACGGGCTTTGAATTTGCTTCCCTTATTCTCAGGTATAGAGATTAGCTCATATTGTAATAGGTGTTGATTTTATTGAGCTAGTGTTGATTTGCCTGTTCTAAACCTTATTCATTTTTTTCTTCTCTTGAAATACCAGCTGACAGGCTTCATGCATACTATTCATCTGACAGCTTCATGTATACTGTTTACCTGCCTTCCTCATAATAAAAATATTTTTCCTTTTAATCCTTCAACATAAGAAAGTATCAGGCATATTATCAGGTTTAGTGAGGTTTAAGTAAACACAGAAGGAAAACAAACATTTTAGCTGCTGCAGCTTGCCCCACTGGGAAGGCCTTCTGCTACTCAAGAATACGCTGCTGTCAGGACTGACAGGCAGATACAACCACTATTGCCGGTGAATCAGACTGTAGGAATCAAACCAGAAAGCAGCCTCACCACCTTAAATTTTGGGAGCTGAGCGATAGGCTCAGCCTTCTCAGCGTGACAGCCTCAGAGACATCACGCTAGTTTTCCCCCATGCCAGAGCAAGATCCCTTGCTCCAGCCTTGGCAGGCTTTGCACAGTGCCGGAGTCCCCTGCACACAGCTCCCACGGCCGAAAGCAGCGCTACGCAGCGACTGTGCAATATGTTCTTACAAGCAATTCACTTTGCTTCTTCGCTTACACAACAGGGTACTTAAATCCAAACAGAAAATCCTCCAGGACTACTACTACTACTGTTGAACTGTGGCTTTGCATTTCCGAAATTTATTTTGTGCGCACGCACATTGTGTTCATTTTCAGTCTTCAATCAAAAGCAAAATCACTGCAGGGGTGGCTTACAGAACAATAAAAATGAAGAAAAAAATAATATCGACTTCTAAAGATTAAAAAAAAAAACAAAACCAACACACACACACATAAACCCCACCCCTAAACCTTGAACTTATTAAAAATTACCTTTTCTATATTTCAATCTAAAATCCGCGGCAGAACCCCGGCCGCCGTGCCGGGAGCCGGGCGGGCGCGGAGCGATGCTGCCACCTCCCGGAGCCGCCGCTGCTCGCACGGCGCGGGCAGGGCCGGGAGATGGGCTCACCGGGAGAGAGCCCGAAACCTTCAGCACCAGAAAACACATTCCGACTGCATTGTAGTAGCAGGCAAAATTGTTTTAACTCGTCTGTCTCGTTTCAGCGAGCTCAAAGAGGTTCTTCATTTACCACGCGTTATCAATTAATTTGTCACACTGAGTTAGGAGGAAAGCGCTTTTCCTGGTTAATTCTGAAGGAGTCCCTGCTTGGGAGCTTACATGATTCACCAAAACGTGTGTGCCCATTTTTAGACACTTACGGGTTTGTGCAGCGATGAGGCTACAACGTTAGTTGCTCTCACTGTTACAGATCACTGCCTTTCCACAGACATACTGTAATTTAGCAGCCTAATGCAGCACCGTGGAATTTCAAAACATCTGTTGCTAAGCGTTCTGCAGAGATGTGGAGTTAGTTGTCAAAGTATTTATCCTTTGCTGCTCTGAAAAAAAGTGGACAAACTGGAAAGGGACCTGTACAAGTATTTCCATGCCATGAAGAAGCAGCAATGAAAGAGACACATTCCTGCAATATTTTTTCCTGTTTGTGATAGTGCTGTCCCTTGACAATTTATTTCTACTGCAGAAGAGAAACAAGCCTACAAAAGGAAATACTACAGACTCTAAAAAAAATATTTTCTGACTTCCAGATAGAGTATAAAAACAAGAGAGAAATAGGTGAAATTTAGATTTTCTAAGCTAGCACAACTGCTTTATAAAGAGCAAATACTTGCAGTTATGCACATTGCAAAGAGCTGGATGGCAAGCCACATAGCAAGCTTTGATTATATTGAACTGTATCTCTCTATTTGGTAAAAAAAAGATAAATATTCCCCCCTTAGATAGAAGTTATTCTCCACAGAACAACTGTGTTCAGGACACGACTGTCATTGAGCGAGCTATTCATACACATCAATAGAGGAATATAACCTTCAACACATGTGATGGATGGCATAATTTGAATTCGATCTAAACTTCCAACAAGCAAATCCAATTCTTCTGTTCCAAAGTTTGGGGTTTGTGTGTGGATTCCAAATGACTTGCAGATCACAGAAGTGAGGTTTTGTACTTTTTTTTTTTTTTTTGGGGGGGGTGGGGGTGGGGGGTGTAGTGGTCTATTTTGAACCCTTGTACTTTTAAATGGCAGTTTGGGCAATTTACAAGCATTTTTTTTTCTACCGGGGGAAAAAAAAAAAAAAAAAAAAAGGCCACTGAAAAGCATGTTACACAATTAAAAAAAAAAGGAGAAAATATTTTTAATATGCTAATTAAATATTTTTAAGATGCTACAGCAGGAATAGTAGTTCTAAAAATTTTCAAAAAGTTAGTAAGGAAAACAATGCTGGACTGTATCTGCACATTATTAGAGATGCCTAATTTTCCCCCATGCATTTATTCTGCTTTTCTTCCAACCTCTTAAACTCTAATGTCTACTTCCTTCCCTTCATCTTTATCACCTTCCATGAACCTTCCCACAGCTTATGTGTAATTTACTGCCTCTTGTTCCTTCTTTCTTTCCTCTCCTTATCTCCACCACATTCAAACACCCCAAAAGCCTACTGGATTCTGTCCAAAAATAGTTACAGATTTCCAAAAAAAATTCAAGCCTATTCTGATGAACACCCTATCTGAACAGATTCTTGACAAGACACAAAGCATTTAGGACAGCAAATTCTTTAATCTGCTGGTGTTTGGCACATGTACTCATCACATACAGAATCATCTAGCATGTGTATCACCATAAAGAAAAAACAAAACTAAAAATAAAAGTGTATAGCAGGAGAAAGCAATGAGCAGCAAGCACTTCTCAGAGGGGACAGTGAATCAGCCATTATCTGGTACACAAATACAAGGCTAACAGAGCATTTGTGTAGTCAAATTTCAAAAATCACATACTATAAAATAATTACCAAGACAATAATTAAGTTGCCATGAAAGAAGTGCAAAAGGAATCCAGGCTACCTATACAAATCATGAAAGAGAAGGAAAAAATGAAATTTGATCTCAGATCTAAAGGGATAAGCTTTTGCATTTTGTTTTTAACTAGTTTGACCCGTCATCTTTCTAGACAATTACTCTGGAAAACCAAAGTTGATTAATAAAATTCTCAGGAAACGGCCAAATATACATCATGAAGAAGCATTGTTAAAGAAAAAGCAGCAAGAGCTCTGAAAAAGGCTGTTTGTCATATTTGACACTTATCCAGAAATGTTATGAGATAATAAAAGAAATGCAAATATTTTACAACAGAAACCTAGAAAATTTAAGACAATAAAGGCTGAAATATTTGGCCTCTCTAAATTCCTTAGAAAACTAAAACTTTGGAAGTGGAAAGCCTTCTAAGTGGGAAAAGCATGTAGGAACTGAAAAGTAGTAAGTTGAGATTGGAAATTGGAAGGTGACTTCTAACTGCCTTAGGAGGAAGGATCTAGAACAGCGAGAGAAATTGTATCGAAACATGGTGGTTTATATCAAGTAGGAAGGTAAGCTTCTAGCTAAAATTCAGTTTGACAAAGAAAGATAAAGTTGTTACACAGTGCAGTCAGAAATTTGGTTTAGGTCTCCGATTTAGTCAAGATCAGTTCTAAGTATCCTCAGCAACAGTGCTCAAATTCACCACTAAAATAATTCCAAAATCTTTAAAATTCAGTGCAAAACACATGTAGAACCATGAGAACAACTATAGTCAATTAAATCAGCATGAAACATGTAGACATTCCATTTGGTCATACATTTTAACACCACTAAGAATGAAATACAAACTTATACTTTTTTAATAAAGAAATTAAAGTTGTTATTACATTTTTTAAAGTATTATTTGTTACATAGATTCATTATAAGGCATTGACTGAACTTTAATTCCACAGCAGGGAACGTGTTCAAAGATTCAGTATTGCTTTCCAAAGTAATAATAGATTTGCAAAAAATCCAGTAATACGAAATGCTCTGTTGAATCCTAAAATACAAAGATGATGAAGTCACCACACACACTTATTTGTAATTATTACATTACATTTCAACTATAATTACTAAGACAATTCATAAGAAATTTAAGTAATATTTGGCACACAAACTAATGACATTGCTAGCGGCATGAAGGAATACATTCTCCATTCTCCTTCAGTCTTGAACCGTCAAATTTCAAATAGCCATCTGAACTTCAATAGTTTTCAGGCTACATTTAATTCTAAAACTGTTAAGACAAACTTAGATAGCCATCATTTTTATAAAAAAAGCTTTAATTCTTTCTGTTCATCCATAGCATCCCTGTTCATAAGCTAAATAGAGGAAAAAGTTCAAGTCTAAAGAGAAAATTTCTGTGATAAATTGAAAACTTCAAAGTTGGAGTATCATTTTGTTACTAGAGCAGAATTAGTGTTTTAAAAATAAAAGAAAGAATCTACCATCCTAGTTTACAAGCAGGTACCAGAACCACGTCTGCATTCCTAGAAGTCAGAGGTATGTGGGCTTCATGTTTGTGGAGCCAAGTTCTTATGCCAGGTTGATACTCTGGGTATAATTATACAAAGCTCTAACGCACCTGTTTTCTATTTTACTGTAGAAAACGAAGCAAATTTGATGGCCATAAAACTGATGCAGATGAAACCAAGATTTGTAGACCAGAGTACTTCTTCCCACATCTCAATTGCTTAAAAATTCCGTATTTCCATGCACTTCACTGATAGTCCATAAAAATAAAGTGAAAGGAATGGAGGAAGAGAACCTCAGGAAAGGAAAAACTCCTGAAAACTGGCGATTTAAAAAAATGTTCCTCACAATTTCAGTACTGCTCATCTAGTCTTAATCTCACACGTATCAGGAAAAAGCTTCAAGCAACAATTTCATCTTTGAGTTGCAAGCTAAAACAATATAGATATTGACAACTTTAACTAGAAGATTTGAGGTAAAACTTTCCCAGCAGGTGCTTACAAAAAAGTTGTTCTAGAGTTTTCTTGTATAATTTTTGGCTTTAAATCATGGAAGCATGTAAGCATGAAAAACAATCAGATTTCATTGATTTCATTTTAAAAACAGCAGAGGCTGTAGCACTTGAAATATTTCCTCATTTTAATCAGCTTTCTAAATTCAATAAAAACAAGTTTTGAAGATTTTTTTAATCATAGATAATTGGATTTATTTTTTTTCAAACAATGTTTTTAATTTACTTCTGAAGCTGAACTATTTCTCCCAACGCACCTGGTAAATTTCTAACCAGGCCAATATACTAAACCAGACAAAAATATATTCACTAATCACTGCTATTAGTTACATGAGCATTAAAAGCAAGAAAACTGGTAGGGAAACGCTTTTGTTTAGTAATCAGATTGCTGTTTGATGCAGAACTATTATAACTTTTAGAGGCAGCGTGGCAGAGAAATCAGGCTTTTAAAGTTATAAAGAGGTAAGGTACATGGAACACTATCAATATTTTATCCTAATATAAAAAGATACATCACAGATATAAGAATATGGCAGGGTTGCTTTTTTTTTTTTAAAGGATTTTCTAACATCTGCAGAGCAAACAGAAGTACAGTGTAAATGAAATGGTCTAACAGAGGTTGCGATCTTTTTAAACTAGCACTTTCATTAGACACATTGTCATTCTAGGATTTTTTCCTCAGATTATTAATGGATAGTTTAACTGTTACCTTTCTATTCTTTCACTTTACAGACACAGAATTGTGTTTCAATGAGCCCAGCAACTGAAGGTTTTATTTTCCATGTGTGGTCCTTTGGGGGCCTTTTGTGTCAACTTGGGCTTTCTGTTTCATTATTACTTCTTAAAAATGTCAAGACATTGGAAAGAAGTCCAGAAAAGCTCATAAAACATGAAGGACAGGTTAACATTATTTCTATTCAGCAGTTTAATGATCTTGAGCTATGTAAGTCACACAAAATTAACATGAAAGAGTCTACCCTTACATACATTCCAAATAAACAGATGTCCCTCAATAAGAGGGGAAATCCAATAAAGGATGTTGCTGTTTAATACTTCAGAAGATAATTAAATTCAGTGGCCCTTATGGTCTAGTGAAGGCATGTTAAGAATATGCATACTTCACAGAAATTGCTACTCAACAATACTGGCCATACTGGAGCTTATTAAAAAATATTAAAAAGTAACTAATTTGAGTTTATATGTAGTTTACATCACTCCAAAAGTTACTTCATTTATGCCTCCTAAATTTTAAGAGGGAGCACATTTGTGTTAACCAACTGAAAAGACATTCCCTGTTAAGTTATTTTTGAATTTTCATAGGGTTTTTTCTCTCTCTGAAAGTTTCCATTGTCATGGTGATTCTACCCACACCCACTACCTACCTAGCTTCAGACAGACATCTACTTGTGAGGTGATTTGACCTTTCTTTTTAAACATTATGCTGAGATGGAAAAAAAACCCAACAAAAACAACAACAACAAAAAAAAAAATCACACAAACCACCCACAACGGATTTAAAGAAAAGGAATTTCGAGTCATTGGCTTCACACAATTTCAGAACTGTATCTCTTGAAAATCTAGGCAAATTTTCCTACTATGAGACCAAAACTGACTTTATCTCAGTCTCTCATTCTGTGAAAGTAGTAAAGTATTTACTCCTTAAGCATGAAGTTAGCCTCATCAAAATGAGCAGATACTCTCTCCCTTAGTATTAAGAACGGGCTTCAGTGTTTTTATCAAATGAATGAACTTTTGACTAGTTTAAAGCCTTATCCCTACCACTACGTAAGGGAAACTCCCTAGTCCCACTCAAGTCAATGTAGATTTCACCATCAACTTCAGCAGAGTTGGAATGTCACCCTAGAGTGATTTAGCCTTTATGCTAACTTTCCAAAGTTGCTTAATCGATTTAAAATTAATGGAAATTGGGTATTCAGAATGCTTAGTAAGCTTTTGAAATTTCAGACCTCAGCGATTAAGTTAAAGATGAAAAAAAATCAAAGTAAAATTATTCTCAGAAGTTTCATAGCAACTTTTAGGCAAAAAAAACCCATGCAATGGATGTTATATATTTAAGTACCAAACAAAGAAGTATTCCTGATGTACGTTAAACCACGACAAACACATTTTATTAGATAATTCTTCTACCCAATAGTATCCAATCGCTGATGTTTAGTATCAGAACCCCGCATTTTCTACCTAAGAAGGTCTAAGATTGACCTGATTGGAAATAATAATCCACTGAAAAATAGCACAGTCAGAGGGTACTTCTAGGAAGCAGATTTACTTAGAACGGTCTCAATGCTAGTGCAATCACACAGGGCCTTTTTGGATGTGTATTGTGATGTTGTGAGCACTTAGGGAAAGGGAAAAAAAATGTGCTCTGTATTTCACATATTTGAGCACAGTACTGGAAGTTATGCAAAGACATGAAGACAAATGCTGTAGTTATACAACGTGTCTCCTCAATATACAAAGAATGAAGGGAGGGAGAGAAAGAAAAACTCTTTCCTTCCATGTACCTAGTACTAACTCATTGCTGGAAAAGAAATAACAAGGACTATTAGACAAATAAGGAAGAATTGAAGTTTCAGGTCTTCACATATAGGTCTAAACCCATACGTTATCTCAACGTCCCACATGAAGCACTCCAAATCAAGTCCAACGATCAAGAAAAAAACATTTTAAAGAATCAAGTAAAGCTCAGACCCAAAACATACAACAAAAACTTGACAAGAGTTTTAAATGATCCATTCATCCCTCATTAAAAGGTTTAACAGCAAATATCAAGTTCTGCATTGAAAGATTTTAAAAGAGAAAGAAATTTAGTTCTCTAAACCAGCCAAAAAACTAATGTACCTGAATGTTTGAGGAAGCAGTGGAAAAGCTTGAATTTCTAGGTGTCTTAATATACGACTTAAATGCCTTCGAAGCTGACTTATTTCTTATGTTGAATGTTACCTTAATTGAGATAGCTTTGTAGGAAACAAGGAACCCTTCCTGTCTGATTTTTATTCTGCTGAAAGTAATCCTCCAAATTTAGAATTTAAAAGCCATCCAGAAGACTTATCTATATATTTTAATACAGAATTCCTTATTCAATTGAAAACTCATTTTATTCTATTGATTTCTGCATTTCAGACAGGAAAGTATGTGTACTTCCATTTTTTTTACATGAGTAGTTATGGATAGCACAAACATCTAAAAGACATCTCAGTAGTTTGCTTAAGTTTGATTCTATTTTTCTGTGTTCATTTGAGCAGTCCCAAAATTTATTTGGGAAGCCATCAATTGCTTCAAAGCCTAGAATAGGTGTTTGGGTCATTTTTTTTATCATGTCTAGCACCATCACAGAGAAACCTTTACAGCAGAACCTCCAGTTGCCAATCTTAAGGGAAAACTGACTTCACCATTTTATGTATGTCCACATACCTTTTGGATTCCTTTGACTAGTTGCAATATCTTAAGCCGAGATCTGTCATTATTGCATTAGCATAAGTTAAATGGTAAAAGACAAAAAATCCAAAGGATTAGTTCACAATCTTCTGGGAAGAAAAAAAAAAAAAGAAAAAGAGCGCTTAAAGATATGAATGAAGCTCAACAAACTTTAAATACAATCTCTGATAAAGTACAAGGATTTGTCCAAGCGGCAGTGCTATGTAATATGTTACACCATCACATTGATTTATTGTACACCAAAACTTGAACTTCAGTACATCTATAGTGTTAAATATTTGACTTCTGTATGCTCAGGTCTTATATTTCCAACTAGTGAGATGTTCCCATATAGGACACTGAGGCAACCGAAGTCCAACCTTACTGAAAATAAGGATCAGCAGGAACAATCTCTTGACAGGATGTTCAAATAAACCAGGGGAAAAAAAAAGTTTGAACAAAAATATTCAGGCTCGCTCTCTACCTTCTCATTATTTTGAAGTTCCGCTGGATTTAATCTTAGCAACAATCTGAAGAGCAAAAGAATCTCAGGTTACTTTACCAGTAAGATCTGGTAGTGATCTGATACTGAGGAACTTGAGACAGTAACAGAAGCTGCCAACTTGTTCCCCTCTTAGGCATATATCCTTCCTGTGTGTGCAGCTACTAAAAAGTCACATCTGTAAAACGCACTCAAGTCTTTATAAGTGCTGTAACCCAAAGTAATCCGACTGCTCTGTTCAATGGAGAACACTTCCCTTCACAGCAGATATCTGATATTCTTTACAAGAGAGATAACTGTTGAAAACCATTAGTTTGTTGGTACAAAAAGAAAAAGTGGGTTTAAGATGCTAATAGAGACAGTGACACAGACTGAAAAAAAGATGTGAGGATCTGCCACACTAGGGGTATGTTCTGCCCCTCTTCAACCATGACAAAACTGCACTTGAAATTAAGAAAGGCTTAGCAAAGGCTTGAAGACGACAAACAGCTGTGGTGACTGGAATTTAGCCAAGGCAGCTAGAGCATCTCAAACGTTTAAAGCCCTGACTACAAAACACAGAATTCAACCATTAGTTACCAAGAGATGCATCTTAATTGAACATTGGACCTCTGCCATCATATTTATGTCAGAAGTTGACTTAGACATCAGACTTATGAAGGAATGAAATGAAGAAGTGTTCCTTAGTGGTAGTAATTAATCCGGGTAGTGCAGAGCACAAGGCAGAACACCAGCTGACTAACAAGGAACTGGTGCACATTTGCACCTGTGGCAGTAAGTGCCAGATCTTATTATAAGGCAGTACTCCATGGATATTTTTGAGCAGGAAAAAAAGAAAACACTAACCCAAAACTGAGTAATTTGGCAAAGTTCTGTCTCATTGGCACTTTCCAGTCACAAAAGACCAACAATAAAAAAAGCCAGTTATTCCAAGTCAGCACTGAACTGTAATACAGCAATCTGCAAAACCTTGCTACTAATATCTTGCTTTTATGACCTCTAATATGCAGTTATTTATCAAAAAGTGACAAAAAGAATACCTATCCTCTAAATTAATTTCAAAAAGTATTACTTTGACATTTTTATAGCCTTCTAAGTCAAAACTAGAACATACACTGAAACAGAATATACTTCATAGTTCTTCATATTGAGATTTTGCTCTTTCTCCCATCTTATACAGGCTCTTTAGAACAGTGATTAAACAGTTCTTTTAATTCTGTCTATTACACAGAAATCCCAGCTTTTCCACCATCCAGTTCAGATGGTCTACTTGTTTCCAAAACAACCCCTCAAAACTTCTTGAACTTAAAACCAGAAACAGAAAATTTGTGGGCTATACCCAACTGAAACACTAAACAGTGTAAAGTTACAATGGGGCTAAGGGCAGGGAAGACACCAAAGATACTTTTGCAAGTTTATCTAAATCGGGGGTCCTCAAATTTTTTAGGCAGGGGGCCGGCGCGCGGATGAAGTGGCAGGCAGTCATCTGCAGCTGCTTGGTTTCCCCCCCCCAACCCGCGGGGGTGTGGGGTGTCTGTAAATACCAGGGACCAGATATTAAGGACCCTGGGGGGCCGTATCCGGCCCATGGGCTGTAGTTTGAGGACCCTTATCTACATACTTCAACCATTTTGATTACAAAAAATATTTTTAATTTATATATACGTGTGTGTCTTCACAAGAGTTACCTGTTCCTTTGGTTTTGGCAGTTTGCTCTGACTGATTCCATCCAGTTCAGTAGTAGAAACATACCAGAAACAAAAACAGAAAACAACTTTATGATTATTAGCAAAAATCGTTAGAAAACAAATAAAACAATTCCTAGAATATCCACAGAAAACTACAAGTCTTAATCAACTTACATAAGAGTTGTTATGCTTTCAAGATTTTACAGTTCTGACAGCCAAGCAGCCAGCTAGTAAGCAATGGGTAAGTACAAGAGCAGATATATTGAGATAGACATGAGGACTGGTAAATCACCACAACTAGCAGTGAGAATTTGTAATATAAAAATATATACCTTTACTGTCATTCTCATAGAGCCAGGTAAACTCAATGGGCTAACTCTTCCTGCATTCCTAGGTATACCAGTCAAACGGAAGGATGATGTGTTCCCAAATGGGCAGTTTGAAGGTGTTCAGTGTTCATTGCTACTAGTTTGTTATTTTGAGAATAAAATACAGTACTCTTTCATCCTCAGAACCTAGACTGCACGTTTCACGCATACTACACAAAAGTAGTTTAGAGGAATTCTGCTAGGAAAAGTGTCAAGCATATTATCTGTGTTTCTTCCTTATCTTTCTAGAGATCTATTCATTCCACAGTTTTTTCTATCTATTAAAAAATTTTATTAAGTGTTAGCTACACATGTCCTGGTGTTAACTAGGATAGAATTAATTATTTTCTTAGTAGCAGGTACGATGCTGTGGTTTTGGATTTTGTATGAGGATGATGTTAATAAAACACTGAAGTTTTAGTTGTTGCTAAGTAGTGCTACTATAAATCAAGGACACTACAAGTTTCCCATGTTCTGCCAATGATTTGGTGGACAAGAAGCTGGGAGGTAGTGGAGCCAAGACAGCTGACCCAAACTAGCCAAAGGGATATTCCACACCGTAAAACATCATGCTCAGTATATAAACTGGAGGGACTTGGCCAGGGGTCACCAATTGCTGCTGGGGGACTGGCTGAGCATCAGTCAGCAGGTGTTGAGCAATTACATGGTGCATCACGTATTTGAGCTTTTTTTCTCTCATTCCTCTCTCCCCCTCCTCTTCTTTACTGTTACTGTTGTTGACAACTAGCTGCTTTATTTCTATTCTTGAACTGTTCTTACCCCAGCCCATGGTTTTTTCTTTTTCCTGATTCTCCTCCTCACCCCACCAATGGCAAGGGGGAGGACAGGGGTGGAGGGGGTAGCAAGCATATGGCTGCATGGTACTTAGTTGCTGGCTGGGCCTAAACCACAACAATATTTACTTCAGTTGTTTGGGTTTTTATCCATAGGCCCAGTACTGCAAAGACTAAGATACCATACATTTGTCCATTATGCCATGCTCTCAGACCTCTAGATCTTGTGCTAGTACTGTTGTTCCATCTATAAATCGCATGAAAAAAATCTGGCCCTTAGTCCACACTCAGAGTGTACTGTACCAAACTATACTTGTCTCATTAAGAAGTCGAAGAAAAAGGAACGTAACCAAAACATTTCAGAGAAACAGACCAAATTAGCATCAGCCGTTTTAAAATTCCTGGCATCATCTTCAAGCACGGTCAGTAATAAGCCTTTAGAAGGGCACATCAGAATTACAATGAACAATTTAAACAGATTTTGCTAGTGGCCAGTGCTCTTAGCCACTCATATTGAAGGGCTGAAATAGCAGCTGCAGTAGCAGCAGCAAGGTTGTGATCAAAATTGATAGTAATACACATATATTAATTTCTTTTCTTAGACACTGGAGTCAGTTATAATTGTTAGTTGCAGTGAAACGCTAGCATAGCCACATGCATAATTTACACATTTGCAGTTATCACATGTATATGCTTGTGCAGTCATTTGATTGACCTAAAGCAGCATATTGACTATGAGTATTGAGATGGGAGACTAATCATTCCTTGTATATATGTATGTACATATTAGTTTTATAAGAGACTGTAGAACCACATTACAGCAGGTTACAGTCATCTTAATGACATCCAGAAAAAAAAATTCCCCAAATATATAAAAGAAATAAGCAAAGAGCAAAAAAATTACAAACTGCATCCTGAACAGCCCAGCACCTAGACTAACACAGAAAACACAAATTTGTGAACATTATTAACTATCATAGTAAGAACAAAGAACAAAGTTCTCAAAGATCATTGCCTTCCTCCATTTTCTAAGAAACTGATTGAGCTAGACACAGGACACTTAAGATGGAAAAAGTATACTGAATTAACACATCTTACTAAAGATAATTTAGTATTTTATAGAACTGCATATTCATACATTATTATTCCTGCAAAATAGGAGTGCAATAAAAGGTATAAAGAAAAACATTCAAGGGGTAGAAGTTAACAAATTGCAAGTCTAGACAAAGGTCAAGGACTAAAATCCAACAGAAATATATGACCTTCTAATAACAGACACTGTAAAGCGCGTGATCCTAAAAACAGAGCAACAGTGACCTTAGAAGAAAAAATATTCATGATGAACTTTACTGCAACGCATAAGGAATTATAAGCAATCCCAATTTTAGTCCCGTTTACATTTCAAATGTAACTTGCAGGAATTCAGTCTCAGCCTTATAGAAACATTCCTTTTGTATCATGTAATCCTACCTATTCACACAATAAAACAGGTCCAATACACAAACAATATTTCCAGATTTTCCATCTACCTTTACAGAAAAAGGATAAGAATAAAAAACATTTGTATTTTATATAGAATTTGAAAACTGAAGCAATCTGAAGGAAGTGAAATAATGCCTGGAACCAAGAAACTTAATTATAAATTTATAGGGTTTGAATATCAGGTTAATAAGTTCTAATAACTTCCTATTTAACAAAATAAACTTGTCTAAAATTGCTGAAAACAAAATCTTTTGCTTGGAAAAAACACTTGTGAAAAAGAAACCAAGCACTCCAGGCGGTCTAGAACTTAACATTCTTCTGCCAACATATTTTAACAAAGCACAGAATTTTGTAACCTGAAACAATGCTTTAAACAAATAATTATTCCAGTCTTTACTTACACCAGTCATTTGATGATGACACAGCATAAAAGCATTCTGCAGAAATCTGTCCATCACAGTGTCAATGAAAACATAACAAACAGAAAAAAAGCTACCACTAGACACACAATTCTTCTAAACAAAGCACAGATCTAATCTTCTCAGAATTCCCTCTTGGGAATTAAAATACTTTGGAAGCATTTATTTCCATAAATTAATTACTTCATATTGAAATGGAAATATTTTGCTTCTGGTTTTGCCAATATCTATACTGTTAAATATTTTTTTAATCCAATTTCTAGCCAAATAGGTATCAAGAGTTTCGCAATACAAACCTAGATTAATCAACATACAGTCCTACTTCTGTAAGGCAATACACGGAACAAAACCAGAGGGTAAAGGGAAAAAAAATAAAAAAAAAAATCACGTACATCCTTAGCAACACACATTCATAGTCACCAGAGTGTAAATTGGAGCTCTTACCCTTTAAAGGATTTTTCATGTGAAACTGTAAGCAACCTCTTATGAAGCGCTTCCTGCATTATAACTGTTTAAGCAAAATTTTTATGTTGGTCCAGTCACTGACTGATAAAAATGCTGACAAAATAGGACAAACCACAAAGTTCTGTATCTGATTTATGGTTTTGAGAAGATCGGAGCAAGACAAGCAAGGAACTAATGACAGAGCTTTTTCCAGGTTTGTCTTGTCCGTCCTGTTAGTACTATTGGTCAAGTAGCAGTGACTTCTCATGTTACAATTTTTACATGAAGTCTATGATCATTTGATAATGATATATGAAAAAGTTATTTATATTTCAAGAGAAACACATGTCTCACCAATAGAAGGCCCAAATACAAGCCTTATATTCTAGTCGTCCAATGTGCGTGTGTGAGGAATTATTCTATGCTGTGCTACACTGCAAACAAGACCTGAATAAGACAGCCAAGAAATTTATCAGAATGCTACTTAATTTCTATATTTATAATTTCTTACTACAAAAATAAGGTTTTTTGAGAATTTGTCAGCTTAGCAGTGCAGAAGAACACATAAAAGGCCTACTTCTTTTAAAAACATTTGTAGAAATAACATTTCTCCAAAAAGAAGTCTGCAGGATCCCATAACAAATATTCAGTATCTACAAGCTAAGCAAAACAACAACAAAACTGGGCAATCCTACAACTGCTATGTTAGAGGAAAACTGGGTGGGATTTTTTTTTTGTTTTGTTTGTTTTGGGTTTTTTTTCCTCTCTTGTGAGTGAAAAAGAACATAGTGTACATAATAGCTGTGGCCTGTTGGAAAGTAAGGCCACTCAGGAGCAGGTAGGACTGCAGACCAGCTTTTCATAGACCTTAGTATCAGCCAAACCTAGTTTTTCCTTACAAAATCCAAGGTTTCATTTTCTCTTCCTTCCCCACATCTGAATTTTAATGCAAGTAAAAGCACAGGGGAGTTTTGACAAACAATATAAACAATGAGTTTGGATAAGCAACAGTTTTTCCTGGTCTACAGAACTCAGTAGTTTTATAACAGCATGCAAAGTAGGAGCCAACAGTGGTTTAGACCTAAACCCCCATTTACCAGCAGTTCAAAAATATATATAAATTCATCACACCTTAAACCAAGATTCAAGGATCAGTAGGCGACACGCAGAATTTGTTACCTTCTATACAAGTAGGTTTGCACATCAGAAATGGCCACGATCCAAAAACCAAAACAGGTGGGATTAATACACTTGTTCTCCATATCTTTTAGAAAAAGACCTTTTTCACACCCACCGTGTGACAATATAGTTTATTTGAATTGTTTAAAATAGTAATAATCAGGTCGGCTGGATTCATTGCTTTAAAGATGCCCAGAAACCTATTTCTCCTTAATTCCTTCCCCAGAAATAAGACAGCATTTTATCATATATCATGACCTGTTGCAACTCCATTGGGCAATGACAACCCCTGTTAAAATTACTTTATATTCTCTTCAAGACTGAGCCCAAAGTAAGGCACATTCAAGTTGATTCATAGATGTGCTGATGTGGAACATATTATTCATAGGCCTCAGAATTCAAGGAAGGGAAAAGAGGTGACCAGCTCCACAACAGTATGCTGAACAGAACACTTGATTGCTTTTCTGTGAATAAAAAAAAAAAAAAAAAAAATCTGGCTTAAACAACTAGAAGGTCCTCACAGGGACATTTAGATCTGCTTACTGCAGATTACCCAAATAAAAAACTGTGCAGAACACTAATGACAACATGGGAAAACACCGAGTACCATCTGAAGATTAGTTTTGTGTAAAAGTAATAGTATAAAAGAACTCTTTCAAGCCATTATTTGAGTATTAAAAAAATTTTAGGTTTTCATTTTACCACATTCTTGTGTTACTTCTGACAGAAATGAATACATTTAACTTGAGTGTTCTATAACAAAAGTACAAGCTTTTTGCAACATAAGTTACAAACCATCATAAACGGTGTCATAACTTTTTAACAGTTTCCTAGAGAAGACTGACTTTATCACCTCTGTGCTCTTGAAGGACACTCAAGTCGCACACAACTTCTGTTAACAAACAGAATGTGCTGTTTTAATTCGTTTTTGGAAAAAAGGAAGATTCAACCTCTTAACAGCAGGAGCAAGGATAGCAAACATATGGACAACTGCTGAGATTAGTTTCATCCAGAAAGTCGATGCATAATTTCCATGTAAGGTCAATAGGCAAATATAAAAGTTAAACCTAATTCTTGCCAGCTTTGAAAATAAATACTAGAAATAAAGTTGCATTGGTAGGGGTTTTCTTAGTTTTCTTTCATGGCTGAATAGTTTTGGTCAGATAAGTGATATCACATGTAAACTGTTCTTTTGAGCTGTCATGAAGATTATCTTATCTGATTTTTTTATAAGTCATTTAAACCTAGAATATGTACAAAATTGCAACACTGAGAGCATTCAACTTTAATATAGTAGAAATCTGCGTCAACAACTACTTTTGACTTATAGCTAGTCTGGTTTGTGTGCGCTAACAATGAGATCATTCTGTCATAACAGTGACATGTATAGTGCCCAAACAAAACAAAAAACAAACCAAAACACCAAAACACAACAGTACCATGAAGAATGGCTGTTTAAAGAAAAAATACAATGCATTCTTATAGCCCATACTAGCATAAATGCAAACAAGGAACCCAAATCCACACCAGCTGGCTGGTGAGCAGGTTAACACAATGCATGTAGGTAAATATCTAAGTGTTTGTTCTCGCTCAAAAGGGCTTCTTGTGTCCCGCACAGAGATAAAGGCTTTGTAACAAAGTTTGGAACTTTCCTTAGATGCACATGATTATTACTTTAATTATTTTTCTTCAAAGACGGAACCAGAAAGTAATAATCAACACATTTCTTTCATGTATGCCTTTTGAAGGGGTTTATTTCCTAGATTTCCAACACATGAAATATAATGTATGTCTAGTGACTCCCTAACCCAGTAATTCCTTTTACTAAAAGTACCACCTACAAGGTGCTATTGTTGAGAAGAGCTACAAAGCTTCTGTAAAAAATGCTTTTAACACCACATTACAAAGTATTAACAATAAATACTTTTGAATGTACTGGACACAGCAGCAGAAGCTTTTTTTTTTAATCTGGGTATTAAAACTGTAGGAAAATGCTTTCACTGATTCATTATATGGTTATTAAACATGTAATAGATGCATATAATTTCATATATTTTATCAAACATGGAAACTTTCTATTTAGTCATAGAATAGCTTTCCAGTTATCTTGATGATTAAGTACCTAAACTATTACTAATTAATGCAGTATTTAAAAGTATATTCAGGAAGTAGAAACCGAGATAGTTTTCACGCTTTGGTAACGACATAAAGGAAATAATTCCTTGTTTCGTATTCTAATTTATATCACACACAGCATGAGAAAGCAAATACCAAGTTGCAGCATCAATAATAATCACTCTGTCACCCAGTAGCTCCGTAAGACAATTTCCTAGCACCTTGTGCATAGGAGAAGAAAAAGCTGAGCTGGTTCCTTCTAAGGCATATGAGCATTATTCATTATGGATCAACAAGCTGATTTACCCTAGACTGGCAAACTAATTCTATTCTGAAGTCAGTCAAAAAAAAAAAAAAAAAAGAATAAAAAAAAAAAAATGTTGCCACATACTTCAGCAAAATAAACTAAGTGTTTGTTACAACCCTTTCCTGAATCTGCGGGGAACTTCTTACTCCTAAAAAGGGAGTCCACAGAAATCATGCATACTTTACTAATTCCTGCAGTACTGGTTTCATTCAATTTTGACTGTTGGAATAAGCAGAACCCATAGGCAGTCACACTACCAGTTAGTTCAGGAGTTGTACTAAATAGAAAATACATTGAAGGTCTGATTTCCTATGATTAATAGGAAAGATAATGTTCTTCTCTGGTTCAAAACTGGTGCTAAATTGGTATTTTGTATTGGAATTCAACAGAAAGTCTATTAACAGAATCATCATGAGCCAGAAACAGACATGTGGCCACCTTGATATTATCAGTATTCAGGTATAAGAGATGTCAGTAAGGTTATTTCTTGACTTACAATTGTTAGTGTTTTGTTACAAGTCTTTGGAAGATTCTTTTTTAAATCTTATGTTCTTATGTGTTTAATGTTAAAGCTAGTATCTTGAGCTCCCTCTGAAGAAGTCTTGACTAGTGTCAGCAGTGACATTGTACTCAAATTCTCTAACACAATCTTATGAAAACATAAATGCCTTCTATGTAAATTAAAACTCTGCATGAAGTCACAAGGCCTGAAATACATTTCATCAGAGGGTCTTCATAGCATTCTTGTAACCATTTTGGATGCTATCTGTTACAGAATTCAGAAATGTTACTTACATGTATCACAATTTTTTCCCCCTTTCCCTCTAAACCAAAGTTGTTGGTTTGGAGGGAAAGTAAACCACAGGTTTAAGTGTCCTGTGAGAGCAAATCTCTCTCTCAGGAGTCAGGGGAAGTGAGAGCTCACTGGACTTTTTTGTCTGTCGTTGTCAAGGTCCCAAGGCAGGGAAGTGGTGAGGAGAAAATAAGACAAGAAATCAGAGAGGTACTAGGATGTAAAAATTATTTTTCTGTAATTCAGGAGAATACTTTAGGTTGACTTAATTATATAGAAAGACTGAAAGTACCACTCTAATGTTTTGAGGCTGGCAAATTAGTCTTGCAAACTGATCCTGATCCGGGTGGGGGAAGGAGTGCAGGGCTGCAAGCAAAGTGTTTGACATGTTCCACAGAGGTTGCTTTATCATGCTAAAAGCTGTGAATGCTTCAGAAACACAAGATTTCTGGAGAGCACAAGTACCACCGTATCCTTGAAACAATGACATGGTGTTTACCACCACACCTCATTAGCTAGGTAGGTAATTGACTTGCTATCTTTAGTGCTCTTAATTCAGAAATGACCTAAGGATAAAGTTAAAGCTTTGTGGAAAAGATTTGCCTAGTATAGGGTGGATGTTCAGCTCAAGACCAGACCAGAACACCAAACATTTCTTTATGGACTGACAAACACAGATACTTCTGCAACAGCATTTACCTAGGGTAAAGAAAACTCATTTTGAGCTTATCACTTTTTTTTTTTTTAAAAGAAACTGCCAGAAACTCACTGGAAGTTGTGGGGTTTGTTTGGTGGAGAAGGGGTTCTCGTTTGTATTCTTTATTATTATTATTTATAAGGGTAAATAAAGCTTTCAGAAGCATTCTTGTGGTGGGGGAAGGGAGAAGATATTGGACATTTTTAAATTGTTTGGAAAAGCCCTATTCATCTACTGCTATTGCCAAAATCATAAGCCCCGAAATATGGATAAACTGGAGCCAAGACAAACTTTGAACTTTAGACGGATTATTCATCCAAATGTCACAGGGAACAATAACAGATCTCAAAAGTAACAAAGATAGCTGAAGAGAATTGCTGATTAGAGAGTTAAGGGGTGAGAGCTAGGGTAGGGGAAGGGAAGGAAATTTGTGACTAGGAATCTACACTCTCTACAATCTCCTATTTGTTTGGGATCAATCTGATAGTGCTTTGGTGATTAAGTGTTTTCTAAATTTCCATGATGAAAAAGATGTTAGACAGATTCTAGAATTACACTTGTCAAAATTTTAACTGCCACCACAAGTAAAGCGCACTTTAAAATCCAAAACAAGACCTCCGCATTTCACACGCAACTTTGGTGTATTGATGGTGCCATGTAGTGGTTGTAGGAGGGAGGCCATGGCCTTTGCTGCATTGTTCTTGGTTTTGTCTGTCCCCTGTTGACATCAAAGGTTAATGATCACAACATATTTCCTGCAGTAGTCTTAACCACAGCTTACAACCCCCTATGTTGTAAACCATCACATTCCAACACTCCATTCTTAATACAATTATACATCATTCTAATGGGACAGAACAATCAATGTATGCCTTTATTATGCATGCAGATATTGTTCTTAAAAGAAAAGTTTATCAAAATAAACAACAACATGCAAAAAAGTCAATAGATACAGTGACACCTTCCAAATACCACTCTTCTTGCATCTCTAAGTAGAAAAGTATTTTCACTTCATCCTACACTTAATTCTTAGATCAACATTTTTCAATGTTTTCTCCTCTATTGGTTCTTTACATGTGCTCACTCTACCAAACAGTTCATGAAAGAGGCAGTAACTGGAAACAGTAAACAATACCATTAGGAAAGATTCCTCTGAAACAGAGAAGCTATTACTTCAAGAATTAGCTTCAGAGTTTTGTTGTTTTACTCCTACTAATACAATGGGGTAAGTTAGGCCCCAACAATAATTCAGACACCTAAATTCAAATTTAGTTTAGTCGCTACTTCCTGCATTATACCATCCCTGTTGAAAAGTTTTGCTTAAAGAATATCCTCCATCCACAAAGACTAAAAATCATTTTTGTTCAGCTGCAGCCTATTCACAGGAGATATTGCACCTCATTTTCTTTTTTTTTTTTTTTTTCTTCTGTTCTGTAAGTATCTATTACAGGTCACAAAATGATTGTTCTTTGTATATGAAAAGAAAAAGTGTGCACCTTCAGTGCTTGTAGAAATAAAGAGTTCAAACACAAAGCGGTGGAGTGATCTTCTATTTTGAAAAAAGAAAGTTACTAGACAGCTCAAATATTTTTGGAGAAGAAATAAGGTCTTTTGTGCAAGAACATATTTAAGTTCAAAACAGAATACCGTAATTAAAAATACTGTAAGAATTGACAATATTAATAAATATATGTACATGTCATGCAATTTCGAAGCATGTTGGAAAACTATTGAATATGCTTGAATGAAATGCATTGTTGGTTGGTTAGTATGGTTGTTGGTTTTATTTTTACGATTCACTAAGAAACAAGCATGCTAAAATAATAGATAAAGAAGTGTTTACCTGCTACTATTTTCTTCAAAATGGATGCCTCCCAAAATTCCACATTCGGACACAGAATAATTTTTAGGAAATGAAAGGAAAAAACAAGCAACTAGATGCCATACCACAGGTTTTCACAGCAGTAGTAAACCCACAACTGTCTGACTTTGGCAAGGAACTGTTACAGAATTCAAGTGATATGACATTGCCAGAAGTGACAGGAACTGGATTCCTAGGGATAGTTTCTCACCTGTTTGCTACTGACAAGTACAAATCTGAGCCATTAGCAATACTTGTACATCTGGCACTTCCCAGTCTCTAAGGCTTCTTGGAGATTTTGTTCCTCTCATCCATGGAAGGATATTGATATGAAGCCATTAATTAGCTTGAAGGGGGAATTAGATAAGAAATTTTGACCAATGAAAATTTGTCTAAGTCAAAGAGCTTTAAACAATTTCTTTTAAAACAAGTGGATTCTCCACTGCAAAACTACAGTATCAATGTTAGCTATAACCAAAAAGTAGATTAGACCAAAACCAAGAGAAGTTGCTTGACAGCCCAATCTACTAATCCCAGTACCTAAACACACTTCTCCAAAAATACCTGAAGGGTTTAAATTTCACTGCACCCATTGACCTCATTACTAAACAAGACTGATTATAGTGGAATGCCTGTGGTTACAGAGTCTTTCCATCAGTGGAAAAGAAAGCTTTCCTTTCCACATTTCCAGTTCCCCATAGGATGTTAACCCAATATGCTCAGATCAAATGTCTTATTAGTATTTGTCAGTTTGAAAAAAATTTTGGAGTAAAAACCTGATCATCAGCAATGACTTGTCATATATATATATGAGTATATATCGCTCTACCCCAAAAATATGAAACTCTACAGGCTGCATTATTGACTTCTGTAAAACATAATCTAAGTCATAAGGTTCTCTGCACTTGCAGAATTTATCCCTACAAAGCTATCTGACCTTATCCTGTAATAGATATGAAAGTCATGGAGGCTTTAAAAACAACGAAACATGTTAGGCATCATATATGAATATGTAGGAGGACTGCTTCATTACTCTTGGCACCATAACTGTTTCTTGAAATAAGTGGTTATTAGTTTAGATGTTGAGAGGATTTCTATATACAAATCTCAACACACCTGGCAAGGACAATGGAAAGCAAAGGGGGAAAGTAGTGTAAAGTGGCCAATTTAAATTACAGTTGTTTGAACCAAAACTTTGAAAGACCATTAACTGTAAAAATAGCAATAAAAGATCAGTTAGGCTCAGGAGTGGGATCATTCTTTCAATCCAGGAATATACTACCTATGGAAAAGTGACAGCTAAGAAAGCAGACTTGCTTCTTAACCACATGTAGGTTGGCAAAACACCTGCTTATCCAGCTACATCTTTTCTGTTTTTTATCCTAAAGCAAACGATTTATACTTTGTAAAAAGTATTTCCATTGCAGTAGTCACTGCTTCTAGAAAAACAGTCCTACAACAGCTTCAACTCAATACCTACTTGGAAGACTGGAATTGCTAAAAGAAAACCCTGATGTTAGGGACACCAGCCTTACCAGACAGATCACAACCTGAAGGTCTGAGAAATTACTCTGCAAGTTAGAGGCTTTTGATTCACTAGTTGTGCCAGGAATTTTTACTTTTAAATAGACAACCTTAATCAGGAGTTTGTTAAGTCACTTTAATTCTCACCTATTAAAAGTTATTACCTGTTAGCTTTTCCCTTCCACTTTAAGGTCTTGGTGATATTTTTCATATAGCATTATGATACTTACAATAAAAATGAAAAAAAACCCCACCTGTTTCAAAGCCATCTTGATTTCCTCCCCACCCCCACCCCTTGTCCACAGTAATAAAACCACACTGCTAAAAAAGAATGCTTTCTGTGTAAATGTGGCTCTATTGCAAGCCTCTCACCCAAAAGGAAAATTCAAAATAAGTTTACTGTTCTTCAAAAACAGATTACCTGTGCAATACTAGGATATTTAACAGAAGATGTCTACACGAGTATTATGGGACCATTTTTCTTCTCCTCCCAATGATATTACAGTATTTATAGCCCTATGCTATAAATCTCACACAAACAGAAATTGTCCTCTGTCAATTCTCAAACCTGCACAGATTACTAAATACTTCCAATACATCTGGAGATTTCTAAACAAGTTATTTTCAGTTATTAGTATTACAGAAGCCAGCTTCTCACACCTCCTCAGCTCATCAAGCACAGGAAATTAGCTAAAAAATGCGTAAAGTGACAGAGGCTAGAAAGTGAAAAGATGTTCTCAGCTTAAAATAGAATCCTCTTCAGCTAAGAAATAATGGTTTTTTCCTGTTAAGTTTCTAGATCCTACTGACATACCAGTCTGCCAAGCCCCAGAACTCAGTGTTGGCACTGCTTATTACTTTTAACAGAATTATAAAGAGGACAGAAGTGGTACTACTGTTCTAATATAGTCAGTTGCCACACAAGTCTGTTTAGCCTCCTAAAGTTGATACAAACTTTTTTGTTTTTAAAGTACCTGCTGCAAAGATCAAATGAATTTACTCTTTTTTTTATATATATAAACAATTTTTTTTTTTTTTTCCATGAGTAAATATTGAAGATAGTGGCAAAAGGAATACATAAGCTTACCTGACTGGAAGAAGTACTATTTTGTGACTGAAAATTTAACAAGCATATTCAAACATCCAAAAGGTTTTGGGTTTTTTTTTTTTGTTTGGTGCTCTTTGGCAATTTAAATTGGCTCCTCCCACCACAACTGCAACTCTTATCTTACTTATTCCAGACCTATTTTAGTAGCATAGCACTGTTAATTTTAGTATATCTCCACTCAGAGTTCTGTGTATTCTATCATTTTGCAGATCTGGAGTCAAAAACCTAAATACCTGGACAGAAATTATTCTGTATGACAGGATAGGACACTACACATCATATTCATTCCTTCTGCTGCTTTCCTCTCTCGGAAGTAATGAAGCCGGAACCCAAAGCAGATTGTGTTTTTTGACTGCACACAGACCATCATTCACATTACCCTTCCTTTCCCCCTTTGTTCATCAAAGCTATTCTTCTTAAGAGACACAGACCCATATATGCACACACTCACATATGTAGTACATACAGAAAAAGCTTTCTTTGCCAAAATGTTATTCCCTTTGGTCAACAAATAACCAGTTGATTTAAATGGTTGCTAGAGAGTTAAGTCACTAAGAAGATAAGAACAATTCTAACCGTGGGGAATGTACCAAGAAACTTTTGTAGCCACAAGTACCATCCTGTTTGCACGAATGACACTTCCCCTACTTAATCTAAAGGCAAACCTGCCGGCTATGGAAAACACAGATCTTAAGAATCAATAAGGGACAGAGAGAACTCAAGTAGTGACTGAAGCTTAGCAAACAATTTATTCACCCGATTCAGCCACATTAATTGCCCATAAAAATAATTGTTTTCTAATACATTATCATTCAGTTGTAACAGTATTTCAATGATTTGGTATTAAAAAGCGTTAATAACCACTCATATTAGAAATTCAGACTATGCAGTTTAATCACAACTGGTCAGATGAACTTCAAAATGCTTCTCAAATATTCTCAGATCAAGTTAGGACACAAGCATTCCCAGTACTAGATACTTTTAAGTGGTCTTCATTACCATGTTGCTTGCACAGAGTCCTAAAAAAACTGTCTCTCAATGCTTGGGCAGTATAACTTGAAAAAAAATAAATTAGCGAACAAGATAAGGAAAGGATAAATTTGTGCTGATGTTTAGAAACGAAGGGGTTTGTGCTGTTTTCCAAAAGTCAGGATGACTAAAGCTGGGAACTCACAGGTTGAACTAGCACCTTTGATCTCATTTTGGGCAAAACCCCCATATCCAGCACTAGTAACTCAGTTAACAGGCAGACCAATACACCTACAAAACAACTAATATATTCTCACATGACAAGATCTGCTCTGTATTTTATTCCACTCAGAGGAAATGGTTTGTTAAATCGCTGAGAAATTCCAATAAGCCTACATTTGCTTCAAAGAGTACCTTTCTGATATAATTAAATATTGCCAGGGGAAAAAAAACCAACAAAAATCCACACAAAACAAAAAAATAACACCACCAAAAAAATCAGTAAAACCCAAACAAAACACTTGGGATGGCATAATGCGCATTTTACAGGAGAAATGGAAATCGGTTCTTCCATTCATTTGTAAAACAAGAACTCATCACCCAGAGAGCAGGTGAATTCCTGCAGTCACACACACTTCTCTTGGAAAAGGGTTTAGCAGACCCAGGATAACAGAAGGCCAACAGACTAAACCCTAAGGCATTTTCCTTAGTGTCATCATATGCAACTGTTTCACTTGTTAGCCTTCTGTGAAAAAGGCTTTCATTAACGATTTTGTTGTTGTTGTTGAGCTTCCATCCTGATGTTTATTTGTTATACTCAATATTTATTCCACAGAGCTCTACCTCAAAAGCCTGGAAGGCTTGGGACCTGCACCCAATCCCAGACCGTACACATAAAGCAGTAAGAACTTTATTTTAGCAAGAACAGCTGTCATTGAGTCACTAAACTTAAGACCTTGTGATTCCCCACCACTTCACAGGATTTACAGATACATAACAAAAAAAAAAAATATCCAAAAAACCCCACCCAAAACCACCAAAAAAGACAGCCCTACCTATGTGTTTAGAAATGTCAAAAGACAGAAAGACAGCAGATGGGTTGTTATTCTCATAAATTCATAATTAGACACGGAAGTTAGTGAGTTCAAGGTGCAGAGTACCTTAAACCTGTGGCACTTCATACAATGTGTAAGAAAGTGAAAGAAAGATTGTCAATGTTGAAATCAATGTATTTGTATGAAATGTTATGCTACTTATCTTTTAGCTGTAATACCATGAAGTCAGACAGCAAATACAATTTTAATTTATTGGAACTGTTTCATCATTTAGATAATATATTCAAATACTTGCTGAGAAGCTTAAAATTATCAAAGCCTAGAGGACATTACAAAAGATTTATAATTAAGTTTTTTAGTTATGAAAAAATTTTTTAGAGAAAGCTAAAGGTCTCTTTTAAGAATTTGCAAACAGCTGTATTCAAAGCTATTCAGTTTGACTGTCCTAACCTCAGGGTACCATGATCCACCTGACATTTCTTTCCTCCTACACACACACCACACCCATCCACCTCCCTTTTTTTTATTTTATTTTTCCTAAGTACAGGAAACTTTGATAAAGATAGGCACTATGAAAGTAATGACCTAGTCTGCACATTGATCACTAGTACCTTCCTAGTTTTCATATTAGGTTAAAGCTAATAATACTATAGTCACTTTTAAACACAGTTTTATACTAAACCTGTCATTATTTCAGGCACATTGAAAGCAAGCCACTTGATTTTTCACTGCCAATTCAACACATAGCTTCAATATATTTTGTTTCATGTTATACACAGACTCCAGAAATGTGAAAGCTTTGCAACTTGAAAACATGCATTTAGTTGTTGGTGGTTTTTTTTTAATAAAACACCACAAAACCACACACAACACAGGAGGTGAAATTTTATATCATGACAGAAGTTCCACCCACAACCAACAGTCTCTGTGATGTCAATCATTTGGAAAACCTACCAACAGTTTTATAACGGAGTCAATCATTTAAGTTAAAGTCATTGATTTAGCATCTAGTTTCAAAGGCCCCTCCACTTAAGCATCAGCTAAATCACATCCCTGTGCAATGACTTCAGCAGATATTTGATAATAATGCAAAGAATGTAACAAGTTATGAGATGGAGCACACTTTTACACTGTTTAAAATTTAGGAAAACATTAACATTTCCTCTTTATACTGGAGCTTACTTACATTATACAGTCAGACAAGAGAGGGACTATGCTTTATAGCACTGGCCAGCGTCAGCATGTCTAAACATCGTAGAATGGTTTAGGTTAGAAAGGACGTTAAAAATCACTTAGCTCCAACACCTCTGCCAGGGGAAGGGACACCTTCCAGTAGACAACATTGCTCAAAGCCCCATTAACATCCAAATTGTATTTCCATTATCTTAAGTTTTAAACAGGCATAGCTCTGCTACATTTAGCTATCAGAAAGCAGCAACCAAGATGCTTTTCTTTGTTCTCTATGGACTATTCTGGCAATTAGATCACTTTTTATCAAAACAACATTTAAGGTAAGGTTTTCAGCCCTTCTCTGTGTACAAATTACACTGTGCACATCTTACATAGAAAAGCAAGACCTTTCTTTTTACTTAACCAGCATGTGGGGCTGAGAATAACTCAGCCTACTTGAGCCTGGACTATACTGGACATGTTGAGCGCAATTGATTTCTCGTGTTGTGCCAAATTTCTCAAATACTCATTTCCGTAGGTCATGTCCTGTTCCGTTAACAAATAGAACACTGCTACAACCATTGACCTATTTTGTCCTTCAGTCACCATCTTAAACTAAACAGATATATACTGTAATGGAAAAGAAATGCACACAAACACCAAAACCATTTTTAGTTTACTCATTTTGAATGAAAATAACATGCAGCATCACAATATTTATTCAGTTATTACCACCTGCACATACCATTTACATTAGCACACCTACAATACATCAGGCAACGATGCCGAAGTAGTTGTAATTTAACCTAATCAGAATGGCTTTACAGTGAATAATTTATGAAACTACTTAGAGGGGGACAATGTTTCATTGTCATCACACACAGTCCAAAAGGAAATTGCATTCCTGTATTCCCACTCTTTTAAGCAGGTGCCTGAACTGTACTCTAAGTACTATTTACACCAGCTACAGCTGAATTAAAAACCCAGTCAAAATAATCTATACAGAGACTTTTCCAGGGGGACAGGCATCAGTTTCCCTTTCCTCTGTAAATTACAAGTACTTCAGTCTCATCTTTAGCTGTGCTTTCCATCTTTGTAGAAATATATTAGTCAGAATGGCAGTTGGTTAGCCACAGGGGTAAACCTTCAATAAACAAGTAATTTCAGAGGGTAGACAGCACAACTTTCCTCAGGTATGCAAGAAAACCCAAACCTCTCTCTCTTCTACCTGGCTCACCGAGAACTGGTCACTCTCCATGGTGTTCTTAGGAGAAAAGAACATAAAAGAGGGTTCATTTCTTGGTCCCTGAAGCAGTACACACTACAAAGATGCTGGCTGTAGGGATTTATCCAGTGATAACACATTCACAACTGTACTAAATGCCATAGTAAATATCATGTACTGCAAGTTTAGCAACAACTCTTCACTGCTTCTGTCTAATGACATGGGGTTTCTTTTATTTCATTCTGGTTTTTTCATTGTCATGTCATGCTATGATGAGTGCATGTTTCCCCATATAAAAATGCTGAACCACTGACAAATCCAGATGTCAGATTATTCTTGATATATCAGAGTAAATATTGGTTTCCATGGCACCGCTATGTGCTGGGACCTCTCTCTTGTTTTAAATACTCCAGGGATTTTTTACATCATCTTCAGTATCAAAAGAAGATTGCTACTAATATTTGATCGTCGTAAGAAAAAATGTAGTGATAACCAATGGCAAAGTATTAAAATAAACCATGATCTTGGATTATTTTTAACTGAAATAATTTTGAAAGTCACTGTTTAAGTAATCTCTCTGTTTTAATTAAACTAACACTCAATAAGTCTTATTAAGGGATGGAGAAAGAGATATAGTCTCTTCTGAGAAGACTGGAAAGATTATTTTTCTTTTAAATGCATGTTAAGTGACATCAACACAGTGCAGAGCATACTTTCAGAACTCTTCTGGGAATATTGACATCCCTCCAGGTGTAAACAATGTCACAATCCTAACCTTGAGTTGAATACTAAAAGTCAGTAAGCCTGTACATGTTAAGGAGTGAGAAAAAGAGTTTCAAACTCAATGCCAATTCACCAGTTTGTTTTTAAACATATTCTTTTATCAGATACATTCTAAATTGTATCTCTCTACAGACAGTATCCCACCACAAAAAAAAAAAAAAAGTATGTTATAGTTATTACAGTAAACTAAGCATCTGATTTTGTAACTTCTGCATTTGTCATTCAGAAAGGTTTTTCCTCTTTCTTTCTTCCCCAAGGCTTCTCTGCTTCAGTTAATTCTTTCACATTTTGTCAGTAATATGAAAATACAGGTTTACAGTTAATGAGACACAATCAATCAATGATGCCACATTGAACTGCAACAGAAACAGATTTACCTTGGATCCAGGTAGCATTGCAACAAACAGGGCATTCAAATTCTTCACTTCAATTTTCATCATAAATCCAGTACACTCTAAAGATGAAAGATGTGCACAAAATTAGTATTTTATGTGGGATTAAAGGAAATTACACAGTTACATCTCTAAGTTAATACCATAAAGATACATCAAAAGCTACCAAATTCAGCTAAGGCATAAATCTAATTCCTAGAGGAAGAAAAACTCTCCCTCAAGAAAGTAACTCAATTATCCTGTCTCCCTCAGTGATCCCCAACACAATACATCAACCAGAAAACTTCAAATTAGGCAGAGCAACAGACAAAAATAATAATAATAAATATAAAGCAGGTTCAGAAAAAAGATAATACAGCTTTCCAATTCTTTTAAGTGAAGGAATAGAGGAATACTTTTCCCCCCTATTTATACTGTTCAATACATTATTTTTATGTATTATGTTGCAAAGCAGTATTGTTATTACCTCAGAAACATAGCTATATTACCAAAATCTTGCAAAAGAACCATTCTGAATACCAGCTTTCAAGTTGTATCTACGTCAGTGCCCACCCATGGATTTTTGAGGATCCCAGATTCAGATACAGGACATGATTCATCCTCAGTGATTCAATAAACATTTATCTATTTAGTCAAAAATAATTTTCTTCCAATAAGTGTATACACATCACCAAAATACAACACAGTAGCAGTGTCCAATTAAGCCTTTTAGAAATAAGTACCCTCAGTTAGTAAGATACTATCATGAAAATGAGCATGGAGAATTATCTCCAAGGGAGTTCTGCATCAGCTCCTTAGTTAAAGAAACAAAGCTTTCTGAAAGGTTCTGTTTTCTGCCCTTATACCTTCTGAAAACCTCTACCTTAGCTAAAGCTTCATCTTCCAAGGCTTGAAACAATAATAAAAAAAGAACTCTAAAAAGGCCATAGAAGCACTCATTCTTCCCATAGAGTACTGGGTTATTAGAAACATTAACCTACATAGAAAACTGAGTCAGGATTTTAAAATCCTGAAATTCATTACTTATTGCTATTAGGTAACAACCACACATCCTCATACTTGTTGTGATAGTCCAAACACACATACCTCAGAACTCTACCTTGAAGAAATAGATTTGCACTCACATTCTGCCTCATACTACATTTATGAGCTAGAAAAACACGTACATACATAGATACATACACATACATACAAACATGTCAGCATGGAAACTGAAAAGTAACTATCAATGTAAAATAAAAAAAACCCCATACTCAACTCCATAAACAGTTTTTTTGTAGCTTCACCTGAATTTTTCCAATGCTTTACCAACATCACAGTCTTTTTTCACTATTTATTCTTCAGAATTCAGCTTAATTAATTAATTTCACCACTACTAACTCTTTTGAGCAATCAGACCCACCTTATAGGCTATTTTCCAATAAACTTAGAGCTCCATTGCTGTTGACTGGCTACTTAACAGACAAATACAAAAGCCTTCTTTCTTCCTACCATATCTGCTACAAAAGGTTTTTGAAGGTCTTTTCAAATTAGCTGCCTGATCTGCTAATTATCCTGTTCAGGTGGTCCAACTCAAAGCACCTGTGCTAGATGCACTGAAGGGAGCGGGGAAAACAACAGATTGGCTTTAGGGATATTTCCTGCCTTAGGCCCTACACTATATTACAATCTTTCAGATGCTAAATTTTTCCGTGCCAAGTTTCCCTTTGTAAATAAAAGAAAAAAATAAAAATAAAAATTTTCCAGTTAATACTCTACAGATAAAACAAGCAGGGCAACTCCTGGTCCTTTTTGGTTTTGTCCCTCACAGACTTCATTCCTGCCATGCCAGAAGGTGCATTACAGTATCTAATCCCTCATTTCACCCCTCCCATCCTCCTAGGGGTTTTATATATTCACAAACCTTTCTAATATCATATTAGGAACATCTGTGTCTACTTTCACCTCCACTACCTTTCTGGAAGATCCAGATGCATGGTCTTTCTTTCCTCAAAAGAGATTTGATGCACTTTATTTATATTTCTTGTTTTTATTTAATTTTCCCTATATTTTTCTCTATCAAGATTCCTTTTTTCGGTTTTGAGGAAATAGTAGCAACAGTTTAGCTCTATATGGAAAACAAGCAGAGAGGAGTTTCAGGTGGCAGCTCTACAGGCAAAAACCGAGGTTGAAGAGGCAGTAACTGAACAGTATTCTCCAAATGAAAGGGACCCCATAAACCATTTTTTGAGGTTCCAGAAGTTCAGCAATTTACCCAGAACAGCTGTAACTGAACTAGCAGTGAAGTAAGAAACCTGGAAATATGTCACCCAGACAGATCGAATAAATCTTATTGACAAATAACACATCACACCAAAGAAATCTTGAAGCGTATCCCATAATAGGACAACTAAGAATCAATGCTCCAGCCCTACGCAGATGGCAGATACTCTTTTCAGCACCCTGGCAGTGCCCACTGAGCACAGACCCCAGGGACTGCACCCTGTCTTCTGGCTGCCCCCCGTACGGAGCAGCCCCGCTCCTGCTGTGCCCTGACATGGCAGCAAGCTGATGAAGAACCAGCTGCATCTGAGGTAAAACCAATTTCTCAGATGGCTCAGGTGTTTAAGCAGACTGTGCAGACTTCAATTCTGCATGTACAACAGGGCTCTACTTAATTCCAAAATGTTAACCAATTTTTCTGATGTTGGGAAAAGGCATATAAATGCATAATTATCTTGAAGCAGTGTTAAAATGTAACTGAACATATAAGAGATATGTTTTCTGCTCAAAAGAACATACTTGAAAAAAGATGTTACTTTTTTTCTTTAATGCTTACTTCTGTAAAGAAAATTTTCTGTAATAAGATCTTATTTCTGAAAAAAAAAAAAAAAAAAGAAAAAAAAAGGTTACTTTTAGAGGATATCCTATCCAGATTTCTGCTTATAAAACCCCCAAACATTCACCTTTTTCTTCTTCAGCTCTTTCTAAAATAAAAAGCGTTACAGTAGTCATATAAATAAGTAAAACACAACCTTTTAACTTATTTTAGTTAAATATTATACAATAATTGGAATACTACTGGAATATGCTAGTTAATTTCTGAACAATGTTACTTGTTTTCAACCACATTATATAAGATATGAAAGCACATTAGCTTTTGCTTTCTCTTTCACCAACAACCTTCACTTCTTTAGACTTGTAATCATATATACTAGTTCTGCCATTTATTACCTAAAATATCTGTGTATTAACTAATCAAGTACATTTATCGAATTCTGATATTTGATGTCAAGATGTTGGACAGCTTATAAGTGGTATATACAGCTAAAAAGGCAGCTGACCTCTACACTGTAATACTGCCTGTTTCCATACAACCTGCTTAGTCTCCTTACACAAAAAAAGCCTCTTTTTGGTTTGCAAGATGACTCTTCCTTCTGATGGGAGAAATAGATCACAAAACAGCTTGATTTTTCCCTATTTGGTCTTTGACTAGAAAATCTAAAAATTAGTTTTGACTTAGCACGGAAGTAGCAGCTTTCAGAATTTCTCACTTAAAAGGTATGGGAGTTAAACACTCGATTTGTAGAATTTTAACTGAATATGAGCAGCAGAGTTTAAAAATCTTCAAACGAAAGCAGAGAAAAATGTGAAATAACGTGCTCCCAGAGAAGAGGGCAGAACAGTTAACTTGCAAAAAGAGACCTGAGTTCATGTTTGCCTGTTTACTTGCTTCACAACAGAAATTGAGGTCTGCCACTTTACTGATGAGTGCTAATGGACTATAAGGTATTCTGCATGAGCTCCGTATTGCATAAAGTGTTTTAATACCAAGTAAAAGTAAAAAAGAGTCCAGGGTTTCACCTTTCACATAGGTGCCCTAAACAAATGGTTACAAAGTAATTTTCTGTCTCAATGAATATTCATTTAAGTAAAACAGTTCCTGCAGAAGAGACAGAAAAACACACTAATATTCTGTATACCCAAGTAAATAAGACAGTATTACTGAAGGCTAAAAATCTTGGTTCTATTTTCTTTTCCAGTAAAACAGAAGGAAGATTTGAAACTTTCTCTCAAGCTCTAAGTATTGGAACTGGTAAATTAAATCATTTTAAAATTACCAGAGACCAGATATTTCCAAACAGACAGGGACCACAGAGTTTTGTCTACCTTGGCAACAACATTTCCTGACTCTTTACAAGATTTGAGTCTCTAGCTGAGAGTGTCTCTGGAAGTCCTTGAACAACTTATGCAGTTTCTGTATCTGCAACAAGATCTGTCTGACAGAGGGCTTTACTGAGTACAGTCCTTATCCTTTTATGCCTCTTTCCATTGTCCTTCTCTTCTGATTTCTTCAAAATGCTTCTTTTTATATTTTTTTCCTGGGGGATGCTGGTTATTTTTTGATGACACAAGCCCTTGTTGCCATGTCGACTGGAGTCAAAAACAATGCCCCATTCAAGCATTCCATTGTCACAAGCAGGAGCTGTATTTACATGAACTTCCCTCACAAAACCCCAGTGAGCTCAAGGAAACACTATCACAACTCTGAAACAAGTAGAAAATACCATCAAGCAGATAACCTTCATGATATTTTTAAGCTCACAGTTACTGTTTCTTTCACCAAGTCTTATGAAAAAGTATGCAAAAGAATGTTGAAAACCAATTTGAAGCAACAGTGGGTCAAAAAAAATTTCATAGAGGTTACTGTACAAGTTTATTAAAATTTGGAGATGTTGACTTGGCAAAACGAAGGGAAAATAAATGTAACAAAGAATTTCTACTTTGGAAATTATTTCGAATGTACATAAAAGTATCTATGAAAAGAATTTACATGTGGCTTTGTTTATCCTAGTATACATAGTTATTTGAAAGGGGCTTCTCTACAGCATATTAGGAAAGTGAACTTGGTGTTAATTAAGGTGGACTTTTTGCAATCAAGTTTTTCTGAAAAAACTGGATCACATCTTTTAAACTCTATTAGTAAATACAGAACTGAGTAAGAATTCAATATCACAAGATCATAACTTACTTGGCATCATAGTGAGATGACTAAAACAAAATTCAGCTCCTGAGATACAGCATTTGAACAGATTAACAAGAGGTTTTTTCACTCAAAAGGAAGTTCACAGAAACTCCCAGTATTTCTTCATAAATCTTTATCAATATTTTTGTCCCCTTACTAGAAAGAAAACACCAACAAAAATGTCATGAAAATAATATTATACCTGTGAAAAGAATGGGGTTGACACACAGAGGAACCTTTTTAGCCATAGGAAATGTATCCTCTGGCAATCAGCATCTTCCTGATATTTCTGCAAGTCCTAACCTTCCCTGTCAGGAAAACTCTAGGGGAAAAATATAGTTCAGTCTCCACACACTTTGTCAGTTGCCCTTTGTCTTGAGAAAACAAGTAACTGTCAACCTGTGTCAACTGTAATGTTAGCTCTTGCAATCTGGATACCAATCCTGTAATAACAGGACTGGGACCATTTCAGGTAAGCATCCAGCAGCTCTTTAACGTTAATAGGTTCATAAGCAAGGTCCCATCTTTGCTCATTTGATAGCAAAGAATGATAAACTCAACGAAGTCCATAATATTTAGGAAGCATAATACAATTAGGAAACAGAGAGTCTCCACTGTCTATAGTATTCCAATTTGTTAAAGATCCTTTAAGAAGAAATTAATTCATTTTTGTTTTCTCTTACATGCAAACACATTGGAAGGTATGCACTGCAACTTGACGATGAGCAAAGTCTGAATTGTAATACCTGTCTTTACATATAATGTGACACACTTACAGGCAAAGTGTGTCATGGGAAGAGGTAGGAAGGAGAAACTGACTACATATGGACTTGGTTAAAAGCTACATGGCTATACGTTGGCTTAGAATCTATAGAATGGTAAGCACCTCTGCACATATTGATCATTTTGAGAGCATTTAAAATGTGATTGAATGAGATGAAAAAAACCCGAACTTTTGAGAGAAAGTATAAAGAAAAAGGTTTTGAAGAAAGTCATGTAGGCTGGTGAAAAAAAAACAAACAAAAAAACCCAAACAAACCCAAACAACCAACAGCCATGTTTTCAAGACATACAACAAATAAAAGCTAATTGTGAATTACAGACATACATTTTCCCATTAAATCTTATACAAATTCCATGCATTCACATTTCCGTGAGGTAAGAGGCAAAGCTCTTCCCCCTGGAGTACAGAAACAATTCATCCAGCTAATAACAAGTAACTTAGAGAACAGTTGCTAAAGATGTATGAATATTTTTCACACACATTTGTGGAAGAAGATCTACTTTATTCAGATTGATGAAATACAAATGATGTGCTTGAATTAATCCTTGCCATCTCTAGTCTACTGGTTTGGGAGATTCTCCATTATAAATGTGAAAGCCATATGGATAAGTTCTCAAATTTGCTGCTGATAGAAGTGGGCACAACTCCACTTGTATTTAATGAAATTATGCCAAGTTATTCCAGCACTGATTCTGGCCCCTTGTACCTCAGTTGGAAGCAGCCCTGACTCATACAGCTCTATACCCCAATGGCAAGTCTCCAGTTTTTCTTGCTTCAGAAATAAGTAATAATAAAAAAAAGCCAACAACAAACGTTTATAGCTTTATTGTATAGGGTCATTGATACTCTGGATCTAGCAGTGAATTAGAATTTGTCTATTAGATGAACTACCTCTGTTTTTCTGTTTGTGAATTGACTGACAATAAGCTGAAGATGTCCACAGATAAATTATTGATCCAAAATGTAGCTGGGCATGAGTTTGAAAGCAAAAAAAGGTCAAGTAGTGTTTTAAGGGATTAAATTCTTTAGTGAAAAGTTTAGTGGGTTTTCTTAGAAGTATGCCCTGTAGAATATTGTATAAACTTGCTTCTAGAAGGAATATAAAAACATCATTATAAGTTTTACAGACTCTCCAAAGTTCTGAACTTAAGTCTACGTGTAAAGTGTTTAACCCATCAGTCAGTAGTTGCTGCTAGACTCCATTAATAAATAATGGCAATAAGTGAAACAAGAGTGGCCAACATTCTGAAAGAAAATCAAAACCTAACATTTCTTTTTTTCAGGATGTAAATAATGTCAACTACAAAGAGTTTGGGGCAGGTTCATGGACTGAGAAATATTGTTTCACTATTGAATCTTGGGCACTGCACTCAGTAACTGCAAAATAAATCTCACATTTCTTTAAAAGACAACATTGAAAGTCTCTCCTTTAAGAGTTTGACATGCCCTAAAACTGTGAATAAATCTTATCTGAAAAAAACACATTTTGCATGGATTCAATGTCAAGCACAAGTTCTTTCCAGGAACTTGTAAAAGTCCTGGAAACAGACTAATGTTTATTCAAAATGTTTGAGCCTTTGATCAAATTTTGCAGAAGGAACTAAGTATCAAATCTAAACTAAAAATAAATAAAAAAAGTTCAGGAAGCTTTACAACTGAAGGTTTCACAGATGTCTGGAGATGTTTCAGTGTTTCATACAGTACTTGCTAGCGTTTTGTGAATTGTTTACATTATGGCTCTAGAGAATTTAGATTCTGACAACCTGATTAAATCTGGCAACATACTCCAATAGACTAATTAAGTCTGGCACAAATGTCATCTGCATAACATAAGTAAAACATATTTTGTCTAACAAGCTGAAAATAATTAAATGACACAACAGAATCTTGTGAAGAAACTACCATATCTACACCCCTTTCCTCCTCTCTTTTTGTCCCTTCTTTTAGCTCACACCTAGTTCACTTCTAATGAAACTTCTGCCATCTTATGTTGTAACGTGCTGTCTCAGTGCAAGATTTTGAGATGCCCAAGCCATTTTACACTTCACTGCATTCATCTTCTATTCTGTATCAACACAATTGTACATCATCCTCTGTATCAGATTCAAACAGCATCAGAAACTTGAATAATGACAATGACAATGATGATGGAAGGGTGGTCATAAATATCACAGGTTCAAAAACTAGGAGAAAAAACCTCAAACAATGTACTGGTGTACCCATTCCTATAAGTGATATATAATTAAATAAACAGAGCAAAGTTTCCCTTATTAGGTAAAATAGCTGATATTGAACAGTTATGCCCTTAAAATCCCAAGGCAGAGGAAGACGTGGGAATGATAGGAGAATTCATAAAGTAATAGCTTGGACTGGAATAAAACCCGCCATAACAGATCAAACTGAGAACACCTCCTCCAGTGAATAATGCAATCATTTTGAATTTTTCATGTTATTTTCACTAAAATAACCAGGGAACATTTTTTGAACAATGAGGTTTGAACATAGGATTTCCCAGCATGGCAGTTAAATACATTGCCCAGAGAAGGTGTGGATGCTTCATCCCCAGAACTGTTGAAAACTGGGTTGGACAGGGCTTTGAGCAACCTGATCAACTAAAAGATGTCCCAGCCCACGCAAGGGGGTTGGACTAGGTGGTCTTTAAACATCCAACCCAAACCATTCTGTGATTCTATGATCATGGCAACATCATCCAGTCTCTGCAACATATGTGTACAAATGTTCTTTTATGACAGACTGTTTCTCTTCCAGTGAGATTTCCGGTTGGAGAAGATACTTGAGCATTTTTTAAACAAGAAAGGCGTGAAGACTAGAAATCAGACAGACTTTGACTGTCCTGATGTCAAAAGACCCTAACTATAATAAAATTGCCAAATAAGAGGGGTCAGATGAGATCTATCCACATGGTGAAAAATAACCTTGGAAAGTATGGTAGAAAAATCACATGCAAACAAACATGCTTTCAGTATAGATCTTAGCTATGGAGTCTTGTACTCCTCTCTTATATGATGAATGGGAAAGAAAAAAAATCCTACAAACTGAATTTTCAAAGACATCAGTATTGTAAAATTAAAATGATCATTTTTTGCTCTCATGCAGGAATGAATATATAGCATCATTAAAACACTTGCATTTGGAATGATCAATGACAGAGTGCTTTAAGCAACTTTGTAAAAGAAAAATAGCTTAGCCTTTGAATTTTTTATTAATGAGGACTATAATCAGAACTTCCTGTTTCCCTTCTCCATAATTTCTAGCAATGTACATTCTTACAACTGAATTTCATAGCTAACATGGAGACCAATGTTTTGATAAATGTTGTGAAGTTGATTCTTTGGCAGGTGAAATAAAAGCCTAGCTTTCTAAGTTTGCAACCTGTTAGACTAAGGAGATTTTGAGGGAAGAATCTACACCTTTTTGTATTTTGGGGAAAAAAAAAAAAAGATAAAAAATAAATTTAAAAAATGCTATTCCTTAAATAAAGATTTTTGTTCCTTTGAGATCAGGAACATAATGGAGAAGCATAATTAGGAAGCCATGAAGACTTGTAAACTAATTTGAATTTAGGGGTACCCTAGAGAGCTAGTTGTTTAAAGAAAAGCTACTAAATATCAAAAATGTGTTTTTAATGATCATAAGTATCCTCTCTACGTACACTCAGAAATCTCAACACAGAAAGTGTACGCATTATGTAGCATGTACATATGAAGTTCACCTCTTTTCACTAAAATGTAGGCAGAGGTTTCTATGAAAGGAATAATCAGACACTATAATATTCTGACTCAAATTTTAACATACACAGCTGGGTGTGTGGTTTTCTTTCCTTAATGTAATAGACAAAATTAAATGTTTTATTTACTGCATTTATAGCAAAAATCTCTTGTTAACTTAAACTGATGTTTAACCAACTAAAACTAGATCTAGCAAAATGAAACTTAATATTGCAAAGCCAGACACTTCCAGTATCATAGTGAAAATGGACACTAATATAGTGTGTATAAAAAATGACATATTTGTTCTCATTCACAGTCCTAATGAGAATTCTGAGCTCACAGGAGGATTTTGAAGGAGGCTGCAAGGAGTGGTGTTAAAGAGATACAGTCTCCTTTTATATACTTTAGAAGGAAACTTCTAATATGATATGGAATGAAAACATAAAAGGACGAGGGAAACTAGAAATGGTCTTTCCTTTTCAGGCACTCTGAGAGTCTTACCAGACAATTGCATTATCTTTTTAACAACATAGTACAGACTTGGTCCATTTACTGCACTAATTTTGCATAGCTCTGTAAACCCAATGTATTCCATTTAATTTGTGGTGAAAGCTAAACAACTTCTAGCCTGTGTTATGTTTTACATTTCTTCTCCTGCCTTTTCTCATTTCTTTCACTCTGCAAAAAAAAGATTGCTGCCTCCTTTTTTCCCCTCATTCTTCTCATCTTTCTCCTTTTCTCCTGTTAATCTTTTGTTCCCAGCTGCATCTGACACGAACATACCCTCTCCTATACACAGTTATTCATTCATTCCCTGATCAGGGTATAGAAGTATCTTAAATTACCTTGTTAGCTAAGTAAGGAATAGAGAGATGGCTAGATTGATCAATGTAGTGCAAACTGGGAAATGAAGTGTAAAGGGGGCTTGACTCCACTGGTCTGGCTTCAAAGAAGAGGGGCAGTTTTCTGCAGATGCCAATTCCAGTAACTTCACCATAGATAAGATTGAAAATGTGATGTTTCACTCAGTTTACTAATGCAGCTCATAGCGTCGTCAGATGAAATAGCAGACTGAGCCTTACATCATAGCTATGAAAATGAGAAAAAGGGATAAAAACATTCTCTATGGGAAATACTATTCCAGGATCATTGACGGTATTAAGGGGAAATGCTGTCGAGTGTTCAGTAAAATTCCTTTCAATATGAAAAGCTTATTGCTGTTGCTGGAGAATAATTTGTGTGTTGCGCCTTGCAGGATAATATTTGTGTGTTGTGGGTTGGGTCAGCCCAATAGACACGCAACTGGCAGACTGCGAAGACACTGCTGCGAAGGACAGATTGATGAGCTTCTCTTGCATACACCCTGCTCATAATTGTTTTTCAGGTTTGTCGCTGATGTGGACCCTGGAACCAGTAGGGGAGAATATATGGAAAACGTGCTGAAAACCTAACACATACATAATTTGAACAGAAGCATTTAAAATAGTAAATAGAAGCTCTATAGTGATAAAATCATAGACTGCCAAAACAGAAATGTGAAAACATGGGAATATGACCCAAAGGAGCAATTTGCCCCAGGTCTTTTAAGGCTCGTCCCCAAAAACTGCCAGCTGTGCTAAAATGGACCTGACCCTTTATTAAATATCACAGTACCGGCATGCACCTGCTAATTTAAGGGTTATTCCTGCAGCATCCGCAGTAAGCTTGCTTTCAGCTCCGAGTGGGTGTCATATGTTAGCCTTCTTTTCTTTTTCTTTGTAATGGGGAGGTTGTATAGGACCCATCTGTACTGATCTGCCCGGGGGACCATTGCGCGTTGAGGAGTCAGCGATGCGCAGCCCGGTTAAGCCGGGCAGGCGCAGCCCTGCGCGGTGCCGCGCAAACCCTTTGGCCGCAGGGTAACGCCGAGCAGCTCCTGGCAGCCGGGGAGCCGGCGGGCGGGGACCGGCCCCTGCACCGCCTGCCGGCCTGGCCCGTACCCCAGGGGCAGCCAGTCCTCATGAGAACATCCGTAAGGAATAGGCTTGCTTTCTTGGAGGGAAACTATAGCTTAGCTCCGAGGATCAAAATGGGGAACTTCTGTCCACTGACGGGATCAGCTCTGGTCTGCACAGCGTGCCATGGGAAAATCCATCCAGGCTCCTTCAGATGCTGCACTATCACAGGGTGCCCAGCATCTCAAGGTACATAAGATTTACTCACTGTCTGTGTTCCTCTTCGTATTCTGTCTTACTCAGTCCATTACCGTATCAAGCCATTTGTTTTGGGGCCTTGCCTATTGAGATCCAGAAAGAACCCTGCACCACCTATTTCTCTCCCTCTCTACCCCAGTGCAGAACAGCATCTAAAAAGTCACCTCACAAATAAACAAGAAAAATAAATAAACAAATAAATAAATAAATGACATCATAAAGGTTAATGATGCCATTCTTAACTGCCTTAAGCACTAAACTATGCAGAACAAGCCTAGTGGATATGAAACAAACCATCAAAGGTCAACCAAAGCTAGTCATGGTGAATTCCAGGCTTTACCTTCTGACTTCTGCAGAGCAGGTTGTACTTACCCCAAAATGGAAGACAATTATGTGGTACAACAACCGTAAAATGACTGAAGGTTTTTCAGGGATACTGGAGGTTAGCAAGCACCAGGTTTTATTCTTAATGGAATATTTTTTTATAAAGATCACAGTTTCTACAGAATATAATGACAGAATTCGGTATCAAAGATGTCAGGAATGAAGACCACATGGTTATTGTGAGAAATAACATTTAACCTTTCTCTTGTGGCTGATGGAGGCCAATGCAGTATTTTATTATCAACATTGGCAGGTGATTTATTACCACTGTTTCTACTCCAGTAAAACCACATTAGGCTGTGCTTGATGTATCATTTGTTATCTTCAAACTCCCCATACACTTTCTGCATGCATAATCTCTTTCTTGTAACACACTTCAACAGAAAATGGTAAATATTTAAGTCATGATTCCAGATTCATCAAAAGCTTAGGGACTGAAATACAGTAGCTAAATGGATTGTGCCAGACAATACTTGATGCCAACATAAAGCTTAAGTCTTGCACAGAGTGATGTAATACATCTGAAACATCAGCCATGCATAATAGTGCATTAAGGCAGATTCAGGAGTGACAGAAAATAAATCATTAACAGACTTCAAAGGAGAACAGAACTTTATAGAATAAATTCAGGTCAGCTATCACAATGCCATTTGCTTGTGTAACAGTAAACTTTCCATCAAGAAATTTATGAAAGAACTTTTCAGATACAACCATAATAGGATCTGTGCCTGCAGTCCTTAGATCACAAAGGTATTAATGGAAAAACTTCCACTGACTTCAACAAAGCCAAGTATTTATGTTGTATTTAACAGTCAAAAGTCGTTACTCAAGTATTAATGGAAATAAAATGTTGTCCACCTAACTTTTCTATCTTGTTCTACTGATTACCTTAATACTCTTCATAAACTCATTCAAAACAGTTCCTAATTTTATAATAAAGAATTACAGGAGGATATCAGGAACAGAGCATGAATACTGCTATTTCTTAAAGATATACCTTTTTTGACACTCAGCATTTTGGCTATAAGGCATAAAAGGATAAACCAAGAATTCTGGCAATGTTTGCATCATTATTTCCACTTGATTTGGCTTTCACCAAATTACATCCATTATGTTTCCCTGCATTTCATAGGTGAGGACATATAAGCAGTTTAATGTAACATACAGAAATTATATTTTTTTCCTGACTAGAACAAGTCATTTATTTTAGGTGAAGTTTTCTCTGTTACACATCTGAACTGTAAGCCCATCGGAGCACACTTGACTTTCGTGAAAGCTCAGATTAGAATCAACACCGACACCCACCCTCTCTTAGGAAATGAAATGGGTATTAGTAATGATAAAATATGCATATTTATCTGAACAGCTACTTGTAGAATTTGTATAGATCTCACAGTGAAAATTCGGTCACATTCCCCTTACACTTATTGCATTAAATAGCATGGCAATTCAATGGAGACTGTGATTCTAATGCCTCCTTTTCTTTAGGGGAAGTTCAAGAGCAAAAACACAGGAACAAAAAACCCTTCACCTCTTTTAATCAAAGACTTTTCTTACCTTGTCTAAATTTTGTTGTTGGAGATTCAATTGGAAATGCCAGGCTCTCCAAATTAAAATGTAGTAAGTTGCATATTAACACAATTCAGATCTTGTTTCAGAGCTTTCTTATTTCTCTACATCTTCAAGATAAATTCTTCTCTACATCTGTGAGAATTGCATCCATGCAGGTCATCACTAGAGAATGTGAAGATTAAAAGTAAATATATACAATTAAATTGGATAGCAAGAGACCATAAGATTATCCTATAACTGAAAGGGATTTATTGATACATAAAAATGTTACAAGTAATATCTTGTATCTGTTTCTGTGAAGTGTGATGCAAAAGGTTGATACCCGAGTGTAGAATACAAGAGAACCTTTTAACTCAGGGGACAAAACCCCTGTAGGAAGTAGGTGAAGAACCAAAGTTCTGATAGTGGTGTAGGTCTGCATTGCAGATGATAATACTGCTTCATCAAATATTTTATTTGATTGAATCCTTATGAAAGCCATCATACTTGTATGAAGATTTTTCATTTGGTTTCTTAAGGGAGCAAGGTTTATACAAATGCTGTATCTCATTTCTGTCCAATAACTTTTCAATCTGCTGGACAACTTCCTCTTGACTTAAGAAATGGAAACAGAGTAGTACTTCCATCAAGAAATATTTGCAGCATGTTACCCACACATTTTGCTGGATGTCTGCAGTGTGATGGCAGGTATATTATTAAAACTACACATGGAAGAGAGAGATTAGTAATACCTTGCTGAACAGACTTCATCTCTTATTAGGTATAGGGAAACCCAACGATGAGACACAAAGCAAAACCCATCTTCTAAAAATTTCATTGCTTAGTCAACTCCTTGACATATCTATCCCAGGACAGTCTAATGAAGTATTTCTTAGTTTTCCTTAAAAATGTGCAAACTATCATCCTGAGACTTAAGCTTTTTGTCACTACAGTTAAGAAAGACGAGCCTTTTTTCTGAAAGGCACTCGGGAACTAAAGTTCTTGGAGTCAGTCACAACAAACAAAACCCAATGAATACTGTATAGTCTACGTAGTAATTCCTTCAACTTTTAATTTTGAAGTGTTTTTACTCTTCTGATAACAAAAATTCATTAGCTGTCTCATTAACATAAAGTCTTCCTTGATAATCAAGACATATCTTTTTATATGTAAAAACAACAATTAAAATATTAGTTAATGTCAGCCAAAAATCTTCATTAGACTTCCACAGTCATGAAAAAATAATTAATAGAGACATTCCTCTTTTAACTTTCACAAAATTATTTGAAAAATCTCTTTTATTAGAAAAATATTTGGGGGCCAGAAGAGGGTTTCTGACTTTCTTGATGGTAAGGAATTAACTTTGTTTGCAGCTTTTTTTTATGTGTCTTCTTTTCAAAGGTGCTAAGGATATACATTGTTAAATAACAAGAAAACTTCAAAACAGAATAGTCTCTTTTACCCTTGTCTAACAGTTTCTTCTGTTTGGAACAGTTCCTACTACACCACACGCATGTACTACGCTTTGCTTTGAAGTCTCATTAGATATGTATGAGTTCATAGTTTAGCAAACTGTTGAAATATCTTTTTCAAAGCTCTGCTTGGCAGTGTGATATTTGACTAAACAAGTCAATTAAACTGAAGAAGATAAATTACATTCCAAAAGAAAGGTACCATTAGATAACTACCGCATATTCCTAGCAATTCATTAGAGTGCTCCCGAGTTTATCTTTTCCAATTTAGTATGCAAGTAAAATGCGATACTAATGAAAACAACAGAGATTATTTATTCACTTAATCAATCAGTTTCAAACTTTTGAGTGAAAAGTTTACTTAAGTTAATTGAACGTATAACTTTGTGAAACCCAAGCCTAGTGTAAGCACAGACAAATCCTGCCATTCTGTAATGCAGCACACAGAGAAGCGCTGCCACATGCAGTACTGGTCCTAAGGCTTTTCTCTCGACAATCAGAGACAAGCTACTTCAGTATTAAGAAATGAACTATTACCTTACCCTCCTGCCTCTCCTACGGTGTTGAAAGATAAGTATTATGTTAAACAGAAAATACATGGCAGCCACGTTTTGAAATTAAGAAGAAAATAGTCTCAACTTCAAAAAAATACAGCTTCATTTCTTAACATTAACTTAGTGCTGCGTGGAAAGAGTTTTATTTCGACTTAAATTGGTTTTACCTGTTTTAAATCACGGGTGTGTTTTTGAAGTAAAAGAAATCAGTCATATGCAATCATCTTGAAACAACCTGACCCTGTTGTTTGGGAGGCAAAATTATCTGCAAATTAATTCAGTGACTGAAGAGTTTATTCACTACTATTTAATATTAAGTGAAAAAAGGAGAAAGCAAATTGGTATAGATTCCAGTTCAGCCATTGTGTGATTGTCTGTACGCGTCAAACTAACTTCTGACCACCTCATTTGCTACCTCTCAACAATAAAATCTGGGGTTAAAAATAAGTACAGAGGAAAACCTTGCTCATTTCAGTTGGTATAAAGATTTAAATTTACAGATTCATGACCATTTCTCATGTGTTCTTGGCAGCCTGTGTATGCCCTGTGTTTCAGCTATAAAACACCATAGCTGAGTGTTCGTGACCCTAGATATCCATGAATTTTCACATCTGCATTTTTTTCTACATTTCTGAATACTATAGTGTTCTTAATGCTGTTTATTTTATTGTCTGTAGTTGCAAATTCCAGCACTTCTCTAGATTTCATCAGCAGTAATGCTGCTGGAGAGATCTGTGTAAATGTCACCCTTAGGTGGTGGCTTTTGCAAGATCAGGGCTACAGTTTACACTTTGAACTTTATGGGGAAGACTGATTATGCCTGATATAGTTCCATAATAATTTTATTAAGTTCAGTAACAGTATCATACTTTGAATTTGTTGTCTATTGACCCAATAAAATACAGAAAATTATTTTTCAGAGAAATTAGAACTTCAGCTTTCCCAACAACATGCAATACTTTACAAGGATGAACTGTCTGTGACGCAGTTCATATTTAGTTACATGGCATGAGTTCTGCTTAAACAGAATACAAATTGAAGAGAGCATGAAATGGGACTTGGCTCAACCACCTAAAATAGATTGCATTGCTGCCTTTGAATAATTCAGATCAGTTCCATGAATTAAAAACAAAACCTAAACCCCCTAAACCTCAAGAACAACAACAAAACCCAGCAAGGGAGAGAAAAGATAATGATTCTACAGGTTATGTCATGCTGGATATCTAGTACTAGAACTGAGATTATCAGATGACTCGGTCTCTCATTATGACGATAAATATTCAGAGTGCATAGGGATTGCTGTCTACATATACTGCAAGTAATGATAGCTACTACAGTGATTCACAGCAGCCTGCTTTCAATATAAAATTTGGAAAGCAGATAATCACTTGGTTAGGAATCCCCTTTGCTAATGAATATGCTGCTTAGTTCACTTCCCTGCTGAGTTATTATTAGATGGCACATTGTTATCAAATAAATAGTTCACTTTTCAGCAGGAACTATCTATCATTGTCATATAAATCATGAATCAGTGAAGTTTTCCTTTTACTGTTATCCTCCCAAACAAAAAGGAAATACTGACTGTCAAAGCACAGGGTGGCTGAGTTCCTGCTGCGCCCAATTTCCCCGTCTATTAGGTAGGGACAGTAGGAGACAGTAACACATAAATGAGGGGAAGAATATATCAGGGAACAACAGAAATAGGCTGATGTCTACCTGAACCATCTGCCCATTCCAGTTACCTCTGCACACTGAGAAACAAGACAAACCTATTAGTGCAAGAGTCATGCAAAACGAGGATGGGAATTATTTCATTTGCAGTGAGAAATACAGCATTATAAGTGCAAGATAGACCATTAGTATCAGCTGACCAAATGTTCTTCCTTCTCTTTTGGTAATGAAATATACATCTATGTATCAGCCACAGGAATGCTGCAAGATAGTGTCTGCACAACAACATATGATATTTCCATAAACTCTTCCTCCTCTCATAAAGTACAGTGATATTTGTGTACCACTTTTTTTTCACATTTACCTTCCATAATAGATGCAATGTTAAAGTTCATGAAATTTAAAAATGTTAATATGGCTAAAATAGACCCTAATTGTGTCACAGGGACAAAAATGAAAAAGGTATTTTGTTGATTATAATGAAAGTAATACAAAAGTATTCAAAGTTATAGTTCCAAGTTCTTTTAGTAAACTTAGTCTTACTTAGCCCTGCTTTGGGATCATTACAATTGAAAGTTTTTGCAGTAGTTTAAGGTTACTGCGTTTGATATGATTAACTTGTCAAGAGCATGGATTGCTATCCTCTGGTACTTTTTCATGTGGACAGAAATGACACCATAAGCCAGAACCTGGGCAGAATCAAGGAAGACTATAAAGCCCTAGGGGTGCAAGTGAAAAATGTTGGTGCCCAAGTTATTTCCTCTTACATTTTACCAGTAAGAGGAAGGGGTGCAGCCAGAAATATAATGTACATCAACCTCTGGCTTCATGGCTGGTGCTGTCATGAGGGTTTTGGCTTCTGTGACAATGGGACATTCTTTGACTATAGCCTGTTAGGGAGGGACAGGATCCATCTGTCCAGAACAGGCAAAGGAATCTTTGGTAGGAGGCTGGCCAACTTGGTGAGACAGGCTTTAAACTGAAGGGCTCAGCATGAGGGGTGGCAATGCTCATGCCACCACATTCAACTGGGGCAGTGAGGTGGACAGAACTGGCTGAACGGCGGAGCTGAGAGGGCTGCGACCAGCAGCGCAGAGCCCAGCTGGAGGCCTGTGGCCAGCGGTGCTGCCCAGGGCTCAGCGCTGGGCCCAGTCCCGTTCAGCTGATTCACCGGTGACCTGGGCGAAGGCACAGAGCGTCCCCTCAGCAGGCTGGTGGCTGGTACAAAGGCGGGAGGAGCGGCTGATGCCCCAGAGGCTGCGCTGCCATGCAGCGAGAGCTGGGCAGGCTGGAGAGCTGGGCAGGAGGGACCTGATGGAGCCCTGGGGAGCTCCATCACTAGAGTCCCCATCACTGAAGGTTTTCAAGATGCAGTTGGACAGGGTGCTAGGTAATCTCATCTGGGCTTCCTTTCCCATGAAAAGTTTGACCAGATGATCTTTCAAGGTCCCTTTCAACCTGTGCTATTCTATTATTCTATGAGGTAAGATTTATCTGTGTTCCTAGCTGTACTGAATGCTAGATTACATTACATCTAATCAAAGGGGTAAAACTCCATTCTGCTAAACACAGGCTTGATCACTTTGCACACACACAGCTGGGAAGATTTTAGGGGTGGTACAAGATGCACTAAGTCTGTTTATGGCTTTTGCATCATAAAAATATCAGAACACAGGAAAGAATATGAAGGTAGCAAGAATATATAATACCTCCCCTCTGATATTCCCCTAACCTCCAATCATCTTCATCTCTAGGAATCTGATGATCATATTTTTGTTTTTTTTCCATTTAGAAACCTTTTTGTAAGTGACTGTCCATTCTTCTCCTGAAGTCATATAGACTTTATCCATCTGCAGCTGCTTTGGCAAGAAGTACCAGAAATCTGTGATGTGCTGCTTGAAGGACAAAGCTCCCTTTCTTCATCATGAAGCTGTCTGCTCTCAGCTTCCTCTATTTATCACCAATGGAGGCCTCAAATGCAAAAGGTGTTGAGAAATCCCATGGTTTTGTTCCTACATAGCAAAATAATTGAGTACAAAGTGACCCAGTTATACCTTCTGTTGCTCTCTTCCTCCTGCTAATCCTTTCAATTTCACACCTCAAATGAAAACTCTAAGTATGGTGGGTTTTTTGTTCGTTTTTGTTGTTGTTGTTTAAATCACTTTTATGGGACTGAGTGGTTTTTAACTCTTACTGAAAAGACTGCAGGCATACATTTGTAATACATATATACCTCTTCTTCACTCATTCAAAAGTAATATTAACTTTACAACCCTAGTAATGATCAGCCATGTGATTTGAATTGCTTTGAAAAAATGGTAATTTTCCAACCTTTAGAGTGATGTAAAATATTATATGAATCTCCTGCCAAATAATATTTTTTATATCAGCCTGGGTCAGCAGAAAACAGACATCTCTTAGCGCTCTTTCCAGAGCTTTTTAAGTAATATAAACAAAAGAGTTGTCTTAAATACAGTATAATTAATAACAGAAAATAAAATGGATTTTTAGTGACAAGATTTGGAGGTGGCAATTTGGAACAGTTGCAATGGTAAGTTTTTGTAGATTTTTTTTTTTAACATACATATGTTGAGAAATGTATGGGGTCATCAAATTGCTCTTTTTATGAGAATCACTATTTTTTCCACATGCTTCAGTTGCATCTGTTGACATCTGCTTTCTACTCTATTACACCTGAGACTGGATCCAACTCATAGCTCTCATACATCTTTACTGAAATATATCCTCAGTGTATATGCTTCCTTTTAAAAGCTAGTCTTTCACTAGCAACAGTTAATATCTCATCTATCTGTTACCTATGGAAAATAAAAAGGACTTTAAAATTCTCTGCTACTGCTGCAACATTTGCTTTCTTGTCCTTTAATTTTCTATGGTTGTATAGTTGGGTTCATGATGAATAACTGACATGAGCATCTAAAAATTTGGGTTAAACACTTCAGCATGTGAGAGCCTTATATGCTTTGAAGGTTTTACTGGCAGTACCTTGGACTACCTTAAATTGGCTTAGAGCTCTGCCAACACAGTTGAAGTGTTGTGTCCAGGTAAGCTGGGTGCTTATAAAGTATATGAGCCTCAATGTGTGGGCTCATTTTCCTTAAAAAGGTGGTAAGTTACCTTTATAGAACTGTTACGATAGCAGAACAGAATATTACAGGAACCTCCGTTTTTATCTGCTGATTAGTTCATAGTATGCTTTCCATTTCTTAGTCATTTAAGAGTTATAAGATATGAGCAGTCAGACAGTATTAAGTATAAAGTATTTTATGACCATGTATAAATATATACAATGAACATATGATGCTACTTTGATTTATCAAACTATGATTAAATATTAAACTTCTATAGCTTCATCCTCCATACAGTATAAATCTTACATCATATTCTATGTATGTTAAACTATAATTTCAGATAAGAAATATTATGAAGTGGGCAATTTTGCTGTTGAAAAGTTGTCAGCAGAACTAATCAAAGTATCCCAAGAGATTACAGAATAACTTGGTTTCTTTCTTTGGTTTGTTTTTTTTTAATGATTCAAAAGACAAGTTAAACATGATCTGTGTGTTCTTAATCTTGAACTACCTATCAATTGTATCCAATACTTATAAATTCAACAAAAGCTGAATAGCTTTTCCCAGTGCTTAGAAACCGAGTGAAATTGTTGATCTTCAGAGGAGGCAGAACTGTTTTATATACAATCTAATCTAACAACCTCTTCCTGAATTTACATACATGCCTTCCTTGAATGTACTTAACTTAGGAAAGGTAAGACGGAAGGTATGATTTCGGATCCCCTTTTTGACTTAAGAGCTAGCTGCACTACGCTTTGGCTGCAAAAAGGGTGGAATTACTCTGTAAAATTAAATTGCCTAGGATCCAATCAGGAATGAGGCTCAGCTTCAAGCTGGTTTAAATTTTGTCCACATTTCCTGGAAAGGAAGAGGATAGCATGGAGTTTGATGGGGTATGTGCACAATATTTATTGTCTTTGAGAAAAACAGTTTGTGGAGAGAAGAATGGAGGACTGTCTGCTAATATGCATTTACAGGTCTCAAATTTCCATGCCAAAATTACCTATGTTCTATGCGCTTTGAATGACCATGTTTGCTTCCAATTGTTTGATGATGGCAGCAAATATTGTATACTGAGTAATCATACTCAGTATGGCTCGTACATACCTATGTCTCTTGGTATGGGTCTCCTATGTGACTTCATAGGACACTGGCACTCTACAATTCAAGAGTATTTACAGTTGTTCAAGTATGAGAAAATACAGTGTTATGTATTATTTTAGTATTGGCTCTGAAGAAAATCAGGAAAATTACTAAATTCCGATTCATAAAGCATCAGATTTCAAATTCACATTCTGCAGACTATGGAAACAAATCAATATTAGATAATTTTTCAAGTTATTTCTGTAAGTGCTCAAATTAATAATTAACAGACTAAGAAAAAAGAAATCTGTTTCTAATGAAAGCTTATTACTATTAAATGAATAATATATGATTAAGTGGGATTTTTTTACTTGTATGTTTGCTTACATATTTAATTTATATGCCTGTTATCAAGGTAGAAAAATTAAACAGAACTATATGGTAGCTGAAGGTACCCAGAAAAACACAGAAAGTCCATTAGTATTGACAGATCTGGCTGCTGAGATGCTTTGAGTTTTAGAAACTGACTGTGTGGAAGAAAAGAGGGGTAGTACACCATGGGACATTAGAAAGATTACAGTATTTAAATAACACAAAGGAAATAATTTGGAGATATGTTTGGCATTCTCCAAAAGGCCAACTGTACTCTTACTTCTTTTCAAAACAGGAGCGTTGTTTGCATTTTACAGGTCTGTGGCATTTTACAGATTACGCAACAGGTATGTTAAGTTACTGCTACAGTAATATGTCTAGCAGTTGGAAGAATTTCCTTTGGGAGGTTTGGGGAGTTAAGCCAACACTGCCAAGGTTAAAACATTACTAAATTTTTGAGGGTCTTTTTAAGAGTCCTGTCTCAGAGAGAGAAATCAGCCTGAATGTTTCTTTCCAATGGAACAAAAGATGAAGAAAAACAGCATGCTTGATGGCAATCCCAGACAAATTACTGAAAGCCACTGGATTATTTATTTTGCAAAAAGAAATACCTACCTGGGCCTTCAACCAATGACTGGATTCACCGACATTTTCATTCTCCCTTGAGTTCCACAGGCCTGGCCATCAAATAACTGGCTGCTCCCTATTGGCTTCAGAGAAAACAAAATTTCAGCGTGCATTTTTCATACTGTTTTCTGTCCTCATCTATTTTCATCCTGTATGCTTCTTCCTGGACAAAATACTTAAAATTTTGAGATTGCTTTGCTAACTCATGGTAGAGGTTTTATACAGGACAAGATTGGGATATCCTGCTTCTAAAACACTGTATGCTATCTGAAGTCAAACTTCTGACAATTTTGAAAATAATCAGCAAATAAGGAGACTATATTTTCTACTTGTCAGATACAGTCTTAGGAAAACAATGATCAGAGTTAATTGCACAATATTAATAATTTCTGCAACAATTTGCTGACATAAACCTGGAGTCTTAGTGCTTCCATATGTAATAACTAATAGGTATGTTAACCTGAATTTACCTAGTGGGTAAGGCAGCCTCTTAAAAAGAAATAGACTGATAATTATGTCAATGTCATTCTTTCATCTTTTAGAAGCCTTCTGAAGAGAAAAGTCTAATTAGGATGACAAATAAAGAAAGGCCCTAATGGAAAGATGCCCTTATGCAGAGGTAATTGTTGATAAGGATGCTGAAAGCAATTGAGTTCATATGAACAAATAATTCTCATTAGCAGGTAAAGAAAAGGTCTCATTATTTCCATTCCAGTAGAGCCCTGACAAGACAGATAAATAAACAATAGAAAATACATTACTTCATCTTAAAGTATTTAAAAACATGATCTAAAAGTAATAGAAATTTTGTTGAATGACCTTAATGTCAGTACAGTTCTGGTTTAGTTGGTGGTGGTATTTTAATTTTTATTTTTTTTTGCTGCTGCACTGAAGTCCTGCTAACGGACAAAGGCACTCGAAACTTGGTAGCTGAGGTGATTACAAGTTTACAGTTAATTCTCCAACCTCAAAATGACAGCCATTGTGTCACTTATGATAGCGGGTTTGTATAATAAGAAGTTATCTAAAAGTCACCTTACAATCCTTAGTGAGAGTGAAGCTCATGTTTTTAACTGTTTGACCTTAAGCACACAGGAGTAAGTTCACAGTACTCAGTAATCTATTGCAAACAATTTGGGTGCTCAACAGACTGTTCTGTGTGCTGTAGATCTCTCTGTGGAGCAATGTTGAAGAACACAGCTATAATTCATTGCAAGTATTGATTACAATTGACTCATTAAGAAGGAAATCAATTCCTGTGAAGTATATAAATTGAAAAGTGGAAAACAAAAGTGACTGAAGACAGTGTTTTGGTATTCATGGAACACTTTTAATAACAGGTTCTGAAGAACGAAACTAAAATGTTTCACACTAGAAAAAGACACGCTTATTCCTAATGCCCATTATTACAATACTGCTGGCATCTGCCTCTCTACTACACATTCTGCATTCCTTTTTGGTAAACAGGATTATTATACTTTGTACTCTGTAGTACTATTTCAACATATTAACAGTGCTATGAATGCCCCTCTTCTTTAAAAATCCTCATCAAACCTTAGCAGTAAATATTTCTCATTCAGGTTTTTACCCACAACATGAAACGCAACACTTCAGAAATATCTGTGATGCTAAAACTAAGCCATTCAGCAATCCCCCACCCCATACTTCATATTCCATGTAAATGTGTGATGTAATGAAATGAAGTATCATTAAAACAACCTTCACATAATTGTAAGCTATTATTTGGAATGATCGTAAAATGCAGAGGGGGAGAAAGAAATTTTTAGCAAGAAATAACATGAATTTTTTCTTTTCAGGAAGTATTATCTATATAATTTCTAAAATGTTACACTTCCAAGTTTTGAGAACTTTGATTCTACTATCTTTATGTTTCTATATGGAAACATTTTGTTTTATATATGTCCGTAAAAAAAATCAAAGCTATTTAAGGAAAAATCTATAAATAAACAATAGCATTTTAAAAAATTGTTTTGTTGTACCTTTGATTTTAATGAAAACTTGTTTCTAGGGGGAAATAAAAAAAAAAAGTTTGGGTGTTTCCAAGTTAACTTTGGAGCCTTTTTTCTAATACTTTCTAAAGAAAAATTCATCCTGTTCCTCACTATCTTATAATTGACATGCTTATCAGTGTTTTCTCCAGTTCAATTAATTAGCCTCCAGTTCAATTAATTAACCTGTGCTGGTTCTGCCAGAAGTCATCTAGGCTGTGGAGGGGTGCACAGAGGTTGTTGATTTAGATCTCGCTGTGGTCCTAAGACCTAGTCATCTTTAGAAAGAAATAGAACTTTTTCTTTGCGTTTTAAGCCTGCTAGAGGCCATACAGTTTTGGTCCCCATATGACTGACTGCTAAACACTTCTGGATTGGAAAACACTGAATAGATAGGGTGAGAGGAATAGACAACATACAGTAGTGCAAAACTAGATTTGTTTTGGGTAGGCAGGAAGACTTAGAGATTTTATCCACCACCATTAGTCTTTAAAAGCTTCGAATATGTCCACAGCCACCCAGCAGACACCTGACAGAACAGCACTTTACCCTTAAGAAGCCCTTTCCCAGGGGGTATAGGAAAACATTTGGAAGGAATTCCAGGAAAGTGAGTGCCTGGAAAGAGAGGTAATGTTAGACATCCATCCTAAGCAGTAAGTTTGGAATTTTAGACTTACCATGTTTTATTTCTCCAATCAAATTAAATTGGTCACTGTCATGGCAGAATGAATGATACTCACCTGTAATACAACTGCAGTCTATATTTATAGTATTTAACTTCATCCCACTTTTCTTACTCAATTCCTCTAGGGTTTTTTATTTGACATTTTCATTCTCTTCTGACAAGGCAAGGCCTTCCAGCTTTGTGTCATTAGTAAATTTCATTTACACCATCCTTCTTCTTGTGTGCCAAGATAACTAATTAAATGACTTAAGATTTATACCAGTAACATTCCTGCAGCCTGATACTCTTGCCTTTCAATGCAACCATTTGCTAAGTCTAATTCATCCAGTTCCTTACAACCTTACAATTAATATGCCAATCAGTGTTTTCTCCACTTCAGTTAATTTCTCCCTTGTGAATATTAAATGTTTCTGGGTTACTACTGCAGAACACTGAAGGACCATGCATGAAAGTGCACAGCTTTAGCAGCATCTGCTTTTCCCTAGTCGTACATACAACTGAAAAATTTTCATCTACTCTGGTTTTTGTCATGAGGAACGGACTTGCAAAACACAGTACAAGTCCACAGCTATATAATATCATGCGGACAACCCTAGTGCACACAATTATGTTTCATTTCTATGATTTGTTAGCTTAATTGTTTGTTTTTCAAATGGCATCAAATCTAACTGCTATGGGAGTAATGGATTTCTGTATGCTGAGATTATTCTTTTGGATCAAAATAAATCAAAATTACCCTTGGAGGACCACTCCACACTTTGTGACAGAACTTTTATGTCAAAAGGAAATATATAAAAAGCTTATCCAGAAGAAAGCATCTCTGCCAGTCTGTATCTTGTAAGAAGCTGTCTCCACCAACTGCTGCCAAAGGAACACAATAGCTTTTCACTGGGGAAAATCCACTTCGTTATCACCCATCTTATGTTTCCATTTACATCATTGCAAATATTTAGACATTATCATTTTCCTGAAGACTGGCTTGTGCATTCACTTTGTAATATTATAAGCAACAAAGGTCACCCCTCATGCATCCCTGCTAACAGAAGTAGGTCATATTTCCATCAACCCTTACACCCTTGTCTTACTAGTTTACCCAAAAAAACCCCTGATAGCTTTCTCTATAGTGTGGCATTGCAAGCACTTAGGTTTGTCTTAAGGGATGGCCACTGTGGACATAAGCATAAGAGGAGAGGACAGGAGTGGAATTACATAGCAGATACTTCTAGCAGTTGCTGTGTCTTATGCTTGCAAAATGTGTGGAACTCAAGGCGTACAGGTTCAAGGCAGCAAGGACCATCCAAGCTGTCACTGCCATACTGCTGTTACACAAGGCCTTACAGACCTCACTTTTTGCTGGTACAGTGTGCTTACTATATGGCATGTGGGATTTTTTGACTTAGTTTCAAACTAAACAGGCTTATTTTGCGGCCTGTGTTAATGAAAAAATTATAAGGTGAAACCAGAGTGGAGGGGGAAAACAGGGAAAAATTGTGTTGTATTGTGGCCAACAAGGTAGCTTGCATTCTGCAGCATAGTGTCTGAAAGTATTTATCTTGGGGGTTTAGAGCTGCTATAAAATAGTTAACGTTAAAAGTTCCTAACCTTCAATCAATAAGACTACAACTTATGTTTATACCTGCTGATGGCTTGCCTTTGTACATTGCTTGTAGGTTACGATGAATTGCTTGGGACAACTGTTAGCACAATGAAGTAGTAGACCTGAATTCACAGCTATGTCTTTCTACCAACAGTGTAATTCCATTTAGTTCAGGTACATTTACAATACAGTCTACTCAAACATTTAAGATATTTGCCTGAAATTTCACTGCAAATATTTAACTTCTTTCATTTTAAATTCTTAAGACCTTCTGAAGTCATGAAAATCAGTGAATCTGTATCTGAATAGAATACAACAGCAATAAATCTTGTGCAAGTCAGAAATATTGCAACAAAGCATTTCTTGCTTGAAAAGATCCCTTTTCTAAAACTGAGAACTGAATCCTCTTAGAGATGCTAATTGAAAATATAGCATAATGGTTACCTGAGACACAGGGTATTTTGTATTTATTTTCCTCTTCCTGAGCTTTAAAGAAATAACACATTTATAGAAACCTAGTTCAGAATCACCAAAAGGCTACAAAAAAGGTTATAATGTGATGCCATAGAACAGTAACAGAAAGATTTACTTTTAGTTTCTTTAAGAGAAATATATTTGGGATGGAGAAGAACATATTCTACCTTAGCTCAGCAGTTATGGTTTTCATCCCAGACATGCCAACAGCCTAAGGAGGTGACCATCTTATAATCAGTACATTAACCCTTTCATTTTGACTTTGGACATAGGTGTTAGTCAGCTTTCAGTGTTCAACTTACAATCCTGCTGACTTGTCATTTAGCTATAAACCCAGAACTGGGCTCATGATCATCTTACTGCGTGATTACCGCAATATTAGACTTTGCTTATATCACCATAACTCTAGCCAAACATGTAGTACATCATTTTGGATGTATCAGGAGCTGTTTATTTTAATTCTGCTCCTTCATTAAACTTACCAAGCCAAATGACCTATGTCTTGATTTATTTTCAGCAACTCTCAAAAAGACTGTCTGAAAGCCAACAGTGCTCATCCTCAGCTCATTCATTGAATTTCATCGTTCTTAAAAATTGAACCACCAATACAGGTAATCGATCAATTTTGTTCTAGAGAAGTTCCAAAAGCCAATGGACTTCATGCATTTAAGGTATTAACCTATAAAATTTCAAACAGTATTTTCTCATTATCTACAGCTTTTTACTGAAAAAACCCCACTTCTTGCTGCTCAGTGATACTGTCAATTTTCATTCTTTAATAAAGTGAGATCTTTGTTAACTTCTAAATTAAGTAAAATCTGTGCAATACATCATCACAGAAAATTAGAAGGCATGGATTGGCAAAAAAGAATGCTGTGGCCTCCCTGGACAGAGATAGATGGCAGTGGCAGTAGAAATATTTGCCTTTTACATAGTGGACTTTGGACTAGAAGTAGTACAAGCCGCGTAAACTTGCTGAGACTAGTGACTAGGGATTAATTATTAATATAAGGAATAAGGCTCCCTTCTTCCTCCACCTTGCATTTTTTGTCACATTTTATTCAATGTCTGCCTAACCCAATGTGAAAATCAGTAAAGAGTGGAATGGGAATTTAACCTCTTTCAGTCTTGACTGATCCTACCAGCAGACGTTAGAGGCGTACATACCTCTGTTGCTCGCTGTTCATAAACCCTCGCACCACTTTGTCATAGTGTGCTCCCCTCTCTGATCTGCTCTGCCAGCATAGGCTGGTGATTAAGGATGCCCTCTTTTCTTCTTAAATTAGTGATTGTGAGGAAATATAGGCAAAAGATAGATGCACAGATCAATTCAGGTGCTCCTGCATATGTATGCATGTCCAAGCCGCCTAGACAAGCAGAGTGTGACTTGGTTAAATACTGATCTGTGGATTTCTTTACCAAAACTATACATTATTTACAGTCTGGGTCTTACTTAAACAATCACATAAGGTATAAAATAAAGACTAAACAAGGAAGTGAAACTCCTACTCCGTTCTTCCTAATCTACACAAGACTTTCTTGACAAAGAATCAGAAGTGTGGTAGATACTTTAGTCTCTTCACAAAGTGCAACCAGGACTTTCAACTTCAGTATTATATTTTCAAGAAGAAAGAAAAGCAGATATTGTCTTAAAATACTTTAAAACAGTGGCCTGGAAACCTGGAGAAAATGGGACAGATAAGCTCAATTTCTTTTTTTCTTATTTTTGGTTGCAAAATTTTTATCATCTGCCAGATGAGGTGTTCAGAGCACCCAGCAGGATAGCCCCTGTGTAACTATTAAAGACTTGACATGGACAGTAACTGATCCTGAACTGAAACCAGTCAAAAATTCATTGGTTTCATTCATTTAATTTTTTTCAGGATTATGAGTACTTACATTTTTTTCTAACTTTCTCACTAGTTAATTTTTTTAACTCATCTGTTTTTTTTTAACTCTCTATCTATTCCTGACAATTAACTCTGAAGAATCAACTGAAACAAACCAGAAAGAACCCCACAATACTTTTTTTTTTTCTTTAAGAAATTTAATAACCATACTTTAGAGTTACCAGACTTTTTACTTTTATACCATAGACCTTCATATTTCATAAAAGCTAACACCAGGATAGAAAAATATCAATTTAGCAGATATCTTCCCTTCCTACTCTGAAGTCTGAACTCTTGCCTGTTTTTAACTTACAGAAACGAAGACCCCAAAAAGATGTTTTAATGGCAGGAAAGGAGGGAGGGTGGAAATCAATTCCTCTTATTCCCACAAGTGCATCTTTTGTCAACTTTATGGGAAAAGTTTAAAACTTTGGGTCATGTGATTAGACTTTAAAAAAAAACCCCAAACTTGTTTAAGCCCCAGTGCATCTAATTAAAGTTCATTACAGGCGAAACCATAGGTGAACACAAGAACTGAAAGATAGTGACACACCAACCACAAGATCAGTACTGAGATGAAATGTGCAAAATAATGAGCACATTTTTCGGTACCTTTAGCTGGATGCTCAAAGCAAAGCTAAAGTCAATGCACCTTACAATTAATCACTACAAGCATGTATCAAACACACTAGTTTCTCTCCTGAAGGACAGTGCTGTTGTTCAGGAAGACTGGTAGTATGAAACGAGTGTTCTCAGAGAAGTGACCCTGAAAGTTTGGATGTCAGTACACACACAATTTCTTGAAATGCATTTTGAAAGCCTATGAAAATTACCTCTTTGCAGTGTCTATGTTCACACATTTCAAGGCAGACAACCTCCACAAAGTACTTACCAGCCTGCCCTCAGCGAGGCTTAAATCTTCTGGGAGAAAAAGGTCCACTGAACTCTAGTGAACTATTTTAGACATAGTCCAGCAGATTAGTTTTCCTCCCACATGTATTTTATCGTCAACATTTATTTGGCAAGATAATTTTCTAGGTAGGTTCTTTTGAGAGAAGTTTTAGAAATTCTGTTCATAGGGGAAATTGAGGACACATTAATAGGCCTGCTTCTTATTTCTTCTGTTCTCTAGACAAAAAGATGAAGTTTTAATTCACAAAGATAAAGTTTTAATTCACAAAGTGCTAAGTATCATAAAGTGAAATTCTCTTTTTGTTATACAGTTTTAAAAACAAGACTTTTAATTTCCTAGTTCCCTTGGACATTCCTTAGACATGTGTGTTGATTTCTTAAGTGAATGTAGAATCCTTGGCTTAAAACCCCCATGTAATAGATCAAAGGACAAAGAGTTTCAAAGAATAAACATTCAAAGTTTCATTGTAGGTATAATGCAATCACAGGCATTAGACATGCACATGTCTTTAATGGGTATAGTGAAAATGGCAAAAAAAGTAGCTGTGTTATAGTTTTGGATCTTTACGATGGTCTTTCAGCAACCAGCAAACCCACGAATTTCTCTGTGCCCTGCCTCTACAGAATCAGAACTTTCAAATGCCCAGTACCTGGTATTAGCAGTACATCCACAATCGAGGCCTAAGAAAAAACCTAGGGGATACATCGTCACAATTGTGTGAAAGACCACTTTGGGCCAAAGATAGGTTCTCCATTTCCAGGTCAAATTCCCTGTGGTCAGACAGACATGAAAAAGGACCTGCTGAAGCAATTACTTCTATCCAGCACATGGCTGAGGGCTTGGAGAAATTGAATATCACTAAAAAGTACAGAAGCAGCAACACAGAGGTTAAGCTGCAGCTCTAGCTGCAAGCTTCAGTGTACTTCAAGGTGAACACATTTTTCCATGGTCAAACATAGCAAGAGCTGCCCACTGGGAAAATGAATGAGGTAACACATTGGTCTGAATTATAAGCATGCCTAATGACAATCCTGCAAAGGTCTCTTTCAGAGTTGTAATTACCTCTGAACTCAACCAGAACCTTGTGGCATCTCTCAGGCGATGTTAAGAAATGCAGCCTCTAAACAGACTTCAGGCAAATGAAAAACAAGCACAGACTTATTTATCAATAAGTTAACAAATTAATTCCAAATTTCAGGAGCTTGCAGCATAGTAATTGAAGTCACAGCTATTTTGAAGATCCTTTTATTTTACTTTGTATTTTTACATAAAGAATTTAATGCATTTAGGGTTTGTTCGTTTGGGGTTTTTAAATCATAAAAATGAGATATATTTTACCTTTGTTGGCTTTTTAAGAAAATAAGCTAAACTATATCACTTTCAAGAACACAGGTTTTACCACACAGGTTAAAACAGTCTGAACCTTCCCTTATCCTCATTGTAGTCTGTTTTACAGCTCCTCAAGTGACTTGGTTACTCCACGCCACTGAACGTGCCTGCATGTTGTTAGGTGTAGTTCAGCTTTCCAGTCTCTAGAGGTCTCTGCATATCGCATTTTAGCTCAGTGACATCTCTGCAGCAATGGCATTTGGAAGGTGAGACTGAAGAACTGCATGAGAAAGGTCTGCTGGCACCAGGTCTGACTCTGACAGTGCTGTCATGAGAATTTAGCTCTCCTAGTAATTTACAGAAGCCAAAGAGAGGGAGAGAGATTTATACTGTAGCATTAGCTAACATCAGCATTGCACAAGCAGGAACATTTTACATTCTGTCCTTAGAATTCAGATAATCATAGCTCTTAACATTCAGCTAGAAATGGTTGAATTTGGTGATGTAGAAAGATGGCTGTTAACACCAGATGCCAGAAATATTAGCTTTTAAACTCTGACATTGGCCACACCTGGGCTGGTGGTGGGTTTTTTTTTCCTTTTGTGGTTGATGATTTTTTCCCTCCAAAAAAATTATTTCTGATTTAAAGTATTATGATCCAGCTAACCATAGAAGAATTTGTTTACTAAAATTTGAATGTAGATGCATTTTCAGGATAGGTACAGCTGCCTTCCACCTGTACCTTTGCTGTCATCTCTTGTCTAGAAGCCTGCATGCTGGCTGTTGAGTACCTTTCCTGATTGACTTTGTATTATTTTTTTGTATTTTTAATATCATAATTGAACATATAAAAAATCTTATCTATCTAAGGAATAGATTCTGAAAATAATAACAAAAAAATCCAAGGCAACTCAAAAGAAATAAGTTGCTTCCTTTGCCTGGAAGGATCTTAGAGCCTCCTCAGTACCTCACACCAATTTTACATTCAGAGTCAAGTCTTTGCCTATGGATAGATTAAAGCAAATAAATTAATAAATAAAATACCCGCAACTCCTCAAAGGCATTTCTGATTCTAAAGCCCTTTTTAAGGCCTTCAGTAACCACTCCACATTATCAGCACAAGCAACTTGGCAGAACAGGTAGTTGCTAAGGCAGCCAAATACAAAGAATAGCAGAGAACTGCAAAACCAACTTTGTTGCAGTCACAGCTTCTGCAAAGATAAGAACAGAAGGTGGCATTTGATTTCATTATTTTTTATTTAGGCTACCACAATCATTACAAAGATACGGAAAAATTAGGTGAGCCTACTTTTACATTGCAGCTTGAACAGTTTTAATAGCTTTATAAATAGTGTATTTATGTTAAAGTAATAGCAGGTTTTTGAGATGTCTTGTCAACTCTATACTGCTGCTTGGACCCTAGTTCTACTCCTTACTAAGCTATGTGCAGAAGACAGAATTTTCTCAGTAAACTGTGTGTGCCTGTTCTCAAAGACGTGTCTTTCCGTAGCTGTAGCTTTCTGACACATAGCAATTCTTTATTCTGAGAATTATTAATTTGCTTGCCGCTTCTTCTGAATAATAGGCAGTGAAATAATATGGAAATAGGTGCTAGTTGATAGTTTTTACAGAAGAAACCAAGAGTTGCCCTGTTTCTGTCCTGAGAACCGCATTTCCTGCATAATGATCCATAATAATCTGCCAGTCCTGGACCTTCAAAACTTTGTCATTTCCCCACATACAAAGTTTTCTCGAAATTATAAACTGTGATGTCTTCTAAGCCCCTTTCTAATCTAAGACAGTTATTCCTCAGGAATTCTGCACAAACACTAAGTCATAACATTTGCTTCTCAAAGCTCTGTTGGCTTTTTTTAAAAAAAAGCAAAAGTAAACTGTCTGATCCACAAAAAGCCCATTTAAGTTTCAGAAGCATTAGTTCTGCTTCTCTTAGATGTACATAGTGTAGCACTCCGTGGATTTTTATTGTTTAAAATTTCAAAATAACCTCCATGCAACACTTAAAACACCTTTTTTTTTCTCTCCCATGAAATTTAGAACATACAGAACATTTAATGTTTGAAGGTTTTCACTTTTCAACATCAAATTTCACTAGAAAGCTCTCTACTAAACTGTTATATCTTCTAAAACTGTAAGTAAATTTTGATAGATCTGTCTTTCAATTTCTTTAATCATCTGAACATGCTTTTCCAAGGAAGCTGCAAGAAGGGCAGAAATTAATCTCGATGTTATCTCAGCTTGGCATTTTACACTGTGAGGAATACTACACCTATGCAGAAAAACATTCTTGTCTGTTTCCAAAAGTCTACCAGGAAGTTCCACAATTTTAGTGATGTAGGAGAACAATTTTAGCAATTTCCATTAACAAGCAACCTCATGTTTGCAAAATTAAAATAATTTAAAAAAATCATAGTACTACTACAGTGTGCATGAGTTCACAGAATTATACTATTCATTAGTAACTGGAAAATTCTGCCTGTAATGAATGTATACATCTTTTCTTTTTTTTTTTTTTTTTTTTGTAAAAGCTTACGACTATAAACAGGTTATCGAGTCTGACAATCAATAATAAATTTGCTCATATCATACTGAAAACTGAAGAAACTAAAAATTAAGAAACTAAGTATTTAAAAAAGAAGAGCTTATGTTCACTTTGTTATATAAATTCATGAATATACCAAAATGAGGAATTCTTAATTCTGTGAACAGACTCATGTAATAGTATGCGTAGTATTCACAACAGTTTTAAGAAGTCATCAACTTTACTGCTTTTAGATTGCATCAGGGTTTTCAGCTGCCCAGGTGTGTTTATATTGTGCAATTTTTAAGCAATTCAATCCCCACTAAAGTGATTGTTCCAGCAAAGATGTTGTCAGAAGATTTTAAAAGTGTTCCATTGTATAACAAGATTTTAACTTTTTTTACTTATGTGCAATCATTTCTTCTCATTGTGATAGATGCTGTGAGTATATACAACTCTGCCAATAATCTTTGTTCAAAGGTTTCCAAGGCAAAGAGGTTAAGATCTGTATTGACCCTGTGAACAAAGCATCAGCTAGTTTGTGGGGAGAAAACTCAGTAGGATATACTTATTTTTAATAATTGAATCATAGTAACTGTAATGTGTCTTGGAATTACGATCTGAGATCAGAGAGACAGTAACCCTTTGGGTTACATTCAGGGAATTTCCAAAACAGAAGGCAGCAACAAGGAAGGAGACTCAAACACATTTTAGAAGGCAGCAGTGAATCTGGGAACACTGGCAGAGCAGAAAACCCCAGGAACTGTTTTAAAAATGGAGAACAAATGCAGATGCAGGACCCAGAAGTTTGATATCGACTATTTCAGAAAGGCATGTGACCCATTAAAAGCAAAGAGATCACCCATATTATTTTTTAAAACCAGATACACTTAATGTAGAGCATTTAGCATAAGGCATGATGTTGCCACGAAGAACATCAGGAAGAGCTCGAGTATGAAGGCAGTAATACCTAGCTGCTTGAAGAGATCGGGACAGCTGATACATTTGAAGAGATGCTGTCCACCTCAGCACTGTTGGAACATTAGACAGTAGTTTCTTGTGCAAGGATTGTCTGTTACTTTATGGCTGTACAGTGATTAATAGGATAAGTCTTTGGGAATTTACACAGTAGAAATAACCCTTACACTTCATATTGTAGTAGTGCTTCTATTATCATGGAAGTGTGCAACTTTCATTAGTGATCTGTTAATATAGGGATTTTTGGCTGTCTGCTTGTTTTTCCTTACATTCAGAAATGCTTTGTAAATTGTACTACATTAACTGAAGTAAATTTGAGTATGAGGTACACAGGTCATCAGCAGTATTTGGTTTATGAGCTTTATTATTTGGCTGAGTAAGTAATTCAAGACATCCAAGGCAATCAATCTTATGTTCTGTCCAGCTTCAGGAGAGAAAGCTATTTCCTGGAGGGATTCTGTGAATAGTTAACTTTTTTTGTTCCCTTAAACATACTAATATAAATCCTATATATTTCTCTCCTCAGTAAACATGCAATGCCAGTTGTGAAAAGGAAGAGGTCAATAAAACCATGAGTAATGACAGCGGATTTCTTCCCTAGTTGGAAAAAGTAAATATTTTTATGGTTCTTCCAGTATAGAAGAAAAAAAAAAGATCCAACCATTAAAGACTAGTAGGAGAAACATTGGAACAGGCTGCCTAGAGAGGTGACAGAATCACCGACCCTGGAGGTGTTTAAAAAATGCGTGGATGGCATGCTTAGCAAGATGATTTAGTGGTGGACATGGCAGTCCTGGGTTAACAGTTGGAATTGATGATCTTACAAGGTCTTTTCCAACCTAAATGATTCTATGAAGAAAATCAACCTACTAAAGGACTTCGAGAAGATGTAGCCTGAGAAACAAAGGTTAAAGCTTTTGTGGTACAGTCTGAACTGAAGAGCAAAATGTGAGACTTCATATACTAGGTTAATTCATTAACATGTTTGTGCAAAGGAAAAGCAAAATAAAAACCCTAACCCAACACACTAGCCAGAAAACATCTATCTGTTGCAGAGAAGAGCATATGGAAGAAGGGGTAAGAATCACTTTCATCAGTCTGTTCGTTTGGATAAGCTGGCAATACAATAGCTGACATCCTTTGGTGGGTAACAGAGCAAGTTTAACTAAAGAAAAGCTGAAAAAACAATATGCATGAAAAGACTAACTTCTAAAAGAAATATTGAAGGGTCAGGGGAATCAAGTAATATTACAGTAAATTACTTAGCACTCAAATTTTAGCATTTATTATGAAGTCCACTATTTTGAGTATCCCACAAAATATCTGTTGGTAGCTATCCTTCAGAGGTCAGGAGATGAAACAGATGAGAGCAGTAACATCCAAGGTATACAGGAGAAAAGTCTGGAATAGAACGGTGAGAGCCAGAAGATAGCACTACAACCTTCAAAACCGAAGACAAACAAAAGTAATCAATGCTTAACAAGGTCTTAATATGCGTCCAAAAAAGATCATCTGGGAGTCTGTCAGAAGTACCATGGTCTATACACCTCAGTCAAATATTAGCACTCATACAACTGTAAGAAAATTATATTTAAAAGAGAGAAAAAAAAAAAAGAAAAAGTACTAAAGGCCTGTAAGTTAAGAAGTTGATTATATAACTTTTTACATATTGATAACTAGAAGTCAGGTATACTCTCAGTTCAGGAATCTCTTGTTCCACAGACCTTTATATAAATAAAGAAATGCACATTTTAGCTACTCAGCAGGAATTTGTGTCATAATACTAATCAAGAGTTGATAAGTTAAATAGAATATGTTCAGTTTTGGAGAAGATTAATGCATTGCAAGTAGTGCAAGGCTCTCCTGAAGAGAGAGAAAAATCATCTTTACCTAAAATGATTCTTCACTTGTCTGATTGGGTTTGTGATGTTTTTCTCATTTTACCTGGTATTTTCTTAGTAGCATCAGTCACATTCAGTGGTATAAAGTGCTGTCCCCTATTGTCAGCAAAGAGGTTCTTTGAAAATAATATAGATTTTAGTTCTCACATTTTAGAATGGCATTAAGTTGCTTGATATTCTGACTTTGACCAGAGGCTAAATTTAGAGATGAGGAAAGCCCTCTATCTTGTGTAGCATGAACTGCATTGCAAATATTTCTTACAACAGTAACAAAGAACATTTGAGTGAGTTTGTACACCGTGCTTAGTATTTAATGAAACGATCTGATAAGTTGCTTTTCAAGTTCTCTCTCACACAGGTGGCAAATAACTGTCCTATCTTAACTGACTAAAAAAAATACAGAAAAAAGATTATCTTTGTAATAGTGATCTACTATAGAACAGACACAATTTCAACTTCATCATTAGATATGCTCTAAATTATTCACCTGTGATGGTGGAAAACCACATTTCATCAATGTATTTCTCCTCACACTCAAATGGATTTTATTTAAAATAGAAAAAGAATCCCCAGTTCATGACTTTTTTTCCTCTTTAAGTCATAAATCCACAAGATTTTTTTTTTTAAAGTAGGGCATAATAAGGAAGCCGATGAAGCATTTCCCGGAGTTATAAAGTTGGTACTTTACGTAGCCGTTTCCATCTATAACAGGTTTTTCTCTAGAAAACCCGTGGCGGCAGCAATAGTTACCTCCTACCATTGGAGGGAGCCAACAGCACTTGTACAGAAATTTTCTTTCCTAAGCCTCTGTTTGGAAGAAGTCAACTTTTTCAGCACTGCGGTAGTGGCATTGTATACTGAAAAGCTGCAGCACTCTCCACTTTTCATAATAAAAATGATTTCTAAAAAGTAATGGCGTATTCCTTATGATACAGTCTAGTTACCCTTACTTAGAAGTATTAAAGAACATGCTTTAAGCTTAGAGCAAGCTATATTGGTGCTTATTTTGGAGATTTTATAAAGACAGGAGGTTTACTTTATCATATATGCTTTTTATTTTTTTAAAGACAGACAAAAAATCACGTTAAATATGAACTAAATATTTTTAAAAGTTTTTAAATAAAACCACATTCTTTCTAGTTCACGATCTCATTTAACTCTACAGTTAAAAGAGAGTAGTAGTACAAAGAAAGTAATATAGAAAAATGTTGTATTGTATTTGGATTTTTTAAATGTTGTTTTGCTTGTGCACCAAGATGTTGTATGAACCAAGATTTTACTTTTGTATTGTTATCCAGAGACAGGGAACAAGATACAACAGTATAGGCTGTACCTTCAAATAAGACACTAGGTTCTGAACTGTAGCAAATAAGATGAATTGAGGACCCACGGTGGCCATACCCAAGATTGAGATATGTTTTCTTAATTTTTGTCTTAAAGTGGAATTTCACTTACATCTAACTGCCACATAGGTAAAGAAGACCAAGAAAATAAGTTAACGTAAGAACCCACCAAAGCTTTGCTCTAAATGAAATTAGAGTTGAACATATTGAGTTAAACAGTTAGGACCAGAAAGGAAAAAGAAGTTAATCTAGCTTGTGAATATTATACTCTGTGACTCAAAATAACTGTGTGTGACTTTCACAGCCTTTTTCAGTTTTAAAGTGCTTTCCATTCACAGAAGGTTAGAATGTAGCCTGGCCTGTGCTTACATATAAAGAAATAAGGAAAAACAAGAAGCTTCTCTAAGGTTTCTTGGCATATTGTAAAAGCACAAAAGTATGGGAAATTGCTAGAGATATTTACCCTCTCTTGCCTCTGTCCCAAGGTAACTTGGGATGATATGCCTAAAACAACAGACATGATATAGCCTCATCATAATTCCAGCACAATCTGAACTACCTTAATTTATAGCCCATGTCACCAAGTTAGCACTACAGCAACATTACAAAGTCACAAATGACTCAGACTGGGATTACCTCAGCCAAAATCCCTCTGTTCTGGAAGTTCTTTTTCTCCTTGCTGAATAGACCCATTGAACTTCTGAGCTGACTGCATCAGCTTCCCTGAAAATCAGACCTGCCCAGACATTATGCTTATTTCATTAGTTTTGTACATTTCTTTGTGCTTGAAAAATCGCAGGTATTCTAATTTGTAAAAGGAGTAACAGCTGACACTTTTGGTTGCAATTGTTTGTGATTCCAGAATTATCAATGTAGTCTATAGTAGAGAGCTTCACTGCAATCACATGACAACTATTCTTTTGTAGCATTCCAGGCTTAATGGTATAAACTGGATGTGTGGGTTTCTTCTATATATTAAGACACCACTATGTTCTAAGAAGCTAAAATACTAGTTGGTGTGCCTAACTATCCAGCAAAGTATTTTGTGTCTTCTCACAGAAGACATCTGTGAGAATAGATGGTTGCTGTCCTTGATATGCTTAAAGATAGGCAACATGCAAACTACAAACACATGCAAGAGTGTATGATGCTGTCTCTGCTTTTCATCAGGTCTAACTCTTTCAAAATGTCCTGGTTTAAAGATGTAGCCCAAATAGGAAGATTTAGCAAAGGAAGTTTAGGACTGTAAATTTTCAGGTGTCATATTCTCAGCACTCAAGCCATCTCATTTAAAAAAAAATATATCTTAGCATCACAGAATAATTCAAGTTGGAAGGAATGTCAGGAGGTGTCACCTCCAACCTCCTGCTCACAGCAGGGTGACCTTTGAGGCTGACCAAATTGCTCGGGGCTTTATCTTGAAAACCCAAAAGGATAAAGAATGCACAAGCTCTCCTTGCTACACTCCTTGGCTGTACCCAAAGTGAGAAGGCTTTTCCTTCTATCCTGTCTGAATACCTGTTGTTTCAGTTCTTGTCTGCGTGCACTATGTAGAAACATATCTATGCTTGTGCCTGTAGAGCTAAATAGTCACTGAAAATACATAATGAAAATGTTAAAATGTGACAGTTCTTAATAAAAATATCAGATTGCCATAAATTGTTACCTTCCTAAAATCTGCACTGGTGGGGACTGAGCTGGTCTTTGGAGTTTTTGATTGGTTGGTTGGTTTTGTTTTGGGGTTTTTCTGTTTGGTTCTTTTGGGGTTTTTTTTGCTTAATTTATCTGTAACAATTAAGAATTTTTGACAGGTTATTGAAACTGGTATTGATTCTGTAGTTTTATAGTGAAATAGAACTTGTCACTGGATTATAAAGTAGCCTTATGTAGGTTAATAACATTAATGTTGACTTAATCAGCCCTTCACTTCCTCTAAGAGGCATGTGCTTCTCTCTGCTATGAACTTGGCTACAATACTGCAAATTAATGTGTAGTCATCATAGTGCTATGATTTATTTTTCCTCCAAGATCACATATATGTGATTATGTCACACATTTATCAGCTGAAGAATGAAGAAGGGTTTGAAGGGTTATGAAACCTCAGGTTTCCTAAGATGTTCCAATAAGTTTGTTTCATTTTTCATATACATGTGTTTTAAGCTTTTCAAATTAAATAACACAGGCTAAATTCACTTAAACACAAAGCGTATATAGTCACAGTTACGCTGAAGAAAGATATTCTTGAGTTGTTGTTGCATGCTATCACTCATGTTTTCCAGGATGTCTCCTGGAACCTGCATCTCTCAGAGCTACCACGCATGGACTGCCCTTTGGTCATGGTTCCTAGAAGCTTGTCTCACAAGTCAAGTCCTTAGCTCTGCATCCATCCACCTAGAAACATGGGGAAGCCTGGCTCTAGCTGCACTTTGGCTTCTAAAGACCCTTGCAACAACGCTTAGGAAATATCCTTTGGTTAAAACCAGGGTTACAAAGGGCTCCGAGAGAAGGATTTTACAACCTCAGTATAGCATGCCTGATCTGCTGCAAAGATGTTGACCTCCAAGTCCCATTAGATAGGTTTCTATAAAACTCTTGCTGTTTGTTTCCTCCAAGGACACACGGTTGAGCTCCAAAGCCCATCCCTTAGGTAGACTGGCCACAGGCTAATCCAGAGTCCTACTCTGTGTCATTCTCTGAAGTCACTTTGCAGAATTCTGTAGAGTTGGGGTAGTTGAAAAGGAGTTTTAGATGGATTTAAACTAACCTTGTAAAACTTCAAATGAAACCGGAGAAGTAGCATTTCCTGAGTTCTTTTGATAGCAAAATATGATAATTGACTGGGGGTTTTTGTCCCCATTTAACATCGTAAAATAAGAAAATAATTACTGTAATGCAAATTTTAAATTGGGAGGTGGGGGGTGTTTTGTTTTGTTTTTTTCTTTTGTCAGTGGTTCTAAAAGTTCAAGATAATTTCAGAGTGGCCAAAAGCCACAGAGTAACTCTAAACAGGGAGATGCATCCCGTTACATGCTGTCCAACACTGCATATTCAAGCAGCTAAGAGAAAAAATACTGTTTGTATGATCAGCCGTACCTCGTCAATTGAATATTAAATATAAACATATTATATAAATGTTGTAAACAGAATAATACAATTAGACTGCAATTGTATTCTCTCTCTAGAGAGAGATATGTATATATCTAGAAGTGAGACCTTTGTCAAAACTAAAGCACACTAAAACTTTTTAAAGAGAAAGTTGGTACCTGGAAATACGATAAGGCAGAAAACATCAGATAATCCATTAGTTTTGAACAGTTTTCCGTTGTCTTGAAAAGCTACTCAAACATTTCAGAATTTTAGCATTGCCTTCCATTAAGGAGGGATAGTTATTGTAGTAAGACTTAACAGATAGCAACTATCTGTTAATAGTAATAGCTGTAGTCTCAATGTTTCTGAGTCTCCAGGAAAAAAAAAAGGAAAAAGAAAAAAAATGTGCTTTACTGGGACGTGATAAGAACGAACAGCATTTGCTGTCGTTGACTTAAACTGAGTGAGACACTTTTAAAAATTAAGTAACCAGATCCTCTGGAGGCAATCATTTTTTCATCTTGGAAGAAGTGACGAGGTTGTAAGCTCTTGTCAGGAAAAATGTTAAAGACCAAATGGTTAGTTTCCACTGTTGCTGGTCGGGAGTGCTTTAATGCTTGCCAGTGGCAAGTCTGTTAGCAATATGCACACTTGGAACTGTGAAATTTCCTTCACACCACTTTCATTGTAGTAGTGCAAAACACTGCACACTGTTTACCAGAGCTGCAATCTACCTTTGTGATAAATTTCATGAATTGATTTCCTCTCCCTGATACTCGGGCCAATACGGGAAGAGCTTATGCTTATTTACTTTACATTATTCCTGATCCTTCTCAGATCTCACACATCTCAAGAGCTTCTTGTAATTCTTAACTATGATCATCATGTTGATCAGTTCAGTACATCTTTTATAAGACTACTAATCCGTAAAGATGATACAAAGAGCTAGTATCACCGGTTTCTAACAAAATCTGAGTTTTAATTTCAATAGATAGTATGCCAAATATTACTAATTTTCAACACAACCCTTCAGGTTGCATTGAAGTCTGAAGTATCAGATCTGATACTTGACTATGAAACGTTCTGTTTCTATCCATTTTGAATTAAAATTCCCCTTGTCAAACAGGAGGAAATTATTAAATTGCTGTAGAGTCTCCAGGAGAAGTAGCTTTGCCTGCAGAACAAGTATTTTTCCTAATAATTTATGTCTGCAAGTGTCATAGTCTCATTGACATAACAGTATCTTGCCACAAAACATTACAAAACTGTATTTATATTTGATTGTCAGATATTAATCATAGCTAGGAGAAAAGGGGGTTGTTATTCTATGATATTTAGCGTATGGAACAGTAAACACCACAGGTAAGTCTGCACCCCATACTTGCTATAGAAAGAATCATGCAAAGCAGAAAAAGCAATTTGAATTTAAGCTTTCTTGTTCCAAATATTTCATAATCTGAATGGGGTTTTTTAGGTTTGGGGTTTGGTTTTTTTCTGGTCTATGAACTATCAAGCTCCACAAAGAGCACATAAGATAAGTTGTGCCGTACAGTAAAAGTAGTGCAGCTATCCTTCACTATGTTAGAATTACATATTTAGGCAACCCAACTTTTCTGTTCTACTGTTTTTTTCATATGGCACATGAAAAGCTCCTACAAGGCACTCCATAAGAATTTTCTAAAACCATGAGAATCTTCAGGATAAAGACCATGATCTGCTTGTTGTTTCTGCAGCAAACCCCACTTTCTGAATGAAGCTTGGTGTAGTACTACATACCGTTTTTTTTCTTTGAACACAAAAAGTTTTCCAACCACAGTCGTAAAGAAAAAAAGGCAAAACCCGGCTCACGTGATCAGTGACTACTGTCAGTGACTACTATGAATGACCCAGTATCTCCACATAGCATCTTGATCATTTGAGCTACACCTATTCTTATTCTTCTTTTTTTTACTTTACATGAGATAGGGAACATGTGTGTGTGTGTGTGTATGTGTGTGAGTGCACACAGTCTTCCAATCAGGTAGGTTAACAGACAACCAATAGTAAGAACGAAAATTGAAATTTAGGCAAGTGATCTACCATGGACCAGGATTATCATCTGGTACAGGAATTTTCTGCAACAAAGTTCCATTATTCTGTAGCAGAACAAGACTGCAGCACAACACTAATAGATTATAATGGTTATTTTTCTGCATGTGGGACAAAACACATTTTCTGTTTGGTGAGATACAATAAAGCTGTGTTGGAGGAAAATCATCATTGGATATTCATCTCGTTTTCTGAAAAAGTTTACAGTCAGATTTATTATCTTTTTCCAGAAAGGATTACATTCACTATCTAATGTCTGAACAGATTGAAACTGTGAAGTTTTGTTTCACTTCACAAAAAGTATCAGCATGGTTCCTGTTGTTTTCAAGATAGGTAGCAAGAAAGGCTAAAAAAAGCCCAACCACCACCATCAAACAAACAAAAAGACATAGCTAAGAAAGACTTAAAAAACCCTGTAGACCAATGGTTTGGAAAACAAACAAGAAACCTAATCTCGATGAGTAAGGTTGTGTAAACACATTTGACCTTACATAAAGGAAACAATTGAGGTAAGCGTTGATTTACAAAGTGCTGTATGGTTTTGGAATGCATAACCTCACATCAAACATAGTCTGGTATATCTTTGAGAGGTCTTTGGAATGTCTCTGAAGGGATGCACCTTATAAATGTGGACTACTCTGAAAGTTCAAGACTGGCCATCATTTCAGGTGTAGAATGACGTCTTAAAGCTATCTTGTAAGCCTAAAGTAGGCAGTCTATATTCAGTTAGTTTCCCCTCTCTACACCCTGAGTCTAATATTTTAGAGCTGTGTGTAGTGAAGAAAAGCTTTGAAGTCCAATGTACCTGGTTTTCTAACATTATGTGATATTTCAAGACATTTTGAAAATGTTAATTAAATCCTAATGTCTTCGTTTTTTTTTAAAAAAAGTCAATACAACTATCAACAAAGGCAATGTTAGCAAGCCAAAGACCAATTGCTATAATCTATTCCTTGAATATTAGATGACAACACACTGTGGTTATAGGAAGGCATACAAGCTTTGGGCAAATGGTTTTTTTAATAATTTAAAGATTTTTTCAAATTACTATATCCATGTGGTACCTCTGAGTATATAAATTAAAAAAAAAAGTAAGATAATGAAAACACGCTTAACTTACAATGCTATTTCTCAGAGTGAATCTCTCTTTTGAAAGAACCCATTCAAAGCAAAAAAAGAAATTTAATCAAGGGTGGGTTTTTTGTCAAATTATTACTTTCCCCCAAGACATTTAATTTTAACTGTGTAATAGTGTGCTTAATAACAAGAACTGGGTTTTAATGAAAATCTTGTCAGAAAAAAGGCTTTAAGGAGGATCTTCGAGTTCTTTTTAATACCAAATATAGATATAGCATGTAATGCAGTTGTACTTTCTAGCCCTTAGCAAAAGGATGTTACTACACTGTTGCTCATTTTCTTTCCATAAAATAATTTTTCATTTGAAAGATTCACACTGCTGTGCTTGTAAGAATTCTCTTATCCAGCTATAGAAAAAAGTCATTGCCTTACTACATATAACCAAGAAGTTCTAGGTGAGTTTCACTTGTTATTTCTCATGGTGTCCGATACCTTCTCCCCACTTTCCTGCACATATGTCACAGTTATTTTCCATGGAGCGTAAGAATCTCTGTTGCTACATAAGCATTAGCAGAAAAATCCTTAGAAAAACGCCATTTGAAGGTATTATAGCATTAAGTGGCTTAGGTGTTGGGATTCTATGGTAATGGAACAGGCTGAGAACCTATTCAGAATAAAGGAAAATACTTAATGCATCCTATGTACTGGGGCGGGGGGAGATGCAGGGTGGGAGGCCAACAATTTATCCCAGTTGCAATTGTAAGAGCTACACAGGAAGAATCTTTCCATACCACAACACTGCTGGAAAATCAAGCAGCTGGTTCAAGTCAGGGTTTGGTAGAACACAAAGGGACACAGAATCAGTGTCACTTTCCATCATGCTCTGAAACTGGACATAAGGAGAGATGAGCTGGAGGCCGTGACACCGGCTGATCCAGAGTTAAGCTCCACAGCTTATGCAGATGGACTTTCACAACTGGCTAGACAAGCTTGAATGAATGATGATACTCTTTGCTACCTTACAGATTTGCTGTACTCAACTTGGATTTACAAAAACTGCCATGAAGACAGAGCACTTGTAACTGAGCAAACAGACAATACGTAAGTATTGAAAAGCAATAGTGGTGGAGCTGAGAACAAGTCAATTTTCCTGTGTGTTTAGGAAACTTGATCAGTGTTGACAGTTCTATCAGGGATGAGATAAAAAGGAGATAAGCCTCAGGCACAAGTATGCACACACAAAAAAGATGAAATAATGGACTGATAAAAACATTATGTTTAGTACTGAAGTACAACTTTTTCAAAGTAACCTGCCAAGAGGATTTTGCTTTGTGCTCAAACCTTAAAAAATTTCGTAAAAGCCAAATATATATCAGCTCTTCCCTTCTGCCCTTTTTTGCTTTCCACATTCTCAATTTTGTAATGCCAAGTATGTTTTAAAACAAGCGGGAAAATATTTTCTAAAAAGAGGAAAAAATAGATAGCCTACATACACTATTTTCCTGTGTTTCTATGCTTTCTGTTCCTTCTTCTCACACTATTAAAAACAACAAAAATAAAAACCACCCCAAAACCTACCCCAAACCACCAAGACTTGTATTTACTGATTCTAGAAGCATGGAGAAAGTCCAGAAAATTTACATATGGATTACTTCTCATACTTATCTGTGATTAAGTGTGGATGGAAGATAGCATAACTTAATGGCAAGAGCTCTGTAGACTGAAAACATTCAGTAAAAACACTTATCCTCCCCGACAAAAAATTCTCTGAGAGGAAGACTAACTCCAGCGTCTACATTTCTACACCATTAGTACACATCCCTTAAAGCTGGGAAGTTAAAAAATAATAGTGAAAATGATCAGATACTTCAACGTACCTTTAAGGTAGATTTATTTATATAAAAGAATATACAGGTTCTGGCTTTTCCTCTCTCTGTAATTTTCTTCAGTTTTCCTTCATTGGATACCCCCTTCATTCCATCCTGATTCCCAGCCTCAAGTCACTTATGTCTTTTACACAGACCTTGCTGGTTCCCCAGTCTGGATTCACCGATAGTTTTAATAATTAATAAATGAGCTATTCTTCTAACTCACTTTAAATGAATGAGACAAGAAAAATCATTTGCCTGAAGGAGAACATGGTGCTTCAAAAATTTTATGTCTGAAGTACAGATAGAACAGATTTTACTCGTGAAAAAATATGTTTTTCAATGTGCTAGGTTTTAACATTATGTGACAGAACCAATCTGTGATAATGTTGACTGTTTACCTGCCAACAACAATCTTGATGTAAGCTCTACATCTCTTTCCTGTGAAAATATGACTGATACCTTTAAAAAGTCAGGTGCTTCAGATAGTTTATTATTTGGTGTGATTTAACAGCAAGTACAGACCATCCCAGCTCGTGCTAATATGGCAACTAGTCCCCAGGCTCCTATCCTGTAAATGTGTACTTAACCCTGTCACAACGGGCCTTTGACAAGGAGTGTGGTATATGAGATCTATAATATTTTAACATTGTGTTCACATTACTATTTACTTAATATTTCATTGGCTGGGAACTGTTGTATGTTTATGGTAAGTACCTTTACCTACATACAGTAGGAATCCAGGTAAACAGCTGTAGTGTCTGAAGAGCTGTTGCTGTCAAGCACACTTGCACTGAAGTCATTACACGTTCTTCTCTTTCCCAATCTCAATGATGATTCCAAGGGGCCGCATATATGAAAGCCCTGTATATTTCAAGCAGTATATGCCAACATGTTTCAGATATTAAAACTCTCGGTTTATTCTGAAAACATGAAATGTGGACATTTAAAAGAGAGATACAGGAAAAAATAGAATATAAATGCTTTTTTATAGAAAAATCTATAGAACTCTTGTGCCGAATAGTTCCATTATATCAGTGCAAGATTTCTATAGATTTTCTCTGCTTGTCTTCATTGCTTGATGGAAAATCCCTGCGCGTAGATACTTAAATGCCACACAGTGTCTGATTTGAAATGTTATCAGTAAGCACAGTGCAGCCAACACTGAATTACTGCATCTTTACTATCAAGATACCAGATGATACTGTCATTCACTGTGCACTCAAATTATTCAAGCCCGTTGAATATCGTATTTCCCATTTGCAATATGCCCCTTGTGATTGTACTACCATTTCAGTATTTATTTGCCCTATTTCTACATATCCTGGCACATTACATTAAAAATGACAATTGCTGTGTCTCAGTTCTCTACGTCATTCTCTGACATCCTGAAACATCCTACCAAAATAAATCATAATTCTCTGCTGAATAAATAATTCATGTATGCATTCTGTAGATTTGGTATCAAACTAGAAAGATCAAGGGAATCAGATTCCTCTTTTGTCAAAATATCTAAATGCACGTTACTGTGCAAGCAGCATCTGATACAAGGACAAGACCTCAGAAATACATAAGTAATATGTAATTTACAGTGTACGTAAACCTTATGTTTTTAAAGAAGCATCAGTACTCTACATTCTTCAGCTCTGTAGCTTCTATAATCATAAAAGCTACATACACCAATGTAAACCTAATTTGTGGTATCCTTAATACTTATTAGAGCTTGTATCTAGGAATTTATTTTACATAGTGACACTGAAAAGATTATTGTATATTCCCTGAGAAAAATAAACTATATGTATTTATAAAGATTTAATAACAATGAGAGAGAGAATTTTGTGGTGCTACTTAAGGTTTTCCAGAACAGCAAAACAAAAAATATTTTTGAAACTGCTAAAAACCCCCAGGAGCGATGTGAAAACATCTCAAACCAAGTAGCTAATAATAAAGCTTATACCAAACTAATCTCCCTGCAGCTCATCTTCCTGCACGTGCTTTAGGATGGCCATTCTGTCCCATTAGTTGGTTAGCTCTACATCTCAGTTAACTCTAGGACACTGTACACAAGGTTCAGTCTTCCTTTATACTTCTGCAATTGCACTTGTCATAAAAACAGCTTTCCACAAGTTTACCTCATTACCGTATTCAATACTGTGCTCATTGTAGTTCCTGCATATAATCACATATCTGTTGGGAGATGGCCCAGTCAGAGCAATTGTCTCGAAACAAAAAAAAAAAACAACACAAAAACAAACAGAAATAAAATAGAAAGCATTAATCCTAAAAATGCTCTGCATCTGTATATAATTGTAGAGGAATGAAGCTGGGTTAATTAATATTGATAACATACAGCTGTGGGCTGGCTTCAGGGGCAGTGAGTTGGCTGATGTAGATAAGGTGCAGCTGTGGCTGGTTCTGTTAAGCAGTTGGGTAGCCAAGGAAGAGAGAGAACAAGCACCCTGGTTGAGGTGAGACTAGGAAAAGACAGCAGAGGGACTGGTATGAAGATATGCTGGTATGTGGTGGTAAAAGACCTTGTTGCAGCTTGATAGTTTTGAAAGTGCTGTGACATATAATCATATATCAAATATGTGAAATGATTTAATGTATAGATCTTAAAAATATTCCTAGAGAATAAGGATTTACTTGGAACTGAGTTGTAGAAGTTTTAACAGATAATGTTGAAAAGGCGAAGAATTGAAAATTGATTTCCATGGCATAGCCTGTACACCAGTAATGCCTTACATTTTCCTTGAATTTAGAGCTACTGCCAGTTCATCACTCAGTAAAAGAAGCAGAAAGCAATCATGACATACCCTCTATTGATAAATTTCATTCCAGACTCAACTACAATACCAGACTATCCCATCACATACCAACATCCACAGACATAAATTATGTCATTACATTACATCATTCTACATGTATCTAATACAAAATTACCATACACTTCTAAAACCTGAAGGGCCAGTAAGGCACTATCACCTATTTATAGGAAAAGATTTGCTGTAGCCTTGTGAAAATCCAGCCCCCTAGAGCACAATAATTGTGTACTAGAGATGTTGCATCCTAGCTCTGATATTATATACCCTGGTGTTGCAGCACAATCAAACTAGTAGACTGCAACAAGGCTTTACCTTTGGTCAGATTCTACTGTCTGTGCTGTAGCTCCTTCCTCCACAGGCCAGACCACACTGCTCCCCCATCCAGCCACCTCTGCCCCCATCCTCAGGGCTATTTAACCACTTAGCAGAATGAGCTACAGCTGCACATCGTCCATGTCAATCAACCCACTGCCTCTGAGGCAAGGCCACAGCTGCATGTTATCAATGTTAATCATCCCACTGCCTTCAGTCCTCTACACCTTGGTAATGTAAACTACATGAGTCCACATGACCGGATAGGGTGCATGTGAACACATTAAGAGAGCTCATTAATGTTATTGTCACACTTTTCTCCATCATTTTTGCAAGGTCACAGTGATGGGGACTCCTGAGAATGGGGGAAGGACAAACTTTATGCCTGTCTTGGAGAACGGCAAAAAAGATGATGCAGGGATCTACAGGTGGATCAGCCTTGCCTTAGTCCCCTGGATATTTACATATCCATGTATGTAAATAAGTGATGGTTCAGAACAGCTAACATGGATTTACCAAGGTCAAATGTTGCCTAACGCCTGTGATGAGACAAGTGGTTTACGGATAAAGGACATGCAACATATATAGTTCACCATTACAATAGTGAGGTCTTTGCCAGTCTTCCATGCTATCTTTATAGCCAAATTGGTGAGATGCAGTTGATTTGGATGTTAACGTCATGAAAAGAATAAATAAGTAAATGTTTTAAGAAACAAGCAGGACAAAAGAAGCAAAAAACCCCAGTACCAGCTGTCTGGAGAATATATTTTGGAGAAAATTATTTCTTTATATTTAGTTGCATTTGGTCTATGTTTGGGCAATATTCTTCAATACAATGAAATCTTAACTGCCTCCCCAGCAACAGCTATAAGTGTCTTGTCATTCTTCTATCACTTTTATCTGTTCTGCCTGTTTCTAAAGTTTTAATATAGAAAAATTAATTTATGAAATGTACTTTTACAAATGTTATTTGTATTTTAATATTAGAAACTGTACGACTGTGTTTTCTGAACACTTCTCAACACAACATATAATCAATACACAAAAGAGATTTCACTCAAGAAACCTTTGAGTCTTTATTCATAAATTATTTTCCTAGATGCTTGACTATTGAAATGTCAAAGTCTTCAGCTTAAATATATACCTCAGTTAAAAAATTATGTAAAATAGCACCAGCCAAGTACTTCAGATTAGCCTCTTAATCAGTTAAGTATATGATACTGTCAGAGAGAAACATCTGAAAATTCAACTATTATAGTATTCTAGTTGCTTTTTAAATAACTCAGAGTTAAAAGCTTGAATAAAGAAACCAGTCTGTAAGAATGAAACCCAAATCTTAAAAAATAGAGCTGAATTAGCAAAATACACTCGAACGATAAACCTTATAGCTGGTCAGTTAACAAAACGCTTAATCTCATTACCAAGTTACTACACAGAACAAACCATTTTGAAAAGCAGTACCGGTAAGTGATATATGTTGATCAATCAGCAAGCTATGAAATCAAATCATAAAGCTGTAAGAAACACAAGCTACTTCAGTAGAAAGTTCTACCACAGAAAAGGAAAAAACCCCACTCCCTTAGCTAAAAGCATGGTAACCTATGATAAGTTTCATTTAAAATGGCATTTGACATCTTTCTACAGTTTCAAACATCCACCAGAAAAATAGTAAAAATAAGCTTGATTATTAAAACATACAACCATATAAGAAAACTGGAATATGTACTACAACCTGGCATTACAGAGGCTGTTCTAAACAAAATTGCTGGTTGGTCTTTCAAACTCAAGGTAAGTAAAGAGGCCTGTTTTAAAGCCACTCAGCATTTTCAGGTCTCACTGATAAGCTGTAATTAAAGTGATCTGAAAAGTCTGTCCATTTCATTCTTGACCTTCAGAAAAGGAAAAGTTAAAAAAAAAGAAAAAAAAAAGAAAAAGACAAAGCAACTCGAAGATTCTGCCCTTTTACAAGGTTAACTTGCAGGAGGGCAAAATGTATGCTCATTAAATGTGAAGACTGTAATTTGGCAGACCAATGCAAAAACATGTTCTTTAAAGTAGTCTTACATTTCATTTCTGCATGCTTGAACTGACTAGCAAGTCAATATTTGCATAGCTGTGAATGACAGAAAGTATGTGCTGGCCCAGATACACAAATAAGGAACATGAGAGGAACAGCGGGTAATTGGGGCCATAACAATAAACAGAAAAATAGGCTTCCTTGCTTTTATTGATCATGTCCTTATTGGACAAGACTTTTCTCCAAAGAAATTGTTATTTCTCAATACAAATAAGTATTACTACTCCTCTCTAGTTTTTTTCTAGTTTCAAATTCAGGAATAGTTCATCGGCTATAAGTAGGGTTAATAACGTACTGTGATATTTTTACTTTGAGTGTTGAAATTGTAAGCTTTTCCTGTGTGCTTACTACAAGACACAAATTCCTATGAAATATATTATGATATATAACAAGACAGCTATTTGTTACTGCATACTGTTATATCATTTCATGGTTGCTCAATAAATAAAAGTTGTATGCAGTATTTACCAAGAATACTACTGTTAAATCACTCTGAAACAAAAGCATTCAGATATTCATCAAGCCACAGATATGAACAAGCATGAATGTTAGTGAAGTATTATTTTAAGTTTGGGGTGATACTTTTGCCATGACTGATAAAATTAGACACCTGATTTGAAAAAACAGTTTTAATCCAGGCCTCCTGTGGTCTGAAATCATGTCCTCTTAACGTTGATACTCAATTTGTAACAGCTGCAGTTTATGATTCCACTACATAATATTCCAAAACATACCAGGAGCCTGATATAATTTGATATAATTTGCCTGCTACTTTCCTTTAGGAAAGATTACCCTGTTCCCTGGAAAAACTTTAAGAACTGTTGTTGATAGCAAGTAGTGGTGGCTGCGAATGCCTTCAGGGTATAGAAACACCTCTTCTGACAAGCATTTCCTGGCGTTAAAATTTGTTGTACCCCTTCTGTTGATCATAATCTTCAGCAAAAATGTACTCCTGTCAGAACAATCAGTAAGGGGATCATACAGCCAGTTACTGCTGTACAGCCAGAACTATGACCCTCAGGCGGTAAAAACAGCACCCACATGGTGCAGTGATGTCAAAGACTAGCTTATGGCATCCTATTGTGAACAAAATAAAGCATTATGTGGTAATAGAAGATTTTAAATTAGATCTGACATCTCCTAACTTTCCAGTTTTTCATTTTACAATTCAATTAATCTTTTGACTTTTAGTGTTGATGGTGGCATGTATTAGATACCTGGAGGAAGTCAGCTATCTATGCAAATTCAGACACATAACTCTCCTTTGCATTTGAAGCTAACTTCTAAGTTTGGTCCTGTTTGTGAAATGTAGACCTGTCTTTTATGGCATAATGGATCATATTTGATAAGAGAACAATGAAGAGAAGGAAGCAGTTAGAATCAAAACATCAGATTTGGGACTGTTCTCGTGATCCTCCGTGCAATCTTCCAGTGAGCAAGAAAAGAAGAAATGAAATAATCACATGATGTTAACTTGTTAGCAGCATCCTCTGAAAGTTTTCCTAGTTTCAAATATCCTCTGGCAATCCATATTTCACCATCAACTGTAAAAACTTTCTTAAAATGCCCAAACAAACCTGTTTTAGCAATGCTGTTCTCCACAGTAACTGCTTACAGCTCTGCTCAGTCAGCTGAACTCTTTACCACTTCTATATTTTATGCAGAACCTTATCAGCCAGACCAAGGAACAAATAAGCATCTAACCCAAAAGCTGAGGCATCAGGTGAACACAAGCCAGCAATATGCCCCTGTGGCAAAAAAAGCTGTTTGTCTATCTCTGCTCAATTATGGTTGTCAGTGTTTCTTTTGAACAGCACTGAAGTTTCTTTATATATGTCTTTATGCTGGTGTGTGCATAAAAAGGCAATGGAGAAAGGATATTATAGTCTTTGCAATACCTAAGCAGTCTAAAAACAAGTCAAAGTATGTTTGTACAAAGTATGTTTCAAAGTATGTTCTCAAAAAGATACATGAAGGCTGGAACTCTCATTTTCTAAATAATAACAGTTTACTGGAAGTACTGGTCTGTAATCTACCTCCACAGTAAGAGGAACTATAGTATTCCTTCTGACATAAGAGATTTTAGTTCTCTTGTGGTTTGGTTTAACCCCAAGGACCTTAGCCTCACTGTTCTGTCCCAGTTTATCCACTGAGAATACACTTCTGAAGCCAAATACCATTTGTTTATTAGCTGAACAGCGCTGTAATGATGATAGAAACCTGTAAAAACAAACTGGTTGCCATCCACTATGTGGGGTCATAACGTAGAAAAGTTTTTTGTGCCTTTGAATTTATGCATTAGCAAGAACTTGCAATGTTGTTTTATCTTTAACTCTTGAACTTAAATCAGCTATGTCTAGCTCTGCCTGAAGGTGAATAGCAATTGCTTAGATAATTTTTTATAATGGCTCTTACAATAAAATTTGAAATACAAATAATTTTTTTTTTAATTTATGCAGAATTAATTTCCTTAAGCTTTCCTGTGCTTCTTGGAAACCTTTTTATTCCCCCCCTCAATTATGAAGTATATACCATCTGTAAGACGGACACATCTTTTCCTGTCAGTCTTCCTCTTATCACTATAGTTGGTTTACTGAGAAACAAAATTATACTTTATGCTTGAAATAAACAGCATAAGAAGGTTTAAAAAGAAGTAGTACAGCACTTTTAAATGTAAAATTATGATTGCGAAAGCACAATGATGACAGAAAAAAAAACTTTCCTCTTCAACTCATGGTTTTGTCCAAAGGAATTAAATGATGTTGCAAGAATTAATCAGTGCAATATGCAAACTAAACCTTTTGTGCTTCTTTATCAGTAAGAACATTACTTCTGAATTCCTTTTACTGAAAATAGTATTTTGGGGTCAGTAAGAATTCATTATCTTTGAAAACAGGTATCCATCCATTTTCAACATGCTTTTACTGCAAATTTAGCAGAAGCCCAGATCTGCAATGAAAGGGAATAGTCAAGATGTTCTGTAGATGATACACTGTGTCATAGCTGGAGCAGCTGAAATAGCTACTTACAATTCAGAGAAGAGATTCAGACTCGCCATTCTATGACATATATTACATAATGGCATATATTTATAACTATAACCTATGAAGACAATCATTATTAAAAAAAAAAAAAAAAAGGAACTTTTCAATCTTGGGGAAAAAAAAGATAATTTTATGAAGTTGCTAAATCAACTTAGCTAACTAGGATTAGAATTATGAAAATATTTTTCTGTGGATTTTTTTTCATTTTATCGTCTCAGACAGATGTGTTGCTCCTTTAACAGAAAATCAGAAACTATTTCTATAATTTCACATCAGCCTGAGTGTGTTGAAAAATGTAATTCCTATTTCAGTATTGTCATCTCTTTCCCCTACTCATGTATAGACACATACACAGACTCTTCAGGTCTTCTTAGGTAACATTCTACAGGTTTCTGCTGAGTAGAATTTGACACTTTATTTGCTGCACAATTTCCTATGGAATCTAATAGCGAGCATTCTCTGTCTCACTGTTTTCCGAGCCCCTACACAGACAGTCTGTAAACAAGCGTGAAAGCCAGAGAAGTTGTGCAATGTATCTGTCACTCAAGGGATGTCTTATGACAGCCGCGACAAACACGTTGAATAGCTAGACTCAACTGCCTATTCTTTAATCTTAAATTATTAAGCTGTTAAGGGCTATTGTACAGACTATGACTTAGAATTAAAGTAATTAATTAGTCTTACTGCAAAAGAAATGAAATACATAAACTTCTTTTTATTAAGTTAAACCAGAATCCATTTAAAAGGCAGGAATACATAAGACAGCAGAGAGTCCTCCAGTCAGTTAAAAGTTTCCTGGTACAAAAACAAACAAACAAACAAAAAAACCACCAAAAGGAACCCTGTGCTATGAATATATTTTTTTCTGGCACTTTTTAGTTCCTGATCCTGCAATTCAAAATTCAGACAAGTAAGTCTCACATGAAAAATGAGGGCTTTTGAAAGCTGCATCTACTTATCTGAGGCAATATTGTCAATTCAGTATTTTCAGTGAAACTTTGCAAAGATAAAGAAAATAAAAAAGGGAATTAGTAACCAACTGAAAAGATGTTTCAAAGATAATACAATTATATTCTATCACTCAAAGCTTTTGTTAAAACTGTGGTAAATATCCCTTCTCAATATCCTTGCCTAAAAAAAGAATAATTTACCGCTTTTGTAATTGCAAATGGAAGAAAAAGTTAAAAAATCAGTTGATTTAAACAGGTTTTATACTGTCATAGCTTCAACTGAAAGAAAAAAAAATTAATTTCACAGTTTCTGAAGGAGCGAATAACTCAGAATAAAGCATATTAAGATAAAAAGATATAAATCAAGGCAAAATTACTGAAACCATACCCCAAAGTTGAGACATTTTAATAAACATCTTCTATGTTTCCACTTACTATATGAAATCTTCTAGAATATTATAAGGAAATACAACATTCAATGTTTATTATTTTATTACACTTCACACAGTCCAGAAGTAAGGTGAATAGATTCATCACAGGCAAATTCAGCGTCTGGATGTTAAAAAATCTGATTCAAAAGAATGTTTGGCACTTCTATTTAAAAGACCATGTATAGCAAACATATTGAGCAGAAAAATAATTTCTTGTATTAGTTCTCCCACTTATATTTATCTTGTTTAGTCCCCTATGGACCTCCAGAAAGGAAGAATCACTTGTGGTTACAGAAACAAAGGGTCTAGATACCATAGTTGGGAAACAGGGACTACACTAGAACAGCAACAATGTGGGAGGATCTTGTGAATGCGTGAGAGAATAAAGAAAAGAAAATGGGAGGAAGATAATTTACGAGGCTACCCTGCTAACCAAGGATTTCTCTTCTCCCTGGAGGAACTGGAGTGGCTTCTTGCAGTCCCCAAGACAAGAACTGATGCGCTGAATCCCAGCTTTCTGAAATGAGGCCAGAAATAGTTTTCTGTTTTCTGCATAGCGGAACGAGCATTCAGAATAAAATAGCAACTCAGATCACTACTGAATCCTGAAGTTGTAATCTTAACTTTACATTCTTTTGTGTAGGTATTATAGTGAATGACCAGATGTGAAGGTAACAAGTGAAAAATTTTCCTGTTCATGCAACAGTTCAATTTTCCTGAATCAGTCATTCTGCACAGTAGGTATAAGGTGAAGAGATATAATGGAAGCAATAATGACGTTTTGCAGAGCAGAACATCTCCATTAGAGTAAAACTAGAGAGCTAGTGTCAGCACCTATCTGGCTGTCTTGCAGCTGAGCAAACCTTAGAAAATGGGTCTCTCAAGACTTTTTAACAACAGAAGTACTCACTGCTTACCAATGGACATATAGGATTTGCAGTTCTGTGCTGTGTGTATCACTTTGCATGTTCTGAAGTGAATATGATAAGCTTTTGGAGCAGCAGCTACCTCAATACTCAAAAGGCAAAACGCATTCTTTGTAGTTGCTGTTTAGCATAAACAGAGAATGATTACAAGGAAACACAAGTGTATTTAGAAATACAGGATTAGGAGGAGCTTTCTGTCTCTTAATGAACAGAACCTTATTATCTCAGGTAATGCACCATGTAAACCTTTTCAAAAACACATCAATTTTATCTTTAATAAGCGGAGTTCTCCCCCTAACTATTCTACTGAAAGACTGCATTGTAACTGGTTGTATTGATGGTTAGGAATATTATTATAGTATCCTCTCATTGCCAGTCTAAATATATTCAAAAACTATCCACTCATATTTCTGACCACATTGTGCTTCCTGGCTATAAGCTCTATGGTTTATTTACAGTGAGCCACTCTCACTTCTTAGTTATCATTTTGCTGAACTGTGTAACTGGAGATGGAGTTGGCAATAGTCATGAATATATGTTTCAGAAATAGAGTCAGTGCTAAGAATAAACGTTTTTATACTTCTGCATTTTTCAAAATAAACTTCTCTAACAGAAGAATTGTGACCACTTTTATTCGGAAAAGAAAGAAAAAAAAGCATGCACAGAAAGAAAAGCCCCTTGCAAGGGCTGAAGCTTCTTAGAATGTTTGTGTAAGAAGTTGACAGAGTATTCAAAATGAGAATAAATCCAGAGATAAATACTTCCCCCCCCCCCCCCCCCCCCCCCATTTTCATTCATTCCAGTTTTCTCTCTGCTCACCACTAAAAAATCCCTGAGACTGGAACATGTCTATAAAAAAAACTGGTTGTTTTTCATGCTGGAGCTAAAACTCTAAAATATGTAAGCCTCAGTCTTTTCCTACTGAAATGAATCTGAGCCTGAATCTGAATGAGTTACCCCAGGGCAAAAAATCCTGCAAAAGATATTCTAACAAACTTCAGCATCTCAGCTATAGAAAGGGAGGTTAATACAGCACACTAAATAAGGGAAATGAGGATAAATTAAATATCTGTATTTACCAAGTGCTACACCTCAGTTTCATGACCCTTTGAGGAAAGAATTAAAGTGGTTGCATGACAAAGTATTTTGTTTATTCTTTTAGTTAAGGTAACTCAGAACTGGCTGAAGCTTTAAATTTATAATAAACAGCTATGTGTAGTTTAGTTCTTTGAAAGACCTTACGAGCTTGCCACTAATGCTGAAGTGTTCTTGGCACTAAACCCTAGCCCTAGCCTGACTTTCCATATCAGAGACATTCTGAACTTCCACTTCGGTTGAGCATTTTTTTTTTTTTTTGCTTCCATTTGGAAGCAAACCCAAATTTTCACTCTCCTAGACTCCCATAGTGATTCCAAATGATATTTTCTCTTGTTTTTTTTAATGAGCCTTTGCTGCACAGTTCTGAGATTCAAACCTTTTCTGCCTCTTAATGTCACTGGACTGTTGGATCATCTGAAGCCACATGTCTTATGAGTTTCTCTATTGTAAACTGTGAAATTCTATCGTAACTTTTTGAGTCTCCATTTCATTCTTGGGTTCTCTCTAAGCACTCCCCTAAATGGTGACTAGAGTGCATATTTGAAGATCCCTATACTTGCCCAATAGAAACCAAAAGAGTTTCTTAGATCTTGTCACAGGAATTAACGGTCTTATTTGTAAAGATATTTCTTCTTTTTATGAATGGTATTTTATTTCCTTCACCTAATATTTTTTCCTGGTTTTTTTTTGTTGTTGTTGTTTTGTTTTTTGTTTTTTTTTTAAAAACATACATGCCCAGGAATATGTACTAATTGTTTAAGAGTATGTTTGGCCAAATTTTCAATGACAGTCTCTGAGGGAAGCTTCCAAGCTCATAACTTAAGATACCCCTTTTCAGAAAGGATCAGTTATTTCTGAGCATTTTGGACAGTGATATTTTTTTTTGTTTACCTATACCAACTTAATCCAGAACTGCAGACTGCACGAAAAATACACTTTTTGTTGTTTGGGGTTTTTTTACTATGCAAAGCATCACAGATATACATGATACATCTGTATGTCTCAAAAGTGTTCCTCTTTACAGTGAGACATCATTCTTTTGCAACTTTTGACAATTAAGAACTTGCATATTTTACAGAATAGATTTTTGGCTCAGAACCACATCAGATATGTTAATGCATGAAAACAGCAACAGAGCCTTGCAAAACTTTTAAGGAAACAGAAGTTAAAATTGTAAATGTGAAACAGTAGACGCATAGTATATGAACTTTTACAGGAACAATAACACAGCACAGCACACACTATGTTTCTATACATGGGTGGTTGTAAATAGAAATTCTTAAAAAATAGTCTTAAATAAATTTAATAGTTTTGTAATAGATTCATTATTTTTACAGCTTAGCCTGACTTGTGGTTTAAAAAGTTGTTGTAAGGGAAGATGATAAAATTTGGACTGGGACAAAGTCTCATTGTGAATAAGAAACTTCATGTAGTGCTGTAAAATCCTGTGGTTTGTTTAACAATGGTTCTAGCAGGTGGCATATGGCTTATACCAAGTCTGTCACTATCTCCAGGGTGCCAGACATTCCTCAAATTTTCTGTGAGAGGAATTTTTTTGGTAGATTTGGATTGTAAAGGCACGTGAGCATCTGCTGCCTGCTCAGTCTCATTATCATCAACAGAGTTAACTCCTACAGCTCTCAGCCTAGCAGCCAGAGCCAGGAGCTCAATTTTGCTTTCACTGTGACCAGTGAATTTTACAATCTATCTTGAAAAAATGCTCCATTTGAATACAACAAAAGATTTTCTTGTAAAATAAATCCTACTTTCTCAAGAAACATTAGAAATCTTAAACCCAAATAATTTAATATGCTTTCCTGAGAAATATTACTATCTTTAAGTTGAATTCTTAAGTTGGGATTAAAACATTTGCATTTTATTTAATTGCAAATGCATTAAAACATTTTCTTTCCCATTGTTTAAAAGAAAACTGAGACCTGAAACAAAACGTATAATCTAAATTTATCTGCAGTTGGAAACATCTAAAGTATTTACCTGTTACATTGAGTCTTATATTATCAACAGTCACCACGGTATTTAAATGACAATCAAGTAAAATCAAGTACAACAAAGACCATAGTGAGATCGAAGGACTCTGGAACTTTCCCTGTTCTTTACTTAAGGCATGTTCTTTGACTTTGCAGACTGATACTCCTTTTTTTTCCCCCTGTTGCTATTAAATCACTGATGGCTTTAAGACAGAAACATGAAAGGCATTATGAAAGGCATTGGAGAAATAAAGCTAAAGGAAGTGTTGCTGTCCACTTACCTTTGTGTCTATAACAGCTTTTCTTGGGGACTATTTAACCTCAGCATCTCCCCATAAATACACACCCATCTTTTACCACTGGTGAACTAGAACAAAAAAAGCTTCCCTAAAGGTAAGCCATGGGTATTGAGAGCTTCTGATAAGATGCTTGGTGAAAACAGTGAAAAAAAAATCAGATGAAATTTTGCAGTAAACTTCTGGGTTTAACCTTGGGCTCTCAAAGGAGAAATTGGGTGGAACGTGTTAATTTAGGTCTACGAGCCCTCCATTTTTCACTGCTCAAGGTCCCCAGGCACCAGAGTTTTGAAATGTGGAGCACTGGTAGACAAATGCTTTGCATATTTGGTCAGTCCTTGACTCTTTGATGCCTGCAAGATACCAAGCTTAACTCCTGAAAGATAATCTTCCTACCCTTGGTTATCTGTTCTATAATTCCTCTATATATAGCATAAAACCCAGGCCAGACTCACAACTCAAAAGAAGTCTTCAACACGTGTCCTAAAAATATACTTGCTTAAAGAGCAGACTCTGGAAATGTTCTGTCTAAATACCTTTTTGAACAAAATGCAAAGTATGGTGTAATGGCAATGTTTTTCTTATCATACTAATATGCCACTTCAATTTTAATCTACAGGAATTGTTTGGCTTTGGCATTGCTCCACTTCTGCAGGATGAAGCTACTAAAAATGGCTGACACTGACATGAAGAATTTGAAATGGGGAGAGCAAATTGTGAATGCTGAGCATTTTCGGGACCCCACTGTGCATTCTTGAACACTTAGAAGAGCTAATAAAACTTCTCAGCACAACAGAAATGGCATCTACTTTTGCTTCCATGAGTACATACAGGTACTCAAATTGCCGTTTATGAGGTTTTTACTAAACTGATGGTTATAATTGGTGCACTAACAACGATGGTAGGTCGTCAGCCATTAGCAGTAAGGGTTCCTCCATGAGGTACTTACTTGTCCATGCATAGTGAGGGCTGTCAGTGTCCTGCAGTACTAGAGGCAGTGGCCAGGCCTATATAGCCCACCATAAGGGCAGGACCATGAGGCTGGGGCAGCCCACCTGGCCACCTACCCCATGGCTGAGGGCCTGGGGACCATGCTCTGGACCCAGCCCAGAAGTGAGGGCCATTGCTGCAGCACACCCATAAGCAGCTCTGTGGCCTGGCAGTGCCGCCAGCCTGCAGCCTTATCTCTGTGACAGGCATGATCTGCCCAGGGGTAGTTGTAGGGTGGTGCCACTGGTGACTGCATGGGCTACAGGCCAGCCCCACCAACACATGATGACTAAAATTTTGAAACAACATTTGATATGCCATGTGTAACTGTTGGCTACCTCAACAAACACAATCTCCAGTCATGTGAAAACCAACATGCTAAACTTTAAGATGTATAATCCCATTAAAAAAAAAACCACCAACAAACAGACAAAACCAACCAAACAAACAAAAAATAAAAACCAAGCAGGAAAAATGAAATAGCCACTTGGAGAAATCTGGTTCTTCAGTGTAGCAGTTTCTCTTTTGGAGGGTTATGAAAACCAGTCCCTCTAGGTTAGGGACCAAGCCCAGATGTTGTTATCTGTAGGATACTATAGGTGAAGCGGTGTTACAGGCTGGGAAGCGCCATGTCCAGGGCAGCTGCAAATGCTGCCCAGAGATCTGACATATGAGCAGGGAAGATGCCACTAATTTTGAAATACCTGGAGGGGTAGAGAAATCTCTCTTTAGGAACAAGTAATCTCTGTTTATTTGCTTTCATGACATATCAAACTGGTGCTAATACCCTGCCTTATATGAGGAAAAACATGACTTTCCTTCAAAAACATTTATGGAAGAAAAGCTTTCAGAGAGAAAGACGCTTTGTTTATTTGCTTGTTTTATGAAGAAAAAGAAAAAGCTTTCGTACACAATTCCCTTTGCCAGTTTTGACCTGTCACAAGGAACAAACCAGATGCATTCAATATAGTGGGTTTTCATATTTTTCTTTGTCATGAAATGTTGATAGTGACAGGTATTAAAAATTTTCAAAAGGAATGCACACATACAAAAAATGTGTAATTGCTTTCAAGTGCCAGATGTGCCAAGCATTAATCTCAGATGTCGCATTACAAACCTAATGACTAACAACAGCACTTTTAATAACCCTATTGAGGTAGGAGCAGCTGAACAGTAACTTGAATGTAGGCAGGCCAGAAACAGAAATAATGATGTGTACTTGGTCACGCCTTTCCTCCTATGGGCATTTTAGAACATCTGAAAAGAGCTGCCTGGGGAAAATGATGGCAGTTTACTCCTGCTGGCCCTCAGTATGAATCACTGGCTGCTGTTCATGGAGCCCTAACATAGACGAGCGCAACTCAAAAGTTTTGTAGGAAAATTATTACAATATTAATTCCAAAGTATAGAAGTTGTCAAAAGACTTGCCACTGGTCTCACAAGAGATGCAGCTGATACAGAGTCAAAACCCAGAGAATCTTTTGTTTGGCATGGTGGCCAGAGACAGACGCCTTATTTCCCTGATTTTTTAAGTGGTGAGACCAAGAAACACAGTGGCTGCATGTGTACAACCTGATCTTCGAGTTTGAATTAACTGGATATACATTTAGGCACACAATACTGAGCATGTAAACATCTGATCAAAACTCTCCTGAAGCATCCCATCTTTTTATTCATACAATACATGTGAATCATGCTTCTCTTTATAGTTTAAAAACAAAATGACGTCTGAGAAAAAAAATTAAATACATGAAACAGACCATATATAAATCAAAGGAATACTTACATTTTAAGGAATACAAAACTAAAGGTTCAGACATGTGGAATATGCCAGTTTCTGAGGTATTTTCTTCATTAGCGTGTACAGTGTTGCAAAACTCATGTAGAAGAACGCATGCTGTTTCCACAGAATTTTTATGTTTAAGATTTTGGTTTTATTCAGTCCAGGAAATAAGTCAAAGAACCACTGGAACTTTCAACCCTTTGCCCTAGGACAAAATGCATTCTTCATTAAGTGAATCGAAACATCCACCCTTGACTTGTATGTTTTCCTAAAATCATGGATACTGAGGCCCTGAGTTTCCTAATGTTCTTACTCTGAGGGGCTGCTCTGTAAATCATGGAGTAAGAGAAAACTACGTTGAAAAGGTTTTCTTCAAAAAATCAGAAAGAATTAGGCAGACAGCATAAAGGGACAGTCAGGCATGAAGCCAGAAACCTCTTTATTCACAAGCACATTGTAATGTAACCCTACCTAGCTTTTGCCATTCCTTCAATGGTGTCACTGTCATAAAAACAACCAATTTTGATGACTGAGCAATGTTCTAATGTTTTTTTTTCTAAATGTCTCTCAAAGTGTTGAGTACCAGAGGGTGATTTTTCTAACATTGGTTAAGATATATGGTTCTTTGTTTTATATATATTTTTTTAATAATCTCTGTGTGGAAGGCAAATAGTGTGCTATTAATCATGTGTTTGACAGTTTTATTTCTTTAACATCTTGTGTTAGAAATGAGAAAATGTTAGACAAGGGAATAAATCCCAGAATAGGTGTTCTGTATGCTTGTCATACCTTCCTGCTCTACTTCTACATTCGGTGGCAATGTAGTAATATAGTATGCGGTAACAGCAGATGTATAAGTGTACAGATCGTTGCAGGTGTAGAAATCAATTATTCCTATTTTCCATGCTTAATACTACAGTTTAAGAAAACATCTTGCAAAACGTATCATGAAAAAATGTCTCTAGATGCCTGGTTTTGTTGGCTTTTGAAAGTCACTTACACTATGGTATTAACACCAAGCTTTAGAACTATTTTTATGCTACCTGTTCTTGCAGTGGAATAGCAAAAAGGACACACTAGCTAAGGTTTCTCTTGATTCGTGACGCAGCTTTGGCAAGAATTAGCCCTTGGGGAGCTGCCCTGTCCTAAAGCACATAGTCTGCAGTGTGGGTCTGAATCACAGCACATTCCAAACACCTTCCCAAAGCACAGTAGAAAAAAACCCCTCCAAGGATGCCATTTTACCCCCAAAATCCTTTAAAAGCTCAAGGCTAGACCCATTCTGGCATTGAAGTTACTTCCTATCTATATACTACACTTCATAATCTCCCTGTGCCTTGATGATGTGTTTTATCTAAAACTAAAGGCATCTTAAATCACCATTTGCAGTTTAGGACACTTTCAAAACTGGGCAGACTCTATCACAAATGCAATCATATACCGTAAGTACTGAATCCATTATAAAACACTGAAATAAGACATTGTTTAATTTTCTTCCTGAGACATGCATGATACCATCTTTTCTCATCTTGATTTCAAAGTTAGCTATGCTGCTAAGGGTAAATGTCTCCTGTAATTTGCTAACTCTGTTCAAACCAGTCATACACTGCATACAAAAGATACGTTCCAAATTTTATGTAGCTGCATTTGATACTTCCGTCATTTCTGTATTTCCTTTTCTATACTGCACAATTACCACAGCAATTGTTTGACTTTGCTTTTTACTCTCCCTACAAGCTCATAAATCCTCTATTATTCTAATTTCACACTCACGTCTAACAAAAATATTTCCCAAAACGCGAGACTGTCTGCTTACACTCTGCTGACGTTTTTAGCAGTGCAAGCCACTAACCTACTCATACTGAAAAAAATACAAAGATATTCTGGTTGTGCCAGAATACACAAGGAACTTCTTTCTGACTTTCTTTTTAGCCACTAGCAGCTGTGTATAAACATCTTGCTTATGAAAATGATCTTAAAGTCATCCTAGGATTAAAAACATGCTTAGTGTCCTGCCTCAAGTTTCAGCATTCTAAATGAACCCAGTTTGATAATTAGACTTATTAAAAATTCTGTTAATGTGTTGTGAGTGGAAAAAAAGGGTCTTGCCGCAGGTTCCCAGAACTTGTCTGTTCCAGGAAAGACAGGAATACAGAGCAAAAGTCTCACACTTTGGACACACATTTAGTTGAAATTAGTTTACTGGGCCATGTACAAGTGGTTAAAGCTAGTGTTGGACTAAGCAAAACATTCACTGAACTTCCCCTCACTCTTTTAGCCAGCCAGCCAGCCACTTTTCATACGCAGAAGGCACCGTTGGCATATGTCTTTAATAGTGAGAAGAAAACAGATCATTCATGTGCAGTGAGGTAGAGACAGGGATTATGTCATGCCCACGTCAGGGTGCGCAACTCAAAGATGTTGTGCTCAGGCATGTTTGGGTCTATAGCAGTGTTCATGCTGACAGCACAAGAAGCATCACAGGGGACTTCTCTTGGTACAGGTTAGTAGGCAGCAGATTGAGAATTGTTTTTGAAAGGAGCGTGTAATACTTGTTTTTATGGTAAGGCACAAAATATGTTAATGAAAATCCTTGCTGAACGCTCTACAAAATACATATAATATCAAGCAAAACTTGTTGCAGTCCTTGAAATTAAATATTTCTTGTCCTTAAGCAAGAGGGAACCCCACCAATTAAGGCTTTACCCCATATTGTCTTACTACATCAGCAATTGTGCTGCTGGACTAGGCAGCCCAACAATTGCTTTATTTGGAACAGCACAGCTTTTACAGTGAAAGCTACAAATAAAACAGCACAGTCAAACTTTTTAGAGCCTGTCCTGAACTGGTGACACAGATTGCTAGTATGCCACTTACTTCTGTTCAAGAGAATAAAGATGTCTTCTAAATAACTGGATTAGGTTATGGAGTTGACAGACGCTAATCTTCCCACTCAGCTTACTCTCATATCGCTCCCTGAAAGTAGATAACAAAACTGAGACATGAGAGTATGACTGGAGCAGTTTTAAAGTTGCAGGCAACCATGGTGTAAAAGATTCAGACTTTGTCGAACCCAAAGAGAAAGCCTCTTCCAAAGCAGATACATTACAAAATGCTTAACTCCAGCAGCTCTCTGAGGCAGTGGCAATGTGCGTTCCTGTGAAATAGCTAACTTTTCAGCATAGTAAATTTTGTTACTTAAGCAATCTGTCGTATAGGGTATAGTTTCATTCTAGATATCATCTCTTCTGTAATTCCAGGCATAAACATAAGTTATTTGCATGTGACCATTAGGCAGTAGGAAATACTGGGTAAAACGGTAAGCAGAAAGTAAAGCTAATTTATACCTTCAGGTCCTAGAATTATTGGAGTTATCTCAGTCTCACACATGGGCTTGAGGGTGATTCCTCTTGAAAATGCTGTACTATTTTGTATGGTTGTATTTCATGGTCCTAGCTAAAATATTTTTCATGTGATTGTTTTGTTTTGAAACCAGAATGGCAGCCTGTACCTTCCTATACATTTTTCTCCTTATTTATGTAAAATCCCCAAAAGGAAGAATATTCTGAATGTAAACACTGAAGTCCCACATTAGATGCCTAATATGCAAGAGATTGTATACTTTTGTTGTGGGATATAGTCATGAAAATAGCCATAGAAACCATGAGTTTCTAGAAACCCATTATCAAGATAATCTTAATTACATAGTAAGCATTTTTTGTCCTCCTAACATAACTCATAACTAAATTTTCCTTGAACAAAAGAAAAATTTTCCTTGAACAAAAGAAAAACCTGGATATTTTCTGTAATTTAAAATTGCCTTATTATTACTACAATGCCGATGAATAGATACAAAGAACTTCAAGCTCCTGAAACATTGAAAAGTAAGAATAATTCCCCTAAGTATTTAACAAACCAAGTTCTTTTTGGATTCCTTTGTAAGTGATTTTTTTAAATGAAATTTTTATTTTGTCCCCATTTTTTGACATCTTGATAGGGTTTGGGGGGGCTGGTTTTTCAAAAAGACATATTATTTACTCAGTTTTACTTATTTAATGTTTTCCCTTTTTCATGCTTTGATGAAGCTTCTCTAGAAGTTTGCCTAGCGTAATTTTGCCTTGTGTAATGTTGCTTAACAATTACATAATTAACATTTCTAGTTTACAAAGCTTCATAAGTTTACTGAAAATAATATGTGTGTCATAGTAAAAGCTCTTTCAGTGAACACAGAATTATCTGAGAAGTCTGCAAGTGTTAACCAGAAAAGAAATGTGAAAAAAATCCACATTGAAACCTTTTTCAGAAAAATGTGTACATAAATATTCACAGTTGTAAAAACAAACAACATACTTACAGATTATTACTAAAAGAAACTGTAACATCTCTTTTGTAGCCTTGAAACATTCTTTTCCCTCCTTTTTGATATTGAAAATATTTATACTTACTTCTTTACTCAGGTAGTAGATAGAAAGAGTTCTTATAACTCTGTGTTCATCACTAAACACCGTGTTTGCTATTTCAATCCATTGTTACTGAGGTCTGAGGGAGTCCACTGTCTTTTCATTTCCTGAAGAAAAATAACTTTCATTATTTCTGGAAGAACACCCATACCGTGTGCGATGTTTAGAATAATTACATTTCGCTCTGACTTTTCCATGCTAGCCTGAAAGTTTGATTAGGTCACATTGTCTAGCTCTAGCTGGTTGATAAATGTCTGGTTAGTGTTATGAATTAACAGGACTCTGTTTCAGGGCAGACAAATGTCTGCATGGCAGCTGAAATGGCAGCACAGGGAGGGCTAGCACCACGATGGGGCAGCGACTTCATGGAGCATCGTAAGCCAAAAGGCCTTATTTACCGTTTGGCTTTTTTGGCCTTTCTACCACACTGAGACTACTTGTCTGCTTATTCCTCCTTACCAACGATGTTTGGAGGGACAGCTCATGGCCCTGCAGGCACCAGCAGGCCATAAGTGTGCCCCTGCATCCACAGGCTGGGCCCATCCCCTGAGGGTGCCAGGGCCGTGTGGGCACCATGGCCACCATCACCTCTCTTCCCACCCTGTGTGTGTGTGTGGCAGCATGGGGCAGCAGGCAAGGCCACGGCCGTGCTGGAGCTGGCCTCCTCTCCCAGCTGGTTCCCCCTCACGGAGCAGCCCTGCGGCCCCAACAGGCAGAGTAAAACACTGATTTGTCCAAATTGTACCGATTTTTTTAGCAGAAAAGAGAACACACTTTAAAAGTAAGCAGAAAGAATGAGAAACGAGGAGCTGGGAGAACCAGGAGCTTTAATTTTCTTCACTTGTTACCTGCTAGCTAGAGCCCCGTGCCTATCACCACTCCCCCCAGCCCTGGAAATGGCGTCAAGAGGCAGGTGCAGCACATGCAGTTAATGGGGAGCAGGAGACACAGCAACTGTCCCTTGAAACTCTGAGGAAACTACCCTTTCAAGCCCAAGAGTACAGCCCTTTGCCTGACACTCTAAAAAGCAGATTTCAGTTTTCCAATAAGCAGCATGATGGTGGCACTGCCAATAGAGTCACACAGGCAATTACTCCCACTTAATAGTACAGTTCCCCATGGAAGAGTAGGGTCACGGTCCCATGGGTTATCGTGGTCTTCATTTCACAAGCCAGCCTTCATCTCTACAAACGTCCTCCTGGGAAACCTCTATTTCAAACTGGCATTTTCCAGCAGAAAAAACAAGGCCATTCTGATAACAATCTTACAGCACTGCTCTCAAAAGTCAAAAGACAAACAACAGCAACATTAAAACCTTGTGGGCGAGGGTTATTTAATTAACGTTCTTGTGCCCTTTAACAACCAGCATCTGAATAAAGGGCATAGGGAAAGAACTGAGAGCTGAGAAGTCAAGACAGACTTCTGGAATTAAAAAATAAGGGGGGGTGGGAGGGGGAGGAAGACAGAGGAAGGCAGATACACTTACTGCTACTTTCTGGTAAAGATCTTAACAAACAGGTTAGTCTAGGACATAGTATGATATAATGTGATATACTATGATACCAGTTTGTATGTGCTGAGAACACAGTTACTTCATTGTATTTAGCGGAATCCAGATGATGACTTTGTTTTACCCCCTCTCCTTTTCAGAAAAAAAATGCTATTAATGTTTCTATCACATTCTTCATCTCATGTAAAAGTGAAAAGATGTCATATTTCTGCAGCTTTTTTTCATAAGGAAAAGTGACCGTATATGCAAACAATAAATACTGTAAAAGGTAACATGCTCTTTCCAGTCTTATTATAGTGTTATATAAATGCCCTTATTCAAGGTAGATAGCAATGGTAGTATCTTCGGTTCCATTATACACCGAAGGTGGTTATCTTGTAGTAACTGAATAGGTTGCTGTTTTTCTAAAAACTGTCTCAGGCAGTAATATAAACACTGTTGATATTTTGGTTCTGAATCTGAGCAGGATATTTTAAAAGGCTTGTGAACTGATTCAAGATTTTAGATCCTGAACCTATGGATGTCTGTAATAAAGTAACCTAATTCTTAGCGTATCTTATGAGAAACTTCTCTTCTTCAGTGGCGTGAAAATATAAAGTTATTTAAAGTGCATACAAGTCTTCTGATTAGAATAAAACTGGTTTAAAGTTTACTTTATCATTTCTATAGCTAGAAACTTTCTGTACAAACGAGCTGCAATGTAGGGATATATCCTTCATGTACTCAGATGAGAACTTCTCCTCTTATTTCATAACAAAAAACTGTCATGGGATATTCACAGAAAAGGGAGCTGCAAGTAAAGGTAATGTTTCTATAGCAACAAAACTATCTTGTTTCCTGTTCCTATCCACACTAATTGTTTTTCCCTGAGCCAGTTCTTGCATTTTTGCAACCGAAAAAAAAGGACAACAAAAATTACCTCTTGCATTTGTGCAATTAACTCCTCAAATGCACCTATCAGGCTGGAACTTACTTCAAAGGCATGCAATTAATGATCGCAGAATACCTGTCAGGCAGAAACGGTGTTATAACAATTTTGGACTTTTACCACAATCTTTGCCTTGCTGGAAAACCAAATACAGATTAAATTTAAATCAATGTGTGGGAAAATGTCCTGTGAAAAATATATTTTGCAGTCAGAAGTATTAGAGAAATGGGGAAAAGTAATTTTTTTACTTAAATATGACTTTTCTCCTTATTCATCTAGTTAATAACCTTTCAGATCTGCTTCATTTTGGATTTCCACTCATTCAATTCCCTTTTTTCTGACTTAGATAAAAATCTGCTTATATGTATTCAAAATGAATGGATAGTACATTCTAGCTTGCTCCTGGGAAGAACTCCTTCTAAATACCCACACCTCTCCCCTTTTTATATTACTTCATGTTCTTATATGGTGTAATGTCTACAATAAATAAGTAAAGTTTCTACAGAACATGGTATAGAAATCTTCACTGGTGCCTGATCTTTTTGCAAGATGAATAGCAATTTATTTTTATAGCCTATTACTTAGTGATATATATTTTATGATACCAGTGCAAAGCTATCCAGCTGTCAACATCAGTTCTGGCAGTATGATGTTGGCTATAATTGAAAAACACTTTTAAAATAGTGTTAAGAGCTACAAGGGAAGTCCAAAAGGAAGAACTGATTCAGTTTTTATGTCTAGCATTAAAGGAAGGAAATTAGTTTAATTTTTTATTTGGATCATTTTCTTTTTTGAATTAATCCTTTGGAAAAACAAATCTAAAATGTGGGATTTGTTGTCCACATCTGATAAATTCCTTTTATCAGGGTTATTTGAAACTAGCTCAAACATCAAGCATAACCTTCCTACTTCATTATCTTAAATAATGCTGAAATAGCTAACACTTACATACTGTAGCAGACTGAAAATGGGAAGATGATTAAAGTTCAATTCACGCTCCTTGAACTACTTGGCCCCAAACTGGAATTTACACTTACTCAGCAAGAAACATGTATCAACAATTAAAAGTCTGTAGTAACAGAGAATGAGATTTTCATACAGAGAAGAATAATATGGATAATATTTTATTAATAGGCAAATAATGTATTTATTTTTGTATTTTATTTGTGCCTACAAAAAAAAAAAAAAAAAATCCTTAGAAAGTGAGAATTTCTAAGGCTCAGATTAAGAACCATGCAGCACTAAGAGACATGTGAAGAGGTCTGGAAATGATGCCAAAGCTTTTCAGCTGCCTCAGAATGCAGCAAAGTCCCCAAATATGAACAGATTTATGAAGTATCTCTATCAATCTTAACAAGCCTTGCTAATTTTAGAGACTTACTGCATGTTAAATTGTATGAAAAGTCAACAGGAGCTGCTGCAGACCTGTGTGCCTTTTAAAGTCTTTCCAGATAATCTGTACTAAGCAAAAGCTTGTCTGCATGTTATGCATACATTGCATACTTTAGAAACTCCTGCCTTTCAGACACTGAACAAAATTTAATAAGGCAAGGTTTATCTTGAAACTGTTTTACATATCGCCCTGAAGTAATTTGCCATCAAGTTATTACATCTCCTAACATGAAAAGACAAACCTTTTATTGATGAATGTATCCTTTACCACATAAAGGAATTTCCCTCTTCGTTATTCCTTCCCTCCCCCATTTCAAACCATTCATAATCAAATTCCTTTAGTTCAAAGCCGAATTAATCTAACATGTTACAATTCTTCAAAAATTAGATGGCTTAAAATGAAGAATAAGTCAGAGGACTTGATACAGCTTCTGTCACAACAAGCACTCGATATTCTTAGTAGGTTTTAGGGAGAGAACACTAGATCTATTTTCAAGTTTAAGAAACAATCTTTCCAGCGAATATATATAATTTGAGGGGACAGAGTTGCTCTGCAATGCAAAACTACTTCTAAAGGTTCTGCCACCACCTGGAGAACTAAGGATATGTGTTCTCATGTCATTGTCCTCTTTATTTGGGCTCCAGCAGTCACGCCTCTTCTGGGCTTCCATAGTCACTGCTGTATGCTTCTTTTTAATAGGGACATTGGCACTTACTAATTAGCACTTCAAGGGAAAAAAGTGAGTGTGTATTAATTAACTAAGCACTACATAAGTTCCTGGCTGGGCGAAAGGAGAGCTCGCCTGTCACTTAGCTTAGATTCTCGCCTGTCACTTAGCTTAGATTCTCTTATTCACAGGTCAAAATGTGTTTAAGTAAAGTATAAAGGTTCTATTACCAGTGATAAACATTCACTGTTTAATGTACATGATACATTAAAGCAAATATTTAGTAACAAAAATATTAAAGTATTGTTGAAAGATGCTCAGCACAATCCATTATGTATCTATAAAAAAAGTCAGTGATTTGGTGAAATACTAATCTGCAAAGTACTTTCATAAATTAAGCTTCATGTACCTGTAAACCTTATTCTTAAGACTGCATGCAAAAAGGGATGCAGCACACCTCTGGTCTGTTCCAACACTTTCAGCCCAGTCTAATTTAAGTAGTGTTCATTTTTGCTGATCTTTCTACAAAGGAACCATTTTACTAAAAGAGTGTGTGTGGAGGTGATGGGGGAAAAATTATAAGCATCTTGCTCCCAGATGCTGAGTGAAGACAGAAGCATACAGCGAAATCTATTCTCTAGGCATATCCTAGAAGCCTACAGGAGGCAGATTTGATCTCAACACCCTTTAACCACGCACACTGCTATACAAACAGATCTGTAATGAAAAAGGCCCTTGTATTACGGAGAAAGTAGTGTACTTCAGGATATATTGTCAGCTGTAGAACCTCTGTGTGAACACCATTCAGGTCTAGCAATTTGTAACTAATCATTTATCAGTTTCTCCTGTTTCTACTGATACTGCTGAGAAATAATGATTCTGATTTTTTTTAGATAGATTTCATATCCAGATGACTGTTTAATAGCCCTTGATTAACAACTTTTCCCATGCATTTTGACTAGGCACTGTTTCAGTACATTTATATTTTTGGTGACCACAGCTTTCTTTGCCAATGACAATTTAATTACCTCCCTTTTGTTTGTACAGAATGTCTCCCCAGTAATTCACTTGCTGTATCCCCCTGGACAGTCTGCATGACACCTGCCAAAATTAACTACTTTAGCTGATCCTTTAATTTTCTATTCATAAATACTCTCATTTTGATGTAGTTCCCATTTTCACTTGGAATAATTATCAGGTGGAATTTTTTGTTTCCACAAAAGTGTTGAATTTGAATACTTTACAACCACATTTAGAATGGCTTTTCGTTAGTATATATTCATCCAGGGCTTAAACGAGAAATGCTTTCCCACTTTAGAATTCCCTCATTAGTTGCTCCTAATGTACAAGTTTATGATGAATAAAAGTGTTAGCCTATGCATTACATACTTTTCTAACACTAGTTCTAGTCTACTTACACTTAGCTGAAGTCACCTTTTATGTGGTAATAATATAGCAGAATTTTCCTCTTATTTTCCATAGTTTTCGGTACTTCTTACAAAATTAGTTGGAAAGCCCCAGTGCTATTCCCTGCCCTCCCAGCGCATGACATTCCAATCTGAAGTGGGTTTATAGTACTTTAATGATATAATAAATATAGTCCTCTGGTTGTTATTTGTTTGTTTGTTGGTTGGTTGGTTTTGTATGATTTTTTTTAAAAGATAAAATACAATTCTTATAAAGTGATCTATTCTGTCAATTTTCATACCCGATGACTAGGTTCTTGTTGATTTTCCTCCACCAACCTCTTTGGAAGCATCAATATTTGCATTTAGAAAAAGTGCTTCCATTTGTCCACTTTGCTTTCTACATCTACCTCTTAAATACAAGAATATGAGAGTATTATTTAGTCTTTTCTCATTATGTACTCTTTAGCCTTGCTTGGTAATTTTTTTAGACTGCATAGTATTTGGATTATCTTTTTAGAAAAACTAGGAGAAGTGGGTATGCATTATACAATTTATAGCCAATTACAGAATAAAATACTTGATTTCATACAAGTAGAAAGACATTCCAAAAAAGCTCAGTACTTGTCTTAGAAGATTAATGGATGCTAACACCAGTCTTCAATTTCAATTACTTGTTCTCTGTCAAATCCCTGTATCACTAGGGGACACATACTGGAAACTTTCTTTACTAAGTCGTCAGAGTACATGGGGGTGAGTAGTCCACAACAGACAGTACTTTAGCAAACACTGAACAGTTCATTGGTTTGTGTGCTAGTTTGATGATGGTTTCAGACTGAAGTTTGCTTGTGCCTTGTCAGATTGGTCTATGTTAGTGCTACGATGTATACACCTTACCACACAGTGAGGATAAAAACTATGTTACTGAACTATCACCATTGTTTTAAAACCTTTCTGAAATAATGTTCATGTTCAGCATGTTCTGATTTTTTGTCTGCCTCATTTCTCAGTGCCTTCAGCACTATTCAATTTTTCTAACATTTGCTATCCATGCAGCTAGATCCTAGACATGCCCTGCACAGTCTTTAAACTTATATTTCCTCAGCTATGGGAACTTGATTACATTCCAGCTCCCATAAATATTAACTGCGATGAAAAGAACATTTCTTTGATAAATGGGGGAAGTTCAATCTGTGAATGGCAATGTCAGTCAAATCGCAAGTTGTTTAGGTCAGTCAGAGAGAAGGTATTGTTCAGAACCAGAACTTCAGACACCTGTTGACATTTGGTGGCAAGGTGGAATTCAAACAACTACACAGATGAGGAATTTCAACTTTTGGATCATGATTGGATGGCAGCTCGAAGGATAGAAATTTGGGAGTAGGGCATGCATACGAGACACACCTATGTCCTTAGGATGTCTTTGTATATAAAAAGGTCATCAACCCACTGCCAGTCCATCCACCGGAGAGTTCTTACCTGCCCAGACTACAGAATGTTGTAAGTCTTCCCTTCAGCAAGTAGAAGTGATCTACATTGTAAGTGCTGAAAGTGAGAAATACCTGGTAATTAACCAGATTCAGTTCAGCTTTTCGGCTAGTACCTCTCCACCAGGAAGGATTTTGTGCACCTCCACACACCTGCATTTTTCTGTGAAAGATTGTGCCTCCATATGCTCAACTATTCTTTTAGCATTTAGTTCATCATTTTAGTTCATCATTTAGGATTAGTATTTTCCTGGGAGTTTCTAGTTCCCAGTTTACCATAAACCTCAATTTGATATCACTCAAGCACCGGAGATAACAATTTATGAAAGCTATGAGGTTATGGTCCACTTTTGCTACAAAATCACTTCAGCTAAATATACTCATGTACTAGTCAATGCGACTGACATATCGTAAGTGTCAATACCTTAGAGAAAACTGCAGTAATGAACAATAATAAAAGTAATTTCCAAATACCCTTCTTTTTTTTCTTTGTTTCTCAATCATATGCTAAATTATCCCCAAAGATTTATTTTTAGGTCTTATCAAAGAGATTACACCAAGTATTTCCTGACCGAAATAGTTCAGTATCTTGGTTTGGAGCAATTTCTGTGTAGTGCTACTTTGCATAAGTAGCAATACTGGCTACTAGTATTTCATGTTAATTGACCTGATTTGGGGAACCTCAACACCATTCAGACTGATACTTCCTTTGCAGAAGTTGGCAAAAAGGTTAAAGATTACGACTAAGGATAGAGAAACTTATTTCTCCACTATAAGGAGACATCTAAAATGAATTTGCTTGGTAATATAGGATTGAACAAGTAGGGAGAGGGAAAACAACAGCATGCCATCCTCTATAGGTTGAGGAGGTGCTGTCCTTTGATCCCATAGTTTTAGTAGTCAAGAGAAATGGAGTTGCTGTCATTTGCTCTGAATCATGTTCTGTGATATAACATCTGTCAATGAATCAAATCTAAAGAACGTACTTAGAACAAAAGTCGTATAGACTTGTCCTCGGAACATGAGGCCTGGTATTTGCACTCAGTTGCCATACATCCTCGCGAACTGGAGCTTTCACTATAGAAACAGCAATGCAGTCAGTGGTTAAGTGTTGGGAAAGTAACAAATACAATATATAAATCTAAGAGATTAAGACTACTTTATTAGGACTGTAAAGGCACTGTCCTACAAACACCTAATGTAGATAATTATGTGGCATAACTACCCTCAATACAGAGAAATAAACATACTGTAATTGCATGATGTGTACTTTCCTTTGGCTAGCCATTTATCTATTAACAAAAATTAATAACAAACAAGCTTCTATCCAGAAAACCCCCAAAACCATAAAGGGATTACACTATCAGTCAGTAACATCCTCAGTGAAATAAAGTATCAAAGAAACGTTATCAAACTGGCTATATAGACAGCTGAATTAGACTACAAAAAAAGATCATTATTAAATTAATTGGACGCTATTTGATCAGCACTATTACTGTCTGTGGTATTTTTCTATATAGATGAGTTTATAAAGTTTGGAGCACAGCCAGATAGGTATTGAGTATACCTAAGATCACATAACTCTGTACATTTTACATATTATTAACATTGAAGCATTGTAGGGCATAAATGGGTGCTTCCAATCTGCTCTGCAAATAAGTTGATATATAAACTGAAGGAAATGCAAACATCTGGAATTGGAGACAAAGTATACACTTTATAGTTGTATTTTTTCACTTTTGAATATTCTATTTTTACCTTGTATTTAATAAAGTATTTAGTACTTTTATACTTATTTTCATATATTATATATTGTACAGTCTTACATTTCATATGTAAAATATTTTATAATGTATATTGATAAATGTTACATATATTATATAATATATATTTTAATATATTTTTTAATCTTCCAGTTCTTGAAGTGGAATGCTTTAATAATTTCAGGTATTTCTGTTTTCTTCATTAGAATCTGAGTCTGGAGAAATCTTGAACTATCAGATTTCAAAATGTTGAAAACTATGTTTCTCAGAGAAATATCATTCTGGTTTTAAGTTACTTCTAATTTCTAATAAAGGTGCTTATTTTCCTAAGAACAATTTTCAACTAAGTCTTTCTTTCTTTGCTTCACTTTTTCGCAGTCTTACACCTTTTCCTGTGGGTTTGACAGTTGCCTTGAAAACATACATATATGTACACTTGACTTCATCGGCTACACACCTCATTTCAGTCTAACTCCTCCTTCTTCCACCATATAATTAATTTTGTGACTTTATTATATCAAATGCCAGAGAGGTTGTCACCCCCAAACAAAAAGAGCACCCACCCCACTAAAAAGTTCAGTAACTCCTTTAGTGAAAAGGTGTTAAAAAACGTTTTACAGCCCAGTCTGTGCTACATGCCATTGCCCTTGCTCTGCAGCTGGTGGAAATACGCGCTGGGACTGCGCGGCTCAGCCGGGCTCGGCCTTTCCTCGCCCCGGCCACCAGGTGTCGCCCCCCGCGGCAGCTGCCCGGCCCCAGCCGCCCCGCCCCGGGGGTAAGGGCACGGCGGCACCGCCTGCCGCCTTCCTAACGGCTACAACGGTAGGGCCACATCATGCAATTTAATGCAATTGAAACAAAGTTTCCCAAGTCCTTTCAAAGCGTTCCGTGCCATAGCAGAAAGCTCGGGGAAAGAAGGGATTTTCCCAGTGCTATTCTTACCCTCCAATGAGTACATCCGTAGATTTTTGCTGCAATAGTTAGACCCTAGAAGGAGCAGCAGCCAGCGAGGCTGAGACAGCCCCATCCTCCCTGTAACATCCCTAATAACCAATAGCTAGAAGGAGACCGAGACATACTTAGAATATTTTCCATTAAAAGTTTTCACATTTGCATGAATCTTAATTTTTGATGTAAACAATCTATTCTATTGAACATGTTTGATAGCAGCAATATTCATTAGAACGTCAAACTGGCTAAAAAAAAAAAAAAAAAAAAAAGCAGTGTGGTTTTAATTAAAAGGAATTCATCATTAACAACCTGAAGTTTTATCTTGTTTCCAAATTATTGTTGAGACAAAAAAAACCCAGCTAATTCGCAGATGTTGTATGATAAAGAATTCAAAGTTTCACTGGTTTTAAAGCCTTCATAGACCCACTTCCGACTGACATTTTCCCTATTACTGCCCTCAGAGTCCTGTCCTGTGTTTTGCATAAGCATCAAATATGCCTGGATTTCTAAAAAACCCAGGAGAGCAGGCGATGAGCATGCTTTCTGAGAGCCAAGTAGAAAGGAGAATTTGGCTGGCTCAAAGGCCATGGGAAGAAGTGCCCTTGCAGAGAGTGTTGCTAGCAAAAGGCTGAAGGAATAACAGCTACACACAGCCTGCAAGAACAGGAGGAAGCAAATAACTGCAGCAGGTTTCAAAGCTGTAAACTGAGAAAGGATGCAGTTAGAGTGGGAGGAAATACGGGACAAAAATACAGGAAGGAAGTGCTAAAGAGCGAGGGGAGATTTAAGAGCTCACAAGCACGCTGGTGAGAAGGAAGCCCGAGCTGGGAAAGTTTGTGTGGGAAGGTACTGGAATGAGGATGAGAAAGAGGGCATAACAGGGACAGGTAGGATAGGAAATGCTGGGTGCTTAAGCCCCGAGATAAAGGGAAAGGATTGGGATCTGGGACACAAATGGTATAAGAGTAGGAGATAGATTTACAGCTTTACAACCTCAGTCCCTTCTTTTTTGTCTTAGAATTTCGGTAGTTATTTTATATATATACATATGTGCCTTATAGAAAGCCTTTATATAGAGGGGTTCAGAGTCTGCAATGGTATAGCTGGAGATAGATTCCTAAAGTCAAAACCTGGTGACATTCATCCTGAAGAACTTTCTTTGACATGTGGATTATGATACACACCCTCCATTGTAAACCTCAGAGCCACATTCACCATCAGCATGGTGTTGCTGTAATGGCTTATAAAAAACACAAGGCTGAAAGCATCTGATGTATTTCCTTCGTTTCAGACTAATGATAGTAGAGAATTATCTCTCCGTATTTTGCAGTTTCTTTTAATAATGGAAAGAATGCATTCTAACCACACCCAACCGCATCAGGGAGACAGCTAAAAGTGACAGTAAATATTGCAGGTTTGTTGAAGAATGTAGCTTCAGAAGAAGCAGCAAAATCATTGTCAAGTTCAGACTGGAGAATTACTTCAGTTCAGAAATTACACATAGGCAAACCCAAGAGTATTTTGACAACCTAATTATTTTTTTTTTCAGAGTGGTCCTTTCAATTTTTAGATGCACTATTTTTTACAAAGATATGATTTTTCTGAAATTATTATTAAATACTTCAAGTTGAAGAAATCATTTTGAATCAGAAAGCTTCCTTCCACCCTCCAAAAAGGTTTGAGGTTTCTTTTCTTTTGCCTACAGAACTAAAAATGGCAGTATTTGCAAACCTATAGGTGGAGCAGATAGTTGGTAGGAACAGTTTCATGCGCCTCTGCACCCCAGCGCCCCTTCACCCCACCCACACGCCCACCACGCTGGGAAGCAGGTCTAGAAACCAACACTCCTACGTTGTAGGCTGAGCTTACGTGGGGCTCCTGGGCCCACGGGAAGAGGAGTGAGCAGGCACCCCAGGTGCCAGGGAGTCCTATAAGCACCCTCTGGGCTCTGACATTTTTATGCAACACATGAGTTGTGTGATTAATCATACGCTTTTTTTTTTTTTTTCTAGATCACAGCATGTGTAATGTAATGTGTGCTAACTTGAATAACAGTAAAAGAAGCTAACAGTAAAAGAGGCTAATGTTTCTTAAAATTTGTGACATGCCAGGAGTATGCGTAAGTCATATGTCTAAAATCAGATATAGTGATTTTTGATGTAATCGGCTTTGCAACTGAACCCTCAGCTAGGCTATCAAGGGCAAGATATTGAAAGGCATTGGTGTGCTGTAAAAGCAAATGGATTATTTGAAAATTCTGTAAGGGTATATTAGAGGAGTGCAATGTTTAGCCATTTTAAAAGACAGCTTGGCTGCTATTTGTGTGCATAGGACTAGATTAGTAAAGTTTTGTTTAAATGTCTGCAAATGAAGATGTACCACAAAACAAAAAGAAAAATGCATAAGCACCTCATATCCTTTAGGAGCTAGCTTTATAGATGATTTTGAAACACTTACCCAGCAACCTCTCTGAATCTGTCAAGGTCTAATGTCATTAAAATTGGCCATAAGTGCAGAAGTTACTTTTGAAAAATAGACTCATTTTCTTCAGACGTTTATGTCCCTCTGTATCTTTGCTTAAATGCAGGATGATTTTCAAAGTATTACCAATAAGCAAGTATTTCACTATTCCAAACATTAAGAACCTTCCTGGAAACTTGTCGAAGAACCCTCACAAAACTGGTGGGTTTTTTTTCTTTTGCTTTCACACTACTGCAGTTTTAAGTCTCAGATTAAACTCATAAACAATAATCATGTATTACTTCTATATAGCTGTCAGTGTTTGTGGCCCAAAGAAGCAGGGAAGATACTTCTTTGTCTTTCTGTTTTATTTCATAGGAGGGTTTTTTGTTTTTTTGATCTTGCCTTTTCTGTCCGCTTTTTTCCAGGCCAAATCTCTTGACTGGGTTAAATACATGATCCAAACAACAGCTTATTTATCATGCTGTTTGGTGATGGATGCTTGGTGATTGCCTCCTATTCTTTTCCAACTGTAAAACTGAATTAGATTCTACACCGTGCAAATGTACACAATACACATTGTAATGGCAGCTGGTGGAGTGCTGCTGTAGCCAATTCTGAGTCTTTTTCCAGTCACAACTTCTGTTTCTTGTCTTCTATGCGTAGGTCTCCACCAACCCCCCTCCCAAACAGCACCCTAAAGAAAATGTAAAAAGTACCAGGCAATGGCACCAGCTGGTCCTGTTTTCTGTCCACAGACATTCATGGTCTCTGATTGCAGTCATGATCCCCTAAAAGCCACACTTAGACAGGAAAAAAAAAAAAAAAAGCACCGTACCTTTTTGTCACAAAAAGTTAAACAGTTTAGAAAACAGGCTTATGTACTTCTTGTTCCAAAGATGGTCCTTTAAATAATAAAATTTCAGCTTCTTCAGAACATGAATGCATAAAAGTACACAGCATAAGCATGTAGCAGCATGACTTCAGTATCTTTTCCACTTAAGTGTGTTTTCCTGAAAGGAATGAGGTGCTACCTGTTTGTAACTTTAAGAGGATTAATCTTATTATTTTTATTTTTATTATTAGTAGTAGTATTATCATAAACAACAACACAGGTGTTCTTAATAGTTATGGGCATTTGTTTTACAGTAAAGAATCACAAGACTAGCAGTCCCATGAAATTTTTGCATGAAATAAAGGAATTAAAAAAAAAAAAAAAAGTAACTTCAATCCATCCTCCTTTTTTGTTTTCTTTATTTAGATTTGTCTCTGCTTTCTTAGGGTTTTTTGGTGGGTTTTGTTGTGGTTTTTTTTTTTTAATTCGAGAGGTCACTAAACAAAGGCACACAGCCTTTTAGTTTTAGACTTCTGATTGTTTTTTCATTCATGTTAAGAGGTAGTCATCTGAGCTGATTTAAGCAGGTTTTGTTTTTTGATTTCCCAGTATAATACAATTTCATGCAAGCCTACTGTTGGTTAATATATCTCAATGTGGCTACATAAGCGATGGGCCAAAGGCATTTTGCAGACTGCTGCAAGGTGACTAACCATGATCGATTAATTTACTGTTCAATGGTGTAACTGTTAAATAGATCCTCTCTTTTCAGCTGCCAGTTTCTTACAGTTATTGAGACAGCAGCTGAACTACCTCTCTTCCCCTTTCTCCTTGGTTAAAGTGAATTATCTCTTTATTTATACCACAAAAGTGGTGTGTAGTTCTGAAATTCTGTGATAAGTGTCGTGTGTCTACTTCACTGCAGGTATAAGGGTAGGTTGTACTTTCTCCACACGTTTATCATTCTTAGTGGAAAGAATTCCTTCCAGAACACTTTTAATGCCTAGGGTTTTTAAACCTAAATTCATTTGTGTTTCCCTCGCAGCTTATCATCTGCCTGTGCACTTTCCCATATACTGTAGAATACAGAAACTTTTACCTGAACCACCATTCTAACCTCTCTCTTTTGGCCTTTCTAATTTTTATAGATTTACAGTTACATTTTGGAGTTGAAATAAACATTATTTTTTTTTTATGTACATTGATTTTAATAAATAAACTTTTTTTAATGCCCTGGACTTTAAAAAAGCTTCATCTTAAAAGAAATCCCCCAATATCATTCTTTTTCTAGAGAAAATTTTGCCTTCCTTAATACAAGAATAAGGAAAAGAAAGGAAGGAGTATGAATTTAAACCTGTAACTCTTATACCGTTGGTTGTCTGAGGCCATCCCTTGCCATACAGCCCTGGATCTTTCATGCAGTACCATGCTCCTCAGTGTTTTTTTCCCTTTTGTGATCTCTTTTCCTCCCTGAGATACAACAGCTTCCGACAAAGTCACCTTCACCAGCTTTGTCGTCACTCCCCTACCCACTGGGAATTTTGCAGTCCTGCTTCCTGACTGCTTTGGTTCCGTCTTACAGAAAATCTTGTGTTAAATGAATTTGTTAAACTGAACAACCCAGCCTATACATCTTATTTATGAAGTTCCCATATAACTCTCTTTTCTGAGACAGTTTCCTTTTATTTCATTAGCTCTGTGTTTGTAACCTTTATAAGGAACAGAAGTATACAGCCTATTGCATCAAGCATCATATTTCATCATATGTTTCACAAAGGAAAACGTTTAGCAAAAATTGGTCCAAGATGCAGAGATAGGTTTGGGTTCAAACCCAACGATCACAGATTTTCTTGTGTTATCACAGCAGACCCGTTTACAGTGTCATACTGAACTGTCCTTATCATTTAGCGCTAACAGCTTCTAATTAGTGTACCAGTGGTTTTAATTTCCTGCTCTCTATCACCCACTGATCCTTTCCCAGGTGGTCGCTTTTCATCAAATTCATTGTTTGGTAACTTCAGTCAGTACCAAGTTTCCTAAAATTATATATCCTGGCTTCTGTGTAAGCTCCATAACGTACAGACTTCCTTCCTTTTCGTAAAATGTACGGTGACTACACCAAGAACAAATCATACACTGGAAAAAAAAATTTACTGGTCTCATTTGTCTGGAACACTTGTCTCCCTGATCTCTTTATGATCTTCACAAATATTTGCAAAGGTAAAGCATGAAATCCAATGAAAGCGTTGGAGAGGATATAAAAAGAACAAATTTGTCAGTTTAAAGCTCCACATCCAACAATGTGCTGTAAGCTGTCTGCACCATGTTTAAAATTGAAAGCAAGGGAGAAAAACACTCAGAACATACAGATAATAAAGAACAAAACAGACTGTAAACGGGAGACAGCTGGAGACAGCAATTCTGAAACTATAATCTTCCTTCAGTATATCTAAAACAGAGCAATCATTTCTCTTCCTTGACATTAGCAAAGCACGACTCTGATTCACTGAAAATTTAGACTTTGTTCTGATCTTCCGTATGTAGGGTTTAGTCCTTAGTGACACTGTAACTACCAAGCGCATTAAGAATCAAACAGACAGTTATTCTGCACATGTTATCAGAAGGTACTGAGGATAGAGGATAAACAAAAGTATCTCTGACCTATAAAAGATGAAATGAAGGAGGAATGTTATCAGTGTTATAACAGGAATAATTAGTTAGGAGATGTCATAGAAGTAGAGCATCCTTGTCAGTCATAGGAAAAAAAAAAAACCAACTTCCAACTTGGCTTCAGCTTGTTTTTTCCACAAAAAAAAAAAAAAAAATCAACAAAAAAACCAAACAAACAACTTACTGAGCTCTAGTCTGATCATCTTTGCATGAATATAAACTGCACTGAGTTGAGCAGAGTTATCCTGGTGTATTCAACGATAATTTGAACGGTCCTATGCAAACCTGAAACTCCAGTGAGAAATGAATTGGGAAGACGACAGCGAGATAACTCATTTTAGGGGGAACTGTGCTGGAATTTCCAGAGTGCAAAGCACACTTACAGTGGTTCAGCATCACTGAAGAAGACATGGTAACTCGGGCCTAAGTCAAAGGCAGCAGCAGAAACAGCAGGAAGCGTGTTTGCTGAATACTGAAAAGCAGATTCCATTCCCATAGATGTGAAAATAGAAAGGTAACATGAAGTAGAAAGCTGTGGGGTATACAGGTGATACAAGGCACTTTACTCTGAAAAATGAGAGAGACTGACCTTTCAGTATATGCAAGAAATAATCTTATCAGGACATACTTTTACCAAAGTGTAAAGTGTCATGCTTCTGATCTTTAGGTAAGAATATTGTGACAATTTCATTCTGCCAGAAAATAGTGTTTACTAAAATCCCATACGAGTGCACTTTTATTCTTATTGTATATACTCTAAAGAATTGACATTTTCACCTCTCTTGTCTTGGTATAATTGATCTATAAGCAGGAAAGCAAAAGACACTTAAACCCAACAGTTATATGCGGAATTACAAAAAAAAAATAATAGAAACATGCTACTATTGCTATAATTTCATAGCTACTAAAATGACAGTATACCACCCAGTGTTTATAGGCATCTAGGGGAATCTATAAGCTTGGGGTTATATATGGCATTTTGCCAGCTCAATCTGTCACTGCAGAACATCCTGGAGTCCTGATTACCAGCCCACTCCAGGATGTTTCAAGTGCTATTTCATTAAAAGCTATACTTCACATTCCTGGCTTGATGGGGTGAGAAGTTACATCAGTGAAAAAAGCTTTCTGATTTACACTGAAAACTCAATTCATTTGCCTAAACATGGGAGCCTAACACCACCTGAGCTATTTCAAGGTACCTAAGATTTCTGCGTGCAACTGGCAGAGACGTACAGGGTGTACAGGTGACTGGTGTCCTTTTGTTCTCTGTTTTCACTAGATCCCTTTGTGTGGGCAACTGAACAAAGTCATGGGCAGCACCCAGAGAAGCCTACCTCTACTTAAGTTTCTCCTGCTTTCCTTTAAGCATGGCCTAACCAGACACAGCCCTGGAAGTTTTTCAGAACATTAACATTAAGGGAATAATAACAAAAAATGGGTGGGGAGGGAGGAGGAAAAAAAAAAGAATCACGCTAACATTACAGAGTTGAAATACATTAATATAAAAATTTGAATTTCTGAAAATATCTAGCTGTAGGTACCACCAAACAATAAGAAAATGTGTCCCAGGCACGGACACGCAGAATTTAAGACTTAGAAATCCCCATCATTCAGCCACTAGCCAAACATCTATATACATCTAGACTTCAACTTGTATCATAATGGAAGCACTTTGTGAGGACAAAATGTGAATACAGTATTTCTCTACAGAAATCAAATTATGATTTTGTGCAGTCAGTAGTTCCTTGTTGGCTTTTTAGGTGGAATTTAAATAGAAAGATTTGAAGTCTTTGTCCCAAACATTTCCCAACAATGGAGAAAGTATAAGGTACATTTAGGTCTGTGACTAATTTTACCAAGGTGGCATTTGCTTTCTGAAAAATACTAAAATTCTTAGTATGCTTTGGCATCTAACCTTTTGGCCATAACATCCTTATGTACCTCCAGCATTTGAAGAAACTCCATCCATTTATGGTGTGTACATGTATGTATATATGTATACGTATAAGCACATGAAAGTACACAAGCATGTTAGACTATTTTCATCCTACTGGAAGCTAGTGAACAGAATCAGAAGTTAGGGTCTTCTTGGAGCTAAAATGGATTATTTTTTTTCTCCCAGCTTTCCTGAAAAAAAACCAAAGCAGACAGAGAAATGTCCAATAGAAATCATAAGCAATTGTAGTAATTTTACTTTTCATACTGCCCATTTGTATCATTTGTCCTCCTATGTGTCAGCTACATTCTGCACTTTCTCCCTCCTCACAAGCTGGTTTCTTGCTGGTTGATTTATTTACCAGGAAGTTATTATTATTATCAGATTTTATACCTGGGTAATATTGTACTAAAAGTGTCTCATCTTCAAATCATGACTCCTGGGCTACAGGAATGCCAGATAAAGTAGAAGACAAGCAGATTTGGAATCAGGCAGATGTAGCATTAATTGACAAAATCTTTCACAGAAATGAGAACCTCTATCCACTGATGCACAGACCACTATCATGTAATTCTAAAATTTCATCTCTGACATGAAATAAAAATATATATGCCAGCAGAATCAGTCACATTCTTTTCATATAATGCTTTAAAAGTGAGCACATGAGAGCAAATTTTAGTATCCCTGTTCTAAGACAATGAAGGTCTCTTGAACTTAGTCACAGCAAAACCATTCTTGGAGTAAGAATGTGTTTGATTTTTTTATTTTCCTTAATATTTGATTTTCATAGCCTTGCATTTTTCTATACGAGTATCACCAAAAATACTCAAGGAAATGGGACAGAGAGGTGTGAGTGACTCAGTGACATTGCTTCTGTCAAAATATTAAAACTAATGTAATTTTTTTAAAAAAGGTAAATACTACTTGGTGTAGGATTAAATTTATTTTAAATGTCTGAAAAGAAACAAGAGATAAGACCTGATAAGTTTTTTTTTAAATTGGGCAGTTATTCCCCAGATACGTATACATTTCTTCTACATAAGTATTAAAACATCATTAATGAAGTTGGTGAGCAGAACCGTGCCTAAAAACCCGTATCACTGCTTGCATAAGAAGAAACATGGTTAAGATGAAGCTTAACCTCCTTTGATACAGATATGGAAGAGAAGGCTGAAGCTCAGGTAGACAGTGAAGCTGTGTGTGTGTGAATACCTGGACACAGCAGTCAAGGAAAATTACTGAGGGATGAAAAAGTTTGAAAGATGTGAATTAAAAACAAAACCAGAGAGAGAGAGAGAGAGAAAGAACAAATGGAAAGAGGAAAAGAAAACCATAAATTAAGTAAATAAAGTATTCTAGATACTGCTACAGTTACAGACTTTGCTTCTTGGACTAATAGTTCTTCAGTTTTCCATATTGGATGTTGTCTTTTGAGGTCATTTGGGGTATTTGACACTATGCCCGAGACAAGATTTTAGAACTGACTCTTCATTGTAATTAGGGTCCTTTCACACGTCATTAATGCAATCAGTAAGGGTTATCAAGAAGTTTCTTTTCCCTTGTTTAGTTGTAGATGAGCAGCTAAAAACTTATTACTGTTGTTACGTTTGGTACTTTTATTAATTGCTATAAGCTATAGTTATTGTGTTTTGAAAAGATTCTGGAATTAATAACAGTGATGAAGAAATAAAAACAATTAAGACTAAGCCAACAGGAAAAAACTTTTTTTGCTCTTTAAAAGCAGAAACAATACAAGTTGCCTCTAAATAATTCACATGCGGTGCTGAGCCAGCTTCTCAGAAAAGCAGCATTTCCATTTTCATTTACAAGTTTCCCCAAATGTTTCATTAAAATTCAAAGGCTGTGCTGAAAAACAAACTGAAGTACTTTCAGGTATAAAGGTTTGGGTTTGTTTAGTTTTTTCTTTTTTAGTTTTAAACAAGTTACCTTCTTCCCTTATCTTCTTCAACAGCTGGCACTTATAAATGAAACAATTTTTTTTCAAACTGCTGAATTCCAAAATTCTGATCACTAAATAAAGGCTGGTGAGATGCAACATGGGTACATTCTCTCCTCCCGTGGCCTTTCCTTGACTGTTCTGCTTCCTCTCCAGCTCAGTCTGTGGCACTTCATTGCAGAGCCTGATTTTTCTCGTGATGAAGAAATAAGGGACCCTCTGAGAAATAAGACACCACGTAATAATGGTCTGCTCTGCAGAAGTAGTCTATTTTAATTTCATGGTTATTGCATTATCCCACATGATTTCTCACAAGACATTACAGCAGAATCACAATAATGCCACCACCAGTATGTACATAAAGCAATGTTAACTCTAAAATTGTTGTTGTTTCAAGTACTTTCTTTTTCCATGCTCTATAAAGCATTACTTTATAATGATTGAATCTCCCATTTTACTATTTTTCTGGTAAAAAAACCCCACCCATATTTATCCGATATACACATATGCTCAAAGCTAAAGCTGAGGGGGTTTTGTTTTAGCACAAGGAAAGGACCTGAGTCCAAGTACAAGAGACCAGTATTCAGTGGCTAATATTAAATAGCAAAACATTTTGAAAGAATAACACTGAAAAGAAAAGGATATTCACGAAAGAAAAAATATTTTTTTAGTAGGTTTTGGTTGTTTTGGTTTTTTTTTTCTTAAAACGTATGAAATGTATTATTTCTTTAGTTGTTTCAGGAACTCTGTGACTAAATAGTTGATACCGCCTTTTTTTCAGATGATGCAGCTAAAATTTTTATCCTTGAAAAATCCTCATTTCTTGTTAACCTTATGTATAAAAATTATAATAATAACATGTGCACAGAATTATAGCTGCTCTATTTTGTATTTCCAACAGAGCTCCAAAACAGAAGGCTTTTTTGACAGTGAACATGACCCCTTGTTGTGCATGAAACATTTTTCTCTGTGTGTTTTCCAGTGGTAGAAGAATTTTGAATGTGCTGGTGTATGAACTCACTTTAGTTATTGAGCAGCATTATGAGGTATTAAAGTCTCAAGGGGAAAAAAACCACACAAGAACAAAACACCACCACTGCAAACACTAATAGCTGTCTGTAAACAGATTATCAAAAATATCAGTTAGCCAAAACTCAGTCCGAACCTGCATGTATTTGACTTAGTGCCACATCTTTGGCAGTGGCCAGTAGCAGATGCTTATCAAACACTAGAATGATGCTCCCCTAAGGTATGATCCTCCTTTCCAGGGATCTAAAACCGTACACTTCCTAAATCTGTTTTAGTCATATATTCAGTAACAGTTCTTGATAGACTTTCATGACATTTTTCTAAATACTCTGCTGTTGAGGGGTTTTGAACCTCAACGATATGAGCACCTGCATGACTGAGCTGTGTACTCGCTCTTCTAATCTCACAACATTGCCAGCAATATTTCAATCTGTTATGTGGAAAAGATGGCAAACAAGTAAATATGGGGCATAATCTCAATGAGAGGCAGTCCATAAACAGAAGTAAAAGTTATGCCAACAATTTCACACATACTGTGACTGTGATGAAGGTGAGGAATTTCATAACTGGGGTATACAAATACATGGCATAAGGACATTATTCCTATCGTAGATTCTTTATACAACCCACTGGTTCAACCTGGGTGACTCTTCCTAGTGACTGGCAGAGTGGAGAGAGGGAAAAAACCAAAAACAGAGCATACTGCTGTCAGCAACAAAGCATTGTGATAGAGTGCTAGAGTCTTGTAGCCAAATTTAATGTTTAATTATTGGCTTACAGGGTAGAAAGTTCATTGGTTTTGTTTGTGTGACTTTTTCATTTCCTGTAATAAAAGCCTCTACATTTTTTCAAGAATTGATTCCCCCTATCACCCCATGTCATGTCTTCCTCTTACTTTCAACACCCTCCACTGCTGGGCATTTACAGATCATAAAAGACAAGAAAATTATTTATTTATTTTTTACATTCCTCCTACTGCCTTGTGATCTAATACCTCCCAGAGGTTTAGCTGGTACAGAAACTGTTCACATCCTCCATTCATTTAAATTTTCCAGGTCCACTAAACATCAGAAATCTGAAAGAAAAAAAAAAAAAAAAAAAGACAAGACTTTTAAAGCAGGCTTCAGTGATGACCACAAATCCCTCTGTCAGTAAAGGAGAAAAGGAGGATAAATTTGAGGCTAATTCAGAAACCTGCCTCATACGGTCGGTCCATTTCTGGTTTATCTTTTGATGTGACAGTTGCATCAGAAGTGAAGGTGAAATCATGTTTCTGCTTGCTGATACTGGCGGATCACCTGTCAGCAGGCTGGACGTGCCACCTCTCCAGACACATCCTGTGCTCCAGTTCTAGGCCCATAAGAGGAAGAGCTCAGGAAATTTTTATCTTCTCATTCAACCCAAGGAGAAGAAGATCTTCAAAATGCAAAATACACACTTTCAACTGCATTATAGTATGCATTTGAATATATAAGCTTCTTCAGAACTAGCCTTTCAGAACACTCTCTTAAATATTGCATTTTTTTGGATTTTTAGGGACTTTGCCATAGTCTGCAACATGAAGTCCCTACAACTTCAGCTAAGATGTTGCAGGGGTTGAGTGTCTTGGGGCACTTGCTGAAGTGACATGTAGAGTGTTTCCTCCCCCCATCAGGTACACAGCAATAGAATTCCTGTTAGCATCCAGTAAAAACAGTGCAGTAGTTAAAATAAGCAACTAAAGTCTAGTGAAAAGTATTCCTGTGGTTCCACTACATCTCCGCTTCCGAAGTACTTTCCATGTTGACTTAGTATACCAAGATGAAAAAACAAAAAACCTCATAAACCTACCAAAAGTGAGGAAAGAAGGTAAGAGTTGCTCACTGATCAAAGCAACCTACATGCGAAGTGGTACAAGAGCCACTGAAAATAAAATAAAATAAATAAAAGCAGTCATCTCTACCTAGGACATTGCTGGTGTTGTCATTCAAGTTTTCCATCTATTCTATCTTATCTACTGCAGGATCTGTCTGAAAGCTTATTCATCCAGCTTTTGTTTAGTCTCATCGCCCCTCCACACAGGCATACTTTTTCCCCTTTCCGTGTACACTGGACAGAGAATTTCATTAAACCAGACACAATAATTCCCGGATCCATTTTTTTAAGTCCCATCCAGATGTATTAGGATTTCAAACTAATCTTTTACATGCATGTTGTCTAAAATTTATTATCAGAAACTAGTATGCTTTTCTTAGATCTTGATGTGTTCATTCCTTCTGAAACTCTTCAGTTTTATTTCATTTGAATAAGCTTAAATAGTTCTATATAATCTGTACATTTTACCTATTCAGAGCTTGTCTGTACTTAGAGCTCTAGTTTTAGTAGAGAACATTTTGAAATTGCACATCAGCCCTTCAACTCACTAAAATGGGCATAAACAAATTGTGATACCCTGGTAAAATATAAAAGCATGTGGGAGGAGTTAAAATGATGCCTCTTTTTGTAGACAGTGGCATTAAATATTTATCAGCAGTGTAATCAGTCCTACTGCTTCATTTTTTTGCGATAGTCTTTCTGTAAAATTACAAAACCAACAGCAAAGTTAGTGAGATTAAACTAGTTAAAAAGGCCCAAAAGACAGCAAATTTACGTGGGTTGATACGTTGGTAAAGGGTAATGCCTAAGTATTTTTTGTCTTATACCCCACTCTTGAAAGTAACTTCTGAGTGAGGCTTTAGATGTTGCAATACCAATAGGCACCTGATCTCCAACCACCTGAAGCCCAGCACGGAGACCACAACTCTCCGTTAAGTATCTATATGAAATACGGAGCACAGAGACATAGAGTGTGATTATGTTAGCCCTTCTGGTCACCACTGAGATTGAAGCCTGCATCTCACTACCCAGTGGTGGTAGTGTTGGGCTCTACCAAGCAAAAAGCGCTTATACACGTCAAGTAACATTGCGGGCACTTCTACTGAAGTCTCGTGCCTGTGGTATTCTATTCAAAAAACAGGAGCTGTTTTCTTTGAAGTATCATAGGCAGAAACTGTAGTGGTAGTGTTTTTCCCATTCCTACACTTGCATCCACTTTTATTTTATTCATTTGCTAAAGCATTCCAGTGGGGTCAAGAGCCCCATATACAACGTTCTCTTTGCCATAGTAGAACTCAAACCCATACCTCCAAGGAATAGCTGTAATTGCTGCAAGGAAGCACTCTATTCCTCCTGCTGAGGCTATCTCACTTTGCATAAGAGAAATAATTAACTGGAGCATGAATGTGTAGGAAAGTCTTTTGAGAGAGGTCTTACATTCCCCTTCCTCATCTGTGCAGGTTCTGCGTTTTTTCCAGTGATTAATGTGAAAAACAACCAGGCAGGAGAGTCTGGTATTCAAAAAATCCTTACCAACTCCCTCCTCCTCTTGTCTGGAATGCCTTAACCGGATAGTCACGTTTTCTTTTGCCAGTCCAAGGCATTAATTGTATGTGCCCAATGGAAAATTTTTGACTGCTCATCATTTTACTTAGTCTAAAATTAATTTCTCAGGTTTATTCCTCCAGGTAGGGAGTATGAATTTTAACTTTCAAATGAAAACTTGAATGTTTGATTCTAGTCAATATACGTATGGTCTTCAGACTGGTACAATACCTAACACTTCACCCTGAGGTGCTGGGCTGTGCAAGGAATTGAAGTTGAGGACCTTTAATGGCTGAAAATGAAGGAACTACAGTGGGAGGGTTTCCAAATTAGCAGCTGAAAAGCATTTTGAGAATCTGTGTTGAACCACTTGGGAACTGGGATTAACCACACAAGTAGCACCTAAGTATACTACAAATGGTCATTTCCGTACTAGAGAGTGCCAGGTAGCATTTGGTGTGCTCCCTCCTTTCTCTAAAACAGCTAGTGGGACTTGTTTTCATGCTTTTTCATTTTTATTGTTGTTTTTACTGTGATATTAAACTGACGATTAAACGGCAGACATGTTTTGTTTTGAAAACAGTGAAACCTGTAACCATACTTACAGTCATTTATTTAGAAGGGAATTCTGTAGTCTAGAGGAAGATGCTCCCAAAATTATCTCCTACTACCATGTGTTTCACCCTTGAAACTGGCAGCTTTGCTGTTTCTGAAGAAAGCAGACACAAAAGCAAGTTTTAACAGAATCAAAACCAGTTGTTTAGGGCTGGGGCTGTGCCCAGTCTTCCCATGCAGAATATTATAAACATCCGTTCAACCTTGATCATGCTGTCTCCTCTTTCATTCCTGCTCTTTAAGGCACAAAGAACATCAAATAAAACTTTGAATGGCTGAGGACTATAGACAAAGTTATTTCTAACCTTTGTTACATGGTTTTGCACAAAGACTTGAAATGTTATTAGTAGCAGATTACTGTTATGACTAAAATTTGCCATAGATTTTGTTCATTCATGAAGGGACTCTGATTTTTTCTGAATTGCTTTCAGATTGGTAACAAAAGCCAATGAATACTTCCTGTGCATAATTATCAAGGTATGGATTATTCCCTGCTAGTCACAGTATGTCCCCTGTTCTACAAATTACAAAAGTATTATTTAATAAGAATGTGATGAATAAGCCAGTTCCTGTCTGAAATTTTAGAAGTTTGCAATAAAATCCACACATCAGTGAAAAGGTTCATGAGGACTTTGCAGCCAACAAAGTATTTGTGAGTTACAAATAACAAAGCTCCAAGCTTCAAAAAAGTCAAATCTTGGTCCAACATTCTAGACACTAGTGTACTGCAACATTATGGTAGAGTGAAGGTACTTGCATCAGCATCAGCCCAAGTAATGAAATTTTAGTGAACCTGTGACTGGGGTAATTTTCTTAGTCAGAAAGTGTATTCCTCATCACACTTCTTAGGCATCTATAAGATAGACTCTTCTGATAGCTAACAAGCACTAGAAAATAAGTTGAAGTGGAAGTGTTCTTGGAAGATGTCTTCACCTAATCATGGTATAAAACTTAAAGACAAAGCTTGCATCTGCACAGGGGCCCAAAATGGACTTAGTAGCCCACACGCCCAGGTTTTGGCGCACGCATACACAATATATTCCCACTCCTTCACTATATGCTGATTTTGATTGGCTTTTCACCCATGGAAAATCTGGGTGTGTAAGCTAGAAGAAAAGAATGGTGGGCTTTGGATAGAAGTTCAAACTGAAGAGAGGAAACAAAAACATGGTACAGACTGCAGTATACAACTGCAGGGCAGATGCTTGCCTATTTTTTTTCCCCCCGTCATCGACAGGGCTGAGTGTCTTATATGTTCAGGAAAGGAAGAATGAAAAGACTCCATTTTGCGAATGGAGACTAGAAAAACAAAAACTTTCAGCACAGAAATGTAGAGAGAGCAATTAAAACTAGCTCTTGCAAATCGTTATCTTACTGTTTAAATTCTGCAGGAGTATAATGGCATGGAAGTTCAGCAGCAGACATGCCAATACAGCATGGGACAGGTATTAGTGCCTTTTTTTACTTGAAAGGTCTGTGGTTAGACATTTGTGAATGGACAAGATAGAACAGTATATTATTTCAGTCAGGAATATTTTCATACACGCAAAAAAGTTACTGGCCTGAGAAACAGCACATGCCAAACATCCAGAAGACCAAAACTCAGTACAGAGATAAACTATTGTATCAATAAAGGTCTTAAAAACAGTTAAATCAAAACACTGTTCCAAACATGAGTGAACTAACTGTAGAATCTGTGTACCTAAGTCTTGATTAAGCATGATTTTGGATCACTTCACTGCTCTTGAGTTTATTAAAACCACAGGGTCAAATTTACTTCCATGAAGTTAACCATGTGCTCTATACCTTCTTGAACAGGATCTTGAGAGCAAACCTCAGAAAATAGAGAGAAATCTTCCTATATACAGTGGAAATTTTAAAGCCACCTCTTCACTGGCATCTGCTTCAAAATTAAAAGATAGAGGGGAATGAGGAAGAAAATTCATTGAGGTACATTAAAGTCAGTAGTTTTTTATGTTTTTAACTTTGTACAATCTACAGTTAGAAAAGCAGAATTTGCTGAAATCCAGATTGAGTTGTGCTCATTTATATCAGGGAGGAAGGTAAATCTGGTGTAGTATGTAAGAGTACCTAGTTTAGCTAATATACAGCACATGCTGCACTGCATTTCTTTTAAAGACTTTATTTAGCATTTCATAAAGCAAGGACCCACAGAAAAATAACCAAAGAATCAACATACCAAGCTGCTTTCTCTCAAACACATTTTTGGTTTGTTTTTAAAGCAATTTATATAAAGTGCTCTAATTGCTACTTACTTTAGGAGTGGTTTAGCTCCACAAAAATGCAGACTAGACCAAAGATATTTTGAGAAATTTTAGAAAAATAGACAGTGATACCAAACTGCTGCACCTATGTAGCATTTGGGGTTTCATGGGTTTTACCTCTTGCAGACAAGAGGGAAAAATAGAAGTCTACAACCTTGGCAGTTGTTCCACTTTAGTTGATGCATTCCATTTCATATAAATTTGTTACAGTAGTTAAGGAAAACAATGGTGCTTCTATTTTCAAGCCATGTTATTTTTTAACATGTACCAGAGCTGTCATGCAGGCAGCCTGTTTGCCTGCACTGAGAGAAGGTTTTATATTCCAAAAGGCTTCCACCCCCTGCTCCTTAACAGTGAAAATAAATCAATTTCATCTGCTGGTAGTTTCATTTCTCCCCCCATGCCCCCCCCCCTTTTTTTTTTTTCTTTCCATTTCCCTCTCCTTCCTTTGTGGGCCCCTTTCCACAATGCCATATGGCAGCTGAAGGAAGGGTAGAGCAATGATCTGCATTTTCAGCTCCTAACAAAAGATGCAATAGTGTCAAAGAGGCTCATGAATGCATGAGACACACATGTATAGAGAAGTGCCTCCAGTCCTGTCAGGAGGGACTAAAGAGAAGCCTGATAAACCTGACATCGCTTTAGTGCAAAGAAAGGCAGCAGTGCTTCTCTCGGTACTTCATCTCGCTCCCATCCATCTCCTCCCGCCCCCCCTCTCCCCTCCCACCCCTTTGGTTCCATGCCAAAATCCCATTAGCTCTATTAATGACATGTGGTTCGAAGTAAAAGCGTGTGGCAGAACAAGAAAGGCACAAGATCAACCATCCTATCTATTCGTTTTTGATACATGTATCACGAGATAGAAGTATTTCAGCAGGGGCCCTGTCAGCTTGGCTACATGAACAGCAAAGAAAATATGCAGCAAGGGGCTGTAATCAGTTTCTCAGCTGTCCCACTTCATCTCCCTAGTCTTAACATATGAATAGATGAAACTTAATTTTAAAACGCTGACAAAGTTTTCAGCATTCGTGTTTGAAATGCACTTGGGCTTTGTCTGCCCCTCGCCCTCCCCAAGACTTTAAGCAGTTTAAATACAGTCCCGATCAGCATTGTGTGGCAGCATGAATACACCTTGTCCTATTTCAACCACTTACTTAGGACTCCCTTAGTTAAACAAAAAAAGGCACAACCGCATTCTTCAGTAAGGAACCAGAGCTCCCAAGCTTAGAGGCATGGCATTTCAATACGCAGAAGGTGTTTTCTCCTGGAGTATGTTTTAAGGGCTGCCTACAATAAGGTTTGCTGTATTTCTTAATTATTTAGACCTAGCACACTTTGTAACTTGATTTGCCTGTATGAAGTTACTTTTTAAAAGCAGGCATTTTTTAAAAAATAAATAAATAAAAAAATCCTTTTTCAAACTGAAATAAATCCTAACTTCGGCAAGCAAGCAAGGTGGTGTCTGTTATATTTATAAGGCGACACCTTATTTTATTAAAGTTGTAGAAAAGTACAAGAGTATTGATTGGCAATATAATAAACATCCTGTTTGATTCCTTTTGCCTCAGGAAACTTCTGCTTAGTCCACTACAAGTCAACAAACAGTTAAATTTCATTCAGAAGTCAGCAAGATTTGCCACAGTCTTAGTGCCATTTTAAATAACAATAAAAAATTTTAATGAGAATATATTTTTAAAAGCACCTGAATCCGTTCCAGAGGTATAACTTCAGTCTTTCAACATCTGCACATGCTTTTCTGGTTAGCCCCAAATAACTCAGAAAATAACTATCGACCTGTAGCTGTCTCTAGGGCAAAAGTGTAAAGTTGAGAGTTTCTATTGGATTTAGCTGCACTTAAAGCCTGGCTGGATTTGTTGGTCATGGCAACCACCCTTTAAACCTGTAACTGTCAGTCCAAGCAGAACTGCAACAAAATAATTCAGCTATTCAACATTGCCTTTTCTCTCTAAAAAGATCTGCTTATGTAGCTGATGGCTACTCAATAGAGTGGGGATATTTTATCAGCAACACAGGGGTTAGGGCTGCTTGGGGATCCAGAAATAGGTAATCCTTTTTTTTTTTTTTCCTTTAACATTTGTATTGCATATAACTTTTAGCTATCAGTCTTGCAGTTTCTTTTCAATTTATTTATTTTTTTTAACATCAAGTTATGGTGCATCTAAGCATGATTTCAAACACAAGATAAAGCAAAAAAAAAAACAACACTGCCCCTAAAACCAGAGTCCTAGATGTGAGGGTATTTCATATTTTGATTGGAAGTGCCAATAATCCCTGCAATTGTAAAGATCCAAGTGGCTTTGGATTCTAGAAACTTGTGAACATCAGCCATATATTTCATCTTCAATTCTGCCAAAATCTAAGTATCTTTCTGCAAATTGTTCCTATATCTGGACTTCTCTCAGGTAAAGGCTGGTAATTTCCCTGCGATGTAAAGCCACTTGTGCTCAGTTATACCAATGACATATTAGGTGCATCAGACACATCACGAGAGAGGGACAAGTGGAGCAGACCCTTCTGGGTGAGGACACCAAGACCATGCAGTTAACTCATACTGTTTCTATTCTAATATTATTGGACAGAGTGCTTACAAATGAAGATACATGAGCACTCTAGAATATGTGATTATGGGCACATCTCCAGCCATGAGATAAGCATGAGCTGATTACATGCTTTTTGCCATCACTGATGCTTTCTTCCTAATACGGTACCCTTTGCTCATCTGGATTTTATCCTGAGGTAGTGCTTGACACTGTGCAGTCCTTAGACCGTCCTCAGCCGATAGCCCATCCCAGTTACCCCTCAGCTGTACCAGAAACTAAAGTCCTGCCATGTTTTCAGATGTAACTTGGTCAATACTATGTCTGGTATGCACAGACTGGCAGCACACCCGTTTTGGTATGGGGTCTTGAGGCAATACTCTTAGCTTTACGCATTTACGTCTTTGTGGGCACAGCAGTCATAGTGACTCACTACCTGCTGACTAGGAATTTCTATACTCATCACCATGAACTCACCTGTGGTTTGGGATTTAGCCCATACCTTTCTTCATTGCCTGCCTTGTTCTATATATAGCAAATAAACTAGCGCATTTTGGGAAATGTCTACGTTTCTCAAGAACACAGAGGATAACTTGTACTTCCCTTTCCTTTTACCAGAACACATAATTGAGGTCCATTATTTGGGAATACAGAAAAAAAAAATTGTGGTTTTAGAGATTATATGCAGAAAACATATATTTATTTTTTTTTCCCCCCTATAGGAACTAGTTAAAACCAGAAATATTTTGATGGAGAAGTAGACAATCTCCTGACCTCCACAGGCATGCTTAAACATCCTGTCACCACAACAGCAACATCTCTTTTGGATTAGGGGTATTGTTTTAATACCTCAAATGCCAAGTTTACTAGCATAAACCCAAAAGGCACTTTATTTTTCTGATGGAAATTACTTATCTTCTGCGCTGATCAAAACAGAAAAAAAAATCATGCCAGTCTTGGCAATGTAGAATAACATTCCTTTTGATAACACGGGACTTTGTCTCCTTTGATCAGGGACTGACAAAAGGCATTAGTTAAAAAGACATTAAGAGAAAAGAGATTCAACATTTCCCTGATAATCTGGATAGTGATGAACCCAAGCAGTTCATCCAAATGACACCCTAGCAGTGCCTTTTTAATTCTTCTTCACCCCTCCCCCCCAGATTCTTCCAGTGCCTCAAATCTCCAGATTTGGCCCCAGAGGGTAAAGGGCTTTCTGCCAAGCTGTAGCCAGAAAGCATGAAATATCTAACTTCTTCCTCGTTGCACAGATTAGCTGAGCTAGACTGAGACTTGAGCGTGAGGTGACTTCAGAGAGGTCCATTGCCTGGTCTAATAGCCACTTGATGGGAACTATTGGCAAAAGAGTAAGATGGGGCAAATCACTGAGGGGTTAAGTTTTGGACTGGAAGAACTTTCTTTCAATATATTTTCCCTCCTCTTAGTCATAATTTCATCTACCATGCTTGAAATTGCAAGCATGACACCTCAGGTTTATCTGGCTGTAGCAATTTTTTCCTAGCTAGTAACAGATTCATTTCTACTAAAATTCTATTACTCCCAGCTATTTCTCTCAAGGATTGTAACAATTCTTCTGAAAAGAGATCAGCAGCTTTGGTATAATCTTACTCCCTATAACTGGAACAAGGTCTGCTTCTAGTAAATCCTGCAACTAGATGTGACAAGAATAGAAAACTTCTTTTCATTTCCTCCCTGCCACCCAGACAGGTAGTAATGAAAGACAGTTTGAAGTTTTCTGATTCCAGATGCAGTGTTAATTGCCAGCCCTCAGTGAAAGAATGCAGCTAATGTTATAAACATTTTTCCCTACAGCTTTGACATTAAGCAGGGACAGCACAGGAGGGGTCATTTCTCATGTGTGAGGTTGACAAATAAAGGAAGTTAGCACGGAATAAACATGTAGATTCTAACAGATTTATTAAAGGGGCATTTTCATTACCTTTGATGTTTATGAAACAGACCTTGTGTCTAGATAAATTAAAACCAGGGTTTATACTATAAATTATGTGGATGGATTTGAAATGCTATGCATATAGAATTGACAAGAAAAATTTATGTGAACTCCATAATTTTGTCTCAAAGCCCCTAATGCTGCATTTTTTATTTTTTACATTTAGGTGGATTCAGTCTTGCTCAATACACATGTGGTTATGCACAAGATTAAAACTAAAGGCCTCATTCTCTTAGTGGAATGTTTTGCAATATTTTTCAAGTTACTCGAATTTGGCTGTAGGCAATTTTTAAAAAAAAAAATCTTTGTACTGCAAACAAGCATTTGTTGTGAACATCTGACATTCAAATGTTTAATATTTCAGCTTGCTTTGTTAAGTCTGACTGTTCATATAGGTTACATGGAGTTTTGTTTTCCTTTGGTTACAGGAGTAAGAATTAGAATAAGAGGAAGAAGAAATTTGGCCTCTGAATCTGTGTTGTCAGCAAGCAGCTCTAGAGCAGTAATACATCTTAAGAAATATAAAGCATCTCAGTGCTGTTAGGTAAAATTTCATAGATACAAATTATTAAGCTGTATTATGCACAGAATTTAATTTTCTTCTGATCACATTCACACAAAGCAACTGCCTGTGGATGCATTGTCCCGGCTATAATGGATACTTTCAGATCCTTGCCCAGATAAATTTTTTTTTTCTGCTCATGGCTCTGACGAAGAGCTTTTGGAAATTATGTCGTATTTCATGTAACATTGTAGTGGGAACATTTTAGCTGATGTGCCTAAAACTCACCATCTCTGAGCAAATTAGTGTCAGCAAAACAGTCTATGGATGTTCAAACGTTCAGAAAAATTGATACATTGGTGGAAAGAAGCAGAAGCAAGTCACACCAAATAAACTCATACACATTTCAAAATTATTTTATGCCAAAATAGATTGTGTTCAGTAGGCACTGGTTTATATAATCCAAAAAATTTGCAAAGTTCCATCTATACAGACCAATGTAAGGTAACTTACTGGGAACTGCAGAAATACATCAGAAGCCTCAAAAGTGACTATTTTGAACAGAAGTTGTTAGTTGTTAGAATACTTCACACAGGGGTAAGTGCAAGGCAGAGTGCTTTTAGTTTAAGGAGGAAGGTAGACTGTCCCTAGGTAAAAGGGGCAACTGAAGGATTCTGTTAATGGATGTGCAAATCTCATCCACCAGATCCATCTGACTACAACACAGGACTTCTGAAAAGGACAAATGCCACAGGCTAATAGTTTTGGAGGACATTAAGGATCTTCCAAAACCCTGTAAAAGGAACCTTGTGACTGCAAGTCAGGAAGTGCTGGGGGTGAATCTAGGGCAGAAATCCACAGCAATGTCTAAACAGAAGGGCAGATGTGCTCCACTCTCAGCCAAGTCTCCCTGCTGCTTTCTTCCTCTAAACCAAGCCCAGGTATCAACCTGGGACACATGGCACATGTACCTAGATGCAGAAGGTGTGATGTAATCCCAGCTCTTGCCCTTGAGACATAACACAGCTCCAGGGGTGCCGCAGGAACACCAGAACACAGAAGGGCTCACAGAATCTGTGTTTGGTACAGCTCCTTGGCACCATGATGTTCAGTAAACCCAGGAGAAATCTGTTGCTCCAGACTGATATGGCCAATGAATCTCTAGGTATCCTACCTCAGCATAACACTGCTTAAAGATTCTCAGAAGGGCATCGGTTATACACTTAACTGTAGAGTTAAAGGAATCCAGAGAAGTTTCCGGGGGGAAGAGGAGCAGAGGAAACTACTAAAATTATTTTGGGAGCCACATCCCAAACCACCTCACAAAATTTTATTTTCAGACTTTTGCAGTCAGTTTTAACTACTGAACTCCAAAATGTGATATCTGAGAATGTTTCTCTGAGACATTATTACAAATCAACATATTTCCTGGACATCTTCAAAAAAAAAAAAAAAAAAAGAAATACCATCCACACACACCACTGAAAAACACCTTAAAATATCACAGACACTCTGGGAATAATCTTCCTCATACTACTACTTCTCTCAAATTAGAGTTACAAAGTGATCACCGCCATGTAACCCAATTAATCACAAGTAGTATGTAGCTGGAGATAAAGCACAGGAAGTTTCTGCATTGTCAGACCTCTACCTATTTTCTCAGGAAGCACCTCAGAAATACAAAACTAATAAGTTCCAGACAATGCAGCAGAGGAAAAAGTATTAGAAGTAACATAGTTAAAATTTTACCCTGGTGAACCGGAAAAACAAAACCAAAACCAAGCAGCCTGGTAAGTCTTGAATGTCATTAGACTCGTGGCACAGGATAAGTTATATATGCATACAGATATGTACACAACCATGTACATTCTTCACAAATGGTCATAGCTATGCTGAAGATAAAGAAATTAGGATAGTCTGCAAAGATAAGGAACTACTATTGAGTATTTAGCTGCTCTGCCAAAACTGTTTTGGGAAAAGTACACTCTATTTGGAGAAAAGCAGGCAATGCTCTTACTTGAACATTTAGTAGAATTTATAGAGAAAGGTGCTGTGCAGTCTTGTTTGCCCAATTCTCCCGAGATATGAGGCTGTCTGCCGCAACAGTATTAGTGCTGACACAGGTATCACTTATCACCCAGAAATAAGCGCACGACATTTTCAAATTTGGTGCACTAATCATCTCCTTAGAAGCCAAGATTCTGCTAGCACAGTGACAGGATTTAATTTACTTTCTCTTCTCATAGCACAATAGAATTTTATCTGAATATTAAATGGGAAGGCAAGATCTTTCCTGTTAGCTGGGCAGTAGCTAATGGAATGGGTAACAAGTTTGTTGAATATGGGTGTGATATAAGGTATGATAAAATGTAAAGGATAGATCTGTAAGGCTTTTTGATCTTACCAGCCAGTCCTGTGGACTGCTGTCATGTTTTCCAGAGGACATTAGACATACTAGGAGTGTAATAAAACATTTCATTTTAACATGTCATATAGAGAGCTGTCGAGGCTTAAAGTTCAAAGATGCAAGGGAAGGGCCTCAGTAGCCAAATGCAGATGTGGGACCACTCCTGGTGAAAAAGCAAATTAGACAAAGAGGAAGGAAGCATTGGAATGGAGGCATAGTTAATGTTACCTCATTACTAGCAACTATTTACATTTCATTTATTATATCTATATTTAACCAGCCACAGAGACCCTCACCATACGAGCTTCAGGAAATACTCCCTTACAAACTGGGTGGTAACTCAACACTAATGCAGAGACAAATGAAATCAGACTCCAAACATCAGCATTTCTGAACTTTAGTGATTGGATAAAGTACCATAATCTAATCATTACTTTTCATTAGTCCCAAATTAGATCGTTATGAAAATTAATTAGGAAGACTCCAGAAAATTGCATTCAGGAGATGCAAATTCAAATTTGGGATTACTTTACATCTCTAGATCTTACTGGCTTTCTTGGTTTGAAATGACATGGCTTTTGGTAGATGACTAAACTGTGATGAGGGATGATGCTCTGAGGTGTTTAAACCCATGAATTAGGAAGAACAGCATGATTATTGAAGCATTATCTTTTGACTTGGAAGAGAACCAAATGACTTGTTTTGTCACAGTTTGCAATTTTGGGGACCATCTTCTCTAGATAAGATCACAGAAGGACAAAGTCACTTATGTGTTTTATTGGGGGGTAGGGACACTAGGGTTGTAGACTTTTTGCTATGCAATTAGGTGCCTATGTGAAAAAAGCAGGATATTAAAATACACAGAAGCAATTTATTTCCTTGAAGTAGGTGTTTAGTGCTAGCTGAGATGGTTGAGATTGTCTAGCATCTTTTAGACCTCAGTATAGTGGAAAACAAGAGAGAGAATCAGGAGACTATCTCTGGAACAACACCTGGCAGCCAGGTAGAATATCTTGAGCTATCTAAAATGGTATTAGAAACCTACGTCTACAAAACTAAACATTTATGACAGCAGTGTCAGGAGGTGCTGATCCTTCTGTGTTTTTCTGCACTAACATTCTTTTCAGTGGTAGAGTCTGTTCCATCAGAAAACCTTCCTGCATAATACAATTAATTCAAAACTTGCCAGTGGCTAGAGGTTTTTCCCATCCCACAGTCCTAGCAGAAACTCTTTTTCTCTGAATAACCTAGGCCAATTCAGTCAACCTCCTGAAGCTCAAGTCAACATTTAATACCTGTAACACTGGAAAGAAAGGCACAAGTTAATGTAATAAGGTTAATCAAATAAGCCATCCTCAGTGCGTATTCATTATTTTGCTAGCCCTTTATGTTTCAGTGTATTTATTTCAGTGAAGTAAGGGAATGTCTGTCTTATTAAGTAAAGGACAAAGGACATCAGGAACGACACAGACCAGATACAGAGAAAGAAATTTAAAAGTAGCAAGAACAAGGTAATGGAAATTTGGATCTTCCAAAGCATGAACATTCCCAAGATCCAATTGCAAACACTGGGTTTCATGAGCATCTGAAGCTAGTGACAGAATAGAATAAAATATAATAAATGTTCTTATTAGAATCTGTGGTATGTTTCAGTATAGCACTATTACATTTTACAAATACAAAAGGTAAGTAACCAGTACTAGACAACAATGAAAGCGACATTACTGAAAAGCCAGCAGTAGATAAAACCCAGAATGTAAAGTCGCATCAGAAACTGTGTACCTAATGTGTACAAGGAACATACAGGGCAAATCCATTTTTTCTAGTCTCTAAAGGAAGCAGGTTTTCTGATTTGAATGGAAACCTTAAGTGCTAGTATTTTAGATTTGAGTCTAAAAAGAAAAAACAAAAATCAAGACTTTTCATCTGCTTCATTTAAGATCAATTGAAACATGCCATTATAATTTTGGATCATGTCACCGTTTTGTTTTAATTGTTAGCTTTACATCTTGTTATGTTTATAAAAGCACAAAGAACACTTTGAAAGAAGAAAAATTGTCAAGTTTTAAAAAACTGAAACATTCTATTCTGAAAATGTTAACACGGTAAAGGAAAAAATCATAAGTCAAAAGTCATGTAGTCAAACCCAGCAGTTTCCAACAGTATTTTGGATGGATGAGAAGTAATAAGATATTTTCCTTCTGGGTTGATAAGCTTATATATTTAGGGAATAGCAGAACTCCAAAACTATTGCCAGTAATCAAAATAAATATTGCCAAAATATGTTCCAAATCTGTCTCGTGTAAATCTTCTTTCATTAGATATTTGAACAAATTTTGTGGTGCATGTCAGTACTGAAGACATTATTTTCATCTATTTTCTGTGCCACACGGACTCCTATAAGAATATTATTTTTTTCAAAATACTTTGGTAGAGTGGGTGGATGTTTTATCTGGAAACAATCTAAAAAGGAAAATATAAATCAAACAATCCAGGTGGTATTTCGCTGAATAATAAAATGAAGCTATCTGTGCACTAAGTGAAAAAAAATCCTGTAATTACAAAAGTTTTATAATTATGGGAAAATTACAAATAGTTACAAATCTTAAACCTTTAAGTAACTTTTTCCAATAACATCCTTGCAGCCTGATTTGAATGCTTTCCAAAGAAATTGGCCATGTAGGATTGAGTTGTACCAGTAACAACTGCATTTAAAGTGCTTATCCAGGTAATCATGTTTAGTTCCCCTTGCATTCATGGCTATATGGTATGCAATTTCATCAGGTTTTTCTTACAGTCAGCTTTGTTTAGCACTTATTTAAGTAAGAGCTGGTAAAACTGAAAAAAGAGCATTTTACATAAGACAATTTTATGCTTATGGTAAATCCACAGGAGAAACATTTCTGTGTCTTAGTAAAATATTTAGATTCTCTGAACACATTTTGATTTGTACTGTGGACAATACAACCCCCTTTGAAGTCACTGTCAAGTAGTCCAATTAGAATTGCGTAAAAAGTAACTTTTCCACCACAATAAAACCCACATGTTCAAAAATGTTCTGTTCCATTCTAATAGCAAACAGTTGGTTTTTTAAAAAAATGTATTTTCCTTGAAAGAAAATGTTTGTTCCCAAACAAATATTTCCAGTTCCTCTAGCATGTTGTTTCAATTCATTATTTCTAATTTCTCTAGAAATATTTCTCTGAAATGACACATCTAAATGGGTTTTCATTCTACCTCAAAAGGAATATAGTGACTCACCAATATAATTCATTAGGTTGCAATTTATGTCTCTTCCCTAAAGCTGGCTATTCTGACATAATACCATTTTACCTCCTTTTCATAAGTCTCGAACTCCTGTCAGTGTTTACAGAAAAAGAGGGTCAATAAAGAATCAGTTCCAATATTAGTTTCATGCTCTGATAAATCTCATTTGTAGGGACACTGCTATAAGACAGACATTTTCTATGCTAATGTTTGGCCGATAACATTATTACGATGGAAACTCTGGAGAGGAAATAATTTGCATTCTTGTCCAGTGAGGTGCACCGGCAAAGCTAAAAAGCAGATTTCACGAGCTTCCTATGTCATGAAAAGCAAACCTGTGAACTTTCAGTCCTGGCATGCCAATGTGTTACATGCCTCCTGACAGACATTACATTCACCCAATAATTGCTGCAGTCTTTATGGGCAACGCTTGAAAAGAATTTCCTTTTAGGAGAGCTTTAGCTCAGGTTAAAGAACAGTCCATTGCAAATTCTTAGCATTTGCATATGGTGTGTGGTTATTTCTGTAGCTCAAGAGACTGCATTACAGCCCATAATTCCTTTTTAACCCTGCCATACTCCTGCTGCCATGGAAACCAGCTGTCTTTCACAGACAAGCAGCAAAGTTTTCTCTTAACGTTTTCTGCTATCTCTTTTAACAAACCTTGCCCACTGCCAAGCTTGCTGTAAGGACTCACAAGTCACTTGAAAATATGGGCTTAAATCATTGAAAAAGCTCAGATATGACAAGAGTTAGGAACAAATACCCTGATAAGCAACACAAGTTGCAGATAATAAATCTAAAGTTCTTTCCAGGTAAGTGATCAATATTTGTTTTCCACTGGGCAATAGAGGAAGTTGAAAGGATTTTTATATTAACTGAATTGGTTTTGGTAAGATTGGAAATAAAGAAAAGACTTTGTCCCAAGTCTGTTATGAGAATACTTGCTTATTTTTACTGCTGGCTAAGTGTTGTTTGTTATTATTGTGGTGGCATGTTTAGAGAGACTGTATTTAAATATTTTCTTTTTCTTCAGAAAAAGATACTTTGTTGCTGATGAAATAATTTTCTTCCTTGTTGCAACCTGTTCTCAGTTATTTTTGGATAGTAATGTGCTCTATTAGTCAGTTTGCTGTTGAATTTTCTGTGCTTCCAGCTCATAATTTGCATCTGATCTGACTTTCACACTGCACAGTATCTTGCCTCATACTTCTAAAATGAAGAGAAGCTCAATTCAAGCTTGTTTTAACTCAAGGATTGCTGTGAATTTCAACACAAGATCTATACATCATGAAACCAGGGAAGTGTCATATTATCCAATATTTCACTCTTTCATCTGTAAAACCCTTTGATTTGGGTGAACTTTGGCAATCCTAAAAGCCAAGTCCCTGGTCAGTGAATGGGTTCAAACCCATTAAGTCCAGTAAACGTCCTGTCCAGCCACAGCACGGCTCCAGCTTTCCTAGCTCTGTTCTTCCATCTTTAGGGCACTAGAGGAGCACGGACCCACCTGCAGTCCCAGACTTACTTCTCTAGAGGACATTGAGTAGGTACAGGTACATACCCCCAGACCACTTCCAATTCTCTTGACGCCTTTTTTAACTTGCAGCTATTACATCAGAGACCCACTGGGAGCTCCATAGATGGAGTATATCTTTTTCTTGCAACACAGGGCAGAAGGAATGTGAATTGGCTGCTTCCTTTCATACTACTACGATATTTTGAAAAAAATATCTCATTTCAAAATAATTTTTCTCCCTCCCTCCCCTCCCCCCCCCCCCCCCCCCCCCAAATTGCATTGCTCAGTTCCTACTCATCCTTACAAGTCAGCTGAAATTCATTGTCTTGCACAATAAATTAACAGGTTTTGGTTGCTTAGTAACCATAACCTCTTGGTAATTTATTAGGAGCCAAGTGTTGACAGTAAAAAGGTGAATATTCTAATTTGCAATATATGTGGGACCATTTCTTTGCAGGTTGTGTGCTCATAGTATGTGCAGCCTTTCTCATTTGTGCAAATGTTAATGCTTCTTATCCCAGTGTGACAGCTGTGCATCTTTCTACAATGCTTCATGGGTAAGCTCCTATTTATGCTCATACAGGTAGATTTTTCTGCAGCTCATCTAGAAGCATCTGAAAATATGTCCTTTGAAGTACATGAATGTGTAAGGGTAAGTAGAATGTGAATATGTCTTTCAGATGTTAATTTTTTATTCTAATTTCTGAGAGTCAGGAAAAAAAGATGGTCTCAGTTCTGTATTCCTAGCTGTATTGAGTGATAACTCAGTAAAGAAGTGTTATGAAGTGATAGATTTCCAACTTTTAGGCCTTTTAAAGTAAATAAATAAATAAAAAATCTATATGCTGTGCGCTGCCAATATATTTTGCTTTCTCATCTACATAAATTACAACAGCAGCCAATGATCGTGGCAAGACTGTATGAACACAGCTCCAAAGATAAGATTAAACAGAAGCGAGTCACTAAACACAACACTAGCATTGCTGTCAAATTATTAAATAACTAATTCATTAAACCACAGAGCCAAATTAGAAAAGCTGGCCATTTGTGCATGTAGACACACTGTAGTTAGGATAATTGGGACCAGCTGTTATACTGTTTTGCTTCTGGAAGGGATCCAGTACTATTTGAAGGCAACGCCACAACATGGAGGCAGGCTGCAGAGTGATGATAGTGTTTCAGCTTCCACCCTTCAAGCCCTTTTTCCTCAAGCGGTTTATTTGACAGCTACGATGACTCAAGCTCCATCCAGCTCATCTAGCAATCGTAAACCAGCTGGAATGATTGGACCAGAATTAGTTGGTGAAAAACACATAACTGAAACCTCTCCCAGTAATCCATTATAGAGAGACTTTTACCACCCTAAACATATACCCACTTTCATATGCTATCACACAAGGACTAAAAAACCCCTTTACCTAGATTAAAAAGACAAATAGCATGAAAAGTAAGCTTTTTAATTACATATTTTCAAATGCTGTCCATAGGGAATACTGAACTATTGCTAAATCTCATTCTTAAACTTGGCAATTTAGATATTATTGCACAGCACAGTATGAGAGCTTAAATAAATACTAGCTGTAAAGGGTACTGCAAGAGTGTCCGAAAAAGGCTGCACATTAAGTAATCTTTTATTCCATGACATGCATGTAAGTCAAAACAAAAAAGGAGTTGAGAATTTAATTCACAAGTCTATACCTCTCACTGTAAGGTTTGTAGTTATTTTCCTTATTTCCAAACAAACAAACAAAATCTAAGTAGTAAAAGTGAAAGCATTATGTTGCTTCTATGTTTTTATGCCAATTTATAAAACACAAACTTTTCTATCCTTTATAACAACATTCTTGTCTGAGGAAAAAGAAAAAGTAATTTGATAGAGTTAAAGCAGATCTGTAGCATTTTAACTGAGATTCAAATATGTAGGGAACTTCAGGTATCACTAACCTATAATTTTTTGTTAAAAGTGTTGCAGACAGAGCGGACTGTAATCGCCTGGCTCCACTTCTTTGCCTGCCTCAAGCAACAGATTATGGTGCCAAAGTTGTTGACATTTTTCTGCTTTTTAAAGGTCTGGAACTGAATGACAACTTCCAGAAGGGATGCGTATTCTTTGAGGGGTGAGGGAATAAATACATACCACAAAATTCCCAAAGAAATACACCAAGCCTTAAAACTATGATAATTCTAAAATTATATTTAAAAAAATCAGCCCAAAGAGAGTACTTGTGCATTCTTTCCTCTGATAGAAAAGGTTTTGTTTTTCAATTTAATCTGAAACTTCTTTTATTACATCCCTGTCTGTGGTTTTGATCGTTTTTCATCTCTGACAAAAATTCGCAGAAGATAATCAAAGATGATGGACATACTGGCTGTAGACTCTAACATGCAATGGTATGTTCTGCAAATACCAATGCTCTATCCCTCAGTCTGGAATCATGGCACATTAACACAGAGCTGTACAACACGTGAGCTGTTCACTCCTATTTAAAGCCTGGAACAGTTAATTCAGGCTTTACACAGCTTTGAGAAGTCAGGCTAATATCTTCTTGCCACAGTGCTGTGTCCTACGGAAGCATCAGCGCTAGCTTGGGGATCACTGCTGAAAAGGTAGCGCATGAGTGTCCACATATAGGGGAAACAATGCCACAGAAAGTAGCATTCTGCTGTATAAGTATTTCACAGTTTATCTAGGGAGGCATCAAATTATCTTCCCTGCAAATTAAGTCATGTTATTCCTTTTGCCTTGTAAAGCAAATTTCTGAGGACAGCTAAAAAGGTTTTTCCTTGATTAAGGACTCCAGATCCACCCTTAACTTATAACTTAAGGCATTCTCCTCTGAACAGATTAAAAAACACACAGCAAAAAAAAGAGACAGCATTAATACCACTGCATCTGTTGGGTACGGTCTGTTGTCAGGGTTGTGTTGAGTCATGTGTGAGGGTCGTCTGAATGAAAAGCCTTAGGCATAAACACACTTTAAAGATAATTAATTTAAATTATTGAAGTTATATTTTCATTCATATAACTAAACCCCTAGTAATCACAGAAAATATTTTCCTCAACAAAAAAAAAATCTCAGGATTATAATCTGAAATACATACCAAGGATCAACAGAAAATACAACATAACCGCAAGTGCATAACTCGGCAATTCAGAGCAGACACCTCACTAACGTTACAATCAATCTTCAGATTTCCGCAGTTCCTTTTATCTTAGAAAATAAGCTGAAAAATACCATGACTGAATACCTGTAACTCAAATATTTCCTTCAAAACAAGGCAGCCTTTCTTGTAAATGTAAATAAAATTCAGGAGCCATCAGACCTAAAAGGCAATGTTAAAAAGACTCAAGTCATATAGAGTACAAGACAAATACAATCTACATAGATATGTTTACCCCATTTGGGGAAGTAGAATTACAAGTGACATCACAGAAGTGCTATGCCAGCATCATTTGCCCATTTTCAAAGAGGGCCACAGCAACGCTCCAAGAGCAAGCCAAGAAACAAATTGCAACTCTACAATCACCACATGAGGATCTGACGCCTTCTCTCCAGAAAGAAGGAAAGCACCAGCCCTTTATTAAGCTCCGAATACACTCCTTCTGGAATGACTCAGCTATAGCAGTCATTATGCTTTTCCAAAAAAAAAAAAAAAATAATAATTGTGTTCCCCACCCTCTCCTGCCCATCTTTCAGGGAAGAGTCATCCCTCTTGTTGCCTGTTGTTAGCCACAGCCAGGTGGCCAACACAGAGGGCTTTTTTTTTTTTTTTCCCCTGCCACTACTGCAAGCACCGCAGGAAGAGGTTACCTTCTCCACCACCAAGTGCTTAAAATGAGCTTTCTGAACAGTATATATCTCCTTGTAACATGAAATACCTCACATCTCAGGCATCAAACTTTGAAAGATTATCATATAAACTTTCAGAAATTTGAGCAAAAACAAAAAAGCATTTTAAACCCTGTATTTAGTTATGTGCTAATGTAATTATGCCCCCCATTTTCCATTTATTTTTAAATCATGACAAATTTATACTTTCTTCTAAGTAGAGAACTTATGTTTTAATTCTTTCAGGGGTTTTATTTCTTATCTGTGGATAAGAAATTCACTGGATGGTTGGATTCAAAGAGTTGCAGTCAACAGCTTGATGTCCAAGTGGAGACCAGCGATGAGCGGCGTTCCTCAATGACTGGTGTTGAGACTGGCACTGTTCAAATCTTTGTCAGCAACATGGACAGTGGGATTGAGCGCACTCTCAGCCAGTTTGCCAACACCAAGCTGAGCGCTGCAGTTGACACGCTGGAGGGAAGGTATACCATCCAGAGGGGCCTTGCAGGCTGGATAGGTGAGCCCCTGCAAGCCTCATGAAGGCATCCAGAAGGCCAAGTGCAAGGTCCACATGGGTTGGAGCAACCTTCAGTATCAATATTGGCTGGATGGAGAATGGACTGAGAGCAGCCCTGAGGAGGAGGACTCAGGGGTGTTGGTAGACAAGAACCTCAACATGACCCAACAATGGACTCTTGCAGCCCAGAAAGCCAAGCAAATCCTGGGCTGCATCAAAAGCAGCACGGCCAGCACGTCAAGGAAGGTGCTTCTCCCTCTCTGCTCTGCTCTCATGAGACACCACCTGCAGTATTGTGTTCAGCTCTGCCCCCCCCCGCCCCAAGAAGGACATGGACCTGTTGGAGCCAGTCCAGAGGAAGGCCACAAAGATGATCAGAGGGTTGAAGCACCTCTCCCATGAAGACAGGCTGAGAGAGTTGGGGTTGTTCAGCCTGGAGGACAGAAGGCTCCAGGAAGACCTTGTAGCAGCCTTCCAGTACCCAAAAGGGACCTACAAGCAAGCTGGAGAGGGGCTTTTACAAGGGCACAGAGGAATAGGACAAGGGGGAATGGATTTAAACTGAAAGAGGGTACATTTAGGTTAGATATTAAGAAAAAATCCTTCACTATGAGGGTGGTGAGGCACTGGCACAGGCTGCCCCATCCCTGGCAGTGCTCAAGGCCAGGCTGGACGGGGCTGGGAGCAACCTGGGCTGGTGGAAGGTGTCCCTGCCCATGGCAGGGGGTTGGAACTAGATGGTCTTTAAGGTCCCTTCCAACCCAAACCATTCTATGATCATTAAGTCAGACCTCTATCAAGAACTGGTTATAGAGAAATGAAGAGCTTCAAATGCATAGCCCATGTTAGGCTATTGTGGAAACAAACCTGACTGAGGGGTGTGGGGGGAGGGAATCAGTTCATTATTTTGACAGTTTCTACAAGCAAAGGAAAATATTGTTCTACAATTAGTTGTAAATAATATTTACAGTGAATCAGAAAGTAGGGCAGAGGGGTGGGGGGGAAAGGAATGCTATTTGAAATGAAACTAACTGGTTTTTCCTACTGTGAAGTCTCTGAGAAAAGGAAAGAAGGTAGGTTAAAGAGATGATTGCACAGGATACAGAGATGACTGTACTGTTTTTCTCATTTGGGGAAAAACACGAAGTTTTGAGGCATCTCAAGCTCAGCCTTTGCTGCTTTGCCTTACTCAGTGCTGTAAGACAAAATCATGGATCCTGCCTCTGTAGAGGTAGAGTATTAACTGCAATCTTTTCCATGAAACTCTTCAATGTGCTGTACGTTTAAAAGGTGGCTTTTAAAAATAAAACTATAGAGGTGGGGTTTATTGGGGTTTTTTTCCAGTTTCAAGAAACACTATGCCACTACAACAGAGTTCAGATGAATTATGGACAGACACGTACATTGGACCTGAAATGGCTTTGTCCTGTCAGATTCATTTGTCTTCTGGAAAGCAGAAGAATGCAAGGAGAGCCTACATCCATTTTTTCTGTACCACTGACAGTTAAATGCATGACACTTACCTACAAAAAAATCAAATGTATATACATTGATTACTAAACAGGAAAAATATCTTACATGTGAATATCCTGTTCTCTCAAATGAGAGCATTTACTTGACATTTGTCTCTGCTCCTTCAAGTAAAGAAATCCCTAAGAAAGTGTCTGTCTTTACATCCAGGTTTTGATTAATTAACGATCTCAAACTGTGGTTGCTTTTAGATCTAGGCACTGCTTGCTTATTAGAACCTGAAGGTAACCAATTTGGCTAAACAGAAGAGATTCAATCTGCTTATATTTAATACAATAAAAGGAAATACCTTTCCAGTACGTATGCTGCCTCATTGTACTGAAAGCTGTCTATAGAAAAAATTGCTTTAAAAATTACTTGAATTTGAAATCTGATTTACATACCTGCAAATCTAACCAAGGCCAAAATGACTTGCACATAAGTTAAAGTTGCTATTGATGCAAGTAGGAATCATCTTAAAAGATTTCAGAACCTGTTTGCTTGCCATCTGCCAGTAAAAGAACTTACACTTAATGATCATTTGTAATGAGTGTTCTTATTCTTCATTTCATATGAGGACCTATTTTAAACTTATGTTACCCATTTTAAAGCATAGATTTATTCTGTGCTAGTAATTAAATATCACAAGGTCTACATAGCTAAGTATGTTAAAGATTAAGGACAAATTCACGTATTTCCGGCTCAACATATCAGGTTACAAATGCTTATCAGACACTGAACTCCCAGACACAGAAAACATGCTCCAAAACACAGTGTTAGTATTCAGCTAAGTAGGCAAGTGTTTACAGAGAAAGCAGGCAGCAGTTTACAGAATTTCATCAGACAACCTCCAGAATTTGCACTGGTGCATTTGAAAGCTTGAGCAAAGGCCACGGCCAACAGGGCGCCCAGAGAGGAGAACAAGGGCTTGTGGCACTTTTTGATGCTGGAAGGGAAGGAAGTTCCCTGTAAGGTCTCCCCTGCCAGAAAAGACAAGGAGTTCCTTTCACCCTGAAAATGAGACAGGCACTTTGGGCACGTCATGCAGAACAATGTGGCCAGTGGTACTTTCCTACCTCAGTAACGTCTGAGGCAGAGCTGCATAAATCCTTTTTCCATTCAATGATTCTTTTCCCAGGATAAGCACAGACTTTGAGAAGGAGTTATCTCTCTATCCTGAAGCACAGGAGGAAAAATGGAAAGAAGGTGTAGAGGCAACGGGTGTGAGTGCGTAGAGAGACTCACCGTGCTGTACAGCAGGTCGCCTGGCGGCCTGGGTATGGTGCTCAGGCCTGACACCCAGGTGAGCGCTCTATACACCAAACAGGCCTGCCTTCCCAAATACCTACTGTAGATTCACATTCTACTTCAGTGACCGTCTCACATAAACCTTGACACACTCTGGAGTTTCTACAGCAGCCTTTTACAGTCTCAGATACAGGAGATAAATTGCGGTAAGGAGGTGCTGGATCTGGCATCCCCACAGAGGCAAGGCTGCGGCTGCTCCTGCGTCCAGCCAGCAGCAAGGCTGAGCATCTATTCCCGATAAGCACAGACACAAATGCATTTATTACACACGCATATACACACAGCCAGCCACACAGATCAAACACTCGCCACTCATAAGCACAACCAGCAAAAACGACCTCAACCCGTCCCCCTCTCTGGCAGGTCAGGGTGAAGGTCTGTTGGTGGGAAATACACACACGTCTGCACCCCTGCAGTAGCTGGGCTCAGACAACTTGGTCCATCCAGTAGCTGCTCCTGGATCCCCAGTTTCTGTCATCCGGACATGGAAGCCCCAAGGCCCACAGCCCATCCCAAGCCCTCCTCACACACACCAACACACAGATCCACACAGCTGATGCCTATAGTAACTGTTTTATACTGGGCCCACTCACACACCAGCCCTTGCATCTTATCTCCAGTCCCTTGCACCCAGGGGGAGGTGGACACAAGGAGGTCTCCACAAGGAGGTCTCAAGCAGTCACCAGACTCCAGTCTCTGTAGTAGCCAGCTCCTCCAGGTGCCTCGCTCCCAGACACAAAGCCAGGGATCCTAGCCCACTTGTTGCACTTAACTATCCCAGCCTGATATTCCTTAGCAATCATATTAGCACCCAGACCCTCACCTGCTCCAGCTGCTGGCAGCAGACATCTGTGCCTCATGATCTCACCCCAACGTTTTTCCCTTGCATCCCATGATGAGTCCCATACCCCTTTCAGGCAGCACCCTCCTAAGCCCAAAAGGTGCTTTGGGCGGCCTTTCCTTTGGATCATCATGATCAGCATTGCCCCCAGACCATGGGGCTGACTACCCTCACGGGACAGCCTCCAGAGGAGGCAGATCAGGGTGCTTGTCCACCTGCCACAGTTATGGGGGTTCCCCCACCCGCCTTTGCTTCTCTGCCCTCCTTTGCCTGCACAGCTGGGAGCCTTTTGTCACATAACCTAACGGTAATTGTTGTGAAGAAGGAAAGAGTTTGTGAAAGAAATCCAATTACAGGGATATGATTAGGGTTTTCAGATAGGTTCATTAGTGGACTGAGCAACCATAAAGTTACTCCGCATGGAAGTCAAATAATGTATCAGTTAAGTTATCCAAGCCACGGATTCAGTTCAAGCTGAATCTGAGCATACCAAAATAAAGCAAATTTCTGTGACACTGCATACTCTCTGAACCATGAAAGTAATCTCATTGCAAAGTATTTGTAATCATTTTTGGACACTGTTAAATTTTGTAGAAAGCAAATTAGTTACAGTTGTAGAAAAAAATTTGAAATGTCAACAATACAAGCTCTTTGTTGATTGCAAAAGACATTTTCCATCTGGTCCCAAGCATGAAAATATCCTGAAGTGACCTGCATATGCCAGAGCTCAGCTGAACTGAATGATAATGTAATCCTGCAAAAGTCTCCAAACAGGGAAAAGCCTTTTCATTTAAGGCTAGATCCTTCTTCCACTGAAGTCAGTAACAGAACTTCCATTAACTCATGTGGCAGGACATGTCTCAAAGTGATCTAATATAATCATTTTTGATATGCAGACACAGATACACACATAAAAACATAGGCTATGTGCATTTGGGGCAAATGATTGGCATAAAGAAATCTAGAATGACATTCCAACCCACTGATATTTGAGCTTTACAGTCAGAATACAGCTAAGAAACTGTCTCAGTACACTATTTTAGATGACCTACAGTTAATGAAAAGTCTTATTTTCCAATTGCAAAGAGAGAGTTAGAGAGCAGTTGCAATCTTAATGATACGCGTTTTTCCCCTCATTATAGCTTAAATTACATGAAATCACAATATATTGCCTCCTACAACATACACACAGTGAAAGCCAATTACAGTAAGTCTTTACAAAAATGCTCATAAATGCACTTGTGGCTCTCCAAATGGATCTTGTAATGTATACCAAAAATGGTTATGAAAATCTTGCTATCAGCTATTGCACAAATGGACTGTAAAAGGGGCTAAATTAGCCATAATACTGTAACAGATATTATATTTGGATATTAAAATGAGAAGATTAATATTAATTACTATAAATAGCAAGGCTATAAATCTCAGTAATAGTGATGTAGGGAGCTACAGTCTTAGTTTTATTTATTCATCTTAGGTAATACTTTGAATAAGATTTTACTTTTTTCCGCTTCAGCTTGCTAATTTCCTTGCCCATGTCTAATTTCTCCAATTTGCTAAGTTATTTTCTAAGAAGCACTTTGCAGATCAGTATATATGATGCAGCAGATTGTTTAGGAGAACACATTGGTTCTGAACAGGAAGGGACAGTAGATATGTTCCCACCACCAGCAACGCATGATTATTTTCAAAGTATGGTAAAACATACAGATGTGCTTTTGATGTTCATTTGTATGCAGTATTTTTTTCCAAATTGTTTTCTGCTAAACTTGAAGTACTGGGTTCCATCCTTTTAAATTTAAACCTTTTCCACAGTTATATTGGAAGCTGTGTGTTCAGACGCCTAAGTACCTGTAGTTTCATAGACTAAGTCCACACCGCTGAAGGCTGAATCACACCAAAGAGACTTAACTCGTATGCATTACTTGTTTACATGTACTTAACTAAAGAAACAAGAGCCAAACAAACCTTCTGACTACTCAGATGAGAAAGGTTGTTTATTTTCCAGGAAAAAGGGAACATGAAGTGACTATAAAAATATTTATCTCTGCTATCGCAATATTATTTTAAAGAATTGCTAATCGCCAAGTAATAAACCATTCTTCTAAGCCCAGCCTTTGGAAGGATGAGAGGCATGTGCATAGTGTCTTGGGAGAAAAGGAAACACAGCACTCCCTGACTTAGTCAGCCAAGCCACATACCCCTGAGGTCTCCCGTATTGTTGTGGAAGGACCAGGAGAAGAAACTCAGCAGTGCTTTTTGCAGTACTGCTCTTTGGAATCCAACGTATTTCCAAGTGCATGGACTGACACACAGAAAGGTGAAACAAACTCCCCATTTCTGCATTTGCTTTTGAGAAGAATCCAAGTGTTTGACATTGCCAACACTCATGTCAGGGCCCTGTGCTAAGGTCCAAGTAATCCTTCCATGGCTGCATGGTGGGAAGGTTTTTCCTCCCTTCAGAGTCGGTCACAGTTAAATTCTAAATTCATAACTAGAACATAATTCACACAGCAATTTACATGCACCAAGAGATTATGTGGCCTCACTCTGGAATGCTGCACCACAAAGGAAGTTTCTATAGTTATTTAAAGCAACCAGCCTTTCCCCAGCTATTAAAGAAATTTAATCTTCTTATCCCTATATGGAAGCAGTCTTTGTTTATATGAAAAAAAAAATAAAATCCCCTTGCAATGTCCTATCCCCTCACCATTAAGTTTTCTGTTCTTTTTTTGCTTTGGCAAAGAAATAGTGAAGGAATGTGAAAAACTTTTATTAGGTGTTTATTATCAGTTACCAGATAATGAAAAACAGCAAAGCTGCAAAGTTAATGGAAAAAAGTTATCCCTAGATTTTGGGTTAGATTTTTGTTTTCCCATGGGAAACCCTGTAAAGAAGGACAAAGAGGAAACAATCTGCAAGGTTTCTCAGATGGTTCCAGCAAGGCTGATGGAGTTATTTTCCACTCCCCTCCTTTGCTGAACAATCAGGGAATCTGACCCCTGTATCCTGTAAACTGTACCAATGTCACAGAGAATCAGGTGCATTCTTCAGGGTAAGCCGTAGTTCAAGTTTACAGGGCTTCCTCCACTAGCTGCTTATGATGACCAAGGCTATTTTGTAAGGCTGGTTACCAGCATCGCAGGCAGCAAAGAGGAGAGGCTGCTGGTTCTTGCTAAATTCCTCCTTTAGTAAATGGGTGAGCAGGCTGTTAACAGGGGAAGAACTGCACAGATCAAAGGCTCCCTCCCAAAAAAAAGCTTCCTTGTGATGCCTTTTATATTGGTTTTTCGATGAATTTGAGAGATAAGATCACAAGTTATTAAATCTAAATATCTCATGGATGTTTTGCTAGGAGTTGTCCTAGATGCTGTGTTTGTGTCCTAACCAGTGTTCCCCTTATTAGAGAGGCAGGTACTTGGAAAAGAATTAGGCAACTTTCCCACCAGAGCAAATCACATCATTCAAATACATCATTCTTCGTTCATGTGTCTCATCTTGGGCATTCTTGTAATATCCCAGCACAATTTCAAGGATAAAAACACCTTCTGCACAGATTAAAGGATATCTGATTTATAAAATCCTAACATTGCAGAACACTCAAAAAATACAACAATAACCATTAGTCCAAAGTGCTTGCAAAGGGCCATACGGCTACAGGTTTATTATCAAGTTGTGTGATACTAAAGTTGATACAGAAATATCTCTTTCATCAGAAAGCTTTGGGGTTTTAATATTAAATACGTATAATCCAAGAATCCTGTGCAAGAATTGAATGTGTTTTGGAGTTTTGTGTAGGGTAGAATAAGAGGCAGAGAAACCAAGATCAAGCTCAATTGACACTGACACCTTTTTACACACCGAAGGTTAAATCTGATCCTAATTGTTAGGCATGCCAAGGGGGAGATAGCAGTGTTGAATTATTACATTGTGTGGACATTTTATTTCACATGCCAAAGTCTGACCACAGCTGAGTTGCCTGATGTGAAAGTATCTAGAAGGCATATTTTACTTCAAGAGTTTTACTATAGGCAATAAAAATCTTAGCTTTATCCAAATGGTATTTTACTTTTAGAAGTGGTAGGAGGTCGATATGTATTCCTTATCATACGTATATCCAGCATTACTGCCCTATGGGTAAAGGGTCACAAGCCATCTTTAAAAATAAAATGTCACCCCAGACTTCTAAGGCCTATAAGTCATTAAAAAGCGATCTTTCATCATGGGTTTTCTCAGCTGTAATACCATAAGCTATATATTTTGGGGTTTTTCACATTTTATTCCAGTCTCTGCAGTGCTTCACAGTCTGGTCAACAATTAATCAAGCCAGCCAACATCAGCAGAAATAAACAATTTCTATTCTAGGCTTCTGGGGAACTCGCCCGATCTGTTTGCTAAAGAAATGAAAAAGACTAATCTCATTCATCCAAGCTTCCCGACTCCCAACCCAGCTGGGAAGGGCATCCCTTTACCTATTTCCATCAGCCATGACTGTCTGATCCATTTGGATTGGAAGAAAGATTGCTTAAGTACCATCTAATGAGAGCTGAACGATAATGAGAAGGAAAAGAAAAGCAGACACACAGGGGAAAGGGTAAGGCAATTAAGAGACTGTAGTGGATGCTGAACTGTGAGTTTCAGTAACTTGAAAGGCTACAGTATCGGACTTGTGAGGAAGTGGGGGGAATCACAGCCCTGGTGGGTGGTGTGGGGAAGCTGGGAATACTGGGAACCAGAGCCATGGTGGGAGGTCAGTGCGTGGGTTGACGTGATCAAAGGCCCTTGGTTCCCACTGTAAGAGCCCCGACAGGAAGCATCTGGGGCTGGGAACGCTGCAGGAGGAAGGCTGCTCACAATAAGGAGAGTGCTTGGGGACCAAAGGACTCATCTCACAGTCCCCAGCGAGCCCCTGGTACTTGCCAGGGAAAGGAAGCGTAGTGGATACTCTCCACCAACCCTGGCTGTTCATTACATCTGTTATCAGTGGCTTTATTTCCACTCCTATTTGTATGACTTTCTCTAAGACAGCTAATTTAAACTCTGGCCTTTTTTTATTTTTTTGTTAGCTTCTTGCACAAGCAAAGTTCATTTAGTTCATATATCACTACATTTCTTCAGGAGATGCTCTTTTTAATCACCTAGAAAAACTTTCTCAGTTCTCCCACATTAATTTTTATGTTTCACAAGTAACTATACCCCTCCTTGAGTCATTAACTACTTATTAATAGCAGTCATTTGGATGCATTTGACACTTGTAGAAGCTGGCACTGCAAAAAGCAGAGAGTAGCAACCTCAAACAGTTTCAGTTATTTAAGACACCTACTGTTGTACTCATTGAAGGTTAAAGCCTCAACATCTTATTTCCAAAACCTGTTCTTACTCTCAAGAAACTCAAAGAGTACTGAGCACATTTGCCAACTTACAACAAGCCAGGCATTTTTTGTAGGCAGGCAGTGGCAACCAAGACCCCCAATAAAACAGTGAGGAAAGCACCTACCTGCCTTCAGGTAGCCACAAGCACAGGGCAGTTCCTAGGGAAGCCAGGTGGTAGCAGCTCCCACCAACCCTCCAGCAAGCAATGAGCAAGGGCAAGAAAACAAAGCAGAGCCAAAGTGCAGGAAAACCAGAGAGCAACTCAGGGAAAGAGGTTAAATAGGTTCCCAGGCCAATGGCCAGGGGCATGGGTGGGAGTCCCAGGTGAGGCTGGTCAGGGCCAGTAACACCTATTAGTGCCTCTTGGGCCCTGACACTCACAACTGTAAGTTTGGTGTGAAGTTTCATGACACGTGGTGTGTCTGGAAAAATCTAAGCTGAGCAAACCGGTATTCTTGGTCTTAGCTTTTAACCGAAAATAAGCACCAGTAGAGTTACCTGTCAATCTTTTCAGAAACAGCATGTTCAAAATCCAAAGCAAAAAAGCAACAAGTCAGAAGACTGGGTGGAAAAAAAAAACCCTAAAACAAAACAATGCCCTCCTATCAGACTATATCATATCTGAAAAATCATGTATTGTACTACTTAATTCTTCAAAAAAAGATAATCAATGCTGTATTTACAACACCTTATACATGTATAAATTCCTAAGATAGACCTATTAAATAAATAAATTCCTATATTTTTATTAGAGATAACTTGTTCCAGCTTTTATACGTTATGAGAAATGATCATAGGAGTAAAGGTTTTGAGGTGACATAATACAACTAAGGGCTGTTTGTAAATCCAGAAACAACTTGTTTTCATTACTGTGTTGCAAAGTTCATCATGACCAATTTCAGCACTGATTCTTCTTAAGTCACAGTGGAATCTAGAAAATGCAATGAGACCTTGAAATGGCAGATATGGTTAAATCTGGTTCCGTTTGGGTGATTTCATTTTAAAAAAAATTATTTCCATATACTTGAAAATATTAGCAGTACAACCCGTAACAAACTGCATAGTTAGGGGTTTCAGTACAAATCCCATTTCTCACGTCCGTCTCTGAAGGCAATGGTTCAGCTTGGCAATATGATATACTTTTTTAGATTAAAAGTTACTTCTAATGAGGATGACAATTAGCCACCTCTTTTGCCCATTCAAAGTGTCATGGAATTCAAACACTACTTCAGACATTTCAAACACCACTTCATGCTCCAAAACTAGGTGTAACTGTATATCCTAGACCCTTATTAGACAGCGTAATTCATAAAACAGGATAACCCACAAAATATTAACCTCCTTAGCTCTGGAGAACTAAAAAAGATGACACGGTTTTAGTTAAACACAATAATACAATTAAAATATTAATCTGAGTCTTGATATAATTTTTATTTCTGTCAAATCTGAAGTAAAACATGGATTTAATTTTAAAGAATGTTTTTCTTACGAATTTTAGCTGTCATACATGTCTAATTGAATGCAAACAAAAAAAACCATAAAAGAAAGAAAGTTCTGTAGCAGCTTTGGGGGCTAGATTAGACCTCAAGATGAACAAATAATAACTAAATAGAAATGCTAACTACCTTTCATTACACATTCTTCATTGGCAAATTAATAAGGGTACTGTCTTTTGCATAGTTTAGAGGTCTATCTTCAGGAAAGAAAATTGTTATCCTAAACATCTCTATTAAGATGTAGAGCTGTAATTACAAATACAAACTCAATTTAAAACGTACAATTAAATTAAAGATGTGCATCCTGTAAACCAGAGTTATTGATGGAGGCTGTTTTGGTACGACTATCTCTTCATCTCAGTTGTACCTTGGAGACATAGCTCTTAACTGAAATAATCCAGGCTATGTCTTACCCAGGAGATCTTTTCAGAGAGGAAGCATCCCTTCCCAAAATTCCAGCCTCCTGAGAGGAACATACCTATTGCTACAGGCAAGCTGCAGGCCTGTTGCTGGCGTAAACCCGTTTATTTGACATGATGTATTCACATGCTTGTCAAACCTATAGATACTGCTTCAAACACTTGGGAACTGTAACAGTGTGGCAATGTCACGGCCCCTACAACACCATATCCAGGAAATAAAATTATCTATGGCTACATATATTATGGGCCACATCCACAATGCATAAAAATATGCAGCAATATGCTAAATGAGGATGTTTCCAAGTATTGTAGTGCAGCATGTGTTTATGTTTTTGGTTGCCTGTCCAGCTTTATCCTTTACATTATTTATTCCTTTCATTCCTTTTGTTTTTCCAAGTTCGAAACAAAGAGAAGCAGTGGTATCATGTAACCAGTTAGCTCCTTGTGGACCATAAGCAAATGTCCCACAGATGGTTTGCAGATTGCTGTATGTTATGTTCTTTCCACTCCATAGATCAGACCCACAGTGTCCATCTGCACACAGAGGAGGTAGAAAGTTCCCAAGGAGCTTTCAGGAGCATTGTTGCCACACGGCATGTTCACTGTGCCACGTGAATGTGGCACATTTGCTCTGCCACTTGGTGCTCCCTCCCCTCTCAGAACAGAAGGGATGCGGTCCCAAGGATGCTGGCAGAGCACCACCCCGCATCCAGAGCCTGGGACCAAGCACTGCAGGTCACTGGTGCACACAATTCTGCAGACAGATCAGGAGCTTGCTGTATACATACATACAGCCTCTTATGACTTCCCTATACTTGTTATATATACCCTTGTCCTGTTCTTCCTTTTAATTTTAGTTATGGGGGTATCAGTAGGGAAGCTGAGTTAGCACATTTCCTTTGAGGATATACTACTAGGAGTATGAGGCTACATTTTGATCTCCCAGCAGGCTTGTGCCCCTTACACAATCAGCTACGTGAAGTAATACGGGGACATGTTAGCACCTACCCTCATTTCAGTTTAGAGTGACTTTGCCAGCTATTTATAGTGAGAGGACAAAGGGTCCAAGGTCAGAAAAGGTATCTGTAAGAAACCAAACATAAAGCTATTAAAAGTGAGAAAAAACCTTATGTCATCAATTCAAAGTACACAACTGGAGCAAGGAAAAGTAATTTTTGGTTGTTTCTGAAGAGAAGCAGCCTTCAGGTTCAAGGGTGGTGTGCTTTCCACAATGTTCTTCAAAAGGAGAAGACAGCAGAAGAATAGGATCAAATTTGCACAGCTACTGCTCAGCACCACCACAGGAGAACTGCCTCCTCTCCCTGCAGATTCCGCTGTACCAGGGAGGAAGCCAGCACTTCACAACCATCAAGTTCTCTCATGTACTGATTTGACTCAGGTCAGAATTTGTCTTTATAAAATCAAAATTTCAGTTTGTTTCTATACCTGACTTAGTTTTCTTTCATAGAATTAACTTATCCTTCTGTCTCACAGAGAAAAATAATCTGAAAAATATTTGCAGTCCCATTGCAAAAGCCATTGTTTTAACTCTCAGATGTCTAATCAGTATTCCTAAAAGCACAGAGACATTGTGCATAGATGTATTATAAAATGAACCAACCTTTCAAGGGAAAGATGTCAGGATTTGACATGTACAAACATGGGAACTTTCAGAGTTGTGTGTTGGGGTTTGGTTTTTTTGTTGTTTGGTTGTTGGGGTTTTTTTGCTTTAAACAGGCTTCTGTCAGCAATTCATCCCACATACGATTCTTGGATAAGCCACTTTTTTTTTGTTCCTCAAAAAGAAAATCTATGTACCTATCAATCTATGCACAGTATCTATTTAATCTATGGGAAGGATTCAACATTTTTGTACACAGCTTTTAGTTATTCACTGCTTGCTGTCAAGACTAATGCATGCCTATCAGTTTCTATCAATGCACAGTGGATGAATATGACATTGCATTTTTTCCCGATGCCACCAGGTCCACTACGTATTAAAAGCTCAGAGTTTAGGCTAAATCATAGTACCCTGGGCTCAGATTTACATGAAGCTTCTTGGAGGGAGGATTCAGAGGCTCTTCCATAGCACTGCCATATCATGAGGCAGTGCTTTATTCCTTGGACACAAAGAAAAGTTTCGGGATGTTTACTTGGGGCACATAGGACCCAGGTAGAGCGCCCTGGTGTAAAGGGTGACAAACCTGTTTTCTCTCTTTCTAAACAGCCCAGGACAGAAAGGCAAGTGCCATATCCTGGGGTATGCTTTGTTCTTGTTTTGCTACAGGGGCAACGTTTTGCTTAAACCTGATGTCTTATTCTTCTGCTAAGACACTTCCAGGTTAGTTCACAGGACTTTTGCATCTCTACTGTAAATTCATTCTGTTGACTTGCAGTTAGCAATGACCTTTTTATCAGTTGCAGAGATCATAATTAAATTAATGTTAAATCCCTATTTTAGGAAATCCCTCCAGTTCAGTCTTATTATATTGGGCCAGGATAACTTGGGGATGACACAGGATAACACAGGTGCAACTTGAAACAAAAACCTATTGATATATCAACTTCCCTTCATTATTTGTTACAATATTTCACTGCACAGAGTAGAACAATATAGATTGCAGAGATTATCACTGCTGTGTTGATAATTTCTTTAATGAGGTGTAAATTTTAATAACTGTCATTCCAAGCATAAATTCTTCCTATTATTTGATATCCATCAAGCAAAGATGTGTATCTCAGACTGGCCTTACTTAGTTAGTTAGTTGTCACTTTGTTTTGGTTCTTTCTTTTTTCTTTTTTCTTTTTTTTTTATATTTTTGCTCTCCAGAAAATCAGTAAATTCATTTCACTAATTGAGGAGAACCATTTGGAGAAATACTGTGGGAATTCTGATACAACATTTGATTACACAAAATTAAAATAAAAATTGTAAAACTTATTTGGTTGTACCCCATGTAGTATTTAAGCTGTGGAAAGCGCAGACCATAAAGTGTAACCCTTCCTTTTGCTGTATTTCTAACCGAAGTCCACGGGTCTCACTGCTCAGCAACCAATGCAGGTCAGGTAGAAACAAGAAGGTGAAACAAGACGTATGGCCACCTCCGATTTGAAAACAGGATGCATGAACTGCCACGTGATGCAATAAGAAAGAGCCCTCTAAGGCTGAATCTCAATTTGACATGCAACAATTTAGGCTGTTTTTTCTCTAACTATAGAGTATGGAGGGTGCCATTTAAAATACCTTGAAAGATTATATATAGGGAAAAGCTGATGGCAGATTTTCCTGCTTCCAGACATCCTTGTTTAGTCAGTAGTAAGTCTTGTGGCTTGCTTGCACTGGAGGATGTTTGTAAAGATGGTCATAGCAGAGGCAGTTCCGGAGCGCACCGTTCGATCTAGTGACTATACTGTTAGATTATTTGGTACCACAGAGAAATTAAATGAGCAGAAATTCATCCATTGTCATGAATGTCATGCTTTAATATCATTTCTGTAGCCAAATCAATTTTGTTATGTAAATAAAAATACTTATTAAATGGATTGTGATGTGGCATGGATCATTCAAGATTTGACACAATGCACTCAAACCTAGTCTCCATGAATACGTACACTGTGAATGCACTGTGCTTTATAATAATGGGGCCTCATATGCTATAGATTTGAAAACTTGCTGTGAACTGCTTGAGTTTATATAACGTGAGACAGATTATTACAAAAGCAGTAACAAGAACAAGAGCAAAAGTGGGGAAATAGGACCTTCTGGCAGGATTTAGCAGCAGTTACTTTTCCTTCTCAGTCTACAATTTCTCAGGATTCTGTTTTTAAAAAGAACCTTTCCTAATCTGGATTCTTAAATTTGTTGGGTTTTTCTTTTTTTTTTTTTTTTTTTTTAAATTGCACTTTTTTTACATAGAGAATTTCCTCCTTCACATATACAGCTTGCTTTTCAATGCAGATTTCTTTCACAGTATGAACTTCCCCAGTCAAAGCTCCATAACTCATTTTTGTAATTCCATGCCTATCTCACACACATCCCCTGAAGGAGATGTTCCCAGGGTACTTAAACCAGCTATAGGAGTTGAAGTTGCCTTCAGGCTAAATCTACTCTAATACAAATTTCATGAAAAAACTACTAGTACTTTTCACAAGCTATGATAAACTATCATGACTATTACAGTCTCAAAATCAGAATAGCAAATAAGCAGAAATTCTCATTTCTTCATCTCCAGTGACAAAACAAACCAAAAATCCCCCCAAAAAGCAAAATAAAAACAAAACCTTCATGCATATTTCACTATGATTCTAACTTAGAAAATTAAATGTTGAACCGACAAAATGTATTCACAGTATGTTTTATAACTAAATTTTCCTATAAATTAGTAAACTATTTTTTTGTTATTTGTTGAAGTGATTCACACTTGGGAAAAAGGGGAAAATGGTTTTAACTGACAGAGGAAAATAATGTTCGTCCAGTCGATGTTTATAATATTGGTTTTAAAGATGCAAATTAGTTTTAGAATTGCAAAACTGAAAATTTTCAATGTTTTTGATGTGCTGTGTTCAACATTTACAACCTCAACACAATCAAGTATTCAATTGTAAATGCTACCGTATCTATTAGTAGCTGGGTCAAATGTCTGCATGTGTTTCAAATGCCCCAAGTTAGAACACTGTTGATCCTCTCTCTTAATCAAAAGCCAAGCCATTTTAATGAAATTTCTGCGTTATTTTCCAGTAACAACAGACTTAATTCAGTATAAGTTTTTTCTAACATGAAAGCATACATTTTGTAATTAAGTTTTCACTACCTGATTATCATTTCCATGAAATTGTCTGTGAAATTAGTAGACATAAAATGCTTTCTGCAGTGCCTGAGTGGGTTAGACGAGTATGTCTCATTTTCAGAAGAGATGGAAGAGCTCAGATCACACTGACTTTCTGTAGGACAGAGACTTCTAAGTCACTCGGGCCTCTTTTTGTCAATAGTAGTTGAATCAGTGTAGAAGACATCACAAAATGCCGAAATACCTCTGTACTACAGCCTTGTTTATGGAAGGAGTTACTGTATACCACTGAGCTTTAGATTAGGCTCACCAATGTATTAAATCAACACATTTACAAGTGGTCTGATCATTTTGGTTCTTTTAACAGCTGAAAACAATCACTGCTCTTTTGACACCAAATGCTAATTAAAAAAAAAAGCATACATTACTGTTACAAAACTACATTACATGGTGTCTAAAGGTATACATATACATATACAAGAAGAGCTTAACAGAAGATATAAGATCGACCCCAGCATGAACGTATGTAAGCAATACAGTGAGGGGAAGGCAGTAACTATGGCAATGCAATTGAGACCACTCAAATGATGAAGAGATTGAGTTGTATCAGAGAAACATGGCCGTAATTGCCTCTCAGCCACTTCTGAGCTGATCGTGACCCAAATTTACTTGGCTGTTAACATCCCAAAACAGTTATTTTAACAGTGATTTTATCCTTGTACCCTAGAAAGGCAGAAAAAGATGATGAAACTTGATGTTAGAACTGGAGCTCATATTGCTCTTCAGCAGTAGGTGCCTCATGAGGTGCTTTGCCTGAAGTGATTTAAATTGGCTTAAACCCAGTTCGGTTCAGATTAGATGGTTCTCAGTCCCATTTAAGTTTTTGTGTCTTGGTTTTGTGTATTGACAATTCCATTTTGCCATAAAGTCAGACTAATATAACAAGAAAATACTTGGAATTTTTGAAGATTTTACACTTCACAAGGTTTAAAAGCAAATAATTTTTGAATTGGTAATACCACTGCTGGCAGACAATATCTCTGTATGCAGCAATGTTCCTTGTTTTGAGAGGAAAGCTGAGTTACTTATTACAGGGGTGATTATGCTGGTCTTGAAATGACATTAGAGGTGTTTTTAAAATGTAGGTAACAACTAAAATCAAATATGGCTTTAATTATTCAACTTCCTGGCATGTTGCTGCAGTAAAACCAGTTCAAGTGATTGATATAAAGTTTCTAAATTGTGATTACATACTTTTAATATGATGTTGTCATAAAATAACTATTGACTTGTGTGAAACAATTATTAATCCATAGCAATACAAATGATGGAGAAAACAAAACTTCAGAGTCAATTCTTTTGTCTGTGGTCCACAGCTGAGTGATAAATATTCATTATAAACTGGACCTTGTAAGTATGTTCGCTTTCAAGTGTGTCTGTGTGGAAATAGAGTGAGTTCAGCTGATCATACCAGAACTCTGAATGGCTTGGTTACGTGGATCATTTATAAATCTAATAGTATATTTTTTATATCTATCTCTTTCCTCTTTTTTTTTTTTTTTCATTACAAAAAGTATTTTTGACAAAACGTTTTCCACAGAAAATATTTGCTTTTCATAGAAACCTGGAATTTTTCATTGAAAAATCAGACACATCTGCACATGTGCACACCCACACCCACACAAGAGTATTTTTCTTGTCACAAAGAATGTCCAGGCACGGTTACTCTCTTATATGCTTGGATCAAAGGATAGATAGTGTATAAATCAAATTTAGTTTTCACGGTAGATGCATCCATGCAGAATCAATGTAACTGTGATACAGCCCTCCATGTAGATATGAATTAGTGGTGGAAATGCTGGCACATCATTAATGATAATATCCCCTTCCTCCCATTCTCAAGATCATAAAACTGTGTTTCTCTCTAAGTCCCATGTAGGGAGCTCATCAAAGCTCAAGAGATTCAAGTTGGAGAAATTCACAAAACAGATTCCAGGCTTGTTTTTTTAAAGCCCCATATCAGGGTTCCTGAATAGTTTGAGTATGGTCTTGAATAATTCATTCCCAAACCTTTGTTGTTTCATCAGATAGTAGGTTTCCAAAGAAGTCTGTCTCTTTTGCTCAGCTGGCTAACATTATGTCTTGTACATTGCCATCCCAGAAATATGTTTCTAATTAAGCCACATAATAAGTTTCCTGTGCAGGGAAAAGATGGGGGAAACAAATAGTTTTGAAAGTATAATTTTTATTCCACTTAGGCCTGTTAGACTGATGCCTCATTCTGTTTAAAATAATGAATACAGAAAGAAAAAAATTAAAATAAACATATATTTGTTGTGCAATGTGATCTGTATACTTATTTGTAGCGAGGAACAGAATCCCCCTTTCTGAAATAAACTAGGCTTCCATCAATGACATTTATTTTCCATTACTAGTGGATAGGAAAAAGACCAGAAATGTTTCTCAAAGGTTGCTTCCTCGCCTGCTGGCTATGAAAGCTTATACTGGAGAGTTAAGTTAGAAAATAAATTGTTTCAGTATTCCATCCTTACAGCAGCCCTTAAGGGTGGAAGCAGAGTGAGTCTGCTTAGCATGAATCCCCATCCTCTGGGACTTCTGAAGATGTTGACTCTAAATCTGCTATCTACTGCGCTTTGTTTAGCCACCTTCTAGTCACCTACTAACTGTTACTACGTTTCTGCTTTCCTCATCCTTTGAAAGGAATTTCTTAAGCAAATCAGCAGATGCCAGCCCTACTGAAAAACAAACAAACAAACAAACAAAACTGAAAACAAACAAAAAACCAAAAACCAAATGAAAAACAAAAACAGGAAAAAAGAAACTACAAAGATGTCGCAATGCCTCAGGATCTCTTTTGCAAAACATGTGGCATCATCTCTTTTACTCTTCCTTGTTTTTTTTCATTTCCCCAATAACAGTGTTTGTTAACTAAAAAGTTTAAATCATGTCAGATTTGGTTTGGGATTTACCACGGACAGAAAGTTCAAATTTGTGGTTAGTCTGACAGTGTTTGGAATAGGAAGTTAAAGGAGAACTTGTTGCAGTTGTTTTCTCAATCAAAAGGGAAGCTAATGGAACTTGCTTATTGCTCGTGTGTTCATGAATAACTTATTCAGAACACTGTGTTACTGGAAAAATATCCTCTGAGTTGACACATATCCACCCATCACTGTAGAGCTAGAAGCTGACAATGTCAAAACGAACATACTGCTCTTTTTTTCAAAAATCTATTTTTAGAGGAATAGTTTTATTTTTATAAGTATTTTTTGATCCTAATAACATGGGACAAAAATACACGCACATCCTTTTTTGGGAGAGGGGTGCTGTTTTTTGTGAGGGTTTTTTTGTTTGGTTTGGGGGGTTTTTTTGTACCCCTGTTCCTAGAAACAAGTGCCAAATTTGTGCCGAAACCCCCGTATTTTAGGTACATTTTGCATAGCGTCACAAGCTGATCCAAGAAGTTTGAACAGGATAACTCAGTGCTGTGCCAAATTCATGTCACCTGCTTCATATTGCAGGTAAACTGTAGACTGTTCTCATGAGCTGCTCATCAAAATGTCCCAACATGCAAGAGCTTGCGCCAGTGAACTCTGTGCCTTGCCACTCACTCAATGATTTCATCGTGTTATGAAGAATATATTAACTGTTGCAAGATACAGGCAAGTACAAAAAGAAATGTAATGTTAGAGCTTAAAAATTTGGATGGAAGTTGCAATAAATATTGTCATGAGAAATTATTACAACAGGGAGACTGTATTTCTTGCTGGTAAGATGCAACTTTAGTATTATGCAGTAGATAATATCTCTTATTTGTCCAACTGAAAACTTCAAAGTAAAAGCAGATTCTCAAGTGTGCAAGCATTTTATTCAGGTAAGAAAGAGAAATAGTGTTATTCAAAGTTAAGTACAAGTGGAAAACAATTGCTTGAGTTTGACTTGATAATATTAAACAGAGCATCTGAGAAAAACAATCATCTTTCCAGAGTCTTACATTTCTAACTAAATGTTTGCTATAAGGAATGTTTTCTTTTGTGGTTTTCTTTGTGGTTTTTCTTTGGGTTTTTTGTTTTGTTTTGGTTTGGTTTTTTTTCTTCCTTCTAATCATCTTCAAAGAATAGGGGGAAATGTCCCAAATAGTTCCTTCATCTTCTTTGATATGGCCAGGATACATACCCTTAAACAAGTTCTACCTCAGCTAAGTAATCCCTTGAGATAGGCTATCACTTCCCATTGTCTTCAAGGGTCTTATTTTAAATTTGAGGTACTTTGCAAATACAGGGCAATATAAAGAAGGAATCCTAAAGGGCAGAAAAAAATAATAAAAAAGTATTTTGTACTCAGAGGTAGTATTACCTGTATTAGGGTTACCATTCTGAGAATGAAAGCTCAGGAAAAGGCTTTGAGCTATATGCAGTAACAGATGTCATCCTGTCCTTTGCCTCCAGTGATAGAAACTAATTAATCTTACACCTTTTTCTATTGCTCCACCAGACAGAAGTTATTCCCTTTTTTGACGAAATAACCTTTGAACATGTGCAAAGAAACTAATTGGTACTGCGATCTTTTGTTATGCTATGCCACAGCTTCTGCCACCGCAGTATTACAATCTTTCTGTGGTCTCCAATCACTGTCTTCTTAAACAACTAGATCTAGTGTGACCAAAAACCAGTTGTCTATACAAAAATACCAAACTAAGCTGTGGTTCTTCCAGAAAGCTTAAATTTACTCCGAGGTATTCCTGTAGCCGGTCTTCCTTCCTTAATGCTGGAGTGCTATCAGACTAATTGTGGGTGATGGTCTCTGGAGGGAGCAGGAGGACATTCAATATGCAAACGCAGCTACAACAGACAACACTGTGCACACAACTTTGATTGCAAGAGCAGACTGACTGCCCCTTAAACACTACATGCAGCTGTCATATCCTTGCATAAGGTCAGCTTTCACTACAGCACATCCCCCAGGCCTGTATTTTACTTTGTATTTTGGGAGGGACTAGGTCTTACTTCCCCCTTAATCCAATCTTCACAAGAGGCAGGCAATTCACTCCTATGTAATCAACAGTGTAATTAATTATAAGCATTCATTAGGCATTCCCCATCTAAAAGATGAACAAGCCTGATGAAGTTTATGAATCTGGACTGGTCCCCAGCAAAAGGCAGAGTGAGTGCAGACAATAAGATGGAATAGTATAGATGTACTAGCCTGAAGTATTCATAGGTGGCTTACTTATATCACAGCTGGATATTAAAAGTAGATGTATGTAATAAGGAAGATAAAATGTCAAAATATAAATGTAGCTAACCTAAAGTGCTGGTTTCTTTGATGTGTGCTTTCAAACACCTTTTGATTCATAGAAATTACCTCAAAATACATTTCTATCCTCGGTAGAGGAAGATCAGCTATTTGTAGGCAGTGAGAATGCACAGTATCAATTTCCTCAACATATGCCCCTTACTGAGGATACGTGCATACAAAGCCAGATCTTGGTGGCAGGTCTCCCAAGACCATGAACAAAACCATCAAAGGAATTGATGAAACCTGTACTGAATCCATTGCCATGTTCTGAACCAAATGGGAAAACAAACACAGTTTCTTTTCTGACAATTTGTTGTTACAGAAAACATTAAGGGGACACTTCTGTTTAAAACAAAACTCATCTAGGCACAGTCATTAGTGTTTAATTAGACAGCATAAATTATTGAACATGTGCTGCTATTCTCTTCAAGCTTTAAAACTAGAGCCATGTAGACTCAAATCATGGCATGACAAGGGGCAACTTGCTCTGAGTCATTTCCTAACGTTCTTTTTTCTCTTTTTGACTGCAAGCTTTCAGCAGTAAAATCAACTCAAGATGCTAAAAGCAAAAATATTAGAGGTAAATTTCCTTCTGTGTGTGCAGGGGAAACATTTTAAATAAACCAAAGCTAAATGATAAACTCTAATCAAGTCAGGCTTTGCCATGGTTAGTCTGATTTTCACCAGTTCCTTTGTTTGCAACCAGTGCCTATCTGATCCTAGAAAGTAATTTAGATTTTGATACATGTGCTCATTTGCCAGTAAAAGGTAGACTCCATATGTATAGTTGGAGTAATTTTTTCTCTCTGGTGGTGTCTGTCCTAGGAGAGGTCTTGTCAAGAGCACACTTACTGCACCCAGTCAGGCAGTGCTTGAGGTAACTGACTCGCAGCTACCCAAATCCCTGGGAAGAGAGTAGTGTACTCTGGCCATATATATGAACCTTTTTATAACAGACCTCTGGGTTATTGTTGCACAGATTATGTGGCACAGTTGTTAAACAGGAGGGTATTTCAAATACAAAAAGAGAAAAAATTAGTCTTTCTGGGCTTTTAAGTTTTCTGCTTATGTTTGTAAAGAACCCTCTCTAGCTATTTTAGCTAATTTTTCCTTTATAAAAACAATCTTTTTGTTTTAGATTAAGAGATGCACTGGTAGGTACTGTATGTTACCAGTGTCTTTCTTTTTCCCCTGTTTCTAGACCACCACATGTTTGATAAATAAAATTTCTCTGGGCATGCTGTACTCCCAGGTCTGCCTCTCCAAACAGGTACAGCATCCCTAACTGCTTACATTTAGCCAGAGTTTTTCCTGGTTCTATTCACAGGAGAGATTGTTCCCTGGGGCTGTGTTATGACAAGTCCTGTTGCGGTCATGACTGCTAGGTCCCACTACAGAGCTGGAGCTCGGTATATGGTACGAGTATGAAGACATCAAGCAAGAGGCAAACCCTTGCGCTGCTGAAGTCAACAGCAGAACTCCAGGGTGGTATCCAGGGTTTGGTTTTGAATGTTTATGAGCAACGTGAGATTTGCATGCAAGGTCTAGCTCTAACAGCTGCAAAATGCCCTATCTCTGTGAGGTCAAGCTAATTGCTTTTATTACAGCAAGTTCCTTTTCTTGTTTTCCTTATGAGCCTATATTGCATATAGTAGTAAATAGAAGTGTTCGGTAATAAGGCCAAAATTAAAATTTTACAGTATGAAAAATACATGATCTAGAAAATACAGTGAAATTGTATAAAATATAATGAACAGGCCCTCAGTGAACAAACAGAGATTGCATCTGAACTAAACTACCCTCGGCAAAATCAATTACAAAAGTATCTGGAAAGAAATAAGTACTCTATTAATTTCGCATTTTGATGAACATGTTTTATGCATTTGTTAAAATACCTTTTAGACTAAGTAACATTTTAAAGACCAAAAAGAGAAGTAAATATTTTATTCAAACCAGTTGTGTCTAACATCCAAAGTTCATTATATGTGCTATGGGTAAGTGATTTAAAATTCATAAAGCTGCTCTGGTTTGTATAAGAAAGCAATTTTGCTTTATATAGAGAAACTTAGTCTAAAAAGTATAACTAAGCATTTTGTCAGAAAAATACCTTAAAACTGATATGTCATCTATAATAACAGGTATGGGTTTCTTTTCTATTTTCTTTTGTATTTTTTTCAATCACAGTTAAGCTGTGGATATTCGCCAGCATTTCACTGAGAGCCGCCTTCTGTGCTTACCTCAAGCTAAAGAGATTTGGCTGCAAATCTGTTTCAGGGTTGCCAAACCATTACTGGGAGATTTACCTCTGAAGGTTTTGCTTCATTTTGTTTTAAATAGTTTACTAAGACCTACATTATATCAATCTTTTTTTTCTATATTGTTAGTAGCAATCATTAATATTTCTTCACAAAGAGCACCATTGTGAGAGCCCGCAAGGTATAATGCATGAGTAAAGAAACATCCTTTAAAACACTCTGAATAAAGGCTTGATAAAGCATAACAAGGAAGCAATACAGAACTATTGGTCCTGTACCTATATAATCCACAATATTTCTTTCTACTTGACACACTGAAAATCAAATTAGTATTTTGCATACTTCTCTAATATCTCTTACAAGGCTGTGGAGTCACTGAGACCCAGTTATGTTACACAGTATTTACACTGCTGTACAGTGTATAGTCAGGGGCTGACTGTTCCCTTCTAACTTCAGGTATAGTATAGCAGGGAGCAATATTCCAAACCTTGCTGGTAGAAACTGGGTAGAAAGATAAGGATTGTGATGAGGCTAGACATTTTTGGGCAATGGTGATTAAGGCCAAGCAAAAAGACAAATCTGAATCCAAGGCTGATATTTTATAAAGTTCTTTTGGGTTATCAGTCAGTTTTGTCCAGAAAGAGGATGTGTGTGTCAACAAAACCATTTAGAGAAGAGTAACGTGCCAATGCCTGAGAGGCCATTCATGCCCCTTCTCTTTAGAAGCTGGTAAAGCTGTTCAGCTCTTTCACATCTGGTGCTGAAAATTCAAAAGTCAGAGCTAATTTAGGCTCTGGATACAGTTGTCTTAAATTACCTAAATACTGGTTTTACTGAGACTATGGAGTGAGAATTCCTGCCTGAGCCGTTTCCCACTCTATTTCTCCCCTCCTCTCATCATCCACTGCTCCATCTCCCTGCTCCTTCAGGTCTCCCTCAGGACATTATGTCTCAATACTAGTGCAAAGCAACACAGGGCTACTGGAAATAGGTTTTAACCTGTATAAATTCTCTTTATTCCCATTAGAAACACTTTAATAGGATGCAGTGCAATTTTCTGTGGTGCACCACATACAAGGAACAAGAGGAGCTGGCATTCTCACAGGCTTGTTTTTGCAATACCTTAAACATCTCTGAACTTCTTAAGAGGCACTCATTCCTGAAGACTTGGGAGTTTTACAGTCTAAGTTATGTTTTTAAGGTTTCTATTCTTAAATGTGTTATAGAGTATAAATAGGCACACATGCACATGTACTTTGTATGTATCTTATGTCGCATATATATATAGCTCATATTTTATACATAGAAAGTAGGTGAAAATTGAAGTTTAGCAGGCAGAGGGTACTGAATTTTCACACCTGGAGGGTGAAGAAAAATATGGCTTGAAGGCAATACAAACAAAGAACCAGCAATGAGAAGGGTTGTGTGGGACAGGCACTTCTATGGATGAGGGAAAGGTAAAAAAAAAAATCTTATATGCTCTGTATAAAAGGAAAAAAAATGGCGGCATTTTGTACCATGTCATTTGTTTAAACACACATTGGCTACTCATAGCTGGCTGAAAGGTTTCTTTCCAGCAGCAACTAAAACTAACATCAAGTCTAATAACTCATATCCACTGGGCAAATATCAGAACTGACCATTTGCATGCAAAACATCTCCTTTGCAAAAACAAAACAAGATTTGCTTATCTCTATTTCTGACCTCTGTGGGGTTTTTTCAAGAAAAAGCAGTGTTTCTGTCAACACAGATCTGCAGGAAATTTATTTTTGTCATGCATGTTTTCAGATTTTCTTAAAGAAGTTCTACTGTATTTAAAAGTATATCAGCTGTAAGAGTTTCACCTGCCTTAAAAGCAAAGACTGTGTTTATTGTGCATAGGGTTGTAAGCCACATGCCAGTCTAAACAGGGAAATAGCACAGAGCAAGTCAGGCAAAGGCTGAGAAAGGCTGAGGAAATAGCTGAAGAATAAGCAGATGTTTTAGAACCTTACCTTCCCACTGCTCACCAGATGGGATTTCTTTGACATTAATAATTGCTGCCAGTTTTGTTCTCTAATGGTTTTGTATTATAACCCAGCATCTATCTGCGTGTTATTGCAGACCTAGGATGCGTCTTTCCTTTTACAAAGAAAGTTCTCAACTTTTTTTCTACATTGAGGTTGATTAAATTGTACTTCTAGACACCTAAATGTCACAAGTCTGATTTTTAGGATTAAATAAGCAACCCAAGGCCTTCTTAGCATGTGTGCTACAAACATTCTGCTGAGGCTGGTTGGGTCCTGACTGCCCTTGTATGTGCATCCTTCTTATGCAAGCAGATCATCCAGGGTAAGGACAAGCTCATGCCTACCCCACACCTGAACATGAATTCAGGAAGCAGCCAGGTCCCCTCAACTTCTGCGGCGTCACCGTAGCCTTTGTGGTGCCATGTCTTAGATCTGCTGAAGTTCACATTAGAACGTAAACTACATTGTTACTTTACACTTCAAGCAATGAGTCGGACTGTTTGCACTATAGACTTATGCCAAGCGTTAGCTCAGCTGCAAATCTAAATTTTGCATTGTTTCCGCCATTTAAAGAACATATAGTTAAAGCTATTTTTAAATTAATGCCCAGTTCCCAATAATGCAGTATTTTTTTTCAATAAAGAAATAATAGGAAACTGCTATTATGGATTTTGCTTAATTTCAGTCTCTGCTGATTTTTTTTTAATGTTGCACCTGGTCAAATGAAACATTGTTCTTATCACAATGAATCAGCACCTTACATTTTAATACGTTAGATTATGCATTAACTTAACATTTCAAAAACAAGTATTGTTTCAGAACAAAGACTATGAATGTAATCAACTTGTTTGTTCCTGTTTTATTTATAAATAACAATACCCAGATATTTTTTACCTCAGAATGTTTTAGTTCCAGTGAAACTGTGCTTTCCAATTAAGAAAACCTCACTTGGGGAAATTTTTGAGCATTGATCCACAGGGAATTATTTGCTCAGCTTTCTTTGCTTTGGTTCTCTAATAGCTTAGTGGTTTAATGGATCAATGATGGTATATAAGCCAAACATACTCACAAGTCAATTTCGTCAAAATATCTTAAAAGCTGGGGGTTGGTGGGGTTGGTGAGGTTGGGATGGGGAATATAGATGCAGGATACAAGCTAGGCTTTAAAAAAAACAACACACACAAACACAAAACACACCAAACTTTTTCACTGACTCCAAACACCCACAAGCCACTACGCAATTTTTTTTTCTTTTGAAAATCCGACCCTGTTCAACCTTCCAGTAGGTTTAAGAAACATCTATTTTTGCAGTTACAGTGATAAAGCTTTGAACCTTTCCCCCTGCTCCCCCAAAAGAGGTTGAAAGTCTCGCTCCCACTTGCTATGCTGTTTATAAGCCCAGGGAGACGATGACTGTGCCTAGCCCTGTCAGTGCGGTCCCTGAAATGAAGGTTTAAGACCTCAGAACAAAACCTGAACATAAAGGAATAAAGGGTTCCCACACGACATAAAACTTCCACGTTGAGCGTCAATGTTTTTAGCGATGGGAAAGCATGAAGTGGAAGTGAGCGACACTATTCCTTCCCATCTGGTGAAGCCACTTCCCAGAGCCCACAGTGGGAGTGGAACTGGCTCCTCAGAAACACGCGGCCCTGTGTTTGGGGGCCTCCCCAATTAGCCCTGTAATTTACTGTCACTTAATAAGATGGAGCGAGAAACTTGCGCCAGTAGGGATCGAAAAATCCCGGCCTCCAGCTGGGGTGGGTGTTCTCGAGTTAGCGCAACTCTCAAGCAGGTACAAAAGGCGCCCACAGCTGAAGCAGGGGACACAGAAAGGGGACCTTCAGCCCCCGATGAATTACGCACCAGCGCGAGGCCCCAGGAGCAGCAGATCAGCCCTCACTTTGAAGGATAAATCAAAGCTTTAATCGGGCCTGTCAGTAAAGCAGGTGTTTTGACTGCCTTTATGGTTCATTTTTATGCAAAAGGGTTGTGGGGATACAGAAATCACGGGGGATTGAAAATAAATGGCACTGACAGCACTGATCCCACCAGGCGAGGGGGCCAAAATCGGTCTGTCTTTTCATATTATGAAATATACCTAACGGCAGGCTCTTTAAACCCCGCTTACACAATGCACTGTCTGTGCGCCGAGGACTTGCCTTTCTCTGCCTTTCCTCTCTTCCTCCCCCACTTTTTCGTCTTTTTTTTTTTTTTTTCTGATATGCCAGGGGCCCTTTTCTATTCTCTGGTGATAAACTACCCCAGCAGCCACAGCAGGTTCAGAATGTTAAAGAGCCGCCACTCACCCGAGCCGACAAAAGGATCCTGTTTTAAAGGGCTTATAGGACACTGTAGACACTACCCGCGGCCCCATTTTAGGCTAATGTCTTTTTTCGTCTTGGTTTTCATTGTTCAATGACAGCCACAAATAAAACGTCATAAAAACATGTCAATGCAAATTTTCTAGCGTGGGCTGGGGCAAGGGGGCATATTATTAGGAGAGAGGCTTACACGGCAGTGCCACGGGGTCCGTGCTGCTTGGGCACCTTTCTCACATGTAGAGGTTGTTTTGTGGGCTGAGAGTGAGCACCCGCAGCTACCCAGGTTCATACTTTAATCCCAAGATTTAGCTTCACTTAATTCCTAAGTCTCAACATTGAGAGTGAGCATAATTTTTAAAGTTATTTCAACAAAATGTTTGAGCACGCTGAAGCTGAATCATTGTCGCATCCTGTAATACTTAGGTGGTGGTTGAGGAATGTTCTACTGTAGCACACTTTTCCAGAAAGGGGGATAAAAAAGGGGCCCTTTTCCCTGGTTTTGCTGTAACTCAAGACGTTTTACAGTGTATTCTGTAACATAATTTGAAATATTACTGCAGGGCATTGCTAGTAAATTTCATTTATCATTTACAAGCCATAAAGCAGGCAAGGAAAAAAAGAAAAGGCAAGTGCTTCCCCTCCTGTAGTTTCACACACAGAGTTATTCATGTCTAGTGCCTCACCACTCACAAATGCCAGTTTTTCACCAGCTTTACTAAGGAATTTATTCTTTTCTCTTTCCTTAAAAAATGTATTTTAAAAAGCCATGCCCAGCTGGCATATACTTAGGACAACTTTTTAAGAACTTTTCATGGATTACATATAAATTAAGAAATTAGTTATGCTTGATTGTGATCATTCATACTGCTCTTTCTAGGCAGAAAACTGCATCTCTTAAAAAAAAAAAGAAAAAGAAAAAGGCATGTTATGACTTAGATGCATAGGAAATGAGATCACTATCCCTTTTTCAGGTAGGCTGGTGTCCTCGGTCTCTATAAATCTTTACACATTTTTGGGTTTTGAGCCACTAAACAACTTCACAAATTACGAAGGAAATTTAACTAATACATAAAAGTCACCATATTTTCACCAAAAATATATATTTGTGGGCTTCTCACAAGTAATTAAAACTCTGATTTTTATCTTTATGCATGTAATAATTCCATTTAAAATAGTAAGATTATTGTGCTTATAAAGTATGTATTTTCTACTCAAGGCCTAGGTATTGCATGTTAGCACTGGCACTCACGTTGCCTTTCTACCAAACTTAATTTCAGTATAATTTCTTATGCCAATGAAGCTATACCATGCCACTAAAATTCCACACATTTGCAGTACTAAGCCTTGAAACGCAGATTTTCTCAAACATTTCAGGGCCACAGATTATGCAATTTTTGAAGATGAACTGCTTCCAATAATTTGCTTGAAGAAAGATGATACAAGTCATTAATCATGGCAAATATGTTTAGGTACTGCAGTCGTTAGCTGAAAATTCATTATCTTTTCTCTCTGGAAGAGTTGCTATGCTAAATAATATTTTGGATGTTTAGATCATAAGGTAATTCCAATTTGATTAACAGTCTCTTCAGAAAAAAAAACACCTAAACAAAATTTAACAAGAATTATAAAGTCCAATTCAAATTTACCAAGTCCCTGTTCCCGACCACCTGTTTAACATTCTTGCTGTGAGTCCACTAGCTGTTAGTCTAGATCTAATAAAATAAACAGTAATTAATAAATAATATAACGATGTTAATTTGCATTCATCTTCCACAGAGTTGCAATGACTTTCCTAATGAAGTGCATTACTGGGATCTGGTTTATAGATCAACCTTCATGTGGCTGCATTGTCCCGAGTAGAGGGGAATTTTTTGGCATAAGAAAATGTTTAAATAGGTAAACTTTTTTGATATGCACTGTTAGCAAATCCCTTAGCTCTGAACAACACACACATCACTTGTGGGAGTAGAATCAAACGTTCTCATTTTTTAATTTCAGGCCAATTGTTTCTAATTGGCCTGCCTTGGACAAAACTCAGTTTTCTGCTTTCCCTTAGAACTCTGTCTTACTCACAAGTAATTTTGGTACTGACAGATTCTCTTCTACCTCATATTAAAATGTCAAATCTTTCCATCATTTGTTACCTCCAATAATTTCACATATAACCTAACATAGAGGGATGAAGTCTGACTCACATATACCAAATGCCAACATATGGGCATGATTTGGGGTGAACTGGGGGTTCAATTTACATTTTGATTACAATTTAAAAATTATTACAAAAATTTACATAATTGTAAATCAGCTGGGGAATATTTCAGTATAAATCTTCAACCTCAGTCTTGAAGATTTCTGTAAATGGGCATGGATGGGTTGCAACCCTCATCAGTCCTAGCTATGGCTGGTTTTTGTCCTCACTACCCTCAGTCCAAAGATAATCTGCTTCCACCGGTTTCCTACCCAGTGGCACAATGTGGCAAGAGTTTATTTTTATCATGTGTTTGTATGGCTCCTTTCACAGTAGGATTTCAGTCCACAGTGGGACATCTAGACACTGCTGGCATACAAAAAATAACAAACAATAGTGCTTCGAGCTAAAGATTTAGTCCCCAGATATTGTCGGAATCACTAAAAACCGCAAATACTGAACAGCTCCTCCAATACCAGATAAACCACAGAAAGAAAACAGTGTCAGATGGAGAGAAGAGGAGGAGGAGGAAAGGGGTTGAAAAAATTTACTTACTGAAGATAATGTTTGATGGCTGGTTTTGGGTTGTTTTTTTTTTTTTTCTTTTTTTCTTTTTAAGCCTCATAGATCAATTCTAATGTCCATTGCTTTCAGGTCTCTAAACGGATTATAAATGCTGTGTTTGATTTAAGCATATTTAAATGGACAGGCAGCCTACTTTTAAGAGGCTCTGTCTCAAGTGATAGGTGGTATATAATACAGTACCATGATCATGCTGTGGCCAGATCTTCCTTCTTTTGATGAAAAACAGATGTGGGTGTACCTGTGTTAGTCTGCTTCCTACTCCATTAAGGAATTGGGAGGATCTAAGCCACATGTATAGGCACACAAGCCCAGAAGCTCTGGTCTTCGTTTTCAGTTTAACATTCACGTCAAACTCGCTGTATTAAGCGCTGATTTGTGAAGATATAGGATGGAAACAGTGATGAGTAGCATGTTCTTCCCTGGGGTTCTCAGGTCTTCAGGGGCTGTTTTTTGGGTTTTTTTTCAATGGGGCCCTCCCTGGTAGCTCAAGATTGTTAAATATCTAGATAGGTTGTAAGACCAGCTTTCCCACCTCTGTCTAAAAATACATAGAAGATTAGCAAAAATAATTTTAAAAGGACTTTACAAAGACAGATCAATTATAGTTCACATTCCTTTAGTGTCATTTCAAGGGATCTGTTTACACACTGATGAATATGGAAGGGGTAGCGGAGAGTTTGCAGGTGGTGTTTGGTTATGCCTAGACTGTAGTTTGAACTTACGGAGAATGTCAACAGGTCATTGACACCCTCAAATGGTCAGAACCTCAGCTCCCTTTCTGATCAAGTAATCACGATACCTTGCTGAAACAGAAGTTATAAGAAACTACAATTGGATCATCACTACCAGAATAATTGCCTGAAGTTCTTTATATATTAAATGGAGTTGCTCCTCCAAGTACAGTCCTAACCCAAATGGTTTAGAGGTTTGGCATTAACATTGCAATAAAGATCTTAGGCTTATTACTTACTGTTACTGACATTAGCGAGTTACTACTTAATTTTTGACTAATGTGCTAAAGCTGATTTGAATTTAAGTCCCTCAGTATAACGTGTTCTAGCCCGATTGAAAAGCTTGTTTTGAATGTTACTTTGAACTGTCTTTACCTGTTAGATATAATCTTTATATTTTGTCCCTATATGCTACACTGAAAAGTTACAAGACTGCATTACACAAGACATAAAATAAAAAAAAATTAGTAACTCAACTTGGTTAGTTACTTAAACTATCACTATTAAGATTAAACAAGATATGAATAAAAGAACAATCTTTTTCATAATTCAATTAACAATGATTTATTTTTGCATAAATTTTTTTATTTATGATCACACTTCCCTAATGAATGCTGACCTTTCAATTTTTAATATTGAGAGAATGCAAATCAACTGTTTTATTGTCTTTGAAATAATATAATGCCTCTCAAAACTGCTAAAATTGTTCCTCTTAAACAAACTATAATTAAGCAGTAGAACTTACTGCCATGAGCATACCGCCATTATGTCAGAAAGCATATAAATTTTTTGTAATGTGAAAAGTAAGGTAACAGTCCATATAATAAGTATATTTTTAAAAACATTACATGTGGAAGCATCAGACTGCAGGAAGCACCTAGACCTTTCTCTTGAGGCAGGGACAGGCAGTAGATCTGCCTGCAAAAGGTGTGCCAGGGGAGGACCTCCTGCAGCAGGTGGCTGAGCTGCAGGAGGTGGTGAGAAGCTGCGTAACATCGGGGAGGCTGAGAAGGAGCTAGATTGCTGGTTCCAAGCATGGTCTGCAGTGGACCCAGAGCCCATGGCCAAACAGCCAAAAACTCCCACAACAGCACACACAGAAGGGAGGGGGCCAAAAATGCAGAAGAATGAAAGCTTGCAACAGCAAGGACCTGCAGGAGGAAGTGACTTCCCCTGAAGCCTGAGATGCCCCTGCAGGACTGCTTCACCACTCTGCACACTGAAGACTAAGGACCCATCGCATCAGGAGAGACACTAGAGCCTGATCTGGTTCCTGTAGAACAACCAGAGCAACTGAGAAAAGGCAACAGGTGACTCTTGTGAGAGGTATGGGGACACCCCTCTGTTGACCTGACACGTTCTCTAGAGAGCTGCACTGCTTACTGGGGGCTCGTATCAGGGATGTCACCGAGAGCCTAACAAGCCTCATACAGCCCGCTGGCCGTTATCCCCTGCTATTGTTTCATGTGGGCACCAGTGATATAGCCAAGAGCAGTCTGAGCAGTATCAAGAACCATTACAGAGCCCTGGGAGCAGCAGTAAGGGACTCTCGAGTGCAAGTAGTTTCTTCATCAATCCTCCAAGTCGAAGGGAGGGGGTCTGAAAGGGCCAGTAGAATATGGCCAGTCAATAAATGATTATAAGACTGGTGCCGTAGCCAGGGGTTTGGCTACTTAGATCATGGGACCCATTTTGAGAAACTTGGGGTCCACCTGTCAGAAAAGGGGAAGTGCATCTGCAGTCAGAGGCTTGCCAAGCTGGTGAAAAGGGCTTTAAAGTAAAGTTGCTGGGGGAGGGGAACCTCAATCCAACCCACTCCTACCAGTTTGATGTCAGTGCCAGCAAGAGATGCCCAGAGCTTAGAGAGGGATCACAGTTCAGCAGGAGAGCACCTGAAGGGCAGCACAAAGGGATTCCAGCCACTCCAGCCAGTGTCAGCTTCATCAGAGACCCACCTTAAATGTTTTTATGCAAATGCACATAGTGTGGGGAATAAGTAAGAGTTAGAGATGTGTACACTGTTGCAGGACTGTGATCTTACTGGCATCACAGAGACATGGTGGAACAGCTCCTGTGACTGGAGCGTTGGGATGGAAGGACACAAGCTCTTTAGGAAGGGCAGTCAGGGCAGAGGAGGACTTGCCCTCCAAGTCAATCACCAGCTGGAGTGCATGGAGCTCTGCCTGGGGATGAATGAGGAGCTGACCAAGAGCTTATGGAGGGTGGGGACAAGTGACATTATAGCAGGGTCTGCTACAGGCCACCTGACCAGGAAGACCAAGCAGGTGAGGCCCTCTATAGGAAAACAGGAGCAACCTCACTTTCACAAGCCCTGGTCTCATGGGGGACTTCAACCACCCCAATATCTGTTGGAGGAACAGCACAGCAGGGCATAAGCAGTCCAGGAGGTTCCTGGAATTCACTGATGATAGCTCCCTTCTCCGAGGGATAGAGGAGCCAGTGAGGAGCAGTGCCATGCTGGACCTTGTTCTCACCAACAAGGAGGGGCTGGTGGAGAACGTGAAGCTCAAGGGCAGCCTTGGCTGCAGTGACCATGAAACGGTGGAGTTCAAGATCCCTAGGGCAGCAAGGAGGGAGCACAGCAAGATCACTACCCTGGGCTTCAGGAGGGTTGACTTTGGCCTCTTCAGGGATCTGCTTGGTAGAATACCGTGGGATAAATCCCTGGAGGGAAGAGGGGCCCAAAAAAATGGTTAGAATCCAAGGATCACCTCCTCTGATCTCAGCACCGATGTGACCCAGCAAAGAGGATGTTGGGCAAAAACACCAGAAGGCCTGCATGGGCAAACAGGGGGCTCCTGGGCAAACTCGAACACAAGAAGGAAGCCTACAGGGGGTGGAAGCAAGGACAGGTAGCCTGGGAGGAATACAGAGAAATTGTTTGAGCAGCCAGGGATCAGGTTAGGAAAACTAAAGCCTTGATAGAATTTAATCTAGCCAGGGACAATCAAGGACAACAAAAAAGTTTCTATAGGTCTGTCGGTGATAAAAGGAAGACTAGGGAAAATGCAGGCCCTCTCCAGAAGGGAACAAGAGGCCTGGTTACCCAGGACATGGAGAAGGGTGATGTAGTCAGTGACTTTTTTGCCTCTGTCTTCACTGGAAGTGCTCCAGCCACACCACCCAAGTCACAGAAGGCAAAGTCAGGAACTGGGAGAATGAAGAACCACCCACTGGAGGAGAAGATCAAGTCTGAGACCACCTATGGAACCTGAAAGTGCACAAGTCCATGGGACCTCATGAGATGCATCCACAGGTCCTGAGGAAAGTTGCAGGTGAAGTAGCTAAGCCACTGTCCATCATATTTGAGGAGTCAGGGCAGTCTCATAAAGTTACCACTGACAGGAAAAGAGGAAAACCCACCCCACCCCCATTTTTAAAAAGGGAGAAAAGGAAGACCCAGGAAACTACAGGCCAATAAGTGTCACCTCTGTGCCTGGCAAGATCATGGAGCAGGCTCTCCTGGAGACTAGTCTAATGCTCATGGGAAATAAGGCGGTGACTGGTGACAGCCAACATGGCTTCACTAAGGGCAAATCGTGCCTGACAAATTTGGTGGCCCTTCTACAACAGGGTTACAGCATTGGCAGGTCAGGGAGAGCAACTGCCATCATCTGTCTGGACTCGTGCAAAGCTTTGACACTGTCCCACACAACATCCTTCCCTCAAAACTGGGGAGGTATGGATCTGATGGGTGGAGCACTTGGTGGATGAGGGATCAGCTGGATGGTCACACTCACAGAGTTGCAGACAGCACCTCAACAACCAAGTGGAGAGCAGTGACAAGCAGCATTCCTCAGGGATCTGTACCGGGTGTGGTGCTGTTCAGCATCTTTGTCAGCAACATGGACAGTGGGATTGAGCGCACTCTCAGCCAGTTTGCCAACACCAAGCTGAGCGGTGCAGTTGACACGCTGGAGGGAAGGTATACCATCCAGAGGGGCCTTGCAGGCTGGATAGGTGAGCCCCTGCAAGCCTCATGAAGGCATCCAGAAGGCCAAGCGCAAGGTCCACATGGATTGGAGCAACCTTCAGTATCAATATTGGCTGGATGGAGAATGGACTGAGAGCAGCCCTGAGGAGGAGGACTCAGGGGTGTTGGTAGACAAGAACCTCAACATGACCCAACAATGGACTCTTGCAGCCCAGAAAGCCAAGCAAATCCTGGGCTGCATCAAAAGCAGCACGGCCAGCATGTCAAGGAAGGTGCTTCTCCCTCTCTGCTCTGCTCTCATGAGACACCACCTGCAGTCTTGTGTTCAGCTCTGCCCCCCCCCCCCCCCCGCCAGAAGGACATGGACCTGTTGGAGCCAGTCCAGAGGAAGGCCACAAAGATGATCAGAGGGTTGAAGCACCTCTCCCATGAAGACAGGCTGAGAGAGTTGGGGTTGTTCAGCCTGGAGGACAGAAGGCTCCAGGAAGACCTTGTAGCAGCCTTCCAGTACCCAAAAGGGGCCTACAAGCAAGCTGGAGAGGGGCTTTTTACAAGGGCACAGAGGAATAGGACAAGGGGGAATGGATTTAAACTGAAAGAGGGTACATTTAGATTAGATATTAAGAAAAAATCCTTCACTACGAGGGTGGTGAGGCACTGGCACAGGCTGCCCCATCCCTGGCAGTGCTCAAGGCCAGGCTGGACGGGGCTGGGAGCAACCTGGGCTGGTGGAAGGTGTCCCTGCCCATGGCAGGGGGTTGGAACTAGATGGTCTTTAAGGTCCCTTCCAACCCAAACCATTCTATGATTCTGTGATCATTTAGTTTATAGTAGAACAGAGCATAATATAATTTAATTATGAAATAAAAATGTGTTTTGTTTGCCAGAAAAAAGGAAGTGCTCCAGGGATATTTATTATAAAGTCAACAACAACAAAAAAATAATCTTTCTTTATCCTGCTTAACTTCATATTTTGTTTAGAAATATAGAAGTATTCTTGGCTTAATTTACAGGTTTTTATCAGAAAAATATATAAACAATGTAAAGCCTAACCTTTTATTTGCTACTTGTAAAAAAATCACAAAATTTCAAGGGCTTTTGTAGTTCAAAGCAGATTTGAAAATTTTGGCTATGGACTTTTTTCAAAGGAAAAAACAATCTTTCTGTATGTCACTGAATTTTATTACATACTTTTATGTTTCTGAACATAAACAAACACTAATTGACAAAAAAGTACATCTAAGCCACTTCTCTTACCTTTTATTCTCAGCTCTACCAGAATACATTCTCAGTAAGAGAAACTGATTTGTTGTGTCACTGCCTATGAAAATAAGCATAAAAAATTTTACTACCCATATTTTTGCCAATTTGTTTGCCAGTTTCTGCTAATGTTGCATTTACTTAAAACATTATCCAATTTATATTATGGTGAGTATCAGCCTTTCTAGCAGTACACCACCATTCCTAATAATCTGATTCAGATCTAGACATTTCTCTGCCACATAGTCCATCTTGGTTTGTGTTTTGATTTTTTTTTTTCTTTTATCTACTTCTGTGTAATAAACCATTTTCAGTCTTTTGGAAGAAAAACCAGGTATTTAAACCTTTCATAATTTGGCAGGAAGTAATTAAATCAACATTTGGTTACTGACAGTTAAATACTCATGGAGTGTTTAACTTCAATGAAACCACAATACTTATTTGGTTGAATTTCTAGTTTTACAGGCTAAAGAAACATCTCCTTATTTCCCAAATGGTAAAGGAATATATAAATGTAGAGTAAGATAAATAAAAAGCAGCAGCTGACAAGCATTTATTTTAATGGCCTTTCACTGTGTGAACATGACAATATTTATGCCCACTCCCTATTTTCCCCAAGACCTTCTCTCTCCTATACCCATTAGGAGAGTCCTACAGTGGCCCCAGCTAGAGCCAAAGTAAGAAAAGATAACCCACAACACAAATTTCATTTTTTCAGAACATTCGGATCTAGATATTAAATAGTGATTTCCACTGGGCTGTTCATATTACTCTTAATAACAGTTGTATTCTATGGATATAAAGGTGGGATTTTTTTGTTGTTTGGGTTTTATCGTGGGGTGGGATTTTCTTGAGTTGTTCTTTTGGGGGGTTGTTCTGTTTTGGGTTTTTTTGGTTTTTTGGGTTTTTTTTGTTTTGGTGTGGGGGTTGTGGGGGGGGGTTTCTTTTTTTTTTACTCCCAGGAGATAGAACAGTCTCACATCTGATATAGTTCAAACTGTCAGTTTTTATTATATTCTTGCTCTTCTGCTCATCACTTCTCAAGGGAAAGACTGATTGTAGCTACTCATCTCCTGTGGTTTAGAAGGTGACCATGAGCTTCCCTGGATTTGTTCATCAGATTGTGAGCAACAAGTAACTCTACACACCACCAACAGAAGCCTCTTTTTGAATCTCCCCTAGCTTTACACAGGAAACCCTTGGTAAAGTAAAAAACATTAGAGTAATGTGCCAGGCTGTCCTTTCATTCAAAAGGATCCAAGATCAAAGGCAAACCTTCCCCAAAACACAGTAATAATCAGTTAATCAGTTTGGCCAGATATTTTAGCTGATATAAATCTGCTCAGCTGCTATAACTTCAAAGGACATAGCCATTTAGACACCACAAAGATCAAACCCACGATATCTCATAAACTGGTGACTCTCAGATCTTGCAGACATTGTATGGTTTCAATTGCAAAAACATTTGTAGTCCAGAGTCTGAGAGAAGAGTAGACTATCTTTGCTATGTAAAAGAAGACTCTAGCACAGTTTGGCTTCCTTCACCCCCATCACATTGCGCTTCAAGATGCCAGAACAATTCTTTCACCAAAACAAACTAAAATTTGAAGCTGATAGCTAGTTCACATCAAGATTCTTCACATGCTAGGGTGACTAATTTGCATTATTTAATATTTTTGATGGAATTTTCTTTTTCCTACTGAAGTGTGCATACTGCACATGTTATTTACAGTAACTGTAGGACTCTACTTGGGACTGCATTTTAAAAAGGCATACTAGCAAACACCCTCAGCAAGAAGCAAGGGAGTGTAAGTATAGCTGTCCTTTCAAAAAAGTAAACAAAACAAGACCCCAGTCAGGTGGCTTCAGAGTAATCTGCCAACATATTTTAAATTATGCAATTAAAAAAATAATCAAGCCCAGATAAACTACTTGAACAAAATTCCACTGGGTTAAAAAAAAAGGAAGAAAAGCCACAAACCAGAAAAGAAAACATTTAAAAACTTTTTCTGGCAGCCGTAGTTACGCTTGTAATTGGGTGATTAAAAAAAACCTCACAAAATTACTCAGTCCTGAATTGCTACTCACGTGACCTGGCTTTGGTGGTGATGGTTACAGGAATTTAGCTTCAAAAACAGAATAAAGAGCACAGAGCTGAACCTCAAACAAAGGGAGCGAGAGAGGCAGATCTCATTTAGTTTAAAATTCTGTTCTTTTTAGCTGTCAACCGTTTAAGGCAAGTCAGAAGGATTTTGCCCCTTTTGCAATAAAACTTTGATATCACTGTTACGATTTTCTGACTGCCAGGTCAAAAAAAGCTCAAGTGCCATGATTTTTTTTATTTTTCATTTGCAAAATTTCCAAATTGCTGTCAAGTACCCTCTTTGGCACATCACCTGCTGCCCACCAGCAATGGTGTCGGGGCCGCAGGCACACCTCCAGCATGGGAGCAGTACACGAGGAGGGAGAAGGGAAGGGTTTGCTGTGTGAACACAAAGAGAGAATAGCTTTTACAGCAAACCAGATTGTCATTGCAGCATTTGGTCACTTCCTACGCCAATACATTCAACAAAAGCACTCCAGGTCATGAAGTAAAGGAGATTCCCAGCTCTGTAAGCATCCCCCAGACCCGCCCCCCCCCCCCCCCCGCCCCTCTCCCACCATTTCACATGCTAAGCTTCCTCTGGCTGGAAGTGGCTGGCTGGGGCTCCCTCCAGAGTTTATTCATATCATTTCCAAATATAGCCAGAGGGGACATGAGGGTGACATGAGATGTCCTTTCCACTTCTTTCCCTCTCTGTTAGCACTGGAAAACGGCCTGCATAACCTAATAAGTATTTTCTGTCTCTAGTTTCCATCCTGTTATGCTTTGCAGGAACTGAATGAGCTGCTTACACAGAGCTCCTTGCCAGTTTCTGGACTAAAAGAAATACTCTGCTCTTTCACTTAGGTCCCCCATTTCTGCCCATATATATATATATGTATATAATGATTATATCATTCTTTTTGTTGTCTTTTGCAGTCCTACAACTCCTATAAGTTCCTGATTCTTATCAAACTTTCTTGAAAGTCCTGAAATCCTAAACAGAACTGAAAGCCTACAGTTAAACACATCTCTGTTACGCATCACTTTAGTTCCCGATAGCCTCCAGCTAAACAAACACACACAGAGAAGACAAAATTACGTTAACACAGAACATTACTGGAGATACCGTAGGGATACTTCCTTCTCCCTAATGTTCCCCCAGCCTCCAACCAATTCTTCTAATGACTGTTGCTAAGGCTGTTACTCATGCTCCTGCTCCATGATGCGTTATCCTCTGTGCAGAGTTAAGAGACCAAAATGGTTCTAAGCACTTCTCTTAAACAACCAGCTGCTGTTACTCCAAACTTTTCATATAATCATGTTCCATGTTAAGGAGTCACTTTATAAACAAACTCAGATGTGGACACAGGAAGAAGGCATGCACTTGTTCATTTGTAATGTTTTGGAAATAAGATTTCATGCTCAATAAACCAGGTACCATTTTATTTAACATATTAATGTTCTTCTTGCATTAGATCCAGGACGCATCCTTCTCATTGTCTCTCAACCTTTACATTTACTGTTATAGACAGGAGATGGGTCTTTTTACATGCCAGTTTTTTGAATTAAGGAACCAGAAAACTTTCTATCAACTGCATCTCATCAGAGAATAGATAAAAGGAGGGAACTAAACCCCAGATACACTAAGAGTTATTTTAAGAGTATACTCATTGTCTTAAATGATTAAACGTTTTCACTACCCAGCAAAAAGATTGATTATCCTGTCCACAAATCAGCTAAAAGACAGCTTTCCAGCAATAAATTCCTGTAGATGCCAAGGTACTCTTTTGTTTAGTATAGTCGGATCTGCCCTATTACAGAAAAGATTTTTTTTAAAAAAGTTTTGTCCACCCTGGAGTTCAAACTGCTGGGATATGCTGCACCTGGCAATCTTTTTCTGGAAGATGCTAGTCCGACAATACGAAATTAATTTCTTAATATGCTAAGTTTGAGCAAAAAGTAATTGTGGTTTTCCAGAAAGCCATAAGAGAATGCTTGCTGCAGTTTCCATTACCAGTGACACTGCTTAGCCTGAGCTACCTTTCTGTAAATATTGTTGCATCTTTGTACTACAGAAGTTTGTATCAATATGCCAGAACTAGTTAATCTCCTGGCTGACAGCTCATTGTTGAAAGCACTTATCACCCTGTGTTGAGTATGGTTTGGAGTAGAAGGCTGCCTGTTCATACATCAGTATCTGCTTTTTGTTTCCGGTTGTTCTTTGAACTTGCCTATGCCCGTATCAGTTTTCTCACCTCTAAAACCGGGAATAATTCTGAAAAGCCCTCTAGAATGATGTGAATTTTATTCATTGTTTGTGAAATGAATGATATTACAAATATTCTTGTTTTTTCTCCAGTTTGGCTGTTATTTTTCCACCTGTCACTTGAAGTCACTGAGCTACCTATGTAAGTCCTTCTGAAAGGACAAGTAAGAAATGTGCTTATCCTCTGGTGTTAGGATCATCACAACCAAAGAACGTGCTGCATTTTCTGTTATACTTGGCAATGGCTGATTAGAGAGGTTTTCTTACAACACAACTTTTGTCAGTAGTCCGATTTTGTTGTTTTAAATCAGAGCAGCATCCTTCTCCATGCACTCATATTTAAATAACCACTGTGTTCCCTAATTGAGTGCCTTTTAAAGTCATTGCATTTGGGAAAAATACATATCCTTTTTGTAAAGTTAAGAAAACATCCATAGTAGCTCAGAGTACTGATATTCACTTTATGAAAACCTCTTTAAACACTCTTGCATTCAGCCATTTTTTGTGTGTCCTCAAACCCATTTAATTCATCTGGGACGTAAGTCTTTCTGATTTTATTTTTTGTATTTAACAATCTACATTGATCCCCTCAAAATACCAGGAAAACAAAGAAAACACAAAAATAATTGAAAGAATAGTCCTCTCGGTCAAACTGATTGAATATAACTATTTTACTGAACTTCATGTTGTGTTATAAAACAAATTTGAGTCCTAACAATATATAGTTCTAGTTTATTTGCCCAGCAGATTAAACCACCATAAATATTGAGTGATTCAACTGAGCAGCCACCCCTGGCTGTAGCAAATAGCATGTTAACAGACACTGGAGCTCTCGGAGACTCCAGAAACTTGTGCTTAAGTAAGCTTGCTAATTAAGCTTACTAAATACTATTTCTCTAAATATTGAAATTACTTATTTTACATTCACCTGAGAGTGATTAATGTGATTAAACCTCCTCATGGGTCACAGAGTAATTTACTAAAGCTATAGAGAGGAATACTGGGAGGGGCTAGGAGCCCTCCCAGGGCATCAAGACCAGACAGCCATCGCAGGGAGGTTGGAATAAGACAGGCAAATCAATTCTACTGCACTGCAACTGGAATCTTTCTTCTAAATAATCTCTACTGAAATAAGTATTCTAAACTGAGGTAAAAAAAGCAAGGATGATTATGTTGTCTCCAACAACCCTCACAAAAAAATGTTTGCATTTTTATGGACCTGGAGAGATACCTCTGCCTACTCTCCGTTATTTCTGCTTTCAGCTATTGTTCCTTCAAAGAATGCTTTATGGGAAGATACCATTAAACTGCACAACACTACCACACATATAACATTGCTGCTAATGCTCTTTAGAAGTAATCTATCATAGGTTATTTAGTTTCACTGGTCTTGTACAATGAGTCTCACGCTCAACATTTAACTGAATTGCCCAAAGACACTCTTCCAACCATATGTAATGTACAGTAAATAATTCTTCTGTAAATTGTCTGGGAACATACTGCAGAACAATTCTCAAGAGAAAAAGTAGGGCTGAAATATTTTCTCATGCACCTTCTGTCCGGGTGACATTCCCATCCTGTTCCAGATTTGCCCCCAGCATGACCGAGCTGACACTACCCTTTTGCACCCATGTTTGTTTGTGTTTGCCTCCCGTTGATATTTATAAGCTGTTTCCGATACCCTCACAGCAGCAGCATCTTAATTTTGGCAGAGGTTTCTGTGTGTTCATGTTCCAAGGGGGATGGAGAGCACACAAACTGTCTCCAAATTGAAGGAATCAATTTTCATTTCTGAGATCAGACAGGCTTTCATTTACTGCCTATTGACTCCATAGAGAGACAATAATAATGTTGCTGCTCTCAGTCAAAAAGACCATTACCGAGGACAATGCACTTTGTCAAGAAAGAAGCCAGACCTCCCTTTCCCCGGACCACTCTTCGCACCCAGAGTTACAAGATGGGCTCTCTCCAGAAGCACCATTTGCTACCTGGCCAGCTCAGTCAGAGCCCCAGGGCATAAAGAGGGTACAAATCTTTTTGGATATCCATCCAACAAGCAAAGAGAAAATGAGGGAGTGTGCACAAACCTTCTCTGGAGACCCACTGCATCCGTGGGTGGAGGAGCTGGCAAAGCCAGCCACTCTCACCCCGCCAGCCTGAGGAGTCCCCATATGTTTGGCTGCCACCCATGCAGCCAACAGTCCTTGGAATGAGGCACCAAATACATCCGGACTCCTCTCGCTAGTGCTGACGGACATCCCGCCTTGCCAAGCCTCTGCCAAGCTTCAAATGGACCATATTAGAGCTGCGGGGCTCGGTGAATCGGCACTGCATTAACAGTCTGCCCCAGTCCTCAGCCAGGTCACGCCCAGTAAGGCAACGGACACCCAGCAAGATTCACCACTCAAATTTCTGGATAAATCCTCTGGGTCAGGTGCTGTGCTGGACTCAGTGGATTTATCCAGAAAGGCATATCTGATGTCCAGTTAAGCACCCCCAGGCAGGCTCAATACCTTCCCTGGGGTATTTGAACTGTTTGCACAGTACTGAAGCACTGTTAGGGCAGAGCCCTGTTACTCTCCAAGGAGCCTCCAGATCATCTCCCTACCCTTCCTTTTTCTTGGAAATCTGGGATAAGAATTGAAGGACAATAAGTGGTTTTGCTCCGTTTTAAAATAGCAACAGTGCCTTTTGGGAGGCTTCCCTTGAGTTTCAGGAAAATAACATCCTTATCCTTTCACATGCTGACCAAACATGGATGATACGTGGCCGGCCATTCTGCTGCAGTTTCATTTCGAACTAAACGTTACCAATGAGAACTTACTCTTAAACACAACAGTCTTTCAGAAGTTGTTAGTCAAGCTGATGATACCAAAGATGGGTTGTAAGTAGATGAAAACACTACAAACACTCAAAAACCTACACAAATGGTTTGCCATATTTGACCTTTGGTCTTTCAGTAAAACTTATGTGCCTGCACTAGGTTTGTGCCCAACTCAAAAAGAGTAGCAACTCCCATGTTTACGAATGTGTTTTTTCTTTCAGGATCTGTTTATATTTCAATCTTTAAAAGCCCACTAAATTTACTTGCAGAACAGTAATGCATTCCACAGAGATTCTCATTCTGCATTTGAATTGATCGAATTCCATCTAGAATCTCAGGAATTAAGCCATCGAAGAACCCCAGAGCATGCACAGGCACTCAAGAACACAATTCCCCTCCCCGCCCTTCAGTTTTCATTTGAGTAAGGTCTACATGGATACAAGTGGCTATGCTTCATATTTTAACTTCTGAAGTTCCATTGCAGTTTAATTGCCAAATAATCCTGTTGGCTCCTTTCTGACACATTTTTAATACATGCTTTTTTTTTTCCTTTTTTGCCTAAATCTTATATTTTAAGTTTGTAGTCAATGACATGTGCATACCTTTTCAATAAAGGGTTTCCCTGTGGTATGAAGGAATGAGGTAATTTACACTAATACATGCAAAAATGCAGAACTACATATGCTAACAAAACTTCACCGTCACTCCACGCAGCTAACCTGAACTGCTGTGTATTCTGAGTGTTTTGCCATAGACTTTTGTGAACGACGCTGAAGTCCGTGTTGAGTAATACAGAGCATCAGAATGTGCTATTGCTGTCCACCCACGCTGGCAGAAAGCTACTGAGTTTTCAGTTGTTTACAAATGTTTTCAGTGATAAATCTCTTCGCTATTTCCCATGTGAAGTTACGCACTCCAAACATGTGCAGCGTATGCTTTGCTGCTCCAAGTGCTGCAGGAGGTGAGAACCATCAGAGACACCTGAATTTTGTTTGTGCTTCAATGTACACATCTACACTTGTGGTTTTGTTTCACAGGTTTATAAAATCATAAGGCATGATTATGATAGCCTAAGTTGGTTCCTTAAAGCAGTGCAAACACCATCCATCTGTTGCAGCACTGAAACGGTAATGTCTGAATTATATTGTCTTTCTAAAAGATTTTAGGTATAAGTTACAGGACGCTCTATAGAGCCAGGGCAGACATAAGCTTCCACCACAAAAAAACCCAAATCCAAACCTGAGGATGTATTTTAATATCACCCACTGATTTTTTGAAAAGATGATAAATAGGTCACTTCACAAACATTTTCTAGTCTGGATACAAATCAACATGTTCTTTTTAGTTAGGTGACATGATTATCTTAATATTTTAAGAAAGCCAGATGGGTCAAAATAAGCCCAGGTGGTCTCAAGCCTGCCAATTTACCAAGCTTATGTTTTCATTTTATTTGAATAAAAAATGCCCATCATTCTTTATCAGAGGTACACTAAGCTGCCACGGTTGTTTGTCATCATTTGTATAAAAGCCAACCGGGTTACCTGTCAGTTTGAAAATATTGTGGATAATAGGCATTACTTGAAGCAGCACAGAGCTGATTAACAAGAAAATTGGATTTTTTTTTAACCTGTTCCTTTCCTTTTCTTCTTGCACAGTACTATATTAATTTGGAAATGGATTTTTTTCCACACACTATCATACACAGGTAGTACATTCAGCTCATTAGACCACAAGATTCTAGCAGTTAGCTTAATCCAGGACATCAGAATTCAGTCTCTCTTACTACCCTATCCAGGATTAAATAGAAGGAGCCTGTTCATGATCCATCTGTACATGTAAAACTGACTACCAGGCTCACACGTGCTTCCCTTTCCATTTCAACCATGTTTTATAGCAAAGCACTTTTAAACATGTAACAGGTCTGTTTATGTGTAGAGAGCAACCATTTTATTTCAAGACCAGACAGAGCCCATGAAAAGGAGACACAAACACAATCCTCTCTCATCTAGACTTTGCTTATTTTCCTCGTCTTAGCTACTTTTTCTGTATGTAACAGTAATCGGATAGTCTGAATTCTCCTTCTGAAATCTAAATATAATCATTGCTGAAGTCTTATCTTTTAAAGAGATAAAGACACAAAGTTACACCAAGTTATTACAGCCACAGTTCCATGTGACTCATTTTCCACACACAGCAGCAGGAACGCTCCCTTTTAAAGGCATAATTCATGGTTTCTACTTCATATCACCACAGTGACCCTAGGACACTGTCTCACCAGCTGGAAACTAATCTTGCCAAACAGGTAAATATTGCAATTCAAAAATCCCATTTTTGCACTGAATAATTTAGCACATCCATATTTGCTGTAAAAACTCTGTGGACTTTACATGCAGAGAGCTCTCCTAGACTACATGGGACAGCATTAGCTTCCCTGTCCCTTTATTCCCTGCAGCTAGATTTTATCCTTTTTCTCCCTCCAGAAAAAAAAAAAAAGTAATCTAGCATTTCAGTGAGATGAAGAGTATTAGTATCCAAAGCAATGAGAGAAGGGAAAAAACAACAAAGGAATTATTTGAATGAAACAAATAGGAGGTAGGCTTCCTCCCACACTAATTTTCATAGCAATTTAAGGCAAAATGCACAAAAGAACATATGCACATTTTAACATAGCAGGATCCATAGTACTCACACACTTTCTGTGCAATACAGGGGAAGAAATCTGCACTAGACACGGAACACCATACCTGAACCAGTCAGTAAGAAAAGCAGATGACTGCAGTATGGATTAAACCTCCATTTTATGGGGAAAGGTCATCTTCCACAACCATATCTGAACCACTGAGGCTGTGTGTTACCAGCAAAGCAGCCCCGAAGCACCCACTTCAGAGTACGTCACCCCAACAGTCAGCACATAACAGACCCTGCAGCCTGCCCTGCACTCTGTGCTCTCAGAGCTGCTTTCTTAGCAACATTCAAACTACAGCAGTTACACGTTCCTCAGTGACCAAGAGCATTGGTCCGTAGCGCCCCTGCAACCAGCCTACTATACTACACTATACTCTACTACAGCCCTACGCCCGGGGCCCACACGCAGCAGCATGCATGCCAGTGTGGCGAAGACCCTAGTTTTCAGCCAGATCGACTCCTTGAGCAGTTCCACACCATCTTTGTTCAAGCAACACTGGCAGCAAACAGCACAGGCAAAAATGCCCAGGGGCTGTTTGAGGAAGATGACAGGAGGGCAACATACTGGACTTGGATTAAAGGTAAAACTTCAAGGAAAAATAAGTAGTTAAAGCTAAAAGTTTTTTTTCTAAAAAAACCTCACCATAATCAATCCTATCTGCAGGACAAGAGCTTAGGACTATTCCTCCTTGCAAAATACAAGTATATGAAAGCATAGTAGGTACTTTTATCATGACCAGAGCTATACGAAACCCCAGCTTCAATTCCCTTTCTCTTCCCAGGAAGCTTCCACTAGCCTGCCATACAATTTCAATTTTTCCCATTGAAGCTGCTGTCTTTGTTTAAGATTTAAAACACATTCTTGTTTCTTTTCTCTCTGTGGCTGAAATGCGAGTTGAGGGGTGACCACCGAGAACAGCAGACAAATGCTTCCCAGCAGCACTTTCTTCTTGTATTTTCCCTGAAGTCTGGTCCTGCTTGGATGTTCAACTAGGCAAACCTCCACAACACAGAGGCCCTGAAAAGGGTTAGGCAGTGGATTGCTTGCCCCTGCCTCCTCATTTAAGCACTTGGGCATTGACAGACTTTGGTATAACCAGGTGCAAATATTTTCCACACATAGACAATTCCATGGTATTCACATGGGAACATATACAGCCAGCCATCTATATGTCAAGAGTCACTGGCAATGCTCACAGACCAAATCCATCAACCAGTAGACATCCATGCTTTGAGATTCTACATCTAGTATTTAGATTATAATAGTTATGCTAGATGAACTTACGGTTACTTAAGAGATTTTGTAGGTCTAAACCTCAGTATGCTCAAAAATATTTTTCTTCAAAAATACGTGAAGTCCCAGTCGAGTCATGTAGCTTTCTTCTGTAACTTTGTGAACTTCTGAAGCTTAACCTGGCATTCATTTGTGGTCATTACAAGGACAAAAGTCATCCAAGGAATACCTAGGTAATGTATAAGGGTTGCTCTTGGTTCATTATGTAGCGATTTCTTCTCTTGATTCTGTACTAAACTGAAGTCATGTGATGAAACTGAATACATGGTGATGCTTTAAACACTTCCTGTAAGCTGTAAAGCAGTTTGCATGGTCATTTCACTGTATTTCCCCCAGTGTCACTTGCTTAAGTGGTGCAGGAATACGTGCACTGGTTGAATTTCAGCTTAGGTTATTACCCTTTTCTGTCAGAGTTTCCCTTGAGTTTTAATTAAACAAGGCATTATTTACCAATTGTGTTGTAAATAGTTTTTATAGTACAGTTTAAAATGTTCCTGTGTGCCTCTAAAGAGAGGATCTTTTTTCAGTAGTGGGTTAAATGATCCTAGTATATATAGATATATAAATTTAAAAACTTCAGTCATTTATGGTTTTACAGCTTGGAGGATGTAAAGTGCGACAGGGTTGCTAGTAATGAATGTTTTTTTTATTGATTGAAGTTACAATATTATTGCTTCCTTTTTTTGTTTATATAAGCTACATTATAGAGTATGTTGCTAGGCAAGTTTACACATCAGATTTTCTTCACAAATTCAGATTATTTTTTTTAAACACAGATTGCAGGCTGCTTATCCTAGTCCAGGTGCTGCAGTGTGGAAAGTTTGGTTCATATATGCAGCTGACAATCAAGGTTTTCAAGTCTTTAATCTTTGGAAACATCTGACAGTCTCTGCAGGTTGCAGAGAAGAGGAGGAAATTAAGTTTCCTGGTATTTTCGATGAATTTCAATTTTTCATTAAAAAAAGATAGGAAACTGTAAAGGTTAAATATTTTGTGGTAGCTTTTGTTTGCTTTCTATCGCTGTTCTTACACTAAGTAACTATAAACACAACCGGGTGTAGAATGCAAAGACATTGACAGCCACATCCTCCACATCCTCTCAACGTGTTTACCCTAATGGACACCGACTAGCAAAGTGCAATGCAGTGGTTACAGAAATACTTTAAACACAAATTAAATAAGTGGTCAAACAACCCACTGTTTCCGATCATTATTTCAATGCATTTTTGAGTTTACCCATTTCAGAAATTACTAAAAATGAAAGCGTACATGGAGTCTGGAGAAAAGTAACAGCTGAGCATCCATTAATTGAGCTTTGTATCTGTTCAAAAGTCATGCTAATTTAATCAATGCTAGCAATAACATCCCCCCAACACACAGTATTAACCAGCACTTTGGGAATTAGTATTTGCCAATTTTCATTACTTTCTGCTATGATACCAAGAAGCAAAACTTTTTGTCTTCAAGGATAAAACTCTGCCAAGCATTTACAGAAGTGCTAGCACCCTAGTGTTCTGGACATGATAATCATGCTCATGTTTGGTGCTTAAATTACAGCATGAACCTCAAACCCACTATTAGCTGTTAAAATGTAGCAAATGCAGTGTTTCAGGCTTTGTGAGTCAGGTTTTGGGGGTTTTTTTGTTGTTGTTGTTTCCCTCCCCAAATCTGTGTAATAGCAATTTTTCCTGTCCTTGACACAGAAGAGATTTGCTGCTAGGGTTTTTATGTATGTGTGTACACACAGGCACGCATAGACACATATATAAGATTTCTCTCACTTATAAAGGAAGCCTGAGAAAAACAGGAACGCTAAACAGAGGAAGATTAAGATAGATTTTCCCCTCATTTACCACAATCTACAGATCTTTTAGCAAGCTTCCCATCAATAATAAATGCAGCTCAAACTCTGACGTGTTTCAGATATAATCTAAGTAAACATTTTTGCTCCTGGAGACTGGTCTTGTAACTGGTCTCTTTACATGATAAGATTCTTGAGCAATGCACATACCAAATGCTATTACTGTGTGTTGGTACAGAAATCCCCTCTAGGAAAACCGTATGTATTTTATGATATTTGGATGCCTAGTGCTACCAGAGAAATTCATTGCAATCTATTTTTGCTAGAAAGCCCCTTCTGCAAACAATGGCTCTTTAAATCATTGAGACTATCCATGTGACATGGGCCAGTGGGCATAAACTGATTTAAGGATTTTAAATTTAAAACAGGTTGGTAATCCCTAGTGGATGATGGGACTGTAAAAATAGAGCTTATCACGCTGCTCTGCAAGTCTGTAGACAGCGCAAACCAGTCTGAGCCTGAAGGGCTAATATTGCCTCTTCTAGAAGTAGAAGCAATACCTATCTGCATTTATTTACAAAGGAGGAATCTGCTCTACTTGAGGGGGAATCTCATCCTCAGCTGCCGATTCCATTAACAGACAGCGTTTGATCCATGTCAATAGAACACTAAAATAATTTCCAGGTTTAATAGCTGGGCACATCAACCTGCCACCACCCCATACAGTCCCCAGTAAAAGGCAGGGGGTGTGGAGCTTACAATTACCCATGGAAAAATTGGGGCAAGAAAGGATTTGAGGAATGCATTAACTAGATGCAGCTGAAGAGGTAGAAACTTGGAATTTCAGTCATAGGCAATGCTACTGGGACACCACATACTTAATAAACAGAGAAGTATAACCATAGGCTGCGCAGGGTTGTGGACAAGGCTGACTTAAAGGAAGCAGACTCAGAGAGCTGAGAAGGAGAATGAGATGGGGGGCAAAGGGCGGAGGGAAAGAGATTGGAGAACAGGACCAAAACTGGATACTGACAAAGAGGGAAACGGAAAGGAGGGGAGGCTGCAATGAGACAGAAACAACCTAGCGAAGGAGGAAGCCGTGTCATTGTGAATTTCAGGGCTCAGTAGGGTTGCTACAGCATCTAAACTGGTTTCACAGTCAACCTGCCCTGGCTGATAGGGGCAAGACTTGGGATGAACTGGGGCATGTGGGACTGTCAGGGAGCACCAAGAGCAGGGCTGCTGCAGGGAGTGGGGCAGGAGAAACACCAGGAGCTGAGAGCAATCCCAACACAGGCAGTACCCTCAGTGACAAAGTGCCACCCTACAGTACCTGAATGCAGCAGGTTGAGCCAGGTGCCATCAACAGCCTCCAATGCAGCAAGACAACCAGGGTGATGGTCTATCCAAGGACTCCTTCCAGCAACAGCTGGACGCAGAGTTGGAGGCTCTGCCATAAAGTCCCAGATCCAGCCAGGAGGAAGAGTAGGGACCAACATTCATACAACAGCTGAATACCCCAGGCTGAGCTTAAATGAGCTCCTGAGCCCTTGGGGTGAGGGCAAGTGGGAGGGTGGGACCCAGGTGAGGCTGGCTGGGGCCATTAAAACCTGTTAGTGGGGTGGAAGGGGGAAAAACAGAGGTCTTCAAATATTTGATAAATGAGATGTTAATGTTATAACTTCTTCCTTTCAGTAAGACACATTAGCTCAATGAAACTGAGATCTTACTCGCACTCAAAGGTGCTGTGACAGCTCTCAAAAACAGAAACAGAACCTCCATGTTTAGAGGATCTTCTTGTACCAATGCTAATAAGCCAGTTCCCTCAAATGTGTAAGTCATGCTGACAAAATGACATTTTGATAGTTCCACCTGCTAATACAGATACTCGGTTAGAAATCTGAGGTCCTGGTATTTCTAACCAGCATGGCTACATTTAGGAACTCCTGAAATGTAAATAAGGTGAGAATCTCCCCTTTATTCAGGTGTCAACAAATGTCTACAGGTCTACAAATGTTCACCTGCAGCACTGGGAAACCAATAAGGAGATTAAAGTTTCCTTATACACAGACCAAACAAATAAAGCTTATACACGCAATGAAATTCTGCCTTTTTTTTTTAAGGTAACATTAAACAGGATTTTTCTGTATCTACCATTAACAAGTATTCTATAGGGTACTTTACAAGTGCAATTCTCCAAAATAAAGGTTATGTGCCAGTTCTTCTGCTCAGGTTCACTTGGATTATTTCAACAGTTTTTCACACTTCTGGTAAAAAATACACTCTATGACAAATATGCATCTGCAGATCTGAATGAGAGCCCACAATACCAGTTTTTCTGGCCATCTCTTAATAACTTAACACTCTCCTGTAATGAACACCAGGAGTCCAGAACCTACCCGTGTTTCTCAACTGTAAGATTGGTTTGTTCAGTATTGCAAAAATCTCCCTGTGTAAGACAGACTAACCAAAAATACTTTTGAAAAAAAAGGAACTAAAAGGACCACACTGACTTTTATCTGAGAAATAGTAGTTACAACACACACACACACGCACGCACACACGCACGCACAGGCATGGCACCACTGTGGAAGTATGGAATTCAGCGAGAGCCAATGTACCTGCAGGATAGCTCTTTCCTAGGAAATTAAGCATTTCTGTACTACTTTGCAAATACAGGATACGCACACTTACAACAGAGGCAAAATATAGCTATAATCAGCCACTTTCCTGGGAGATGCAACATTCCTTTTATTTTGGTGTTATTTACAAGGATAAAGCAGTCAATCGCAATTTTTTATTTACATAAATTGAGAATTCAGCTTGAGGTCAGAAAAGCTGATTTTATTGCTGTCTTTCAAGTATACACCACTCACTTCAACTGGTTTTGCAGCATAACAACAGCAAATTTATTTTTTTTTTTTCCAGAAATAACATTGGAAGTCCCATCATGGAATTCCACAATTTGTTCACTTGGGAAAACACCTACCTGTAAAAGAGAAGAAGACCCCAGCCGGCAATAACCCATTAATTAAATGGGAAAATGACTCTATAGACCAAAAGCATCAAAAGAAAAAGGACATTTTAGGTTTCATGGGAGTTGACAACTCTTTTATTACAAGAATGAAACGTTGCAAGAAGGTGTTGGATCATTTATTGAAACTAACATTTGCATAATTTTTCAGTGGTTTGCATTTGTATTTGTAACATTTGAGACTTAAAAGAAATAAGGGAAAGCAATATCCCTCCTTTTTTTCTTTTTTTTCTTTTTTTTTTTTTAACATGCCCGTGTGGCAAGAATGCTGTAAATTTGACAAGGGTGGTACCATCTATATACATTTAGGAAAACATGCTTGCTGTGGGTGTACAAAAATAAAATTTATTTGTTAAATTACACATAAATATAAGGTACAAATGTATTTTTAAAATACAGATAAAGATAATCACACTTGCATTGTGTACATATGAAAATACAGTATTTTAATATTCAACATACACAGACACATTTATGATAAATGCAACTAGTTGGCAATGCCAGTTCTTCTCAGTCTGTTTTTTGTCCTTTTCTTTCGCCCCCCCCCCCCCCCTTCCAGTTTTCCATAAATATGGAAAAAAAGGCTTTTGAAACAATTAGTTCTGCCGGACATCTTGCAGCAGCTTGTTAATTTCTGCCACCAGCTCACTGGCATCCATGAGTTCGTGTTTACCATCACTGAGGTGGTTGAGCACATTGTCAAAATCATCTTCCTCGTAATTCTCTGGGATCTCCTCCATGGCTGGCAGCCACTTGGAGGAAGGCTGCGCGCTCGAGTGAGTCCCCATAGTGGGCCCGTTGTTGGCAGGATTTTGGAAATGTGTGCTGGCTGCCCAGGCTGCCACCCCCTGCGGATAATTTACAGTCTTGGCTGGCAAATGTCCCTTCCTGCGCTCCAACGAGTTGGAGCGATCCATCTCATTGCACTCCGCGTAGGCATCTAGCGAGGGAGGCAGCAGGCGCTGGAAGACACTGCTCATTTCAGAAAGGAGAGAGGAGGTACAGGTGTCCCCTGAATCCTCCTCGCTCTGGCAGTCTTTACCAAACGTGGAAAAGCTCTTCTTTTTCTCACTGGCGTCAGCAGGCTGCGCATCTTCCTCAAGGCCCTGCTGCTGCTGCTGCTGCAGCTGCAGCTGCTGCTGGGGTGACTGGAACTCCTCTCCAGGGATGAACATGTTACTTCTGTAGTCAGAGGAGGGAGAGGGCAACGGTGGCATCCAGCACTGGTCAGAGTGCCCCAGAACCCTGCACTCCTCCGTGCACAGTCGCATCGCTGCAAGAGAGAAAAGAGGAGAGTGAGCACCCGCCTCCTGCTGCAGGTAGCACTGAGCATTGGCAGGGGCTAACACAGGGACCCCACTTCTCCAGAGATCTTAGAATCCGGTGGTTGGGTTCACCTCCTGTGTGTAGGAAATGGCAAATACAAATAGTCTGGATCTAAATATACTCACATTGCCGAATGGTCTCAAAAAATGGGAGCGATAAATGCAGAATATGTATGACAGTAATGGAATCTCTTAACTAGGGCTGCAGATAAACATGTAAATCCTAGGTGGAAAACAAGTATTCGTGACTTAAAGCCATTTGTTCCCTTTGTACAGTGCTGTTTCATTCAAATAACTAACTAACTAAATAAATAAATAGAAGCGTTTCTACCTCCAAGCATTTACTTAAGTTTTACTGAAGTCTTCCACATGCAATTAGAGAAGCATATAAGTGTAATAAAGTGGGAATAAACGGACAGGGGAAATCAAGAAGAATGAACTGTCATGTGCAGAGGGATCTCCCTCTTCAGTAACACATCTTCTGATCAGACAGCGAGGGGTATGTTGAATATTGCCTTTTTAGCTGAATCACCTAAATTTTAGCCAGTTATCAGAACACCTAGGGTTTAATTCACACCCCGTGTGACTCCAGTGTTTATACTGGAGTTACCCTGAGATGCACTTGCAGCTCTGTAGCTCAGGTAACTGGAATGTGCTGGCTCAGGCGCTGGCACAAGGGGGCCTCTGACCCACAGGGTGGGCATCCGGAAGGGCTGAAGAGCAGAAGACAACAGAGCCACTCTTTCAGCTGCCTGGTTTTAGTGGTGTCTCTCAGGGAGAAACAATATGATGGGGCAAGTGACTGCACCCCTGGGAGCTACGCTGGTCTGAACTGGTCCATGGAGGGGCACTGCAAGAGTCCTCTGCAAACACCTGAAGAGGTCTGGGTGTGCAAAGACGGATGTGCCAGGAGAGAGGCTAAATTTTCCTCTCCAAAGGGAACTGATTCTGTAGGACTCAAAGCCTTGGCTCAGGCTGGGCACTGCCTGGGTACCTGGCAGACCTGCTGGAAAAGGCCTAGGTGCTGCAGCAGCACTGACTTGAGCTGGAGTCACATACTTCAGAATAAAGTTTTCAGAAATGCCAAGCTCTTTGCATTATGCATGTTCTAGCCGTAAGAAACTTTTGCACTAATCCCCTGTGAATCAACAGTTAGATTAGCCCACACAGTATAGTTTCTTCTTCTTTCCCTTTATATACTGAATACATAAGAAATGTTTGCAGTTACGCCCTGTAAATTTCCCTCATTTCTCATCACATTTCCCACCTGGCTCTGGATCCACTCAGTTTATCAAAAAATCTTTTTGCAGTGGTGTAAAGAGAACGTATTTCAGCTTAGGACGTACCAGTGACTGACAAAGTCCTACTCTCATACTGTCAGCAGTATTTACCTCTGCGCTTTATGCAGCCTTTCATATTGTTCCCTTTCCTAATGCCCTTTCCTTTTCTCCGAGTATAAACTTTCGCTGTGAAAGTGAGAGAGTTCATACGCAAGAGTATGAACTTCTTCAAGAACACAGGCTCTAGCTGCAGGCTGAATATCGCACAAGCTACTGCAGATGGCCTGCTGATCCAGGGAGCTGCAAGCAAACACCAACACCTAGAAAATACCAGTGGCTGAAGTCTGGATATGAGCGACTGAAACGCCTTCACGCGCTTTGCTCCCACCTATGAAAAGCACACCTGTCCTGTTCTACAGAAAACGCCTAAGAGTTAGAAAGGAGCAGAGATAGCGAAGTGATCCATGGTGCTTGGACGAGCTCTCAACTCATCCCAGAAGATGAGGATTACTTTTCTAATTAAGAAGACTCCTGTAAATTAATGAGAGGCTTTCAATGGTCTAGTATTTCATTACTAGTGAGCACTGCCTTATTGTGAGTTTTGTTACTGATGTTGTCAGGATTGGTTTTGGTATAAAATAATGAATTCTGACATTCCTGAACATAAGATCAAAAGATACTCTGAGCAAACTGAACGGTGTCATAGTCTATCCTTAAATCAGCAATAAATAAAAGAAAAACCCAGATGCACAACAGCATTTTATTTCTTTTAGCCAGAACGTAAAGCTTATTGGTGAAGATTTAAAGTGAGAGAGAAAAAGAAACAAGTCTTTCAAGGGTAGTTATTGACCTTTCTGTTCATGTCATTTTCGAAGTTTTGGGGGACTGACACCATTCCTTTCCAGTTCCACCTTAAAGGGACAAACTGGAAGAACTTTCTCACAGCATTTTGTCTGTGTCCAGACTGACAATGCAGAAACCTTTCAAAATGGAGAACAGGAAACCTGTAGGAAGTTTTCTTTTCCTTTTCATTTGTTTGGATTGCCAATCAGTTCAGGTCTCATCTGAACAGGTTCATCACACTTATCTGATAGATTAAGACCACGTGTAGCGGCAAACAGACATCTGGGTGAACTTAAATGCCTGTCTTGATAGCCCAACCCAGTTCTGTCTGCACTCAGCAGGAGTTTTCCTCACTTTGAATGTGATTAGCCGGGTGCTTTTGGAAATCCTACCCGTTGGCTTCCTGTTTAGAGACCCAAGTGCAACAGCTTAAAACGAATCACGAATCACGGGCACTTCAGCCAGCCAAGAGGGCAGCCCCCCCTGCCTGCTGGCAGCCCCCAGCTGCCCGCCGGGAAGGGGACAAGCTCTGCCTTGGCAGCAGCGGGGCTGGATGCCAGTGCAAACATCATTGCACTTGAAGTTCTCCTGGCAACTGAGAGCTCCAGCAGATCCCTCCCTGGCTCTTTGCTAACCACAGGAGTGAATGAGACATGCCTCGTGCTAGCTGGCAGAGGAATACGTAGCAGGAGCTGGGGGAGATGAGGATAAAAATATATTAGGGCTCCAGATTTAGGTTAAAGGTTTGGAAAAAATAGTAACTTTTCAAGACCTCCAGTTTTGAACCATTAAGTGTAGAAGACTAGTTAGAGGAGGCAGGTGAATGGCTGGGTAGGTGACACAAGACCTAGCCTGAAGCAAAATACACAAAGCAATTTTTAAAGTAAAAATGTGTAACAAGAACAAATCAGACTTTTGGGGTTTACTCTTGCCTAGCATAACAGCATATTTCCCAGGGTAAAACACACCAAGGCCAGTGTGTAACAACAATAAGCTGCATAGTAATAACTTGAGAACTTTTGGGTCATTGAAAACTGGTGTTTTCCATGGCAGCAGAGAGAATGAGCTGCAGCAGTGCATCTCCTCTCCTCCAGCCCTGGGCAACACACGGGGGTTGCTTTAGGAGGGAGTACATGCTGCACTGCCCCACAAAGCAATGTGCCCCACGTATGAAGTGATTTTACTTAACTTCTTAAGTTTACACTCTTGGTTCAGTGAACCATATTGAAATTACCCAGCCCTGTTGGTTATACTGAGAAAACTAAGTATGATGTGAAATAATTACAAGACCTAGGGTACAACCAGTGGCTGTATAATTACTAAAGTAATTACAAAATCCTCATATCGGTACTTAGCATGATTTCCCATAGACTCCTTTATTCAACTTATAACTGGGCTTAAATTTAAAAGTGGTACTTCATACAGATGAATATGGATGTATATGTCCATCTTCCCTTCACTCGCCCTTTTCCAGCTTTTTCCTTTTCTGCCCTCTGTCCCTGAATTGTACCTCTTAAGCTCTTTCTTCTAGAAATCAGGGTCGAAAGATTTAAATTCTGGGATATATTTTGATCCTTCTCTTGCCACTCAAGTTCATTTTTCGCTAGGAGAAAAATACACTTTTCTTTCCTCTCCATCCACATTTCTAGACTACCCTCACAATTCATTTCTGAATGGCAGAAGTTTGTATCCTATGGATCAAACCCTGTGTGGAAAATGTATCTCCCAAATTATAGTTCAGTGTATTTTTAACAAACCACAACTGCCTGGCTTTGCAAAAACATCCACCCAGTCATTAGAAGTCTAAGGACATGGAGCAGATCGTGCTTTTGGGGGGAATCTGGAGCCAGCTTAGGATGATATGAATAACAGAAAAAAAATGTAGTCATTGCTCTAGGCTGACCTTCAGTTGTGAGTGAGGTTTCATTTTGCTAGATATGTGAAGGCTTCAGCTCAGTATTTATCATGAAGCAGAGTAAAAAGGAAGGAAACACAGGGCTTGAAAGCTAAAGAACTTTTGCTTTCTTAGTAGCAGCTTTATCAAAGTGACAGCCAGGCAGCACTGTAAATAAACCGGTCAGCTTCCATTGTGCTCTCACCTGCAGGAATTCTCCCATCTGTAAGGAAAAGGTCACTGAATCCTTCCCCAAGAAGTCTGTCAATTGGAGACTCTCTCCCCAAATCATAATCACTGTCTCCAGCTTCACTGTCACCTCGGCCACTGTCTTTCAAGCTGAATTTATCCATATCTTGTAGGGCATACCTGTAAAGAGAATTGTGGCGATTGTGGAATTAGATTATGTCATGTACCTTATATTCCACTTTTTGATTAAAGAGACATGTCTGTATTTTCTGGTACACATGCATGCATATGTAGCAGAACAGTTCAGATCCTTACCTGTAGCTTCTGGAATACTTGTTTCCTCGAAAACTTGGCCTTGGTTGATACTGGCCCTGGTGGAGCATCGAGAGAAGCTGAGAAACCTGCTAAAGAAAGGGTGAAAAGACTGATTCCATGAAATGAAATGAAGTTTCTAGTTGTAAAACCACTAATTCACTTCTCAGGTTTGTTTGTAGGGAGGTTTGGCATTTTTTTCTCCTTTAAAGTTTAATTAAATCAAATTCCTGCACATATATAATGCAGTACAACACACTATTTTGTACTGTAGCGTCTGCCACAGGAAACATCTAAAGACTTTGTACAATGAGGAAATGCACTGCTGTTCATTAGCCTCTGAACTCATAATAATTAATTCATTAACAAGTTAAACAAGTAATTAAACAGAGCCGGAGTTTTGTTTTGTTTTAATAGATCAGAACCAACCCTTTACCATTCCAGGCTCCTAGTTCAAAACAAAATGCCATCGCTCTGCATGTAAAGAGTTACCAGGATGCAGCTCTCATTTAAGCTACGCTCATATATTACAATAGCTGTACTTAAACTGTGTCTGTGTTTAACCTTTTAGTTCTCCATCCCCATTAACGAAAGACTTTCCTGCATCGTTTCTCTGTAGAAATACTTGGGCACTTCTTAAACGGAGCCATACAGAGGGAAAAGGAAGGGAAGGCAGGGAGGAAAGGGCACTAAACCAGAGCAGAGTACTGTCAATTGCACTCCACTGTTTCGACCTTACCGGGAAGAACCCAGAAATAACGTTACTAATAACAGATTTAATCCTATTCCCCGTGGTAATGGCTTCAGTTGATATTGTGAGTAAAACTGCAAAGCTGTGACATCTAAAAAGAAATCCATAGCACGTTCTCACTAGGCAGAGACCCACTTGCCTGCTGCTCTCCCAGGCTGCACGCAGAGCACCTCCATGCTCCCAAGGGAACGCATGAGTGAACGTGTGTGTACACCATGGTATGGACCTTACCTCAACAGCCGGAGTAGCGTGGGTGAGTTCCAGCGAGAAGTTTTCAGGCACGTGGTTAGAGGAGATTGTCACCAGGCTGTTCAGCGATTGGTGGCTGTGGTGGCTCTGCCGGCTGCTCATCTGTCCCCTTTCCAGGGTCGGAGATGGCGACGGAGAAGCTCTGTGGTGAGATCTGATGGGCAAAGTGCCATTAACTGTTGGCACTAACGTAATGTCCCCTTTGTGGATCTGTCGTGAGGGTCGTTTTGGGTGGTGCTGGTAGGTCGACTCCGCCACGCGACAGTTGTAGGATCTGGTGTCCTTCTTCTCCCGATTACATCTTGTAGCAAAGATAACCATAATGACCAACAACACAGCACATATCGATCCTAAGGATATAATGGTTATCATGGAGACATCCAGGGAGGGCTGGCTCACCAAAGTTGCTTCTGTGCTTGCAAATGAATAAACATACTCAAAAACGGTGCATTTCAGAAGTGCTTTAGTACTAAGCTGAGGGCTGCCTTTATCCTGGACTATCACAAAAAACTCCCATTGTTTTGCTGGCACTGATTCTATGCTCACATTGATAGAGATGTCACAAGTTTTGGGATCCATCACAAAGATGCTGTTTTCCTTGTCAGCGGCTATGGAGCAGCTGAGCTCAGAGTTCATACCAGAGTCTCTATCCGTGGCCCTTACCCTGGTGACAAGAAAGCCAATGCCAGCATCTTTAGGGATGGAGATTTCTGCTGTGCTGTTGCGTAGCACTGGCCCCACAATGACGGGAGCGTTGTCATTTTCGTCGATGACGGTCAGTACAACCGTGGTATTACTAACAAGCTGCTGACTCCCTCCATCCCTAGCTTGAACCACAAAGGCAATTTGATTTACTTCTTCATGGTCAAAGGTTCGCAGGGCATAGATCGCCCCATTGGAGGGATCGATGGTCACATAGGTTGTTACAGAACTTCCCAAAATATAGCTCTCCAAAATGGTGTACGTCACCTGCCCGTTGTCACCTAGATCTGGGTCTGTGGCTGTGACTGACGTGATGTACGCTCCCGGAGAGTTATTTTCCAAGATAACAACTTCGTATCTGTTTGTCTGGAAGCGGGGAGGGTTGTCATTTTCATCACTGATTTGGACAGTAAAGTGTTTCACTGTGGAAAGACTTGGCGTTCCCTTGTCCTCCGCTATTACAGTCAAGCTGTATTCAGATCTCTTTTCCCTATCTAGAGTGGCATTAGTCAAGATTAAATAGTTATTTTCATAAGTCTTTTGGAGTTTAAAGTGGCCATGTCCATGGAGCTTGCAAACTATCTCTCCATTCATACCAGAGTCCTTGTCTTGCACTCTGACCAGGGCCACGAAAGTGTCCAAGGGTGACCCTTCAGAAACGTAGGCTATCTCTTCTTTCTCTGGGGACATCAGGTTTAAGTTAATTTCAGGTCTGTTGTCATTCACATCCACAACTTTAATTATGATTTTGCAATGAGCTGGAATAGAATTCGGCCCCAAATCTTGAGCCTGAGCATCAATTTCATAGGATTTGGTTGCTTCATAGTCCACTTGCTTCAGGAGGGTCAGGTGCCCTCTTTCTGAATCTACCTTAAAAGTCTCTACAATTTTGGCAGAAACATGACTACTGAAGGAGTACACGACTTTACCGTTAGCGCCCTCATCTGGGTCAGTGGCATTGAGGTCTATGAGCAAAGTCCCGATGGGTGAGTTTTCTAGGAGCTGGATTATATAGGACTGCTGCTCGAAAACCGGGCTGTTGTCATTAGAATCAGAAATGCTTATTTTCAGGAGGGATGAGCCGGATCTCTGAGGCACCCCTTTATCTGAGGCAGTGAGCTGGAGTTCATAACTTGACTTCAACTCCCGGTCCAGCTCTCTGACCACAATCAGCTCCGCATACTTAGCACCATCGGTCCTGGTTCGCACCTCAATGCTAAAAAAATCATTTGTAGAAAGGGAGTAAGTGTGAAGGGAGTTATCCCCTACATCTGGATCAAAAGCGCTGTCCAAAGGGATCCGGGTTCCTACGGCTGCGCTCTCTGATATTTCGATCGGGATGAGAGCTCTGGAAAACTGGGGAGAGTTGTCGTTAATATCCAGCACTTCAACTTCAACATGGAAAAGCTGCAGATGTTCAGTGGGCAGAGTGATCACATCAAACTCGATGGAGCAGTTTAAGTTTTTCTGGCAGAGTTGCTCCCGATCAATTTTAGCCCCTATGCTGATCTCTCCGTTATCCTCGCGGACTACGAGCAAGGGAGAATTCCCCCTCTGCATGGCTCGAAACCGAACCGAGGAAGGGTTAGGCATTTTTAATAAAACATCAGCTACATCCTCCGACAGTCTCGCAATTACTGATCCAACTCTCTGCTCCTCATAAATCCTGTATTTCAAATTCCTGCCGAGCGCAGCCTTATTGAAAGATATTATCATCAGTGCAAAAATGAATATAAAGTGCATTTTACTGCCGAGCCGGTGCATTGGTAAGTTTCTGCAATTCATTTCTCCCAGCAAGTTACAAAGCAATTATTTCGACTTCCTCCGGTACCTTAACCCCAGCGCGCATCTGGTCCGTGCAAACTTGAAAACGCCTCTCCTAGCCAGCCGAGCGTTAATCTCTCACCAGATCAGAAAACTTTTTTTTTTTTTCTTGGTTATATACACACCGTGCCGGGACATCCAGATACCATCCGCACGCAATCCGCGCCCGCTCATGGGACTCGCCGCTCCGCTGGCGGGGCCAGGGCAGGGCGCTCCGCTCCCGCTCCCGCTGCCGCCAGCCGGGCCGCCGCCGCCACCGGGCTCCGCCGCCGGGCTCCGCCGCTCCCGCCGCGCCGCGCTGCGCTCGCCGCCCCTCGCCCCGCCGGACTGCCCGCCCCGCTCGGCGGCTCCAGCCTAAAACCCGCCGCCACCGCGCCCCAGCCCCCCCCAGACAAAGCCCCGGCCCGGCATGTGCCGCGCCGGCCCAGCCAATCAGCCCGCCGCCCGCCGGGGCCGCCGCGGCGCCCGCACCCAGCGCGCCGGGAGGGGCTGGGGGGGGGGGGGGGGCTCCTCCTCCGCCGGCCCTGCCCGCCCTGCCGAGGCGGGGGGGCAGCGGCTGAAGGGCAACTTTAACTCGGTGCAAGGCCCCCCCTCCCCCCAGCACTTTCGAGCGGCTTTTTGAGGGTTTAATTCCTCCCCTTCCTGCCGCGAAAAAATGCGATCGCGCTCCTCATTGACATACTTTTAGGTTCCCTTGCTTAACTAACCGGGTTCTGTTCGGCGCGCCGGCTTAGTAAAGGGGCGGGGGACACACACACACACGTCCCTGTCACCGTGCCTCAGCAGCGGCTGCTGGCGCTGCCGCACCTATTACCTGCCGTGCTCAGCACCGCGGAGCCCGCTCCGCTGCCCCGCACCTCTCCCGCCTCCGCGCCAAGTCCGGAACACTTCGCACCCCCCTGCCCTTCCCCCGGCTCCCGCTCGCCGCGGTTCTGTCCTCGGCGCAGCTGCGTTTGCCTCAGCCTGGGTCTTCTGTGTGTGCCCCTGCCTCCGTGCGTGTGCCTGGGCTCATTTTACGGGGCTCTTCCAGCGGTTCTCCAGAGGATCTTTTTCGCCCTGGTTGAAAAAGCACTTCGTGCTTCACCGTGACGATTTGTGCCAAGCGCACCTTCTACGTGCCAAGTGTTTTAAAGAAAAAGAAGCCACAAGGCAGATTAAGTGTTGGGGAAGTGACACATTCCTTGCCTCCCTGCGACTGCTGAGAACTGTTTTCACGTTTACACTGCAACCCGTTTGCACAAAAGAAAATCGCCTTGTGACCGAGTCGGTGATGCGCTTTGTGCGCACCAGGAATGCCACAGATCCTTACGGGAGCTCCCGGCGATGCGCCGTCTCCCTCCAGACGGGCCTGCCTGGGATGTGATTCACGTTTCCTCCTTCTTGCCTTTGCTTTTTAAGTTTCGCATTTTAGCCACTGCCTCGCCGTGCTTTCCCTTCTTTTGCTGCTAACTTTGTCCATTTGTTTATTGGCGCTGCCCATAATCATACCATCGCTCTCTTTTATTGCTCCCCTCTCTCTTTTATTGCTCCCCTTTCTCTCTCATATTCCCCCCCGCCTGTCCAAAAAATGTGAAAAGTAAATCTCTGTTTTTCCCAATTTACTTACTCTCAGCAGAGCTCAGCCAAAGTCACTAAGAAGGTTCTTGCTGAAAAAGAAAGCAGAGGAGGCTCAGCGTGAACTCTCCCTCTTTTTAAGCATTCAAAAGCATTTTATAAGCCATTGTCTCTTTTTTTTCTTTTTCTTTTTCTTTTTTTTCCACAAACCAGCGCCGTGTGGCAAATTGTGCAGAATAGAAATGCCCATAATAAATGTATTTAGTACTGGGTCACGCTGATGAACATTCTGCCCCCATGAATAATACTGTTTTACAAGTTTGCAGCCCTTTCAAATTGCTGATCCCCAAACCCTATAGGCAAACTAGAAAAGCTAACACAAGCAACTGGGACTTTAGAAACCCATAGCCATCTGGCCTAAATCTCTAACAATCCAAGCCAATAATTATATCAATTCAGGCTTTAGTGAACCTCTTCGCAAACACCAAAAGAGCAAAGAAAGGAATTAGTGGCCATTCTAAGTTCTGGTGGAGAGAATTCAAAGATAATCTAATTCCATTAGTTCATGGACAGCTTTTTTTGCAGCTCTGATAAATCTTCCTAAAACATTTTTCCAAAACACTAGTGTAAACTCTTTTCTGACGATAATTGGGGAAATAGGTTCAATTAAATGCTGTTCTTAGTGTCAATAAAAAGCATTTTGTTGATAAAAGAAGTCACTGCCCCCTTATATGATGAGTACAGGAGATGAATAATTCATAGTAAAAATAATTTCACTACTTAAAACCCCAAATGTTATACATACTCTTAAATGATAACGTGTTCTTGAAAGTAACTGCTTAGTACATTTAGATATGCAGAATTTGTTTAATGCAATTTTTATCACCTTCCAAATAGTAATTCCACTTCATCACATCCATCTTTCTCAGAGGCATACTCTGTGTATTAACAGATAGCAGGATACCTACAGATAGGAATTAGAGCCCTCTTCTCTTTTTTTCTCTTTTTAAAAATACATTTTTATTTTGCAACTTCACTGGTCAGGTTATATATAATACTATCATTTAAGTCCACACTGCCTTGGAACTAGCCATTTACGCTTATAATGATGATAAAATGTCATTGGCACAATAGTCCTTATCTGAATTCTGAACTGAAGTAATGAAAAGCCTTGCCTATTTTTTTTTTTTTTTTTCATCTGACACTCATTCGAACCTAAAAGTGAGGAGGATCACATCTTAGGGTTGTTTGTTTAGACTCAGCAATATTTAAGCGCGTGGTGGTTCTAGAAGCGATACTTCTGTAGGGCGCTTCTGAGCATCCACAGCACTGCCAAGGCTGATTCCTCCCATATCCAGTGAAAGAGTTTTGTCTGAAAGTCTGTTAAACTCCAGTCCACCTTTGACATGGCAGACTTCCCTTACAAAGAAAAGGGAGAGTCCCACGTGCAGCCAGCAGACACTTCTTGGGGAGCGTGGTATTGTGAATGCTGTTAGGCACGTGAGTGGAGTGCTGCTGGCCTCCTGGAGAGTAATCTTGGTTATTCCCACCTAATATGGGTCTATTCAGCACAATGTTCTTCTCAAAAGTTGCGTTCAAATTCTCCAGTGATGTACCTGAGGAAGAAAAACAAACTGACTCCAAACAGCACTTCCATTTGCCTACAGTACTGCTTCACAAAACACAGCTGTGCAACAGATTAATTAATTTTTCACTTAGCTGAAAGTAGGTTCATTTCTGTGGTCGATATACTTTAAAGTCTGTCTTGTTTCTCTGAGGAGTTTTATTGAGCTCTCAAGCATATATTTTCTTCTAAAAGTTACTGATCCCCTAGATGCGCAGTATATATGCAAAACTTCGGTGACAGAGAATTTTACTTTGAAGAACTATTTTGAGAAATAGTCCCTCAACAGGGATGGGGGAGAAAGAAAATAATTTTCTTAACAATGACAGAAGCACAGTGAAATTAGCACAGTGCCGTTTGGTTCATTCCTTTCCTCACACACACACACACAAAAATGAGATTTTATTCACTTTCAGTGTGATTTATTGCCTTATGTTGCATTATGTTACAAAATGTCATATGCACTATGCTCCAGCGCACAAGACATAGCAAGACAAAATTTGATTTGACACTTGCGTAATGAATGTGAAAGACAAGTCTTCCTAAGTCAGAAGTGTATTTTAAAAGAATATTTCTATCACAACACATGACAAAACTGGGGGGCTTCCTCTCTCCCTATTCTCTCTCTCCCTCATATTCTCTTTCTTGCTCCCTCTCTGCCCCCCTCTCCCTCCATCCCTCCTCAACAAACTTGTTTCCCCAAGTAAAACAGAGCTCTCCCCGGTCTTTGTACTTTACATTTCCATCTGTTGCAGCATGAGTGCAAACTGGGTGAATGAGTTGCCTTGTAGGCAAACCAGCGTTGCCATTTTATCCCCACTTTTGGACCCACAAATAGGCTGACCAAAGGTCAGGACGATGCTGCTCCGTGGTGTGGGTGAAAGGAGGCTGACGTTTCGATCTGATTTTTTGCACAGATGACCGTATTATAAAACTCGTCACAAATTCACACTGTATTTGTCCAATCTACTATCAGTCGTGCTTACACCCGATACCTTTTTCAGAACTGAGGTGCATCAGAGGCTGGATTGCTTTAAGAAATATTCAAGGCAGAATGGGCCATTGGATTAACAGATACGACCTCTGTATCACAGTCTTCTTAATTAAGCCCCAATACAGTCGGTAGGGTGTATATTTTAATCTGTGAAATACTAAACAGCATACCTCTATCAGGCATCAGTTACCTAGTTCACTTGAAAAAGGCAGAGAATTGGTGATCTAAAATGGGGACAGGGATCCTGGCAGGCAAATCAGAAAAGAAAAAAAAAATATCTACATGATACTATCAATCCTGACCTCCACAAAATCCATGCCTTATATACACATACTACATACACATACACCTGTACCTTAAAGGAATCCTGCTGAAGATACCCTGCCTACCAAGGTCTATTCCCAGTCAGAGCACTGCCCCTTCTGTGCACGTGCAGTGTCCGGCACGAGCAGTCTCAAAGGACACCTCAGAGACACCCAGGAAACACTCGGTAAAGGTAATAGCTGGATCAGGAAAAAGTATCTTTCTGCCCCAACAAATGGCCAGTTGAAGCCCTGAAGCAAAGGCTTCTTCCTACCCAGACCCAGAAATAAACAGAGGAATTTAGTTCAGAGCTCCGATATTTTCACTTTTCCAACTTGATTAAAAAAAAATAATAATCTGATCATTCATTAAAATACATCAAGTCACAAAATTCTCTACAGTTGCTGATGGGTGAGAAATTTTTTTTTGATAAGTGAGTTCAAAATCAGATTTTACATTATCATCAATCATCGTGGCAAAGGGCAGGGGATCAGATTTTCTTCTACATGAGTAAATTTCCATGGCAGTTTTGCAATGCAGCATTGTGTATATAAATAGCCAGTTAAACCCGTATATGTTCCATGCATGGTAAGTACTGTACCTAGATATTCAGTCTCTTTCTGAGCCAATAAAACATTTATCTCTCAAAGTTTTACCAAATGCACATGCCTGAGACTTACGGTTTACTAAATTTCTATTAAAAGTAAATGCCTGTAATGTAACACTGGATGCTTCTGAATTATTTTGAGGATTAGTTAATACAGTACTAGATATAATGGAAATTCCATTGTTTGATCACTCTAATTAATTTATCACTTCGTGTAGTTATTTCCTTGTAAAGCATGAAGTAGAATATCTCTGTTTGATAGCTGTTTACCCCAAATTGCCTTTAAGAATAATGTATGTACTGCAGCAAAATGAGGCTGTGTATATTACACATGCTTGGGATAAAAGGCGCCTGTCAGAACCATGGTACACCTTTCCCACCACACCTAAGCTGACACGGGTGACACTGTGTGGCCCTGTTCCACTTTCTCACACAGCCACCGAAACCCAGCTGTAGGTCCTGTTGTGTATGACAGATACTACTGCCCATTTCCTCGTGCATCATTTTTTTCCTTCTGTCCATCTCTGTCACCACAAGTAACAAGGAGAGCCAGATGCCTCAGAGTACAGTAGCTATAACCTTCGGTTCATGCAAAGTGGAACTTGAGGAACAAAGATGCTCTGTCACCTCCTGTCCCCTAACAATGCAGCCACCGTGGGGCTGGACTGGTGGCCAGTGCAGAGACCCCAGACCTCTTTTTCCCCATAGGGGAAAAACTTAGACTCGAGCGCTAGCAACATCTGTGCTCTTTGCCTGAGGTCTGCTTACTGGTTTTCAGCCTTACATGGTGGTGTACTTGCATTGGATTTCCCACATCTGGTTCTACTCCAGATGTTAAGAAATTAATATACTGCACGCACTGGAATTTGAAATACTTTACATGAATAAATGTGAAAGGCTTTCTGTGCCTTACAGCAGTGCTATTCTGCTTTGACAAACGTCTTGCTCTTGTACCCTGCAACACACTAACTAGCGTGTGATGATGTTTTCAAGGCCTCTCTTACTTTATACAGAGCAGAAGGAGCAGCTGCATTTGTGACACTTCTTTCCTTCAAAAGGAGTGGGGTTTCTGTAAAGGAAGGGTTTGAAGTTTGGTGTAGATGTGAATTTAGTCAGGGCTGCAATACATACTTTGTCAAATTACCAGTCGGCCTAAGCTTTTCATGGAACTGTAACTTTCTCCGTTGCCCCTGGGAGTTTAAAAAAAGGAGCATAATTGCTGTTTCAAGTGTCTTCAGGCCAGACAAAGCATGTGTTCAATCTTCCACTGACAGCCTAAGCCAAACGATGCAGATCCACTCATGTGTACCTACTGCCAGCAGCTGCTTGCGACCAGCATGCTATAAGGATGCCGGACACTCGTGATGGGAAAGGGTCCATCGTCTCCAGCAGAGCCAGGGCTTGGCTGCGTGCAGCCACAGCGGGCCCAGAGGCAACTCCAGAGTTTTTAAGACCCTTTTGTCTTCTTCTGACCCTGGGGTTGATGGGAACCAACCCAATCCACCGAAGGATTTTGAACAGCTTCCGGGTCAGTTTAAATTGTCTTGAAGAGTGGGAACCTTGCAGGAGTGCAAAGCTGGACACAAAGTCTTGTGGCAAGAAAGGACACTTGGTCAGATTTCTCTAGAAATAGACGCTCTTGGGCAAACGCTTCCTGGAAGGATCTGAATCTCTCCCTGCTGCAGCATTTGGCAAGCCTGTGTTACAAAGGACTGTCATTAAGGGACAGTCTTCTGTCTCCTTTATGGCCTTCCTATCTTCAAAACCTCAGGCACAATTCACCATGCAGCCTGCTTTGTGAATAAGGACCAAATATGTTGTTTATTTTATTTTACAGTAAATATTTATGCAGCACTCCACATGGGTATCTGCATTTTTTTATTCTTGATTTTTCTGGGAAAAGAAGAGAAAAAAAAATACTCTCTGCTTCAATGTCATGGGAAAACATGTGGAAATGTAAACCTGCTGTAGGAAGCAGGCACAGTGGGAGCTGTAATGGGAAAAAGGCAGGCATGGTTTATCAGCAGAATATGTAACATACACTGAACATCCGGCTTCCCAAGTAAGTTGTTAACAGTGCTCAATACAAATGTTTCTCTTTAAAGAATCAGATGTTCCTCTCTTTTTTTTCAATAGCTGCAGTATGGTAAAACCGGTGCCATAAAGTCATTGCAAGAGACAGCAAACAACTTTGTTATCATAATAGGCTTTTTTTTCCTCCTTCTTTTTTAAACAATGGCTCTAGCAGGTGGCATGTGGCTGAGACCGGGTCTATCACCATCTCCAGGGTGCCAAGACGTCCCTCAAAGTTTCTGTGGGAGGAATTTGTTGGTGGGATTTGGATTGTAAAGGCACGTGAGCATCTGCTGCCTGCTCAGTCTCATTATCATTGACACAATTAGCTCCTGCAGCTCTCTGCCCGGCAGCTAGAGAGGGGACTCAATTTTCTTGCCTCTCTGACAATGCTCATTACCATTCATCTGAACCTACAGGTTCTTCTGCCTCTGAGTCCGGGCCAAGGGCATGTGAAAACAGATCACACAGAGAAACACTTGAGGAAGGAAGAACAAATTGACATAATAGCTACTAACAACCTAAAATCAACCGCCTTGTATACAGCAGCACTGATAAACTTTCAGCATTCACAGCTATGGCTCTCTTCCTCTCTAAGTCGCTTTATTCCTGGAAAACCACATTCCATGCTTTTAGGCTAGCGTATGCTGCCTGCAAGTGGCTTATAACCTTTTTCTGCTGATTCAGGAGATATTAAACAGCATTACTATTGCCCTTCCACACCCTCAACCACTTGCAATGTTCTAACACACTTTCTTTTTTTTTTTTTTTTTCCCGTTTGTTTTTTTTTTTTTCATTATGTACGGAAAAAGTCAATTTTCCACCTTGGAATTAATTTGGGAACCAGACTGAAAAGTGAGATTTTTGGTCCTTATAGTATCACAGAAAGTAGTTCATTGACATCTTCCTCTGGCAGCCACAGCCTAAACCGAATGCTGACACATATCTGTAGATAAAGACTTCACATTCCTCTAAGTGTCCTCGCCCCACATAAAACTGCAATTATTTTACATTTCCTTACAATAGATGCTGCATAATTCCTCCTTGCTGGCCTTACGTCCTTTTATTGCTACAAAGAACCCTTAGCCCATAAATGGAAGATTAGAGAAGTCGCACATTTTCCAAATAAATCACTTGGCTAAAAGCAGAGAGGAGGGAAAGGAGAAAGGGGGAGAGAATGTAAACTGATCTATCTCCTGAACATACGTCAAGGATCTCTGTCTTTGAACAAAGAAAACAGAAGGACTTCAAGGCCCAAATCTGTGATAATCTTGCAGTTTTCAAATGTTGCATAGATAGCAATTTGTGACTTTCTTGAAAATGTTAAAGCAGAAATATATTTACCACAACATGCCTTTGCTGAGACTCAGCCTTTGCTAGGTCTTTGTAACGCAGGAGGATGGAAAATATCACATAGAGCTGGGGAGGAGGCAGGGGCATGACATTTGCTTTCAGATGTTTTTAAAACTCAAGGAAGTGTTATTGTTTCCATAAATCATTACTGTAGGTTTATTTTCCTCAACCCCCTCGCTGTCTTGTTAGACAAAATGTAAGCTGGGCATCGTCATTGCTCAGGGCTAAAAAGAAGAAAATGGTGGCGTTTCAGTGAGCTTCCCCCAAGGGTGACTGCCACGGTTTTAATCCCAGGTTCCAGGCAGCACGGCAGTCCTGCAAGCCTGGAGCACTGAGGAGGGACAAGGGTCTCCTGCAGTGATGGTCCAGAGCCCACGCCTGTTTGCAGAACTGCCCCAATTCCCCTGGCTTTGTCATGGAAATGTGAACCCTGAAAGAAGAGTCTATTATGTCAAATTACAAATTATATTATAGGGTTTTAAGTAATTGTTTGCTGACTGTTGTCATGCACATGTGGTTTGTTGGAAGTTGATGTAATCATTTTGGCAAATTTCCACCAGCCAGAATCAGCCGGGGTGAGCTCTTAAATCAGTTGCTGGAGGGGGGTGTTCACATCATGCAATTAATGGGTGAAAGACTAGCACAGACACCCTTCAAAGTTAATTTACGCAGACCCATTTTAGAAGCAGTGCATTATGTCTTAACTGTATGAAATGCATTGTGGACATATCAGCATTCATAAAATTCATTAGAAACCCATTAGTTCAAATGAAAAGACTTCTGTTGCTTTCAAACTATAAAATTCAACATTTTTAAGGCCAGCAAAAAGATATAAAGTGTATAGAAAATACAGCAAAAAAACATGCTGTGTTTTTCTGGAGCCATTTGAATAAAGTTTTCATCCCTTAGAAAGATTTTTGTTTCAATCAAACATCAAGTAAAATAAATATGCAGGACTATTCCAAAATAACCTTAACTTCCTGGAATGCGTTCTCTCACCAGGCTACATAAATAGGGGTACACCCACATTTCTTCCCTAATTCTGTGGTCCAAAATATCTACGTCAGATCCTGGAACACTTCAGCATGCTGTAATGAGGCAGCTGGCATTTCTTTTTCATAAATTCAGTAAATAGTAACACTACAGTGACTGGAATTTAAAAGCATAAATTGACACACTTACTTTCTAATACAGCTGTGTTGATTTTTCATTTAAATAACTTCTAGGGGTTATACCTATACACACACACATATATATATTTATGCATATGTTGCATTTTTAAAGAAACAAGTTCAGTAAAAGAACTTTGTCATGAATCTCGATAAGCTGCTTTTGCAGTTTTCAAGTATGTATAATTGTTCATGGGTGCCTTTTCTCAGGGCATCAGTGCTATTAAGGTATTGGTCTTTTGTTTTGTCCTTCCACAGACTTCTATCACAAAATGAAGCTATTAAGCAAATGCAGAATAAATCATGCACACACAGTATGGCATATGGATAATTTCCATTAAAGAAGTTCAATATACAGATAAAAGGAAAATTTGATAAAAATAAGTGGCAGAGTCTAAGTGGATTTGGTATATTGCGAGTGGGATGAAGTGTTACACAAGCTAAGCTCCATGACAGTGTTTAGTATCATTTGTTCTCCTAGACATCCTGTTTTGTTTAAACACTGATTTCTTTATATAGCACCTATAACATAGTTGAAATCTTTTTTCTTTTTTTTCTTTTTTTTTTATTTTTTTTATTAGTACCTGGGTAAAGAAATGGTTCAATAGCTAACAATAAAAATCCGTCACAATTTGCCACTTGAATTCTAAAAGCTATAAAACCAAGTGATAAAACTACAAAGCACATACTAAGAAAACCTCAGTGTTTTGACAAGTTCGATGGTTTTTGTTGTTAGCTTTGTTTTATGATCACTTAGACAAAACACCTGCACGGGTTTTAAACCAGTTAAGCAATATGCAACCTGTCACATGTATATGAAAGTGAACTGCATGCATTTCCCCAGGTCTGCTGTGGTTTGAAACTAAACCAGGGTGCTTTCTTCTTCAACTGTGGAAACCTTTTTCTTAAATCACTATTTTCATTAGGAATCACATCAGCTCACTAAGGGATTCCAAAGAACCTTTTCCTAAGCTGACTTTAACAGCAGCTTTTGTTTACAGCTAATGAAGATAACCTCCAATGTTTCTGCTGATCTGAGCATAAGAAGGATGAAGTCTGTTGACTCGGATACCTAAGTGCACAGATGAGTTAATGGTTTAATTTCAGCCAAAGTGCGTATCACTGAAATCAGATCAAGTTTAAAGGAAACTCCTAGATCATATGGCTGTCTCACGTCCGCAGCCAATAATATTTTAAGAGTTTAGTTTTGGAAGTTATAGTTTATATATTCTCTTAACTAAGTTCCGTTCATATTCTCTTTCTGTTACCCACCTAGGTCAAATAGCATTCAACCACGAAAAGCATTCGATCCGTTAGTAATTCAACACGGTTATGACCCATAACTAGTACTTCAAGCAGACATTATTCTCGTAACTACTCCTCAAACTTCATTTCCGTTCATTAGTGTCTGCTGGCTCTCGGTGGTTTGATTTGCTTGTGCCATGAAGGGAGCTCAGCAGACTCTCTCTGGCCTTGGCACATGCAGAGGGCCATCTCTTTCCTACCCTTCAGTTAACTGGAATGAGATGAAACCCTGGAGGCTGCAGAAGGAAGCACTGTCGTTTTGGTTTACCTGGACTCTATATATTAACCAACTTGAATGCCTCTGTAAAGCCCGCCTCCCAAAATATCTACTACTGAGCCAAATTCTGCTGTCACCAGGGAGTGCCTGGGCACCACAGGTCCCTGCTTTCAACATTAATTGAATTAACTGATTAAAAGGAGGAGATGATTAAAAGGAGATAACTGTCTTTCACTATATGACTCCTGATGTGGGCCACATTCACATCTCATTTGCCATAAGCGAGTGTAACTGAAGGGACCTCCGGTTTTTATAAATTAATTTATTTCCTTGAAACACAAAAGAGGTGTTTGCACTGTAACAGCAATAACCCACCTGAAAGAGTATGCCTTTGTACAGAAATAAAAAAGGAAAAAAAACCCCAAACCTGTATCAGCCCCACCCGTGCGGAAATGAGACCAAAATGACTGACCTCTGTTCTCAACTGAGGTATAGCCATGGTCTTATGGTTCACACGTTTATGGAATGAGGACACTTGAGAGTTACTTCCCTTTGAAAAGGACTAGCCCTGATCGCTGTGACTAGGTTTAATTTATGGTGTTCCAAAATCACAACACAGGAATGGTTACCTTTACTTTTTAATAGATCTTTCACAATGGAAGAATTATGAAATGAGTTTCATGGAGCTGAGCACCACGGAGATTACTAAGTTTGTCATTGTATGTATAGACAAATAGAGAGAGAGAGAAGAGGTGGAAAGAGAGCACTTCACTGACATCTCATCATTAGTATTTTGTAGGGCAACCAACATACTGTAAAATCTATTTGCAAAATACAATAATTTTATCATTTATGGTTTTTATTATATATGCTTTCTTCCTAACATTGTAAAACCATGAAAGCCTGGTGTATTTTAAATCAAATGCATGCACTGCATATTTAAAGTAAGAATCTAACTAACCCAAGAGCAAAAAAATATAATAAAATAAAATTCGGTCTTGAACTAAAAACCTATATAAATTTGCATATGAATCCTATTTAGTCAGACTGACTTTGCTAACAGACAAGTGCTATTAAGTTATCTTTGTCCTATCCTTCCTAACAAAAATTCTCCTAATAGGTTCCTTTTTGTTGAAAACTGAAAAAAAAATACTAGTTTATAGTAGTTTTCAGTTCTCAGGCTCCCACTTGGTATGTCTACCTTACTACATGGCATATACCATTTCTAAGACTGACTCTGTGTTGTTATGCAAAATTGCTCTCACAGTATTTCTACCACTTACTACAGTGGTACAGGACTGACAAACAAATCCAAGCCTTCAAACAGGCAGCCTTAAAGTTATCCCCAGTCCTAAGTGTTTTCCTTGATGGGGCCTGGCTTTTGAATGCTGTATGCTACATGAGGCAAGTACACTGCACATATTTTGCAACCGGTGTGATCTGAGAGAGCTCTCAAAAATGATGGTTGAGTCAGTTCTTTCAGCAGTTCTTTCTGCTCTATGAAATTAATACTGAAGTGTCTGATACACTCAGTTATCATCTAACAGTCAAAGAAAATGACCCTTAAGATATCTGTTTCTGTAACTAATCAAACTGAGACAGAAAGAGGATTACATTCATTCGTTTGGCTTATGGTTTGTGCTGGTTAAAGAGTCCCCAAGAAGGAATACTTCTTTCCCAATTAATTAGACTTTTCTTTCCATCCAGCATGAATTTTCCAATATCCATTTGAGTACAAAAAATTACTAATTAAAGCCACTGACCATTCCCTTAGCCAATCTCTTCTGCTAAATTACTTCAGTGAATCATAGCCTGTTTCGTGGCTTATAGGGTCGTTATGGCACAGAAATGCTGCGAGCAATTACTATGACAGTAACAGAGAATGCCTACATAGCTAGATATGGACATCTACCTTGAAATGGAAAATCCATATGAAAAATCTATATATCAGTCTTGTTCTCAAGACCTGAGTTGGTTTTTTTCCCCCTGTGATTACCACTGGATTTGATCAGATGCCTTACTCTATTTTTTGCTTTATCAGATGAGTTCCTTTTGCTGCTTCTCTACTGCTCATTGTGATTTGTTTTCTGAGATAGCTTAAAAAGAGGGTTTTTTATGCATACACGTTTCTAAAATTAAATAGATTCTTGACTGTTCCACAGAACCACTTCCATTCAAAGTGGGTGCCACACTTGGGACTTTCTCCCTTGTAGTTTGGTAGCAGAAAGGGGTGCAGATCCTTTGGTAAAATGGGTGATTTCTGCAGAGGGCTTTATCGAGTCTAAACCCTTGATCTTGGTATCATATTTCATAGGAAGTGATTAGAATGGAGTGCTGCAGCGCTGCTTTGCCTACTGTCTTTATAGCAACACAGGGAATTTGCTGTGTTCTGAATTCAGTGTACCTTTTTCAAGGCCAGTTGACAGGCAAATATAGTCCTCAGAGTATAAACAAAACCAAAAAACAACCACACACACACAAAAAGAAAAAAAAAAAAAAAAAAAAAAAAAGGGAGTTGACAAAGGTACTGAGAAAGGATGTCATTTTTCATGACCCTGCAAAGAGGAGCAGGGTGGTTCTGCTGATGCAGAGGACCATATGCTGGGAGCCAGGACACGTGGGGCTCATTAACTCCCATACAAGTTACCGGAGTCTGAAGAAGGAAAGAGCAAGGTTTGAGCAGTGAGACATTTGGGAAGAGCCCACAAGTCAAGAAAATAATTTGTTTGAAAGCTGTTTTGTCAATTAGTATTGCAAGGAAAGGAAAGGAAAGTTTGCAACTGAGTTTACCCAGTCGAAAAGCATTTTGTTAGCAGTATGAAATCCTTCTTAAAAAGATTAAAGATTCCACACTACTTGAAGGTGAAATCTGTTTGAGCGCACGAATCACGTCATATTTCTTGTACAGGGATCTGCCCATGAAATAAGAAATATTTGTAGAATATATCAAGGTTCATCTTTCCTTTGCGCAGCGAAACATGTCCATAGGTATATGTGCATATATGTATACATATGTATATTATATGCATACAAATAAAATTTCTCTTTCAAGTGGGAGACATTTCAGGTCCTCAACTCAGGAAGCATGAGTAAAGTCATGAAGTTAAGGTATTTATAGGAATACAGCTGCTTAAATACTTTAGTATGGAGTTTAGGTTTTGTCAGAAAATGTTGTCAGAATAACACATTGGCATAAAAAAAAATAAAATAACCAGACTTGGTAGCTAGCGTTTTTTAAATACACATATATCATTAAACTACTCTTGAATTACTGCATTTACGAGTGGCAGAAAACAAGGGAACAAGCCTTAATTGGAGCAAGTTTAGATCCAAATGGAAACAAATGCCACAGTGTAGAAATAGCCTTAATGCCAAAATGCCTCACAAGCTGGCTGCAGCAAAACCAGTACAAATGACCAGGAGAAATGAAGGACATTTAATGCTTCTGCAGCAACAGCCAGTTCCCATCTCTTTAGTCCACATAATGGTTAAAGTTGGCAATAGACAGTAGTTTTATAAAGCTTATATTGCATAGGGAAAAAAATCCCCAAAGCGCCCAATGCCTTCTTGGCCAGCCTGATGTTTGTCTTTGGAGTGATCTGCTTGTGAAAAGTCCCATTACTTAAATACTAGCTCAGTCTTTGTAGCTCAATTGTAATAATTGATCCCTTTTAAAATTAAAACGAGATTTTTTTCTTTCATTTATAAAAGCTTTACTTTTGAAAAATCAATTATTTATACTCTAGATCAATTCCAAAAAAAACATTTTCATTATCATAATTCAAAACTAACTCCCACAACACAGCTGAATCTTGTTCATGCTGCCCAGGTACTCACAGCCTTGCAGTGGCACTTCTATAGCCTTTTAGAAAGTACAGATTTTGCTAGTTATATTTTTGTAAAAACCTAACAGAGTATGACCCAATTTCTCTATGTACATGGATGTATTTAACCTCAAGGAATAAGTTGCTTGAAAGAAAAACACCCTGCACATCTCCTTGACAAAAATGTGAATTCAGTAAGACTTCATTTCCATCACTTGTGCAGCCCAGCCAAGAACCCACTTGGGTTCTGGTGGCAAAGAGGGATTCAAATGTCTCTCAATATTGTACCCATGTAAGTACCTCATTTACACCGAAGTCACATACATATATTTTTACCATACTTTTCAAACTCAACTTTTCAACGACACCTTATTGATTTGTAAGAGAGGTATCTGACCTGAAAATCCACTGTGTTCCTATGTGGATGAGATGAATGGCAGATTAAAAAGCAGTCATTTCCTCAGAGAAAAACACACAGCGAGTGGAGAACTTCTTCTGGATTTGACAACCTTTATTTTACTTCCTAGGGAAGAAAAAAAAAAAAGGAAAAAAAAAAGGAGAGATTTTTATGAGAAAATAAAAAAAATATAATAGATATGAACAAAAAGTAGGACTTGAAATGCATTGCTGGAATTGATTGCGTTTGAAGTTGTTACATTAAGTTGGAGCCTCTCCAGTAAATCATTGAGAATGATCTTAACTCTTTGTGTTATGTTAGAAATAGCTTCTCAGTGAAACTCAGTGAAATTTCATGGTGATTTATTTTCATTACTGGGGAAAATAAAAACAAATCTCAGTAATAATAAAAATTATTATCATTATCATTGTTACTGTTATTATTATTGTTATCGTTATTATTGTTGTTGTTATTATTATTTCAGTTGTATTCATTATATTGAGTGTCCTGACAATTTCAATTTTACTCATGAAAGCTCCCGAGACAGTTGTTTGGCTGAACATAAACGTTATTTCTGAATACTGCATATTCTTCCTCACCTAACCCACACTTATTTTTTTTTTTTCTGCAATTTTGCAAGTTTGCTAACAGAAAGGTAACCCATTATGATTACCCTTTTTGTAGTTATGTATATATGAATATGTGTATACGCATACATGCACATATACAATCAGCGCTATATTTAAATTAATTTTTAAAAAGGTAAGGTTTGTAAATTATAATGAAGTCAATGACATTATATTTGCCTTGTAAGCAATTTTTCATTCTTTTCTAAAGGGACTCCGATTTTGTCATCAGCAAACAGAAGAAGCTGCCATCTTTCTTTTCAGATATTTATGCCCAAATTTTGCTCAGGAATCTTACTTTCTTTTAGCAGCCCCCAGCAACAGCATACAGTTCCCAAACGGCTATGAAAGTGTGGAGCCTCCACGGCAGATCTGAGCCAAGGGCTATTTCCTTAGACATCACTGTGCCTGTATTTGTTCGGGGAGAGGCTCAGTTCATGCATCCAGTCAGGTGAACATTTGTGACAAAATCTATCCTGAACGTAACAATTTTGTCTATGTCAGAAACTTCTGCATGTGGCATATGGTGCATATATATGTACGTATACCATCACAAATGTGCTTTTTGCACACTGAGCTGTACTCCATAAGGGCCTTCCAGAGGGAGCAGCCATTTTATATTCAGTTTGGATTCACCTTGTGAATATCGTGATATCTTACAGGAATTTTTTCTTTGTTATTTCTTCTCTGTTTTGCAAAAATAAAAGAAATTTGAGCTAGAAAGGTATACATCGCTCATTGGATTTGAAAGTTTACAGAAGTATGAAAGAAATTTCCTTTTGCATACTGGGCACAGTGGAAGAGCTGGGAAAAACGTTTCAGTGGTAGGAATGTGTCTAGTATCCAAAGCCACAGAGGATGTGCTTATTCCATGTAGGTACAACCTGGTAGGAAAGGAACATTATCCTAGATTTGCAGCTCAAAGGGCATACACAGCTTAGTGCAATTAAAGAGCATCTCCGAAATGTCATTAAATACAATAATTAAATGGCATATAAAGTCTAGTTTGCAAATGACCTGGTCTCAGCCTGGAAAACTGGCATTAGGTTTATAAAGAACAGTTTAGGACACTTAAGTATCCCTGAGAAATCACCCAATCTTTCCTGGAAATCTCAGAAGTAAAAGCAAGCCTGGGTACAAGTTCAAAGCCTTTACAGGCTGTTGTAGTTGCTTTAGGGTAAAATTTGGGTAAGATCTTGAGCTGCCAAGCTGCAGAGTAGCGAAAGCTGTTTGTGCCACTGAGCTGATCAGTTCAGTTCGATTCAGGAGCTGGGATTTCTCTGAAGACATTCAAAACCCACCTCAACATAGTTCTGTGCAACCTGCACTAGGTGACCCTTCTTTAGCAGGGGGATGGACTAGATGATCTCCAGAGGTGCCCGCCAGCCCTGACCAACATTCTGTGGTTTCAGCTCACCAGCTGCTGCGCCCTTTTTGACCGCGGAGTAAGCCCTTCACCCCTTCCCCTTCGCCCTCTGGCTGGCAGAGCGGTTCTCTGGCTGCAGTCAGAGGAGGCAAAAGAACACGTGGAAAAGGGAAGGAAGAAAAAAAGAGTGGGCAGGAGAACCCTTCCAAGTGCATGCAGCTCTCCTACAGCCTGTTTGATGCATCTCAGTGGACTGTGCGCTGTAGGAAAAGAAACATGTCACTGCTCTAAAACTGTCTTTTCTAATTCAGTGCATCCATGTATTGTTATAAATCAGTTTCCCAGTCACCGAAAGATACAGAGACAAGAGAACAACTTTGACTGTTAGCTATCAACTCAGATAATGAAAACTTTCTTTCAGCATTAAGCCGACAGTGTATGAAAAAAGACTAAAAATATAAATTAATGCCCACGTGTTTTGCCTAGGAAAGGGTCCCTTCTACTCATGTGCCCACATGCTCACCAGAGTCAGGCATTTACATTCATCCCAGTTCTGGGCTTTTAAAGGACATTTTTAAAGCATCTGGAATTCTCCATTACAAATTGCAGCCACTTATGTTTCCATACTCTTAAATCCTAATTAAAGTGTTGCTGGCTGGCAAAGCCGTTGGATAGTCAAGGATCCAAGCTGCCATGCTGGAAGTTAATTTATGACGATTTTGTTAGAGGTTAACATAGAAGCATACTGATAACCCTACGCACGTTACACTTGGCAATGCTATTTCACAACCAAGTTCTTTGAAACAGATGCATTCATACACATTTTTCTGCAAGTACACCGGTAATTTTACTATAAACCTACGTTATGAGGAACTAATGATGGATAATGCATATAAGAAACAGAAAGATAATACTACTCAAGTCACATTATTGGAATGCTGTACTTACTCCAAGGTCAAACATGTAAACCAAGGAAATTCTGAATGAGTAGAGTGGGTGTTTATTGACTCTTAGAAGTGCTTTCTTCTTACATGTACCTCACCACAGTAGGTAGTCTGCTGTCAATTCCTGATCTTTTTGGATAAGGAGTTAGGAGCATATGTGTGATCTACCAGCCTCACTTTGTCACAATAAACAAAATGCTGCTATCCATGAGCACCGCATGAAGACAATAGATATGGTCTTCATATTAGCATCTCTGCATTTGACAGCAAGGATATGTTTTGCCACATGACTAAGTCTCAGGGCAGACAGCTTATTTAGGTAACTTTGGTTTACCAGTTTCCCTCATAAAGAATGAAACATTTCTCTAAAGTATAATCTTTTGACCTCTAACAGGCTAGTGATTTACAGCCCCACAGACAACACACTATTTAAAAAAGCTTTAAGACGCCATTTAAAGCTTTTATGGTGAAATCTTACTTCTAATAATACACTTGCTGCTCTAAGTTCAGACAGTTCTCTGAATAAAGAAATGCCTGTCATATGTTATAAAATGAAGAATTTACTCATGTTATAAATATATTTTACTCTAACCTGTGAAAAACAGCTGGGAAAATATACTGCTATATACTACAATTTCATAGTACCTGGTAGTAAAACAACGAGCAGTGGGGGCAGAGCAGGAGAGAGAGGCTGCACGAGAAACCCCTGGATGTCTGATGGAAGATAAAATGACATCTTTGATGTAAAAGCACTCTAACAATGTAAACTAGAAGGATGATGTACATAACCATTCTAGTGTAATGGACATGATTTTCACTTGGACAGATAAGATGTTATTTAGATTCTGTCATGAAATATAAGTCTTCATTTTCTTTATACATTCAAGTAACTAGATTTTCCACTCAGCAAAGCAGCACAGTTAAGTAAGTCAAAGGCATAGCATCAGACACTCAAAGTTTAAACAACCTCTCTCTTGTGAGGCTGTGTTATACTTACTCTACTTAGACCGCTGGCTGTAGTAAATTTATTTCTAGGTATCTCAAATGCATAACTCTTGTTTCTCACAATAATTTCTAGATAAAAACTGGCCTGCGCTCCTGTTCATTTGCCTTTTGTGTTGGAATGGGGAGGAGGAAGCAGGACCTTATACAGACCAACCTCTTTGTGCCAGCAGCCAGTGCAAGCACTTTGTGTGTAAAGGAAGTTGGTTCAGATTGCAACAGCGTAAAGTCAAGAGCGGGTAATTTATTGCATGCAAATGTCAAGCTATCTTTTCTATATATGGTTAAGAGCCTCATCCAAAGACCCTTAAAGTCAGGGGGAATCTTGTATGACTCGAGTGTTATTCAGATCAGTCCAAGAGAGAGGCTATCAGAGCATTTGTCATTACATAATAACATCTAGAAAGGATTTCTTTCCCTTGCCCTTTTTCCTTTCCAAGCGAAGATGTTATTTAGATTCTGTCAGCAAATGCAAGGTTTTTCTTTTTTATATATTAAAGTAACTAGATTTTCTACTCATTGCATCACTTTATGAATAACAATCCTGGACATTTCCAGGACATGTTTTCTCCTCCAGCTGTCAAAATATTTAATGCTTTGAATGTTCAAAATTAGGCACCGCAGTTGAAAATGCTATACTTTTTTTCTGCAGCTTTGGGAAGAAATGATACCTTGGTCCCACCGGACCATCTAATACCAGTTTTCTGCAAGCTTCTGGGATAAACTGTGGCTATATTCAGGGTACTCAAAGCCCTAAGTGCTGTGATTTTCAAAAAATGTACTGAGAGACTCTGGCTATTAGTTTACCTTCCTCTGTTGGACATGTGGATTGAATTATCACTTTTAAGCTCAGTTGTGTCTTTTGGGAGCAGGATACAAGCAGATGAAGAGAAGGAGAAATTCCTTGCCAGCTGGAAAGAAACAGTGGGTGCAGTCTTGGGTATTAGCAGTGACTGAGCTCAAAACAAGAGAAGGAATGGGAAAGAGGAAAGGGTTCTCCGAGCCGTTGGGCATCTCTAGAATGTGCATCGTGGAAGAAAACAGCCCTGGGGTGAGTGGAGCTGGAGAAGCATGCAGCACTGCCTGGATTGCAGCTGTCTGGATGCTTCAGGTGACCAGCAGAATGGGGTCCCAGGATCAACATTTGAGACCAGTGAACAGACAGCATCAGAAGCTGGGAAAAATGCTGCAGGGGGATCAGCTAGCAGCTGGCAGTACAAGAAAGAGGGAGAAAAATCCCTGGAAGCAGCAGAACAGAGCCAGCCACCTGGCAGGACAGGGAAAGAAAGGACCTGATGAGAAGCTGCAGCTTCTTCCTTTGCTTTTCTGATGATCTGAGCTCGAAACAGCAGCACACTTCTTCTGCAGATGCTTAGACAACATAAAAGCATACTGAAGTCAGCAGACTGCAAACAAGCCTAACAACGTAGTATAATTTCTGTGTTCCTGGTAGAGCTGGCCAGGATGTTTTCAACTAATCACAGTTTTAGCAAAATATGCTGTTTCACCTAAATTAAGACATTTACTGGAACCTGTTTCTCTCAACAAAACTTTAAATGAAAATTTGTCTGAAGACCAAGGTCATCGAGTAAATCTCCTTCTGTTCTGCCCCATTTCTCACAATATTTGAAGGTGTTTTTTTTAATTTCACCTGCTTACCAAATGAAAGTAAATCACAATTCTCAAAAACTTTCACCAATAGGAATTTGTGAAGAAACCCAAACCAAATCCAGTTCCCATCTCATAAAGATTTCAAAATCCCATTACATTCTAATCTATTCTCTCCATCCCAACACCAGGAAAGCAGTGTCTGCATAAATCCGCGCTGTGCAGACATCAGTCAATATGTAGGTAAAAGAATCACAGAACAAAGCAGGGAAAACATGGCCACTCTCCCCTCTTCAGGTGAAAGACCTAATAAACAGCAGTGCTTAAACTCAAAGACGACTTTAGAGGGAAGATGCATTATACTTGTGGAAGAACTTCTGTAATTCATTTTCATATTGATTTATCAGTACATAATGTTCATTTGGCTGTCACTAAGCTCATTCCCCGAGTTCAGTAGTACTTTTTCTGCCAAAGATGAAAAACAATTAACTTCTCTGAGAGGGAACAGAGAACAAAACTGTGGCACTTACTCCTTTCTCTGGTTCACGGGCCTTGTCGCAGCTTTATTTTAATGTAAAATTTTCTTCTTTTTATTTTGAGAATTTCAGTGCTATACCTTCTATCATTTATTGCTTTGATGGCTGATTTCCTGATAACATGCAGCCAGGCAGCATATCCTTGATATGAACTGTATACAGGCTTATTTTTTAAAAATCTTCAAATACTGTACTCATTATCCAGAACAGAGGCATGGATCACAGGAAGACATACTTAAAAAGAAACTTTTTTAGGTAAAACCTGATACTATAGAATAGTATAGATAGTATAGAATCAATAACAATTTATTTTAAAAATGTTTCTGAAAAGAAATGGGAATTAATTAGGTTCCCTGGCATAGGGAAATGAAGTAATTTTACTGTGCAGTGATTTCTCACTAAACCAAGGAGAATTGGTAGAAATTTCAGGAATCCCTTAGCAAACTCTGAAACGCCAGCTTTCAAAAGCAAGATTTTTGTAAGATGCTTAAACGTCCAATAATCTGAATGATCACAGCAGGAAACTTTGAAAGTACACTGAAATCAATGAGTTAGGAACCTAGACACAACTAAAATACCAGTCCAGCTAAATCTTTAAACACTTCATACCTTTAAAAAACTCTAAGCCTGACAGCTTCATCAGTTATGAGAGTACAAATTAAGACCCCTAAATCGTGCACGTGCTTTTGGTAAGTTTTCATACTATAACAGAATTAGATTAATTTTTGTATAATTTGATGAGTGGAGGACAGAAAGCAGATGTTATTGGTCTACACTGTGAGGTACAAAGTCAGAACCCCGATCCTTTCCAGTGGACTGCTGAATGGGGGCAAATTCTTTAAATGTAAGGACAAAGTCAGGATGGCTAATGCAAATAAGGAGCTGGAAAATAGAAATGGCGGTATCCAGAAAGGATACACCCAGAACTGTATGTGCTCAAATAGGAGCAAGTGGAAAACCCTAAGATTCTTAAAGAATTGGTGCAAGAAAACCTTAGTATTACAGCAAAACCTACAAATTAATCAGTCCAGGCCACAGGAATAATGCATGAGTAAGAAACATAAAATTTATATAAGACGAGGGGAGGCAAATCCAGCTGCAGATGATATTTTAGTGAAGTAGACAAAGTGAGCTTTTTGATTATTTGGATGACAGGCATAATCCTGGAATTTACCTTTTTTAACAAAGTGAATTCAAAAGAGAGAAGAAAGTTCAGTTCTCCTTAGGATCTCTTTCTGAAGATAACTTGCATTATTAATAAAAGACTAGATTATATTCCTCTGAAGAAAAAGTAAGACTACTGTATCCCAAGCAGATGTGTTATTAGAGCTGACACTTTCCCATATTACAGCAACTTTTGAGGCTTTTATTTCACAAAAATGTAAAAGTAGGATTAAAGGATGATTCTGGAGACAGGAAGAAGGGGCAAGTGGCATAAGGGAGAAGTTATGAGGAACTTCTCTTTTATGCAGTGTATTTTCTTTAACAATACTTTTATATAGGGGTTGGTTTTTTCCATTTTCATTTGTGTAGTCAGCTGGTCAGCTTTTTTTTTTTTTTTTTTTCCCTGGACAATTGGTATGTAAAGAATGAACAAGGCAACAATAAAACCTTGAAAAAATTATGTTAGGGATTTTTTTATCAGGATATAATATAGAAAGGAAATGATAAGATGAATTTAGCAATAAAGAAGTGGATTTTAGAAGAAGAGCAGTCGTGTCTCATTAACTGCTATATTAAAGGGGATACTTGTAATGTCTCCTTTTTTAACTTGCAAACATTACCAAACTCTAAATCCTGGCCCAACAAATTTTAATGCAAGGAATAAAGCAGAGATTCAAACACTGAATTATGTTCAGATTTAGTTCAGTATTAGCTCTATTCTTTTCTTACAGTTGAAAAGGAAGATTGGAGAGTGAAAGTCCCCAGCTAATTGGAAAAATGTAAATGAAAAAAATTCAAGACATTAGTCAAGGGGCACTGCAAGTATGGCTCATCAGCATCACTCTATGTGTACCTCATACCGTTGGCCTTGAATGCATATGTGCATTTGTTCCCAGGTCCTCTCATCTCCAAACTGAAATTCTGTATGTAAATAAGCAAACTGTCAAGAAAGATGTTAACAGGACTGTTACGGAATGAAAGTAGGATGCTGGTGACAGAGAAATTTGATATTGTTGGAGAGGCAGAATTAATTCTTGTTTTAGTACTTCCAAAGAAAGCTAAAGGTCACATCCTGAAAAATGCAAAGGTGAAATGTTAAAAGGTTTTATGATGACGATGCTAAAGCAGACAGATCATTTAAAGTATCTGAAGTTTGCAAGCCTTTATAAATTCAAGTAAGTTATAAGCCAGGATGGAGGAGAAAAGAACAGGAACTTTTTATACTTGCTTAATCCTTGATAGTCTTGAAAGTGCCCAAACAGGGTTAGTAATTTAGTATTGATATTTACAGGAAAAAATCCCAAATGAGTAGTGCAGACCTATACACTCAGTAATATTAAAGTAGAAATATCAATAAGAAATGAGATACTTACACATAATTTAGAGCTATTTGAAATAGCTGAAGGCAGCATGGTTTCTGGAAATAAATCTCTCCTTCGCTGACATGCATTCTGGCCAGAGGGAAGAAGAATTGAGTTAGCCTGTAGGTAAAAGCAGAAGAGAATTTTAAGGAGACTTTGAGTTAGTCCTAATCTACAGCACATCTTCTCAAATTTGAAGCTCACAGATCATTGTGTTCTGGTCCAGGTTTGGGATAATTTCTTGGTAGATGAATGAAGTATTCAATGGGACTTTGTTCTGAAGTCAGCTATATTAGCATGCTAGCAATTCAGTCCATGTTTCATCCTTACCAAGGACTTATTTTACATATATTATGGAGCCATGAAAGTTATCTAATCTGTATGAGCAAACTTAAAGGTAGATGAGTTTTACCAGTTATAACCATCATTGACTCATGATGGTCACTGTGATACACCGTCCAACTTTGAATTGCAATGAAATTCAGTGAACTACTAGCCATCAGTGGGTTAGCAGAGCTTCTACTGTGTCTTGGGTTCTTGTTCTTTCAGCATGCTTTATGACTTAGACACCAAACAGTCTGAAACCCCCCCACACACACACCCCACCACCAAAAATGGATTAGAGTAGGAGTACTTTATCTTCAAAAGGACCATTGTTACTATTCAGTATCTTATTCTAAATATTGTATCTTTTCATCTTAACTCATGTAACACCTCTATTACCAGACCCATGCTGGAGGGTCATGTCTCCACCACCACCTCTCCTCCCTGACTTCCAGATAAGTGAAACAGTGCACAGAATAGTTATTAGATTAGCAAAGCTAACATGCTAAATTTAGAAGGAGCTACCAGACTTTTATTGGATAACTAATTTTTGTAAGTGATAATGCTTTAAATGGCAATGTAAAAGGTGTGTATTTCCAGACAGCCTAAACATCTTGTGGACAAAGCAAGTGAGAACAGTGCACCAAGAAAAGGTTTTCCAATACTGTAATACCGAGAGAGAAGAGACAGTGAGATAAATATATTAGATTCAGAAAAAAAGTTTCTACAACAGTCATCAACAAGAAAGCCCTTCCCATGAATTTCTGGGAAAAGAAAGAAAAAAAAAAAAAAAGAATTAAAAATTACATTTCCCATCCAAACTTGAGAAGCAACCATCTAAAGCAATTTTGAATGGTCTGGCTTACTTTTGGCAGGCTGTGAGGTCAGAAGAATATCAAGGAGGAGTTTCACTGGTGCAGATCCTGAGTCTGAACAGATTTACTGTTTGCCATAGGTGCTGGTGTTATAAAGACGTAGACTTGGCACACTGTCAAAGTTTCAAGAGGACTTAGAAAGTGCTATGCATGGAAAGGCTGTTGAATTCACAGCCTGAATATCACCCTAGAAGAATAGGTATCATTGGGTATGATTCCTGTCTGGAAGAAGCAGATGATCTTTCTTGTATATGGAAAACCAGCATAAGCCAACAATCTTCCCTGCTCAAAAAAAGTAGATCCCTTGACCCATGTAGAATTAGTATTTATTTTAGCAAAAATTCTTTATTTCAGTCATGGAGGAGTTCACCTGGCATGAAAAGACAAGGTGTACCTGGTGTACAGGTAATATCTTTTCAGCTCAGCAGCAGCTGGCTCAATAATTCCCCTAATACTCCTGTCATGATTTCAGCACATGGAGAGAAACTGAGGAAGAGACCCACACAGCTGCCTGCTGAAAGCCCCATGAGTTCAGCCTACCCACTTACTAATTCTTGCTTTCACATTAATAGCATAAACAGTAGTTTACAGTTTATTCAGCCACCTGGATTTTCTTATTCAGATTTTTGAAACTATACCAAGAACAAATTCAACCCCTTGTTGGTTTTGTTTTTTTCTTTCAATGTTAACTAAATTAGGTCTTGAGCATCAGCTTAACAGAGTTTAATTGCTTGTTTTCTCAGAGCACTTCATCTCTGGAGAGCCAGAGGTCTTGCCTGTTAAAAGTATTTCCATGTCTTAAGTAGATGATGGACTTTAAAGGAACTGGAATTAGTGAAATACCCTCATGACGGAGTTTATAGGTATCCCCAAAACAGTGTGATTTAGAAGACGCATTGTGTTTCCAAAGATATTAGATAGGTTGTGCTTCTCCTAGCAATAGGTGTCATGTTTTTGTCTATAAAATATGGAAATTGCTTTCAGATCTGGAGCTGAAAATAATACCTGGGTAATATATTCAAGAGAGCGTCTGTACTTGTGCCTCAGCTAGTAATCGTGTTTATAAGGCTGTCATTATTGCTCTTGGTTTGAGCTCTGTTAATATATATGTATTTTTCAAAAGAGAAGTACAACACAACATTTTCAAGTCTTGCAAAGTAAACTATCATCCCAGGCCTTAGTGTTAAGAGAGGGAAAGCAAGCGTCGAAAAGACAGGGAGCTGTTTCTCATTAACTATTGTGAGATGTCAGCAAGATTAAGGTGTCAGGGTTTAGAAAGATGAAGAAGAAAAGAATTACTTAGCAAATAGGCATAAATGAATATAAAATGTGAATAGAGGGTTCTAGCTTCTTCGAAGGGTAAAAATAGGCCAGTAGACTTTACATTGTGCTATAATCAACTCATCCACTCGATCCTGACCTTCATCTTTATAAGGTGAGACTAGCGGGAGCAAAATGTTACCGTACAGGCAATGCTGGGAACTTTCAGAACCATTATTTCTGAAAAGAAATGAATATTCAAAGGCCCTTTTGACATAATGAAGGTTAAATCCTATATAGAGTTTTGCAGGCCCATGCGAGCGCTGTCTGGGGCTCCAAAATAGCCTGAGTTCAGCCTGTCTGCGAGCTGCCTGGGAGCTGTACGGCCATGTTCAGTCCAGGGCCGATCCTGTGCTTAAACTGGTGGGAAACGGAACATTACAACCCATCTCACAAATGCAGCTACAAAGGTGGGCAGAACAAGAGGCCTGCCGGGAAGGAAGCGTCACATAGGCATACATACACCCATCCAGGGCAGTCGCTCGCCTGCAGAGCGTTTCACAACTGACTCTCAGAAACCACTTCAGGTACTGCCTGCTAATACCTGCAAACTGCCAGCTCGTACCATCCATGTACCTTTCACCTTGCCTGGAAAATACCTGAGTTCAGTTAGGGAACTATGTTTGCAGCTGCACCTGCTAAGGAGAGAAAGGTGACACCATTTTTTCTAGAAGACAAGTAATCCCAGGCAGAAACCACCATTCCTGCTTTTCAGGAGGGGGGGGAGAGGGGGAAAGGACAACAAACAATTTCTTGGCTGCCAGCAAAGAGTACAGTAGTAACACAGTGCCACTTCAGAAAACTATTATTATCCTTGTGCAAATGAGTCTTAGCAAATTGTGGACAGCATTCCTGTGTTGTTTTCACCTGACTTGAATTCACAACATCACTTACAAGTACAGTGGCCTTCCGTACCTAGGCTACTGCTCCACAGCCATGAACAAGCCATTTCTGAAACCGAAGGCCACTTCTAGCATCTTCCATTGATTTAAATTATGAACCAATTTAGCTAGGCTGATGTAAACCCCAATATAATTACTTTGTATCAGATTTATGCAGACAAGAAAAGATACATCTGTTCCCTCAGCAACAGTTTCGGTCCAGAAATTGTGTAGGCAGTGTATTAGCTTGTGGCCAGCCTTCAGCAATAATAATTAACTCGTTTTGCGACTGAAGCTGCTGGAAGAAGGTTGGACACACATCGCTCAGGACAACTCTAAATCACACCTTTAACACTGATGAGATCAATTTATTTTCCACATAATGTTAGAAAAAGGAGTATACCAATGCCTCAAACCCAGTGCAAAGCATTTACCTCACACTTTCATTACATTGATAGAAAAATCTCATGTCTCCTTCCAGCGATGTACTTGCAGTCACTCTGTAGATCAGGTGTGAATTTGCTTTGTGTGTAGTGAGGTGCTGTTTGCTGTATGGCCAGTAACAGTGCTGGCAATTCCAAAAAGATAGAAAAAAAAAGCGCTTCATTTTGCTAGCTGAGCTTGTAGCCCTTTGTTACCCACATGTATAAAGGTGCTCTTTGTTATGCTTTCATCTTTTTATTTATTTGGTTTGGAAATGTCCCTCTCTGTTTTGCTGTGTTATAAAAGCTTCGCTGTGTTTCCCATCTGCTGTCCTTGAGAGATCAATTGTGGAGCATTCATCAGTGGAAACATGAGGCTTTTTGCCACAGTTTCTCTAAAATTCATCTTGCCAGTCACATGCAAACTGAAATGGGTCAGTTTTCATCAGCCTTGGCATTGAGCCCTTGTGCTCTCCCATGAGCCCTGTCCAATCATTTAAGAGGGGTGGGAGTGGGAAACAAATTATGTGAGTATTAATTCCAGTTTTCTTGTGCAGATGCCAGTACATCAAAAATAGATCTCCCTGGGCCAGAGCACTTTGTCATGTTATCTGGAGTAATACTAGTTTGTGAATTATGTCTGGTCAGTTTAGTGTCTCAGTTTGGTCACATTAATCTCTTTGACCACTGCCTGAATCACTGAACTCTGCCATCTCATTTTTCATCTTGCAGAAAGAAGTTGTCTGACTTTTTGTCTAGTGCCTGGCACAGCGATTGACCCCATAGCAGTCAGAGGAGCCCAGAGGTCTTACAGGCGGCAGCAGGACCAGCCACAGAGGGTACTGCCTCATCAGCCTCAACTATCTCATCCATCTCTTAATGGCCATGCAAACAGCACAGTAACCCCAGATGATGTAAGCTATCCCATTTCACGTACCTTAGCATGTTAACAGCTTGCTGCCTGTCCCAAGCTGTATGAACACAAAAAAGTCTTGAATGCACAGACAAAAATTAATTTTTAAGTACTAGAGAATTCTATATTTATACACATGATTTACATTGCCAACAATATGCTTCCCTGCGTTCCTGTATTGAGAAAATAGCCAGCTAAGCTAAGCATTCACTCAGTATATATAACCTTGATAAGCCCATGTTGCAGATATAGTTTTGAAATTGCATTTTTATGGACCTATCTAGGTTTATTTGCCTTAGATGTTTAAATGATCCATAGATTAGGAAATATGATTGATAATTTCAGTAAATAGTTTAGAAAAATCCCTACAGAAGGTTCAGAATACATTTGCAAGTGAAACATGTCATCCTGCCAGAGGATTAATTTTGACTTTGTTGTCAGTAAAAATATATATTTCAATATGCTTCTTCTTAAACCAATAAGTGTTAAAATACACTTTTTCAAAAATTAGAAGTTGTATTTAAAATAGAGTCTTTTTCAATTAAATGTGTACAGTTAAGACAAGTAAAAAAAGTCTTTCTACTGTGGAAACCTATAAAAGGTAAGAATGGAAAAGAACTTACCTGCTAATGCTACAGAAATGTATAACACAAGCACCTAGATACTGTTGTATGGTATCAACTCAAGATATTTTAGAATAGAATAGTTCAGTTGGAAGGGATGTACAGTGATCATCTAGTCCATTTGGAAACTAGCCTGTACACAACGCAAGAAATATTAGGTTGCTTATAATAGCTATTTATCTAGAGGCCTTTAGAATGACATTTTATCAAAGAAAAAAAAATTACCTTTTCACCTTTTTCTTGGAAAAGAACTCAGATCATTGGGTTTTATTTCTGCCATAAAGGAACAAGGGAATGTAGTTCCCTGTGAAAACATGAGTAGTAGTTTTGGGGTAAAATGAAGATTAACTGTCGCTAAAGGCAGAAAAAAGCCTAGCACATCCCCTTCCCTCCAGTCTCACTGTGTCATCCCTTTCCATTATTTTTTTTTTTTTTTACAGTTGCCTCTGATTTCTTAGCTTCCCTGATAAAAACAAGGGGGGGTGGGGGTGGGGGTGGTCCTCAGAAGCTAAACAAATAGATTAACTACATTCCCATAAGAAAGAAATCCAAGTTCATGAATACATTCTTATCTCTATGAATTCCTTTGAGATTTTGAAAATTAGAGAAGTTGATAAACTTAAGATTTTGAAAGAGAAACTTGAACTGAAAAGTGTCAAAAGCAACAGTTTCCCAGAGATACATCACAATTTTGAGAAATGTGTCAGGATTTGATTTCACCTTATATGGAAATGATAAGTTGTCTTAAAAATAGAGATATATTTATCTGTTGTAGAAGGATGACCTTCCAGGATACCGCACGATGAATTAGATGTATTCATAGTGCTGGTAAGGGTGCTTAAAGTGGCTATATCTGAAGAATCTACCCATCTTTACAAGAGGGACTGAAGGGGAAGAAAAGTTGTCCAAGGGACAGCAGCTGCAAATAGCATACTTTTTCAAAAATTCATCTGTGATCAAGATTATCAGCAAATCAAGGATTTGTTAATAATGCAATATAAGCCACTACTAGCTGCTTTCGTATCTGTTACAGAGGTTGCTACATTGCTCAAAATAGGATAGAATAAAACTGTACAAGCACTAAACTCAGCTTTCTGATAAGCAGGTTTTAAAACACAGTATGATTTGTTCTAACAGGATCTTCTTTAGTAAATGGTGAAATGAAGTAAGAGAAAGGAATAGATAGTGAAATGCAAGACCTAATATTTCCAAGGAAAATCTTATTTGCTTGAACACGGAAAAGAGCTTTTAAACATTACGAGCCAACCACAGCGATCGGTAAAAACCGGGTGTCCTCATATTCTGGGCATGGATGTTCAACTTTGTAAAATTCAGTCTATTTCTCTATAAGGCTATGCCTGAAACAGATATTAAAATGAAGCTGAAATATAGAGTAGGGTCTGCTTTGGGGGGAAGAACTGAGAAAGGCTAAGTTGTGAATTGAAGCCAATATTTCATTGCTAAAGATCAACTGTGTTAAAAATAGTGAGAAATTTAGAGGAAGAGCTAACTTTGAAAGAATCACCTTCGAGACAGGACAGTAAACCTCCAACTGCCCTAAAAGAGCTTTTGCCAGGAATTTCGTTACAAAAGTTTATTTCATCAAGGCAAGTTGTCAGTCAGCAAGTATTCTGTTCCAACACTTCTGAGTTTCTTGCGAAAAGATACACCACAGATTTATACCCAAGACAGAAATGACAAAGGTCAGTTCAAGAGTGGAAGAATATTTCAGAATTACTCAAGCTTTCTAGCTTTGTTTAGCACAGTCAGGGAAAGGAATACCTCTCTACATAACAGAAGGTCATAACGAGCACCGTGTTAGGGCCCTGCTATATCAAAACCACAATATTGATAGCATCCCCATGACAATAGAAATGCGAATGAAATAGTGAGGAATAACTGCATTTATGAAAGGGCTCTTTTATGAAATATCTCCGCTTGGGCCACTTGCCTCTGTCAGTGATACACTGGTGGAGAAAATATTGCTGTTGAGACATGCTGTCAGTGCCCATAACCTCTCTGGCCAGTGACAGGGTAAAAGTGGGGAAGTTTTAGGAAGTGGCACTGTAGCCTGGTCTTTGCTTTGGGAAATTCCTTCGGACATCAGGTGGAGTTGAAACACGGAACTGCTACTCTGCCTAAAGACCATTCTCCTGAAGGGATGACCTGATCCCACGGTCAGTGCAGCATGTGGTAGATATTTCTTCTATTTGAAGTAAGAATATTCATCTCTTTATACAGATGCCTTATCTTCCAGACAATGCAGTAATCAAGGCTCAAAGCAAGACTGACACGGACAAATCAAGGTTTTCTTGTTTACTCAGCATGCAAGGACCTAAGCTGCATGAACATAGAGACACAAACAGGCAAAACTACAGGTGCCTGCACTCTGCTCCTAACTTCTAGTATGGGTTCCACCTACACCAGGCAGATTCTCCAGACTCGTCACTGAAGCGTAAAGTTGTTAAGCAACCTTCTGAATGGAAGGCTGTGATTGATCAGAAACAAGACTGATTTTAATGTGGATTGCGTTAATGAGAAAAACACGAAAGGACATTGAAGTATCATGTTGAGGTAGCACATCCAGGAGGACAGCAGTGACTCTCCACAGTCTCAAAACAGCAGCAACTCTCTAACTCCACCCTAGAGTCATCTCCAGGAGGGCTGGGCAGTCCAGCAGTGGAGACTGACTCACAGCCTTCTTTATGGTATCTTTGTTATTTATGAAATAGATAGGATTTCTCCCTGTCTCTTACTAGCTAATGATGTATCTGTCACTGGATATTGTCCCAGTTATCAAATCAGATGATGCAAAAAGAACTTTAATTTCCTTGCTGGAGTTCTAAAATGGATGAGGAGAATTTTAGGGTGAGCTATCATTCCAGCCTAAGGACAGCTGGAAGTACCAGCCATACTGGGAAGAAATGAAACTGAAACTTCTGTCTGGTTCAAGGGGCTCAGAGAAATCCAAAGTTCTGAAAGAATTATTTACTTTAAGTAATGATAAGTAAACAAGTGGATCTTCTACCTATTGCGCTGGGTGGAGAAAAAATGACACTCCTTTGGATAATCAGGGCTGAGCAGAATTTAACAAAATTAAGATAACTCTTGCAAAGTGTATTTGGGTTTCACAGACAAAATTTAAAGAGCAGACTGATTAAATATATTCCAGAATTTACTTGTAAGAACAGACATCTCAGTAGAGCAATCACTATGTGATTACTTTAACTGCCACAAGAAGGATATAAGGAATGGAATGTAGCTACATAGATGCTGTCTCACATGATTATTTGCAAGAAATCCTATGAGGAAAAAAAAAAGAAAATCAAATAATGGACAGAAGGACTAGCGGAAAGTATGAAAGAAGTGCTTATGGAGTTAGGTGCAATTTGCAATACAGGTTGCCAATGAAATATACAGAACGTCAATATTTTCTTTAGAACCTTAGATTAAAGATTTAAGCGATAAAGTTGAAGATGGGAACCGGAGTGAGAGTTGCTGCTGGGGAGAATGCTGCAAATATCAGACATATTCACAGTGAAATGGTAGTGATGCTTAATGTCCAGTTTAACAAGTTTAACAGCAAAGAACAAATTGTTCACAAAAATAAAGCAGTCGATTGATCACTGAACCTTTCAGTTTCGTAGGCTGATATGGGCTGGAGTGGCTGGGAAGTAGTTTCCTCAATAAGTGGAATGAATACCTCGATGAATAGCCTCATTGTTGGCCCCCAAATACCCTACCTCACATTTAGTCACATTAGGGATCAATCCAAGTCACGTTTTCATTCGCTGTTTTCCTTTACCAGACTGGAAATCCTGAGAGTCCTGTTGAACCCAGATGAAGAAGAAATGGAAATTATATTAGCATTGAATGCACACTTCCGAAAGAAATACATGTGGGTAGACCAAACATATAAATTCTGATTTTCTTTATTTTGAAAGAAATTTTGTATATTAGCAAAAGTTTATACAGCTCTATCGCTCTTTTCCCTATCATAGCTTATTGATTAAATTCACTGAAAAGCCTCTGCAAGAGGGAAGTTAATGATTCAAAGAGACACATAAGTGCATTTTAAGGATTGCTAGGAAGATAGAGTAGAAGTATGTGTAGACAAGGGACTATGGCAGTTCTTGTGGAGCAATAAATCACACAATGAATGTGATGTAGCCCTGATGAGTGGCAGCCATCTGCACCCTCCCATCCTGGCACCTAAGAGGTACAAGCCTGATGGTGGGTTTTTCTCTGTTTATTCCACACTTACTATACTTTCACTGTAGAATGCACAATTTGCATTGTAATGCTAGGTACTGTAAAACACGGCTATTAAGGGAGAATTTTCTAAATTAAGAATGGCTCAAGCCTAACTAAGTATCGCCAGAATTAGATTATGTTACTGGGAACTCAGACAAATCATGCTCTGAGTTGTTCAGAAAACCTGCTGGTGAAGGTGTTCAAAAGGTGGAATAAATAGAATAAATAATAAAATCAGAACTTTCAATTGAACTTGTCTTGTCCTTGTACCGTCTTTGAGGGCAACCAATAGATATGTTTTCAAAGGCTGTTCCAGTGGTTAGAGCAAGTGACATCTGCATTTGAATCACAGCACATGCAAAGAGTTTATGTCAAGAATCATTACCACTTGAACGAGGGTCATCTGGTATTTCAAAAGAAAAAAAAAACAACCCCAAACCTCTTCTCATGGCAGGGATTATGGCAATGTAAGATGAGTCTAAGCTCATAGTCATGCACAAGGGCTAGACTGCTTTGCCCACTCCTGTTAGGCAGCATGAGTGTGATACTCAGCGTGTTGGTTGGCTGAGCTCTCCAATGGGCGCTGTAGTTTCTCTGAGACAAGGCTGCTTCCACAGCTTGTATTTGTACAGCACCTAGCACTGTGATTTGTTCTGAAAGCACGTGGTACAAAGAATATATTATAATTGTAGTGGCTTCCTAACTGAAGTCCTAAGTCAAACATGTCAGAAGTAATGAAACTAGATTGGAGAATGACTGATAATACTAATCATTACAGCTATGATAGATTTGAGAGTCTTGAAAATGTACATGGCTACAGCTATTTCTGGAAATAATGATTTTGAGAACTGCCCGTTTCCTATGTTAATCTCACTGCTTGATTAATGCTGGCTCTATCACTCTGAACCATATAAATCGAGTAGTAACGTCATTGCACCTTTTTAACAACTCCAGAGCAACTGTTAAGTTTGATTTGACAACTGTGGTGTCTGCTTAGTTTAGCAGAACTTATGGCGGAGAGTCCTAGAAGATTCCAAGTGCATTTATTAATTTGATATAAAATGCGTGAAAGAAGCACGCAGAGTTATTTCTTTGTTTCCTCCCCTCAAAATTGCAACTGGGCCAGTAACTCTTAATACAAAGTTAATTTAGTCAAGATACTTGGGAGCCACTTGGCTCTGTTTCTAAATTCCTCCCTTTGTCCTTCGCAAAGCTCTTTGAAGTGTTACTCTGCGAGGTGGATGTTGTAATGAGCCTGTTTCTAAGAGGATCAAAGTAGCAGAGCTGCCCAAAGCAGCATCAAAGATACACAACAGAGAGCCCTTTAATGAGCAAGAGGGACATGACTGTCTTTTCCCCAAAATAAACCCCTAAAACAGGATTTAGATTAAATATTTAAAATTGAAAATTATTTTATTTTGTCTGGAGCTTGCTAGCAGAAAGCAAAAACCTCAAAGAGAAGAGGAGACTTCTCCAGCTGACTCTGCTAAAAGTTAATGACTGGCATTTGCTCGATGCTTCACCACCACTTAATGAAGTCCAAATACCTGTGGCCTAAGCTAAAGGTGGCAGCAGCAGCCGGCACAGGCACAGGCAGAATAGCAGCCTCGTGCTAGAGCAGATTCCTTTCCCATGGATATGAAAATAGAAAGCAAACATACGGCAGGAAGCTGCGGCAAACTCTGCGGAGCGAGAAGACAGCTTGGAGAGGGAACGGGGGAAGGGTGGGAGAAAAAAAAAGGAGTGGGAGGCAGGACTGGACATGTAAATTATGTGCCAGGAAATGAATTCCTTATAATGTCTCTTGCCAGAAGCTAAATCCTAGCAAATGTTAAGTTGTCTTTTTTCCCTTTCTTTTGCTCTTTCCACTGTTCCGCTGAGGGTCAGGGAGGAAGGAGCAGGGACAGGAAGAGGGGCCATTCAGTGTTTACTTACTTATTGTGTGACTGAAGTGCTATATGATCCAGCTTTAACATTAGAAGGCATGTGACCCCATAAAAGTGACGAACAGGATAATATCCTGCTTCTCATTACACATGGTTTTTCGACTTACTTTATTTGGCCACGGGGATCCTTCAATATGTTCTAGGGATGAAATACCAGAAGAAATGTGTTTCTGTTCAGAGGCTGGATGTGCTTATTGCGCTGTGTTCAGTAATGAAATGGGGGCTTATTTTGTTTGACTCGATAGCTATCTGTGCAAATATTGCTTCAACTTAGGTTTGTGTTTGTTTAAGGAATCACCTACTGCATCTGTCAAGACTGCAGAAATGTATGCCACTGACCTGCGCTTAACTTGGCTATAAAATGAGAAGACTTGTGTTTAAGGTTAAACCTGTATGCAGGGTTGGGAGGGTTTTTTTGGAATTCAGCAGAAACCATCTGGCAGAAAGTTAAAAAACCCTAGTAGCAAGCCTTTAGCTGCCGAGCAAAGTACAATTCTAGCTTATGAGAAATCAATGATATATGATGCAGAAAACAGAATGACTAATGAAACTGGACACAAAATAGTTATATAATACGTTAACATTTACTGGGCATTAAGCATGAAAAGTAGCCCAGGCAACTTTTTTCCTTCCCAGCCCACACAGTTTGGGATACCATATATCCCAGCATACGCAATGCCGTGGACAAAACCAGTACCAGTTCCCTTGAAGAATTCTGTGGGTAAAAGCACTGGACACTTCCAGAACTAAGGAACACATATCTGATCTTTTTTTCTTTTTTAATTAACTGCAGCACTGCAATGGTCATGGGATTTTGTACATAGTAATGTTTTTTAACTTAAGTAAAGTTAAGTAAAATGCTGCTTTTCAGCAAAAGGCGCTGAGAAACCAGAATTTCCAGTGAAAGAAATTGCCTGGAAAGCACAGCTCCCACTTTCTTTACTTCACAGGGTAAAAAGTACATGGCTCTTCCTAGAGTACTGTTATCTCTGGAAATGTAAATATTTATGAATGCTTTTATCATATTGAAATCAGTAAGTCTTCAGAGCTTTAAAAATTAACTAACTTTCTGCATATCCATTTCTAATGAGGATTTGTTAACTTGACAACAATTGGTTAACCTAATAACATTGGAAAATCTTGACCGTTGTGACCTGGTTGACATTTTACAGCAGATACAACTTCTAAGACATTGATAGCGAATACACCTTCTGAAGTTGTCCACTGTAGAAATAGTATATGTACACTCATGTATATATGTAATTCATCATCCATGTGTTTGTGGGTCCACCACTATTGAATTGCTTGAAAAGATTTTGATGCTACAAGTGAAAACAGAAATTCTTAGCATCCACATTCGTCTTTTATGTTCACATTTCTATCTCCTAGAACATAAACCACTAAAGAATATATAAGATGCAAAGAACATAGCAATAGAAAAAGAAAGCCTTTGCAATATCAGTTTTAGATGTGAGATAACATATAAACACAAGAACAAAATGAATAAGAATATCAAATGAGGTGTCAGGCTTTTGAACTTGGATTGTTGAAGGCTAATCTCCACAAAGAGCATCAGTCAAGGCTTTGACTCACAGGGATTTGGGTGCAGAGGAGATGCAGGGCCTACATTGTTCCACTTTCTTCATATGGTATGAAATATGTTTGATTTAAAGTGATTGTCTAGAACTGTTCCATCTTAGTGTCAGTTCTTCACAGTGTCTTACAAAAAATTAATAATTTTTTAAGAGTGACTTATTCCCCCCTGAATGTTAAGCCCTTTTTGAGCACCATGATTTCTACTGATTTCTTCTGCTTTAATACCAAGTATAGCCTATATTACTCAGTTCTGGTAATGCCCTAACTGAGGAATAACAACTGTTACATAAGAATGTTTTATTTCCCACATGGGTTGAAAGAATCCCTAAGAACCTTTTAAGCACTCAGCTTGAATTGTATTGATCTGTTTTCCTTACTAACACAGATTAACTATATTTTAAATTAAAACAATTGGAAAGCAGAGTTCTACTCAGCACATACAAGCAATCATTTCTTAAAAGTGCTAGTTCAAGCATTTTTTGCTATACCTGTAAGGTGGCTACATCTTGCTTTTGAAAATTTTGGGTACGAAATGAAAAGGACATTTCACTGAAAACCATATGATTAGTTAGTGTCAAGTTCTGGCATATTGCTCTCCCAGGAAATTACTGTACTAGTTTAGTTAGACAGTGTCTAAGCTATTTGCTGCAGTCTTGTTGATTTAATGCTGCTAAAAATGAAGAGAGGAACATGTACTAATAGATGCTATATTAAGTGCTCCATAAAATCTTGTATACAAAACCAACTTGCAGCTTTCTCACACATGTGTTTCAAAATGTAAGCTTTCGGTACCATTAGTCATAGCTTTCAAAGGTTTCTCTGATAAACCAGTAATTGCCTAGTCCCTTCTGAGTAGTGGTTTTCCCATGAGTATCATCAATGAGAAACCTTCTTCCCAAAATCCACTTATGCTAGGGAAGAGTCAAGAACAGTTCCAACTGTCAAACCATAGGAAGGACCTACCTGGAGGCTGCAGGACAGTCAAGGTACAATGAACACTGTCAGCTACTTCCCCTGAAAAAAAAAAGCATAAAAATAATTACCACAGGCTGTAAATAGATTATGTATACACATAAAATACGCTTATCTTTCTACAGATATGCCGTATGAAATCTTACTGTCATTACAGTTATTGATAGGACATAATTTTTCTAAATGATGAGGCACCCGATTATGATACTTCAATAAATGGGATATAACGATGTCTTCATTGTCAAAACCATGAATAACAGCAAGTGGAAACCAATGCTTTTTGGCATTTCTGTGCTACCCAGAATCATGAACCGAGATGTCTGAGTAAAGCAGTTTTTGTCTAACATCCTGTCAAATGATTTTCCAAAACTCTGTATTCAGTGAAAATCAAGACAGATGTCATATCCTTATGCAGTATTAAACACTGGTTCAGATCCCCTGGCCTCAGAGATGCTCTGTAGCAGTGGTACCTGAAGCAAGCTATCTTTGATGCTTTAGCTTCCTTTTTGAAAAACTAGGCAAAACTACCCACATGCAATACAATTACCACAGGTTTCTAATAGGGACTCACAAGCAAGCCATACTGAAAATCTTGTGGGAGCTGCTGAAACGGGGTTTTTTTTTGCATTAACATGTTTTACCTACATTTGAAGTGCTAGCTCCTTCTCTGCCTTTAAACATAAGGAAGTTTTACTAGGTAGCCCAAACAGAATATTGGGAAAGTAATTATCAGAAAAAAAAGACATCTGACAAAATGAACTGTAATTTGCTTTTATGCTTCTGATCTATACTGAGACTGAGTACTTCGGAAAATCAAATTGTTAAAGAATTTGCTTGACCTTGTTAAAAATGTTCCATTTCACTTTGGGTCAAGTTCTTGACCATACAATACTGTGTAAACAGTTTGCTGCAAATACAGTGAGGTGCTACATACTTCAATTCTATTCAATTAAGCTTATGAACACTACATTTTAAGATTGTTTCATCATACCTGGCATTCTTGAGGGTATTAAACTCATAGCTATAATGTGGTATTTTAAAAATTAAATTTTTCTAACTCAATATCACAAATTATGCTACAGTCCATTTAAATCTTATGTGTAAATCAAGAGCAGTTTGGTCAAATTCTGTGATTCTATAAAACATTTTAAAATTGTTGAAATGGTATGTTTTACTCAATAATTTCCTTTACATTATAAAGCACTGATTCAAACATGACAAGAAGGTACTCTTTCACATTAGTTGTTATTTATATTTCCAGCTTCCTCTCTAGAGGTATCAGCAGGTTAAGGATTAGACAAACTCATGGTCAACAGGTCATCAAACGGACGAAAAGGGGGTACATTCCTGCCTAGTTCTAAAACAGCTAGTAAACCAATTCTGCATGTCAAGGAGCTGAGGGGACTGGACTACTGGAAGAGCATAGGCTCACGTGTCCTTCCCCATGGCACTTCTAAGAGAGTTCTGTGATAGATGGGCCACTGGTCTGGCCCATCAGAACATTTCTTCCTTTCTTAGTAATAAAAGATAATCAAAAACAAACAACAACAAGAAATAAAAATATTGCTTACCTCTCTGTTTTTTTGTGTAAATTTGTCCTTCTCTTCCTACTGTAAAAACAGCTGGAGAAGGAGAATACTGAAAAAATGTGCTTGTGACTAACAGTGATTTATAATGCGGGGTCAGAATTTAGCTCAAATGCTGCTTTTCTCTTCAAAAAGCAGCAGCATTTTTTAAGGCGATTAGCAGTTGCAGTGTCTTTTCATTTCATAATATGAATTATTCCTAGCATGGACAAATAAAGAGAAAAAATGCAACAACAAACAACTAACACAATAGTTCTTTTGTGACCACCACCAATCCACAAAAATATTATTTTCCTTTCCTTCCTTCATCTGCATATGTATTTATTTGCAGAAGGCAAAACACAACTATATAGATCATTTAAATTCTGAAAGATATGAAACTTGGATGACTCAGTGGAAAGTTCTCAGAAATAATCTTGATGAAGTGGTTTTATTCATCTCATTCTACTTTTCTCAAGGGCTGACATACGCATAAAAGGGGAACATGATCCCTTGCACATGTTCTCCATGAGGACTGTGTGTAGCACAATCATTAACTTAAAACAAGCTTTGCTGACTCTTACTCAAAGGCATTGCTGAATCCAAGCCAAAGGAATTCAGACTGGCATTTCTCCATCTCCTCTAATGAGGGAACAGGGTGAAAGGACAATCCTGTTTCACTACAGCACATATTACAGGGTTTCGGTGAACCTATATGATCTGCCCCAACGGCTCTGCTGCGCAGTGTGGGACGTTTTACAAGTGGGATACTTCTCTTGTGCTGCTGAAGCTGGGGATGCTCAAAGACAGAGGGAGGGATAGCTGAGAAAGAGGGGGGGATGGCTGAGAAAGCAGACAGCTAGGACCATGCCTCACTAGGCACTGCTAGCATGGCGAGATCCTACCAACACCAACCACGGACACTTCAGCAAGTCCCCTGACTCGTGTTCGTCCCTCAAGCAGGGAACAACATTATGATTAGACCATATAACACACATGCTGTGTATATGTGAAAGGGACTTGATTCTTTTCTGGGAGAAATGGAAAACACAGAGCGGTCACATCAGCTCCTGAGTGACAGCATTAGCTAAGGGCACAGAAATGTATCTGGGGGGAGAGCAGCTCTTTAATCAAGTGAGGACTGACAGCAGAAGCCCTTGTCCCTCACAGTCATCCGGCTTTGCTCTAGTGCCCTCTCTGCTGCTTCTGGGTTTTCCAAGGGCTCTGCCTCCTATTCTTCCTTCGACTGCTTTCCTCCTTTGTCAGTCCTACCATATGGTCCTAAAACTTGACAGGGAAGATCCACCTCCAGGTTGAAACAAGCCAAACATATGGAATGCTCTTTCAGAAGTGAGGGTGAGAATCATCTTTAGATGATCAGTAACCCTGGCTACTGTTTTGTGCTGCTAGAGAAAGCCACTTGCAATGACCAGTAAATAACCTAACTAGTCAATTTTGGGAAATGGAAAATCCAACCTCTATATATGAGTTTTACTGGTAACAAAGTTTGTAATTTTTTGATTCAAAACTAATTTGTCTGTTATAAAAAAAATCATCCGGGTCAAATCCAAGCCAAGCAGTTGATTTTTCAGAAGTAGTATTTTGTTTTCAGTCAGTTCAACTTCTTTCAGTAGCCACTTGAGCATCGCGTGCTGTCCCATGGGAAGTGGACTGGAGTATTCCCCTTCGAGCCAGCTTTCCTTGTCTGATGTATCCTCACTGTCTTCTCTCCAGGTAAAGCTCAAAAATGAACTAAAAAGGTAAATACATGAACAGTATCTGACAGGATAAATGGAGTAAGGACAGAGCCCAGCATACTGTAAGTAATAAATATTTTATAAGAACAAAAGAATAATTATAATGGGGCAGATAAAACATTCATTTAGTACACATTTGTGTTTTTACAGTGGTCAGCAGAGGAGGTTAGAAGATACAAGAAAATTAGAAATTAATTGCTGCTTCTGATGTATTGTGTCAGCTCCCAAAAATGTGCCATTTCTAGGACATCCTGAGCTACAGATTGCACCCAAAGCACCGTAATATCAACTTTATGCGTCTTCAAATTAATATTTCAATCTGTTTAAATCCATTTATGCTTTTGGCCTTCAGAACTTTCTGCAGCAGTGACAACTTCAGTTTAATTATGCATAGTGTGAAGAAAGGGCTTCCTTGACTCATTTCAAAACTTTTATTTTAAAATTGGTATTGGGTGTCTTCCAGTGCTTTAATTGAGCAGCAGTGAATAATGATTCCCTAGCTACCACGCCAATCCCAATTTTTCAAACTTGTGCCATATCCCTCTCATCGCCTCTTCTGTCCGTGCACCCTCTCTTCCTGTGGAAATGGTAAGTTTCTCTCCTCTCCACAGCCCTCTCACATGTCCCTTCAACTAAAATTCCCATAAGTCTCACAAAGCAGTTCAGGGGGATGCAAAATCATTCCACATGAATTTAAACCAAAACATTTCAAAATTTCTAAGTAGTATTGTTGATGACCTTCTTGTGCATTCTGCATGCTTTACTTCAGTCCCACGGAGGTATGAAAATAGTTACAGAGATTTAATAATTTTGCTGGGAATAAGAATTGTGATTTCAGTCAGTTTTATCAGAATTTTTCCTAAATTTTGAGAAGTTTGTCCTCATACATATTTCTCTGATCCATGTTGACATCAACAGTAAAGTCCAATTTGCCACAAAATTTAAAAAAATCTCCAGAAGAATACTCTGTTAATTAAGACTCACACGTCAAATTTTCCTTTTCTCCAAGTTGAAATATTTTGCCGCCAAATATGGGAGTCAAAGTGACTGCAGGCAGATGTCACACAGGCTTCCTTTTGAAGCTGCATGAAGTATAAGGCAGCAAAAATAACAAGTAGTAAATTTAACTTGGTTTTAATATTATTTTTTTAATAGAGTAGGTCACCTTGGTAAAACAAAGTAATGACCTGTAAGTTTAAACTCAATTGATTTTAGTGGATTTGCACTCGAACAGAGAGAATTTATCATCTGATGTTTTCCTTTAAACAGTCCTTCTCCAAATGTTATGGTGGAGACAGATATTTTTTGGACACTTCTAACATTGTCAGACTAACACTTGACAGTTATGCACACATGGTAGGGCAGAGAGATGTTGTTCTCAAAAAAAAAATAAAAAAATCACAAGCTGAAATGAAGCTGCTGCAGACCGGTGCTGAGGCATTGGGGCTATAAGTCTTTCTCAGATACCATTACTAAGATAACAAAAATGCGTATGCTTATTTTCAAGCGCTGTGCCTGGAGAACGAGCACAGCACGGCTGTCATCCGAACAGCCTGCTCGCCTGCTCTGGAGACGGTTTTATATTCCAAGGCATCCTTCCTCTCTCCACCAGTTGTAGTCACTTGCCCCTTTTGCTCTGAAAATAAATCAATTTCATCTGCCGCAGTTCGATTTCTTTCTTCTCTCTGCCTCAGTTCCTCACTCCCGCTCTCTCTTTGATGAAAGCCTCTTTCCACTGCACCATATGGCAGCTGAGAGAAGGGCAGAGCCATGATCTAGCTTGTAACAAAAGGGGCTGTGGTGTCAAAAAGCCTCATGAATGTATGAGACACATTCATGTATAGAGAAATGCCTCGAGCTCTGACAGGGAGGACTAAAGAGAAGGCTGATAGGCCTGACATCACTTTCGAGTTGAGAAAACCAGCAGCTCTCTCTGCAGCTCATCCCCTCCTCCCTCCCCCTCTTTGGTTTCACGCCAAAATCCTATTAGATCTATTAATGTCATGAGACACAAAGTCAGAGTGTGTGGCAGAACAAGAAATTAAATCAGGCCACCTTATTTACTCCCTATCACTGCTTTTGAGATAGAATCATACTACTAAAAGAAAAAACAACCCACAGCCAAACAACAGGCTTGAATAGTGTGCCTAAGAATAAAAAAGCAGGTCCTATCCCCCACAGAAGGGGTTGGTGCACACCCCTGTACATTGCCTGTGGTGGCAGATTTGCAGCAGAAGTGCAAACTGATCACTTACAGGGCAACCCTGAAAACACTGTTTAAAGTACACTGTTGGGTTTATTTTGCTTTCTCAAGTTTCTCAAGCTGCTGTTGATACAAACAAAGGACTCTGAGGTTGGAAAATTCACTAGACGCATTACCATGTGTCCACATTGAGCTGTTACAGAAGAATTACGCTTCATTTTTGAATATGAGAGAGATGCAGACTGGCACTTACAAAGCATGCATTCCTTCGTCCTCCTCTCCCTTCTGTTTCGCTTCCTCTTTTTTTGTCTTGGCAATGTTTGCCATGCTTCAGTCCACAGAAACGTCTACAAAATACATTCACAACCTTTACACACAAAGTTAACAAAATGATAGGATATACACATCTGAACTACATTTATTGCAAAGTTTTATCATTAATAAGAGAGAGAAAACCCACCGCTGTTGTGCAGCAGAATGTAACCACGCGTATGTTATGAATAACTTTGTTACTGCACTTAAATAGGGAACACGGTGCTGCTTTATTTCCATAAAATGAAGCGCTAGTTAAACCGTTAAACTAGAAACACATTACTATTGCTGTTTCTTCCCCAGAAAGGCCTCAGAAATCACAAAACTCTGTGTCCCTGGGGTTATTTAAAGGAAGCTGGGCAACCTTCCAAACGCTGGTATAGGCGACCTTTGAAAGTATTCAACAATAACAGTCCCCTATGAAATAAATCCATGGACATGTGTATAGTAACTCGGCAGTGGCATAGAAGTTTCAAGATGAACTTCTATCAGTGCTGTTGGATCATGTCCCTACAATTAGTTTAGAAGATTTTACTGAATGCATGGCTTATATAATTGTTTATAACATGTTTATAGTATCTCCCAAGTCTCCCTTCTTGGAATGCACTTAGTGTAAAGCTATTGAACAGTGTTACATATCTATGTATATATTAAAGATAGTACTTATAGGTTCATCATGAGTCGCAAACAACTGAAAGTGACTTAGTTTCAAAAACAAACTGCAATTAATTGAGAAATGTAAAAGTTTCACTGGAAATCAGTTCGATGGCATCTTTTTAAAATGAATCCTGTCATACACTGGGAAAAAAAACCCGTTGTAAACGCTCCTCAGGAATGCCTCTGAAACGTCTCTGGGCAGGTAACCTGGCGTTCATGATATTTGATAGACTCAATAAAGCCTCAGTGCAGTTGGGGTTTCTTAAATTGTAACAGGCAGAGTTTAAGCTCTCCTCTGCGAGTGTGACTTGTGGCGGGTCCCTGCTGGGAGGGAGGGAGGGAGGCCGGGAAGGCAAGGAACAATGCCGCCATTCAGACTGCCCCATTCAGCCCAGCCACATCTGTTTACATGGCCTGCGCCCACCTCTGAAAAGGGTGGTCCTCCCACCTCCATTTTATCTCACATGGTCCTGAATGGCGAGCGGTCTGAAAGGCTTTTCTGCTGGAAATCTGCAGTTTCAAATTTACTTGATGAGACCGGAGCTAAAAGACAGACTAACAATAACGTTTGCATGTTTCTATAGTCTGGTTTGGAATTTACTGTAACCTGAGAACAACTGTAAAATCATCCCACACCACCCGGTCTCAAAATGAGTCTAGCACATAGGATACCGACACTGAACTCGTAGGGCTGGATTTTGCATTTAGTCTTTCATTTGCATATGTTTTTAAGGAGTTTTTCCTGTAAAATAATGTTATGGCTCAAATATTTTTGAAACAACTTTGCAGCACTCAGGGAAGCACCAGAAAGTACATTTTACCAAAAAGCACTTTTTCCTTATATACAACCATGTTTAGCGTCCATAGATTCACATTCTGAACTTCAATAAATATTCATGTGGAAATACTGTGACTACAATAAATTTCTATCTGTTTAGATACCAGCTCTGCAAGTTTCAGACTTTGCACAGCAGATACTTCATAGCAACCGACATATTTAAGGAATGTTAAAAATGGCCGGAGACTAACAGACCAACCCCACATTTTTATTTGAATCGAAACTTCCTCTGATAGTAAAATTGTGCATGTCCTTCAGAGAGTCAGAGGAAGCCCCTGATAACCAGGGAAAGCAGAAGATGCTCAAAGCCCCCCAGGCCTATGGCTGACAGCTCTCAGCGTACCAGTGTGTGATCCAGTCTCATGTAGCAATATATAAACACGAAGCAAACTTTGTGAATTCAATGTCAGCATGATTTGTCTCCATTGATTAACTGCATTCAATGAACTTATAGAAGTTTTGCCTGAATAAGAAATGCAGGCTCACATGTCTGCCAAAGCCATCACAGTAATTGTACCGTAAAACTGCTAAGTCTGCAAGTGTGCTGAAATTCATGCTGTAGGTGACATGATGTTATCACAATACATTGCACGTATAATACGGAAAAAATCCTGCAAGTGCCAAAGGAGACTACAAAGCGAAGTTGTTAAAGAAAAAACAAGATAGTCTGCTACTTACAAGGTATTAAATGACAGAAAATTAGCTAGAGACAGAACGTGAAAAATCTGAAAAAAGACACTCAGGAGAAGATTACTGAGATATGAACTCTGGCTCACTCAGGTGAATTACCGTGAACTTGTATAGTGCTCGGTGATTTGCTGTGCAGATCTTGTTGAACATGCAGTTCAGTCTGTACCTCCCTGTTTCCAGGTGCCAAACTGTATTCAAGATTAGTTTATGCTACATTATTTATTTTCCTGATTTTATTCTTCTAGGTTCATTAGTTATCATGATTTACGGTAAGACCCTTTAAGCAAGAGGATCTAAGCAAAAATTTGCCTGTTGAGTATTGAACTCGGTCAGTGATGGCTGTCATATTGTTTTGAACTTCTCTTCCATGAAGGTATTTAATCTAATGATTTCTTTATGCACAAAGCAATAAATTAATGGAAGGTCCTGACAGAACCAGGGAGTGTTGTTAAAGCTGAACATTCTCTTCTGTTTTTAACAGAAATATAAATGGGGTGGCCTAAATATAAAGGGGCAAAGGACAGAGAAATCCCCTTTCTTGTTCTTCATGTTCCTATACAGTACAAGAAAAGAGAAGCCCCTTGACTCTAGGGAATGCACACAGTGTTTAAGTAAGGAGGGACTGTCAATGAGCCCCAGGGCTGTGGAGATTTGCCAGTCTGCACCCATTTCAAACTAACATTTGTCTGCTCCGTAATCTGCAACCACGCTGCCTACATCATTGGAAGTAAGGAAGGAGGGCAATGAACAGCACCAAGCCGTAAACTGAACCATATTAGTTTGTGAGCTAATACAGTCAATATGGATGTACTTCTCAGATTTTGTCCTTCACATCTACCGTTGTACCCAAAACCTCACAGCACAGCTGGTGAATAAGTACTGTTATTTGAGACACATCATTCAGGAGAATAACAGCATGTACTAAGTCAGACAAAACATAGAATGAAATCACAGGCAATATGAATCTAATCTGAATACAGGAGTTCCCTAGGAGCATCACAGCCTTACCACAATGATATCCTTGAAGGCAACCTTCCCTCTGTTCAAGTCCAAAAAAGTTTTGCCAGTGACGTCAGTGGGGCCAATATATTAACTTGAAAGGTATATATATAATAATATATTTACAAAGAACATTACAAGCTTGCCTGAACATATATGAAAATAAATATTTTAGCATCTGAAGTATAAATCATGCACTGTGCTGCAACTGCCTGAAAAAAATAGGCATCAGAAGGCAAGTAAAGTAAGAGGAGGAAAGTAGAGTCTTATCAAAGCTGTAGCATAAAATCAGGTCATTAAACTCAACTAGCTTTTTTTTCTTCTTCTGCATTTATCTTGCATAGAAGCTAAAATATTACTTGTACTGAAGAAAAGAGAGAGCAATTTAAGACTATAGCTAAAAGTTAGCAGAGTATGACCATCTGAAAATCCAAGCTAGGCATATATTTTTTTAATTAAAGTACCAGCACAGAAGAATAAATGGTACAGTATTCTGGGTTACATTTGTACACAGGCTTCAGTGGCTTTTTGCCTTACCTCTGGGCACCACCCCTCCCAGCCTTTAGTATCTTTTTTTACTATAATAAGTATTGTTAATTTAAATGTAGAATACTATCGATGGTTTTGGTTATTGATTTTCATGTTGTTGAAACATAGCCTATAGCCCTCATGACGAGGATTAAAGACCTTTATTTATCTACTAAGCAAGCACTACAAATATAGGGGGAAAGATAACTCCTCAACACTTTTTACCCCATGTTTCCTCATGGTGACTTAAAAAGTTGTCTTAAGTAGTGTAAGATTTCCTAAAGGATTTTCACTTTCTAACAGTCATGATCATACTTTCATGGTATGTGCATGTGTTCCACTAGGAAAATAATATGACCAGAAGCAAACTTCAGCAAAACATCTCTGACAGAGCCCTCTGTGTACTGAAAATTAAACATCAGGTCCCCTCTGCATGTTCACAGATTTATGGCTTATGTGTAACCCTCACCTCCTAATTGGAGTAAACAAATGTGAGATTTGTAACAGTTTGTAGACTGCACTGCTTTCACTTCAGAATGGTGGGTTGTTTCATTTTTTAACAAAAATTACAAAACAAGCGTAAACATTATGCTGTCCTTTGAAAGGGCCTGAAAATAAACCAAAACTTTTCAAAGAGATGATTTCAATTTAACCCAATCAAATTTTTTTCTTTTCATCGACAAAGAAATATTCACACAGCCCCAGCATATAATTCTTCTCACAGAGATAACGCTACTAAATAGTGATGACTTTCACCATGCTGCCTGTTTGTAGATAAAGACCTTTTAGGCTGTGTCTGTCTGGATGCTTATGTTACTTACTTGAACATTTAAACCTGTTGCTTGAAGGGGAGGGGACAGAGGAGGAAGGTGAAAAGACCATATAGCATTGCTAATCCCTTGAGCCATCTGGTGACTTGAGGCCGTGCTTTAGATTATGCTTATATTGAAAACCTATTCCTTTCATTCAGTTCCCCTCCCTGTGCCAATTTGTCATTGGCTTTTCTGCTGTGTTAGGATTTCTTGCAGTTAATCATGGTGAGAATCAATTGTCTTTTCAAGCCACAGTAAATATTCAGACTGGAAAGAGATTATTTTTTTACTCATTTCTTCCCTCCTCTACTACTTGCAGTGATTCGTAAAAGTTGGTGATACATTTTCACAAAACTGAGCTGAAAACAAGGGTAAGTTTGTCTTTAGCAGAGAGGAAAATAACTAATTCCATTAGCATTTCTGTGTTATCTGGAAAAGTTTTGCCAGATGACTGATACACTGAAATGCCCATGTTATGCAGTGTTTGAAAGAACTGTACCTAGCTACCACCTTGTAATTCGGCTATCAGAGGTAGCCTTTGCATGCTTAATTATCTAAGAACTGATCTGTACCTACACTTGTATGCCACAAGCCTCTCAAACCTGCTAAATTTGCATTCATACCCATATAGCATATTGTGCATTAAGCCTGTCCAAAAGGCTGGTGATTTTCTATAGCACACATGAATTTTTGGTCTACTGAAACGTGCAATTCTATATGAAGCCAAATCAATCGTGCCTCTGCCATGAAGCAGCGGTGAAACTTCACAGCTATTTGACTTTGTTAGCTTTCCTATACACTTGACAAAATTACTCTTTAGGACTCTGCAGTTAGCTTTCAATAATGTGCAGTCTTTTCAACTATTTCTCTTTCCGTGCATAAGATTATTTTTTATACTGTGTTCCCTGAGGTAGCTGCAAAGCAATTCTGTCATAAATGTGCTGGTTCTCTGCACTTTAGGTGAAATCATGTTCTGCTGCATGCTTTTTCCATATATTAATTCTTTTCAGTCCTCTTCTGGCTAGATGGCAGATCTGATTTGTGAACTTTCCTTTCTCAGATAACCTTCTTCCAAAAAAAAAAAAAAAAAAAAAAAATTCCTTTTCACTGTTAGGTCTATTTTTGAATAGCAAAATGAGAAGAGAAAATTTTAAAGCACGCAAAGATAGGAAAAGCAGATCAAAACATCTGAGAAATTAGCAGACTCTGAAAGACCTCTGGAAGTCGGGAGTCTTGAGTCATTTATAAAAGCGAGCCAAGGAAGTCAATAGTTGTTTTGGAAGGATACCTGAACTTTTGAGCATTTGTTGGGGCTTAAGCTGGGTAGGCAGCTAAGCTCCCACAGCCACTCCTCTGAGGTGGGATGGTGGAGCAGAACGGGAAGGGCAAAAGGGAAGAAACTTGTGGGTCAAGATGAAGACAGTTCAGCAGAGAAAGCAAAAGCTACAGTGCAAGCAAAGCAAAATAAGGAATTAATTCATTGCTTTCCATCAGCAGGCAGGTGTCCAGCCACTTTCATTACACATAATGGTTTCTTGGGAAGACAGACCCCAATAACTCCAAACATTCCCCCCTTGCTGCTTTTTCCCCAGCTTTTATTACTGAGCACAACATCATATGGTATGGCATATCCCTTGGGACAGCGGGAGTCAGCTGTCCTGGCTGGGTCCCCTTCTCAGCTCCTTGTGCACCCCCAGCCTACTAAGTGGTGGGGTGGTGTGAGAAGCAAAAAAGGCTTTGATGCTCTGGAAGCACTGCTCAGCAATAGCTAAAAACATCAGTGTGTTACCAAAACAGTTTTGGTTGCAGATCTAACATATAGCACCGTAAGAGCTGCTATGAATGAAATCAGCTCTATCCCAGCCAGGATCAGTGCACCATTGTTCCCATTTCTGATCACTTGTTCACACACAGCCTGCTTTGAAAGATGGAGTTGCACAACTCTGACTCTCCATCACGTGCGTGTAATACAGACTCTGGCCTAAAGTTCTGACTCAATCATTCAGGTCTGAGACAATCAGTGCATCAAATTTCCTTTTACGAGACACCAAGATTCACCATTCTGGCATGAAAGGGAAAACAAAGGATAAGAGATATGATTAAAACTAAAAATAGCAAGTTAAAATATACAAAACATTACTGACTGAGAACATCCCACTGCCTGGCCAAAAACAGTGCATCGTAACACATTCATTGGAAGTAACAGGCTGAAATAAACCCACTTTGTGCTTGACGCTATTTATTTATGCAAAAATCTGCAAAGTAGAAATTATTATAACAGTTTATATAGCAATACCTCCAGGAGGCAGTAATGAAGGTAGCGCTTTGCTGTGACACAGGCTGCAGGAACATGCAGTTAGACACAGATGAGATCAACAATGCTTTTGGGCTCTGAGGTACTAACTGGACTCAATAATCCTGAATTACAAAGTAGGGTTCAATATTATTATGTCTGACCTTCAAGAAAGCAAGGCCCACTAAACCAGGGTTCTCTTGTACATCCAGCTGTAGTATTTATTAAGATTTGTTCCGCTTTCTACTGTAATCGGTACAAAAACAAATTTCTGTGAACTAGGATGAAACAAGTCTGAACTGAAGAACAGAATGGTCACTGGAACAAATAATGAATTGACTGCATTTCTGCTTACTTATCTGGGATAGCCATGCTGTGTCGAAAACTGCCTTCACATCATAAAATATAAAATCCTGTGATCTTCTCTATTGTCAGCTCTAAAAGTGAAATGAACTCCTAAAAAAAGTGGAAGAAGATAAATATTTCCACTATCAGTATTCCCAGAATCCAAAACCAAATTACTATTGAACAATTATAAGATTAAGATTACTGAATAACAAAAGTACAAGAAATATAAAATGCCCACTTTATAAGGCATAAATAAGCCACTAATTGACAGAAGCTGAAAAAACCCTTCTCTTGTTGGCTGGTTATTCGGCTGTGGATTCTGCTGCTGCTCTGTCCTCTGAAGCATCTGGTACTGGCCATTACCAGAGATCAAATAGAGGACCAGATGGTCTGTTGGTTTCACTCATTACAATGGTATGACCGCTGAAATGTAAAAGCTCTTCACAGAACCAGAAGGAGAGCATTTACCTCTGAATGCCTGATCTCTTCAAAAAAGAAGAAAAAAAGAAAAAAAGAAAAAAAGAAAAAAAGAAAAAAAGAAAAAAAGAAAAAAAGAAAAAAAGAAAAAAAGAAAAAAAGAAAAAAAGAAAAAAAGAAAAAAAGAAAAAAAGAAAAAAAGAAAAAAAGAAAAAAAGAAAAAAAGAAAAAAAGAAAAAAAGAAAAAAAGAAAAAAAGAAAAAAAGAAAAAAAGAAAAAAAGAAAAAAAGAAAAAAAGAAAAAGAAAGAAAAAAAGAAAAAGAAAAAGAAAAAGAAAAAGAAAAAGAAAAAGAAAAAGAAAAAGAAAAAGAAAAAGAAAAAGAAAAAGAAAAAGAAAAAGAAAAAGAAAAAGAAAAAGAAAAAGAAAAAGAAAAAGAAAAAGAAAAAGAAAAAGAAAAAGAAAAAGAAAAAGAAAAAGAAAAAGAAAAAGAAAAAGAAAAAGAAAAAGAAAAAGAAAAAGAAAAAGAAAAAGAAAAAGAAAAAGAAAAAGAAAAAGAAAAAGAAAAAGAAAAAGAAAAAGAAAAAGAAAAAGAAAAAGAAAAAGAAAAAGAAAAAGAAAAAAGAAAAAAGAAAAAAGAAAAAGAAAAAAGAAAAAAGAAAAAAGAAAAAAGAAAAGAAAAAAAGAAAAAAAAAGAAAAAAAAAAGAAAAAAAGAAAAAAAAGAAAAAAAAAGAAAAAAAAGAAAAAAAAACCAACGAGAGAGGAAGAGAGGGAAAAAAATCCCCTCGTCATACCTCTGTGAATCCAAGAAAACGGCAACCCATTTACCTCAGTGACACTTCAGTGCAAAAGTCATCAAATCACTTGGAAACTTTTCTCACTGAGGAGGATCTGGCCTTAGCCAGCCTTTGTGGCTTCAGGCTTATATTGTCACAAAATACTATACCGAGGATGATTCGGGAAGCTAAAGCTGAATCAGGAACTAGGTGGTGTAGCCTGGCAGGATGGTATCGGATCAACCCCTTAGGGCTGTGCTGGATTCCTGCATCCTAAGTCAAGGTGTCATGATTTAAAAGCACTGAGTATGATCCTGTGGGTTTGCTTCAGACCAGAGGGCTAAAGGACTAGTAGAGGTTAGAGAGTGGATGAAGTCATACTCAAGAGTGGGAAAAGTTGGCATCTTGGAGAAGGGGAGCATGAAGAGCCTCACGAAGTGCTGAATATGTGGTACTGTTTCCTCTCTGTTGGCTTGCAGAATCTTTCTGATGTTCTAGGTACGTGGGCTCATCATTTCTATTCTCCTTCCTAGAAATATAGTCCAAATAAAAAATACAGACATGATAGAAGCAGAAAAGATGAAATGAAGTAAAGTAGCCTCATATATGGGCTTGCTTTGTGATAATGAGCCTGCAGAAGAGCATTTCCTCCTCTCTTCTTCTACTGTCTCCTTAAAGGTGGTTTTCAAGGAGCCTGGTCCTGAAAGTGGCATCCACCCACCTTAGCAGTGGTGGACTATCACCGCTCTGGCTTCTGCATATAGGAGTTTGAATATATTTCTTCTATGAGGCTTTTGCTTTTCATCCCTTTTTGACCTTAATCTAATAATTATTTATGTTTTGGTTACTGTTTTCTAAATTCAAATACAAATGTTTGAAAACTGAGATTAGTTGGGGTCCATTTCAAGTTATTATGTAGCCAGCCAGAGAACACGTATCTGGAAAGATGCTTAGGGAAGAAAAACAAATGTAGGCTTTTCTTCCTTGGATTCAGGAACAGGATGTGTGTTTTCTGTATCATCACAGTGATTTATGAAGGGGAGCTGCTGTCCCATGATATAAACCTTCAATATGCCAAACCCACATAACTGGCTTGCCTCTTCACACATTCTCCAGAGAGACATGTTGTCACCCTTGTCTTCCCTTATTCCCCTCTTACTACTACTTTCCTTACTAATCTTAAACTCTCTGAGACCATTTTATGTGCAAAACCAAAACCTGGAAGCTACTGCATTGGCTTACATTGTAACTTGCATTGGGAGCTTCACGGACGGCATCTTGTCTGTCTTGAGTCTTTTAGAAAGAGCTACATGCGAAAAATAAGTTTTGAGAAACACTGACTCTTAATAAAGAAAAGCAAACTACAAAATCAACTACTAACATATAAGCAAAGGGAAATAAACTATCATATATGACGTAAATGCTGATACTCCTAAGGTCAAAGTAATCAATACTATGAGAAAATACAAAGTCTTCAGCAGCTGTTTTCTTTTTCTAAAAATCCCTGTGCAAGAGCAGCTTTTCTGAAGAGCAAGGCTATTATTTAAAAGGGAGGCAACGCGGACAGGGCTGTGAGGCTTGCCAGCCGTCTTGGAAAGTTGTAGTGATCACGTGGCAGGGCTGGGGCCAACTGTACCGTGATGCATCCTGTTTTCTTCAGGCAACAGGGGGTGCAAGTATTCATCATCATCAAGCATCATCAAGAAGACGCTGGAGATTCACACTCAAATCCCATTACTCCATAATATGAATGTAGGTGCCTAGTTTTCCACGTGACCAAAGAAAAGCCTTAATAAAAAACCCAGCAAAGTGTATTTGTTCTGTGACTTTTCCTATGGCTTCCCCTTCCCTTGTTTGTTCATTTAGCAGATGAATCGCATTTCCAGTGTGTGATTTTCAGATATAATCAGGACTGACTTGTGGAGCTCAAGGTAGAGGAAAGTGATAGAGGCAGTGAAATATGCAATAATAGATCTTAAAAATAGCTAGTACTTTGGATGGTAATGTTACCAAACGACTTTGTACCAAATTCTATCTCACTGCATCATGTTTAATTTTCTCAAGGGATGAAAAGAGGAGAGGCTAAGTTTAAGCAAAGGTCACATCGAAAAAAGCTTTAGAAAAATCCCTACTAAATCATATTTTCATTACCATGGTTTCTCCAATATGCTAAAGGTAGTATAATAACTTGCATATTGGTGGGAAGGCAAAAAGCTATTTTAGAAACCTATGGCCAGATATGGGTTTTCCAATACACGAAAAATAAATCCCGAGAACTCTAGCTGGGTGTGACAAGGAATTCAGATGTATTGTCACATTCTTTAGGTGGAAAAATCGAACTAGCACAAAGAAAGAAAAGGAAAAAAGGATAGCATCTGCTTTTTCCAGGTAGCATGGGAAAGGAGACATGATTCTGCTTCTCTTCATTATAGTTTTCCATTTGGGGCTGAGTGAGCAAGTAGCAAGGGGTCTGAGTGGCAATCTGTTTAGTCTGTTTCAGTGATGCTGGATTTTGCATTGTATAAATAATGGGGAAACTGCATGAATGTCTACACTTCACATTCCACATCAGCTCCCAAGGCTCCTTCTTCGGTAACTTAGAAAACCTAACAGAAAACATATGAGGATACTTGGTGCCTTCCCAGTTAATCAGGCACTGTTTTAAGAAAGAAAATGAGCTATGGAGGTAACTCCTTCACCTCTTCAAATTAAGGAAGTTTACTTTCCCACCCACAAAATAACAAAAGGGACTACGTATCCCGAAGTTACTCATTTGCTCTACAGCGAAGCCAGGGTTAAAATATAATCTGAGAAATAACATTCCCAACATGGAAGTTCAAAGACCAAACGGTGTTTATATTCATAACAGGATTTGTTTGTTTTCACTGAGAAAATTAGTTCCTTTGTATGTATTAGAACGTTTACTACTTTCTTCTGATTATTGTTTTCTGGTGAAGTCATAATTACTTGATTAGAAATGATCAAAAAAACACTGGTTATTTACTCAATCTCTGCGTATTCCTACCAACCTGTGCTTTGTGAAGCTCTGACTGGATACAGCTCTTCTGTTTGTGAAGGAAAAACAGTCACCCAAGCTGTCTCACAAAGCAACCACAGAAAAAACTTTCACTGCCAAATTTACCTATCCATGCTCACTGGATCAAGTAACACCAAAAAGAAAAGAAAAAAACCAACCCTCTACCCTTAACCAATCTCTCTCTGACACTTGGAGTGACTATTTTTCTCATAGGTCTTCTAAGAAATGAAGTTTCTGACTTGCCAGAGATCCCGAACTGTAAACCCAAAGTGACCACAACAGCTGCAAATGCTAGCACCTTCCTCTCCTTATGGTGATGCAGTTTTGGTATGCTTTGCCGGCCTTTCAACTCCGACCCATGTAGAGAGCATACATTTCTAAAATGACATATCAGATGCACAGTTGCTGTTATTTGTAATTGGGTCTGAGTGCCCAAAGTCTCACGTGCAGCAGCTGTATACTTAAGGTGCCCAGTTTCCCACATCACCTAACGTAACTATAAGAAAAGAGCAGTTGTGTAAAGAAATCCTGCTTTCACTCGCCTTCCCTTCTGCCTGTCTGTGTGCTTCTGGAAAATGCCATGTTACTGGGACTGTGACTTTCAAAGGCGGTCGGTCAGATCATCTTGTGAAATCCTGGGTGATAAGAGAAAGAGGAGACAAGGAAACTGACGTCAAAAAAAATAATGTAGCTGCTACTATACCATCGAACCGCTTCATGCGGAGTTCTCCCAGTGAGTCAGGGTAATGCATTCAGAAGGAAGGAGGGAGTTGAACACTGAGTTTTTTCAAAAAGTCTTCTGTTTTAATTATTTAAGCAGTGCTATCATACAGAATGTCTATAGGGAATTGCTTAATTTTATTCTTTTTCTTTGGTGATTGGGGAACATGTTATAAAATATAAATGTGTTCTTTTATTTCTTTCGAGTGCCTTCTGAAGGACCCTCACATTTCACATCCATACCATTCTGCACTCTTTTCTCTCTGTTTTTGTCCATGGTGGTAGGGCTCTGGGGAAAGACGAAATATTATTTTCATTTTTTAGCGAGGCTTTGCTGGTATCTGCTTCTTCGGAACTGTGCCAAATGTGTTATTAGAAGGGATCTCTCCTATCTGAGTTCTCATGGGAAGATTCATAAATAAGAAGCAAAACCACTATTACCTGCCCAAATTCTGGGGGATACACCAACCAGAGATTTATAGAACTGCATGTAATTTCCAGTTAAACTTTCTAATGGGATATGTCTGCAAGCGGCAGTATTTTCTATGCAACCTTTCAGAAATAGGAAATTTATAAGATATTATATAAGAAATCAGTGTTCCTAGCTTCCCTGTTTTATAACAATTTGAAAATAGAACTTACACAGCAGAAGCAATACAGTGATTTTGTAGCTTTCTCTGCCTAAAATAGTATTTCCTCGCTCATCCATCTACAGTGATTCTTCCAGATATGGGCAAAAGCTGGTGGGCTGAGATCATAAATTTACTAATACCCTGACATCACTTAGGAACTGGAGCCCCCTTCTCAAAGCAGATCTGTGACATGCCTGGACTATAGCATAAACTGGGAGAATTGACACTGGGGCCCAAGCATCTGGGTTGGCTTAGCAGCAGATGTTCACAGACACTTTCTAAAGCCATCCCCGTGCTTCTGTGTTCTGCTGTGCCGCTCCTGAGGGTATGTCACTAAATTTCTGAGGACGTCTCCTGCATGTTGTAAAGCTCAGCTGCTCTCTGATTAGTCCCCAAGCTGTCCTTCTGGGGATGTAGCAGGGAAGGGAGGACTTGCAGGAAGTGACTAGAGGACTATTAATACTTGCCATATCAACATGCCTCAGTATTACAACAGGAGAAAGCACAAACAGGAGCAGAATCAAGGCAAGCTAGCTAGACCTGGCAATATTATTATTTCTTGCTGACACGTACCTTGGTGTGAGAGTGGGAATCTGGAAAACAAGACAAAAAAAAAAAAAAAAAAAAAGAAAAGAGGACTCTGCTAATCTCGTAGCGAATATGTATCCCTAAGGTTTTTTGCCTTATTGAAAGCCAAAGCACTTGGGCTGCCTAATCCTCTGAGACAATGTCACCGATTTCACTAATGTCTCTAAAATTCAGAGGGGGTATAAGCACTATTTATTCATTTGAGGAAATACAGCTGACAGGACATCAGAATGATAAAGATGAGGAGCAAGAGCTAATTGCCTCTAGATTTTTGGTTCAAATCAGAAGTGGGGACAGATGTATATTTCCTTCTTACACACCCTTTAATCTATGTATATCTCACTGTAGTAATTCTGTAGTATCTCGCTCCTGACAATCCCAGAGATATAACAAGGACAGGGAACTGAATCTATTCACATTGTAAAATTTCACATCTGCTGACAGCTTGTTTCCTCCTCAGTCTCTGTACTATCACTATTCAGGGGATCATCAAGACAAAGATGCTCATACATTAAAATGCAACTTCTGTAATGTGTCTCTTATGAAACTATCTCAAACAGAAACCACAATTAAAAAACTAGAAATGCTTTAAAGACAGTGACATTAAACAGGGATAACACCCAAAAGAATAAGGTGCAGACCCATTGTGAGTATTGACAAGGAAATACATACCATAGCTTACAGACGATGATGCAGAAATACATGGTTTATAAAAACAACTGAATTTCTCTTGAAAGTCACCAACCATCAGGCCCAGCTATGCAAGCATGTCAGCTTACAAATGAACACAGCTGCTGCTGATTATGAAAGCATCCATGTATCCATGAGCCTCTTTGCGCTTAAAGTTGTGGGCAGCGCCTGTAAGACATTATGCACTAACAAAAGCAATCAAGATAATTAAAACAAACAACAAAAAAAAAAAAGAAAAAAGATACAAACTTAAAAAAGAATGTAATTAAGGCATCATATTCATATTCAAAGGGATTTAGTTATAACTTGATACACAGGTCCTCCACGTGACAGGACAGATATGTTTTGACAGCACAGTGTTTAGAGGAAAAATAAAATATGCAGCCACATACAAGTTACTTGCTAGACTGCACATTTCTGTATGCACAGCAAGGACAAGGAGACCCCCCTTGGGTGACTGTATAATGTAACTTTGCAAGTCCATAGCTGGATTCATTACTTTGCACAGTATTCAGCAAAAACGAAATAGCCTCTGTCAGCACTGAAGACAGTGTGATTTCATAACAAACTTATTTCAGAACAATGTGTTTGTTGTGAAACTTTTGAGCCTACTAACTCTGCTGTGCTTGGAGTAATGTCTCTGCAGCTGAACACGTCACCAAGGCCAAAGGTTCAGAAAAGCCAGACCTAAGTATTCAGATTATTTTGGACACGCTGATGGGAGATATCTGGGTATAGACTACCTGTGACAGTTCTTAATCATAAGGAGAAACTATTATCCTCAGGAACCAAGCAATTTTATTTCCCCAAGCTGGGAAAGAAATGGTATAGAAAATGTCCAGGTTCCCTAGTAATCGATGTCAGATTTAGTACTGAGTGGAATTTGTCAAAGTTTAGAGTTAAAAACCCTTTAGAGAAGACCCCACATTCATGCTTCTCCATGTGAAAGGAAAAAGGAGAGCATCTGCTTGTGAATTAATCATTATTTAAAGACAGGAAACAGGTTAAATATTCCATTTTCATGACTGATAAAACATCTTTTCTGTCACAAATCCTACAAAGATCTGTTCTGAGACCTATAGTGTTCAACACAGTCATAAATTATCAAAAAATTCGGTTAATAATAGCAAGACAAAGCTTGTTGATAATACAAAACTACTCAAGGTAGTCAATCAAAAAGCAAGCTGTAAAAGTCTCTCATGATTTTAAGCAGCTAGATAATAACACAAAAAAAAATAATCAAAAAACCCCAAATGCCCCCCCTCCCAAACACGTAACAGCTCATAAACACATCAACTATGCAGTTTGCCTGACAAGTGAGCTCCTGGACAGGTGTACCAGAGAAGGGAGAACCATCTCCTTGCTCTGGCTAGCTTCTGGAAGCATCCAATACTGGCTGTTTTCAGTGGCAGAAGACTGGTACAGAACGAATCAAGAAAAAAAATAAGAAGTGAGAGTCATACAGTGTGTGCTTTAGAGAAAGTGGCAAGTTTCCTTATACTTTTTTCCCAGCCTTCTATAATATGCAGTTTACAGCGGTGTCTGCAGAAGGGACTGTCATAATCAAAGTTCTTATCTCTTCCAAATGGACACAACATCACTTGGCTACCATCTTACTGTCATACTTGGTCCTTCATCAAGGTTTGAATCATCTTAAGTTGTGGTACTCGGCTGTCATCAGCCCACTTAAATGTGCCTGCCTTTGAGTGCTGCTGCTCCAGATTATGTGTTACACTGGCGTCGCACTTTGAGGTCTTGTAGAGTATCCAGTGTGACATAAGAAAACATCTAATAAATGCAATTTAAATCAACTTGGTTGTGCTAAAGATGATGATCTCAGATTCTGCTACTCAGCCCACTCTATTCAACTATGTAGGAAGTATTAGCTGTTTAAACTTTTTCTGTATTGCTATGGCAACACTCTGTTCTGAAGCAGCCTCTTACAACAGTACATAGAAATGCATTCACTTTTCAGGCAAGCTGCACACCACTCCTGAGAACTGGGGCTCTGTCCCCCTAATGAAATGCATGCCTAACTCCCATTACGTTTAATTTGACTCATGAGCACATACCAATATACTCTGCAAAATTTATTTAGCTCATTACCTGGCCTATTGTGCAAGTCCAAATCTTACAGACACACGTAGTCAAATCACTTGGGTTAAGCGCAGTTACAGACTGAGAAATAACTCTGGTAAGCACGGCACTGTGTTGCTTTACGTAGGTGACTGAGGGGCTCCCACATCTGATTTCACTCAGAATCACTGAAAATCATTTCCTCCTGCATCACAACCTTGGGGCAAGGGGCAGGGAGAAGAAGGGAGAGGAGAAACATCACACATGTACTACTTTCACCAGTCACATGAGGAGGACTAGCAAGAGAGACTGGGAAAGAGTGTGCCACCATGGCCCTTGTCTTGCCACATTGATGGACAGCAGAACAATATACCCCTGAAATATTAGGGTATTTGCTAGGTGCGAATCCCTGTGTGGACGTAAGGTACTTCAGGGTCCCCAGAATTAGCCAGTGTCTAAATACAACAAACCGCAAAATAGCTCTTTGTAAGTTAGCAGATGGTTTTTGCAACTGCCAGGTCTATACCTCACCTGGGATCTGCTGCAAGCTGAGCTTTTGATGGCTGCTTTTGATGGTAAAGCATAAGTCCGAATGTCTCTGCAAAGCAAAAGGTGCCTCTCGGTTGATCCTGTGCCATTGCATCAAGTGCTATGTAACAGACAATGATAAAACTCCTGTCTACAGCTCAGATATTTATTTTCCTAACGAACATCTTTCTTCATCGTTTCAGATTCATGGAAAAGCACTTGTGAAGACTGTTCTCCTAAGCAATTGCTGGATTAATGAGGAAAAAACAAAACTTGACAAAAGAAAGAATCCGATCTCTCTTGCAAAGGAGAAACAAGAAATGTTATTTGCTGGTCACAGAAGGATGGAACTATTCCCCTACCATATCTATAATCATCTCTCTGAAGTGAAGACACAAAAATTGTTACTCTCTGTGGAGGAAAGGAATATCGATTTATCCACTGACTGCAACCTTTTTTTTTTTTTTTTTTTTTTTTTTTTTTTTTTTTTTAGGGACCTCATATATGCAATGAATTACAAAGCTTGCGTTCTCAGTACCACGTCTGAATTTGCTTCCCCACACTCAAGAGCTCCCTAAGACTGTGTCTTTTAATAACCATAAACTGCCACAATTATTATTGTAAGTTCTTCCTCCTGCAACTCAAAGGGGAATGGCATATTCAGCCCATCATATGATATATGCTATTATAGCTTCCTCTCTCCCAGCTGAAAATGTTTCAGTAGCTGTTTGAACTCAGTTTAAGCTCAGAAAAAGAAAGCAGAAGCTAAAAAGCACTGAAAAAAGGTGTTGTTTGTCTATGGCATTGGAAAACTGTCGTCAATGAGTGTAGGCAGATGTGAGAATGTATTCATGAGTTCATTCCCAGATACTGCTGAGTTAGTAAAAAATCCCTCAATTTATATGAAACAATCTGCTAAAAAAAAGACATCATCAAAATAGTTCTAAGAGATTAATAACATTAAATACTTTTTCCCAGACCAGATTTCCATGCACATGAAAAACTATTGCATCCAGGGGTCTTACTTGCCCTGTGAATAGACAATCCTCTTCTCAAGTAAAGTACAGTTTATTCCATTTTTCTGTTTGTTGTTTTGCTCATAGTCATTTGAAAATAGTCCAGCTTCAATAATGGAAAAATATTGCAAGAAAAATGTGTTTTTTCTTTCAAATGTTTTCATTATTAGCTATTCTGTGACCTAAAAAACTGCTCACAAACATGCTTTTGAAAGGATTAGCTATTGCAATAACCACTTCAATAAAAAATTGCTTTTAAAAAAAAGCGCCCCAGGACTACTATTTCAATAAATGACAAATGTGTCCCTTCACACCTTGCTAAATACAAGCACGTTTGAAAATCTGACTCGTTCTCTCTTAATGCTTGAAAATTTCAGTGGCTGCAGTTCAGCACCCAGGAGATCACTGCCAGCTATGTTCCCTGAACCATGCTGCCTTCATCTTCTCTCTCCTTGCTTGAGGTACACAGAGTACCTGTTATCTCTGCTGATACCTATGCCTTGGGCAAGCCTCTCGCTGGTAACCACAGTGCAACTGACTGGAACTCCACTGTGCTGCAGAGAGAGGGTTTGTAACTTCTTGTCTTGGTAGCCCGAGGCCACTACAGTGGGCAGCCTGCAAGGGGGACCAGCTCTCACTCATGGACGTTGCTTCCTGCGAGAACCACGCTAGGAAATGCCAATCAATGGCAACAGAAATAACAGGAAGGAGGAAGCATGAGGAAGGTTTAGCACCACCCTTACTCAGTGCCAATCTGCCTTTCCAGACACCTTGAATTTCCCTTACAGTGATCACGTAGCTAACACCTTTTCCACATATGGCTTTAAATACCCGCCACATTCTCACCTGCATCTCATCTGCTCTAGTCATATCTTCCAGTGTCTTGGCCACGGGCTGCTGAGGTTTGATCAAAGCAAATCATTAGAAACTATTATGCAAATTCACTCATCGGTGAACATGCATTGAATGACACTGAAAATTACACCAACCGTGGCAGCCAAGACACCTTGAACCCTGGCTAATGATGTGCAACCCTGTTCACATTTCTCAAGTGAATGCACCCATTTTTAGTTTGAAAAGCTAAACCAGGACAAGAAGTTGGCAGTGGGCTCCAAGGGGGAGGTTACAAATTGCATCAGTCACAGGAAGCACTGAAGGAAAGAGTCCTCCCACTCAGAGTGAGGAATCTGATTCCCATTACCAAGAAGACGCATTTACTTCTTTTTGAACTGCAAAGATCCTGCTCAAGTTACCCCATCCCCCTGTAGGACTGATGTAAGGAGTTTATTACAGCACAAAGTTTTGCTGCTCAGATTTATTGGAGATGCAAGAGCAGACAGGCAGACTCAAGATAGGAAATAGCATGCATCACCCACTCTCGAGTTTCCTCTCTACAGTTCCACTAAGTGTGGGTTTTGGCAAGCACACTGGAAAAAAATATTTTCCATTAATAGTCTGGGCTAGCATACTAGACCAGTGCACTGCCTTCCAAGAACGGTGAGATCCAAAACATTTTTTATTTAGTCTAAATAGGGCCCCTATGATCTACAGTACTTCCTGGATATTTGTATATGCATGTCATTTTATAGAGACAGGTACAGACATATGGTTTGCGTTTGCCTTTAGCTAATTATTTTTTCAGAGATTCAGCACTAGAGCTGACCAGAAAAACATTGACGGAACCATGTTCTGTTGGGAAATGCAAGTGTCTTCAAATGGAAAGAAAGTATTAAATCCATCATCAGAAAAATTTGTATCCAAACCTTCATTCTGATCCAGCAAGGGAGCAGACACAGTCTGTGACCTGCGTTTCCAAAGGAAACGACTTGTGTATCAAATCCTTGTGACTGGTGAAATGCTTGTGAACAAGCAAGAAGAGACAAATTATTCACAGAACTTAATCAGCAAGCGTGAATGAAGATATTGCCCAGCCCTGCAATGTGATTGCAAGCCACTTGTGAGCCAAAAACGATGCAAAAATCCTTACTAATTATTACCCTAGTCTATGAATTTGGACTAAAGGAATGCACTGAGATTTGTATGCATCCCTCTATCTCTCTTTTTGTTAGCTGAATATTGCCATAAGATGTATTTTCCTCTTTAGAGCTTTAGCCAGGTCTCACAGCATGCTTTTAGACTGCACATGAAACACAGCATGAAATAATCTGTCACCTTTCTTTAACAGGCCATTATTTGCAGTCTTCTGGGCCAGCTTTGAATCGGATCTGCCACTCTTGGCAAACTGAAATGTTAATATCCCTTTGATATTCAGCTGTGTTTTTGCCAGGCTGGATGAAATAATTTATGCTGGAAGCCCCGATTACAACTGTCTGCTGAGTACTGGGATGTCCACATAAGACAGGAAAAAAGCTGCAGCTGAAGAAATTTCAGATCGTCATAATTTCTAAATGGGAAAAATTATAAAATTAAATATTGTGCCACTTTGAATATCATCTGATAAAAAAGCACAGCAGTTCTTTAAAAAGATGGGAAGAAAAAAATCTTTAGGATGCAATCATTAAAATGCAGCATAAACTGAGCTGGAAAGTGGCAATGCATTTTATAATCAAAAATTAAAGTGGGAATGGTAAATCTAGGCACTTTCTCATAAAATTATGGACATGCTTATTGTCCAGGTTGTGTTTTCTTGAATGAGGAAGAGCCATTCCCTGGGAAAAGACAGAACAATCCTTTTAATATTTGAATACAAAAGCAATGTATAATGACATCTTTCCTCATAACATAGCCAGGTTTTTCTTGTAGTTGTGACGATGATGATGATGTAGTAATAAAAATTATGCACAGTAGAATAATTGAAAGTCCTTCCCCCCGCCCCCATTCTAACCAGATTCAAATATCTTTATAAAGGCAAAATCTCAGCAAACATAGCCCAACTGATGTGTTTTACATGATTTGGAAAACAATCTTTACTTCCCTGAAAAAGCAGGTTTAGTTCCCAAAGCAAGGCCATCTACGAGTGACTGAGCATTTATAATAACAAAGAAATGACACAAACTCCCAAGACTGTTATCTAAACAAACCTTTTTAGTCCACTTGGGTATGACTAGAAGATGACAAATACAGGATCCCACAACTGACATTCAGACAAATTGTCTTTAATGTATATGCACCAGTTTTAAAATTTCAACTATTTTTCTATAGCTATTTTTTTTTTTTTGCCTGTCTCAGTTGAAGTATCTTTAAATAAAAAGGCATTATCTTCCCTTTACTTCTTGGCTGTACTGAAAACTGCGTGGAGATCTGCATTTCAGGTTAGATGGTGAGTTTTAAAGCACGGCAGATCTGCGGTTCCAAATAAAGCCAAAGTATCACGCAAACTTAACTCTAAGTTATTAATCTACAGATCAATGACATCACACAAATCACATCTAACACTATATTCCCAGTTGAGCCTCATCTGCTGGCCCCAAAGAGTAGAATTACATTCTGCAAAATGGTAGCAGAATGTCTCGAAGTATCTGATGTATAACTTACTGTTTGGATTGACTGGGTTGTAGTAAGGCATTAGCATGAAGTGGCTTGGAAGTCTGCAGAAGGTTTGCTCTTGGATCTCATAACAGTCCCACATAAGCCATCTGTAAATGATCAAAAGGCGTCAAGTAGCTGAGAGCAAGAGAAAACCTTCAGGAATTTATTTAGAACTTTGACTAAACAAAACTTTATCAAACTTACAGTTCTCTTTTTATTTGGCTCTTCAAGACCCTTCTCTTCCTTTAACAAACAACTCACATTCCAGTTCTGGCTATATGGGCAACTGTAAATGTCCTTCACATCCAGCCTGGCTCAGAATATGCAGCTATGTTCTAAAAATGTGTTTATAAACAAATATTTTCCGATATTCTCTAGACATTTAGAACTGAAGGCTTTCTGAGCAGGAAATGCTGGGAGGTCGGTCCCTCTGCTTTCAAGATGCTAATAAGGAACACATGGAAAGGATGTAAAATAATTCCTGCATTGTTTGAAGTAAAAGATTGAATACTGATGTGTGCCAGCATAGAAGCTATATGTTGGGATAACTGCCAAGTCAAGTGGTAAAGCAATAAGAGTAAAGGTAGATGAACTAACAGTCTGATGTGGATAAGACTCCAAAATTCTGATGCTTTTTAAAAGATAATCTTAATTTGCCTGAGATTCCTGATGTCCTTCTGCCTTCCTCTATGCCAAGCTCCTCTCTACTAATAATTAACTTTATCCATCCATTTTTAGAGAGGCTCAGGTCATTCACCACTGACCAAATTCCTATAAAAAAAGAGAAAAAAAAAAAAAACAAACCAAACAACAGGCTTCCTGATTCTACTGTTCCACACTCCATAGTGAAGATCCATGATTTAGTCATCCTACTTTGTGTTTAATTTGGAGGTTAAAATTTCATCAGCAGATAAAGATGCTATTTTCTCTCCACTAACTCCTGTTATGCTTTGTGTCTACAACAGATGCCATACCCAGTGTATTCAAAGATATAATGTCCATGTCCTGTACTTCTATTGCAGTTTGAAATGTACACATTCACTAAAACACAGTGGAGAAATTTTAACATGGAAGTATCCATTAGTATTTTCAGTTAATCTTTCCCAGTTGAAAACGCATCAGAATTTCCAACATATTGCTGAATCAAGATGATGACATGAAGATTTTAGGTTAAGAATGTGCAGTTCTATTTTTTTCCTTCTCTCCAAATAGGTGTGTTTATCCTTTCTGGATAGACAGTATAACAATACTGTGTAGTCAGAGTACAGATGACTGAGGCTTTTAGCATTCTATAAGGTTTTCATTATTCTCCCAGAGAATTTTAACATTCCCAAATGTTTCTCATGAAACTGCTCCAACCAATGTCAAAAACGTTGGGAGTTTTGCACCACTGCTTCAAATGAAATGTGATTATCATCTAGAGGAAAATGTGCACTGGAAAAGGCAGAAAGTATGCATAGGAACACACAGAGCCTTCCCAACATGTATGAACATTTCTTCCCAGCATGAATGTGTCAATGCACATACGGATAGCATGTAAAGGAGTAGCAGGAGGGAGAGCATGAAAGAGATAAAGTTGGTGTGAAATGGCAAAATTTATCCAAACAAGCTCATTCCTCTCACTTTCCCCTCAAGCTAAGCATGTTACTTATCATGAGAGTCCAGCATAAGCTGAACTTAGCCTAAGGAAATGTTCATTTAGTGGTCACTCCTGCAAAACCATGAATGCTTGCCTGAGGAATCTAAGAACTCTGTGGCAGAAGGCACTAATCATCCTACAGGATCAGTGTAACTCCAATCTGAAGTTCACCTATTTCCAGCTCCTAAGGGAAAAAAAAAAAAAAAAAAAAAAAAAAGACTCAAAGACAACCTCACAAATATTAATATTGGTCTCTTTTAGCTCTCTGCTAGCATTGCCACATTACTTTAGGTACTTAAAATGAAAAGATATATTTACATAAACACTTTAGAATCATGGAAGTTTCATAAATTAACCTATAATGATCACATAAGTGGCATTTTGTCCAATTGTCTCCATTGAGATTCACTAATTGGTGTTGTGGTACTGCATTACAGAGACCTAAAAATGCCTTGTAACAGCACTTCCTGACCACCTCAAGACATTTTGCCTAAGAACACAACGATGCACTCTCAGACTGTTTAAAGCACAGTTTTAAGAAAAGAGAAAAGCAAGCATTCTTTCCATAAGCTCTTGGTTGGTGTTCAGAGACATTGCAGTTGATGTCTGTTATTGCTGTGGAATGACTAAGCCCCTTTTTCACTTCAGCTTTCCAAAAGCAGCAATTAAGAATAGAAAAGCAAAAGAAAGGAGGAAATCAGAAGAGCAGATAGCAGATGAAGGAAGGCAAGAACAGGAAAGGGTGTGTGTGTGTGTGTGTGTGTGTAGAGAGAGGCATAAGGCATTAAATACAGAGAAAGTACACAATTAAATTGAAAGTCTTTCAAATTTAAGACATTCAAAGCCTCTGAAAGCACAAACAAAGCGTGTAAAAATCTCTAACAAGAAAATAACAAAAACCAACCCTTCTACTTCAAACATAACTGAGAAAAAATATGGAACGAGAAACAGGCAAGCAGGGAGAGTCCATTCCATCAGGTGTCCAGCCATGGAAAAGTGTTTGTGCTTACAGACTTAATCCATGAAACTAATTAGTCCTATCTTTGTAAGAGCAGTTCCTCTTGGAAGCTTCTTTCCTTTCCTTTGTTTCTTTATTTTTTTTTCTTGATTATCAGCAGCAACTAAGATGTGTATATCTGGGAAGTATTGCACTGAGAAAGACCTAAATCTATTTTGACAATTTCGGTCCTGAATTCCTTTCTATGCTGGGCTACTCTTGAGTTTCTGCACTCCTTAGACATTCATATACAAGTAAGCAAGGGTCATCAGACCCATACAGCAAATGTCAAATTCTTCCACACTAAAGAAATGGAAATACAGTGTTCTCCTGAAAGAATAGGGCTGAGGGCTAAGTACCATAATTTTATTTTAGATACTGACGTTTTCCTGGAAAGTCAAATGTCTGAAAGAGTCATCAATTCTGACTGGTTATTGAAGAGGCAGTTGTGAAGACATTCAAAGCTTTTCAATAGTAAGGCATTCCTTTTCTGTCACCAAGTAAGCTTTAGAAGCAATTTGGTCTAGATAGATACATCTGCCCATTGACCTCTTGGGATAAGACAGCCCCTAGTTCCTCTCAGAAATATGTTTGAAATGTGAATTCCTCGCTGAAGAAAAGCATACACAGACTTACAATAGAAACAGCTCTTGACAGTCTGAAAGGCCTTTTGACAGACTTGAAACATTGTAAAGGGAAATGCATTCTTGGTTAGGTCTATTAACAAGGCTTCTACAAAGAAACCTGATGTATGAATTTCCTGTGGAGAAAGCTCAGAACTACAAATGGAGTAGATTATTTTACTCCAGGGATAAGGACAGGCCTGGTCTGTAAAGTCTATCAAGTGACTAAGAAGATTGTGTTATTTGTTCTTGTTATTAATTAAACAAAGAATTTACTATTAAACCAACCTCTCCTAACATGCAGGTTTCTCAGATGACAGTAGTCCAGATTTAAAGAGGAATACTTCTGTGAATACCAGATGCCTGCCCAATCCTCCTTATGGAAATGTATTGACCCTAGAACAAAGGAAAAAAATATTTCTCCCTGTGAGTCTATCACGGCCAGGCAAGCTTTCCTATACATCAGTAACTGGCAATTCAATTAAAACCTAAGGAGCAAGGTGCGTATCAAAAATGGAAAAGTAGGAGCCAGAATGCTGGGAGCAAGACAGACATCTTACCATGCTGACATACCTGCTTTTCTCAGCTTGCTAATTTCATTCTCCTCCCTGATTCTGGTGCTCACTTGCTCAGAATTAATTTGCACCCCTCTGTAAACCTTTGCAGCTTATGGTCAGGTGTGCACTTTTTCTGGAAGCTGAGGTAAAACTCCACACCGTTTCACTTAGAGATACAGCCAGTGGGGCCCTGCTATGCACTTTGAGCCACTACTCGTGTTTTTTTCTTTCACGTCTTGCTTTTTCTCAAGAGCCAATGCTATTTCTAGGTTTTCTGTCTGTCTTGCAGCTTTCACCCTCTCATGTCGTAGCCTCAAACCACTCCAGAGGACAATTAGTGCAAATTCTGCCTTACTGTCAAAGCACGCTTAGGCACTTATAGAGCAAGCCGAACTCAAGAAGTGTGGAAATGAAGCCTGAAGGTGCTTTGAACTGGGAAGTGTTGAGCAGTTCCTGAGCCGCATGTGGGTAGTGAGAGATTAGTTCATGGAGGCTGCCTGTTCTCAGCACAGCATGATGTAAGAATTGCCAGTGTTACTGCAAACTCACAGGAATTAATGCAAGGAAAATGGTAATGATAACAAAAGTCAATTTCCCTCCCTTAATGACTTGAATACTTAGATGGTGAAGTATAATCCCTCACAAAATCTCAGACCTGCACTTCCACACCACAGGAGCGTGCTTGTCAGAGTTAGTTACCTGTCAAAGTACAGGCTGGGCACAGGGAAGGGGGAAAAAAGCTGAACTGAGATACCTTACTTGAGAAGTGCCCTGGTTTCCACTTGTGTTTCCACTGAGACTGTTTACAGCTGTGCTACAGCTCTGCTAAGGGAAAAATAGCTGAGTTTTCAACATGCAATCTATACGATCGTCACTTACTCATGTATCTCATCCCCTTAATTAAAATGTGTCTTGTCAGAAAATTGAAATGTCCTAACACACTATTTTTCTCTGCTGTAAATATGCAAGGCTTAAACCACGTTTAGTAACAAGGCTTCATGTCAGCACTGGCAGAGTCCCAGGTAAACAACTGCTGGACAGAGGGGAAGACACCTTACACGCTCTTAATTTGCACATAGTCCTGTCAGTCCCATTGACGCTTTACTAAAAGCTGTGAATTGATTTCCTTGAGCCATACAGTAGGCTCTATGTCACAAATGTAAAATAGACACGTAACATATGCATTCACATGATCTCTCGAAGCTATCTTAACCCTTAGAATCCTCAGGGCAACTGGAACTGAGATTGAATATCTGATTAAGCTTTACCTATTGCACTCCTGCTCACTTCAATATATTTCTGTCTCTCTTCGGAAGCTGATTCAGAGAAGTGGAAGTCTCTCCTGGAGCTTAAATTGTATATCAAAAAGCCCAGTAGTCGTCTCTGCTTCTTTTATGAAATTAAACATTCAATAAACATGTATAAAAGAATATGATGCATACAAGTGCTTCCTCTAACATCAGATTATAGTATTTGGCTGCAGTTAACTTACCAGATCTGAATTGTATAAGGCATTTCTCAGTGCATATGAAAGGAAAACTCCTGTCGAAGTCAGTAGAAGTTTTATTTAAGACAGACATGCTGGGATTCAAAAGCACTTATGAGATTGATTCCACAGGACTTGGTTCCAAAACCCCCTTCTCCCTCCAGATCAAAATTCCACTCTTTCTTACTAAGGTTGAGACAGATAACATTCAACACACAGTACCTGACTACACCCCAAGATAGCTAAATACCACCGAGGAAATAAATAGCTGGAGCAAAAGGAGACGTGGGTTAAGTAGAAAAAGAAATACTGAACTGCGTTGTAATGGTGTGATTCTAAATAAAGCGCTCTCAGAAAAGTATTGAAACAAAAACAGTGAAAGCAAAAAAATGCCAACAAACAGAACCAAGACATGAAGGTTTTGTTCTGGGTTTCTTTTGCACGTTGGTTTGTAGGTTTGGTTTTTTTCCAGAAATGATTGGTAAATTTAAATGCCATCTCATTTTTTCCTCATCTACAGCTCACTAACCCTGCAATTCTTTCCTATCCTCTGGTCCAGTTCCTGAGCCCCAAAACTGTGATGTTTACTAGACACCGCTTCAATTAGGCCTCAAATCACCGTGTCTTCTTTTCTACCTTTCATTCTCAGGAGAGACAAATGACCTGCCAAAACTCTCAATTTAATAACAGCACACCCTTAACCACATGGTGAGCAGAGAACAGCACCTGGACCTGTTAGCCCATGCATCCAAATCTGCGCTTTTTCAAGTCCACACCAACCTGGGTGGCTCGTTAAATAGTGTGTGCTTTCTGACCTTGTGGAATATCAGAAATGACAGTATTTTTCAAATACCAACAATGCAACAGAGACTGGGAAAAAGTACCAAGCTCAGATTTAGATTCGGATTTTGGAAATCAACATGCACTGGTGTGACAGCTTAGATATTGGTCAGATAAAGAAGTTACAAGCTTAGCAGTTCTATAGCTTTTTTAAATTCAGCCTTCTTGCAAGAAAGGGTCATGCTTACTCATTACCAATAACGTGTCATAGAAGCTGGACGGGAGCTCCTCAGGTCCTCTAGTCCAACACTTCTGCTCAAGCAGGGTCAGCTAGAGCAGGTCACCAGGACCTGCTGGACCTGGGCCTGGTCCAGGTTTTGAATACCTTTACAAAGACTCCACAACCTCTCTGGCTGTCATGCTCCATCTTTTTTCCACCAAATTACTTTAGAAAGATGAACAGTAAGCAACATGTAGCAAACCAGTGGCATCTCAATAGTTTTCGTTACCAATGTATATGATTATCCCTGAAAATTGTTGTACATTTGGTTCCTGATTCCAGACCTTTCCTGAAGAACAAAACTCAAATGTGTACTGTATCTCACATCTACACCCAATGTGATGTTAAGCTATTATTTATGATGTGACTCTGAGAATAAAACATAGAACTTATAAAAAATGTGGTTTGATCCTTCTTTGCCTTCACCTTCCATGCAGTGTTTTTCCAGTCCCCAGAAGGACACTTTCAGATCAGATACTGTTTTTCACACAGATTTTGAGGAAGCATTAGTAGACTAGAAAGAGACTGTGAAGAGCTGGAATGATTTGAGCTGTCCTGAAGAATATGATGATAACTTCCAGTATGACCTCCTACAATGCCAAATTCCTTGCATTCCAGCAACTTGTCAGAGAAATAACAGGAAACTGAGAAAGAAAGGGCACACTCTGGGTTTTGCTTTTCATGGGGGTAGTAACTAACTGTTCTTGGAGCTTTCTTTCCCACCTCTACAGAATACCAAGACCAACAAAAGATACCCAGATTTTGAAGAAGGAGAACCAGCTCATAAAATGGAAGAATTCATTCAAGAAATGGGAGACTTTCTTTTTGGTTTGGACTTTGCAAAGGAACAGCTGTATTTCTAACAGAGGAAGATTTAGATTTATAACTGAAGGAAATTGTGAAAACCATAAAGAAATTTGCTACTGAAAATATCACACAATTCAATCTTGCTCCCAGCTGAAGACAATTGGAGTTTTGTCATTGGAAGCAGGACCAAGCAATTTCCAAGCAAGTGACACAGGCCTGTCTTTCTTCTTCATTCAGTAGCAGAAATGTTGCAAATACGTACTTTCCTGCCTGAAACCCATTCAGAAATTACATGTTTTGGACCACTGGCTGGTCAATTTGAGGACCTCAGTGTAAGTCACTTTTCACTGTTGAAAAGAAACTGCCATCAAAGAGACAAGACACCTGTAATTCACTGACTTAACATGCTGTAGGTATTCTGACCTATGCCATGAGTTTCTTGTTATTCTTAAACTAATCTATATGCAACTGGGAATATGTAATTCTGGAAAGCATTAAATACTCCTGCATAGTTTTAAGAAACAGTTGTCCTACCACTCTGGCCAGACCTTCAGCTGACTCATCTTGTGGATTTATTCCAATATGATTTTATTATGCAACTACAAAAATATGTGTTCTGACAATGATCAAATGTGGGCATTGTATAAAAATTTTTTTACAAAATTACAGACTGACTGGCCAGATGAAGTTTTTATAGAACTTATTTTCTAGAAAAAGGAGATAATATTGAATCTCAGTGCAGAATTAAGCGCTATGGCACCTGAGAAAGTACAGATTTAGAATATACAGAATAGTTAGAAGAATTGTAAGATAAGTAGGGAACTGGGTGAAGTGGATATAACAAAGGTTGTGTTGAAAGCTGGGGCTAGAGGCACGTTTCTGATATGGTTCTTCAAGCATCACTCTTGTGAACAATCTTATGCATTATTTTCACTAATCATCTTGACAGAAAAAGTAGAAGTGTGTTAACAAACTTCCTGATGATGCAAACAGATGATGCACTGCAAGTTCAAGGAGGAGTATTACACAAGACAAAAGGAGATGTGAAGTTATAGGACAGGGATGAAATACTATAGTAAAACCCATAAGGTTGTGCAGTTAGGGACTAGTAATAGTTCCTGGCTTATGTTGTGAATATTTCAGTTAGAAATAACAGAAAGACACAGATGTCTATCAACAAGTCACCAATTCAGGGAAGCTAAGAAAAAGCCAAACGTAGTTCTGCTGCCTCAAGAAAGGTATTTCTACAAAAACAGGTAAGTGTTTACATCATGTATGAAACATTGGCGCAACCCTGCCTGCAATGCTCTCTATTTCTTGTCACAAATGTTGAAGATGAACTTACTGAAACAGAGACCTTTTTCAGTAAGATGTCTTACCATCTAACAAAGGTAAGGGCCACAGGACAGTTTGGGTGGTGAACCTACCTGTGAGTACTAAATAAAAGCTCTTATCTTGCTTATTCATAGGTACTAGGCTCAGGAATAGCCATTTGGCATCAGGAAATTCCCTATGCAGGTAAACATCACAAAGAGACAGTTACTGTATGACACACTGTTAGCAGATCACCAAAACTGGTATTTGCTGACCATGGATACACGTAAGGTTAGGAATAAGACAAGTTTTCTTAGAACAGAACAGCATGGTACTGAAGCAACATTCCTTTATCAGCTGCAGAAGATAATCCTCCTGCTTGAAGATGGAGTTTGATGAACGTAGGGAAAAAAGTCTTAGGACAAATTAGCTTGCAATTACAGAAACTGGGAATTACACCTGCAAATAAATGTCCAGTGTACTTCTGTATTCCATACTGTTACACGACACACAGTTCTTTTTACTCAGAAACACATACTACTTCCTAATTTTCCCCCTGATTTGGTATTTATTCATTCTAATTTAAGGTTACAAAGGGAAATAAAACATTCTTATTTCTTCCTTTCATTAGGAGAATCATCTGAATAAACCACAAAGACAATGTTTATAGAGCAACTTTGATTCTGAAGAGCAACAGAGGTTTATGTTTTGACATCCCTGAATGCAGTTATTGCTAAGCTATGGAGCAATAACTGGATAGTACTAGAGTGCTGAAGGAAAATAATTTTTGTGGAACTTATTATTTCTCCACAGGGTGATAAGAATCACAGTTTTTAAGAAACCAAACAAAAATCTTCTACAGTGCCTGTAATCTTACAGATATGTTTTCCCACCTATCTGTAGCTCAGAAAAATTAATAAGTTGCACTGACACTCCTAGGATAGTTCTGTGGTTCTTGGCATTCTAGATAATTTAAACCCAATGAAACATATTAAATCTGAGCCATCTATTACCTTGCACTTTTAATTAATTTCTTGCACCTATTCAAATGAACAGCACTTTAGGGACCATTTGAAATTGGTCACTCCATTTGTAAAGAATGGTAGAATAATACATTTTAAAAGCCTATTAGTATGTCAAGGCCTATTCATACACAGACCATACATTTAAATAACAGGTACATTTTTATAAAAATCACTGTCTGTCTCACAGCCCAGTATTAAAAATAGGTAGTTAATAATGAACTTTCCTTTTTAATGTCAGATTTTTTTTTAGTATATTTCTCCGGCTTAGATACTGGCTGAAAGTACCAACAGAACTATTACCGCTGTGCCTAATAACAGCGGCAGATAACACTTTCAGGAACAGGCATTTGAGTCTTCATTAATGAGAACCAGCTCATAACAATCTCAATCTTTGAAGTCTAAAGATTCTGTGAGGTTTAAAAGCGCAGAAGGACTTCCAAAAATTAAATGTGAATGAATGTTTTTGTCTTCCAAAAGTCAAAAACTTAGTGTGCTGTTAAGTATTATTATATGAATGGCACTAACAAGTCTAGCAGAAGCTGTTGATGTGCATGTAGTTAAGCACATGCTTAAAAACACTGAATCCCAGCCTAGAAGTGGAGTCCATTTATGTGCTATTACTTTGACAAACCGTACTGTCAATATCTCAAGAAGATTCTTTTTTTCAGTTGTTTTCAGCAGAAAACGAAAAATCCACTATTTTTGGAAAAGTCTGAATTTCTTTCTCCCCCATATTCCACTGGATTACCTGACTGCAAGTTTTCTACACAAAATAGCACAGTAAAAATCTAATAGGATCTATGCTTACACTGACCTCCTTTGCCGTAAACTGTCACTGTTCCCTACATATTAAAGCGCATCTAAAAAAAAAATTGGTTTTCTTCTTTTTGGTATGATGTTACACCTGTACATATTTCAGAAATTTAAGTTGTTTGAATTACAAAAAATTCCCTCCGCTTTAACCTTCTCAATCATACTCTTTTCTAAATATTTTTAAGAGATGAAATGCAATAAAATGCAGTGAAATAAATGCCCTTTAATGCAGAAATCATATCAAGCATTCTTTAGAACAGGATCACGTTATTATCTGAAGATACTTTTCCTTGTTATTGGCAGTGCTATTTATTTCCTGACCTCCACCCTGTTTAATTATTTCAGAATTTGAAAATGTGTCTGAAGAAAAATGGAGGATCTTAATCTTTTCTGGGGCAGCTCATTGTTTCAAAACTTTTTTAAATGCGACACTTTAAAAATCTTTGTGAGAGCCAAGAATTTTCTGAGCTCTGCCAAAATGAGTATTATGAAAAAAGGAAGAAAGAAGTGACTGAAACTCAGCCAAAAGTAATATTGTTAAAGAAATCTTTATAGACCTGACTGGCCAATTCATCCTGTTCTGGAGACTATAGCCTTGTTCCACTCTGGCAGAGCCTCCTACCTGACCACACGTTCTTCTTTGGTCCTCATCCAAACCCCACTGATGGACAGAGGAGCCTCTCCGGGTAGCTGAGTGCACTTTGGATCACAGCATAAAAACACCAGTCAGACAGTCTTAAAGACTTGCTGAATAAGGTATCACCTTCAGAAATGACTGAAGATTTCAGATGCTAATGAACCATTCTTTTATACTTTAAGACAGCACAAATAGGGCTTGTCCTCCCTGAGTTTAACATTTGAAGTATTTTGTCATTTAGTTTTATTTATGTGAAGAACTGAGGTTCAAGATGAAAATGCTTCCGAAAAATAGAAATAGTTGGATCCAAAATGGATTCAGCAAATGGATCGCATTCTTGAAATAGGGAGCAGTGAGGCGTGGGAAATGGTGATTCATTACATACCCAAGTGAATTAGGAGAAAAAGTCTCATTTTTTGAATGGGACAAAGACAGTAAAAGACAGACTTCTGAAGTTGTTGCCCATACTTATGGGAATCAAAATACACCAAGCTGCATAGGTGTGCAACAATAGTTACTCAATTAGCTTATTGCAAAAGTATGAGACAGTAAATGAATATATAATTTAAGTCACACTCTTGATTACACTGGAGGATAGGCGGAATTTCCAAAAGCATCCAGCACTACTTGATGGCACTGACTTAAATCAATAACAAAAATATAGCACGTTTGGTAGAAATAAAGCTGGTCACCAATAAGTTCTTCTGAAAAAGCCAGAAGTGTAACTAAGTTTGTCATTTTGCCTTAAAATGCAGACCATATGCCCGGAAAAAACTAGCTTTCTTATCATTATTAAATATAACTGCTCTGTGAATATGCTTCTTGATGACAGTGAAAAGCTATCTTTGATATCGTATCTGAAACCAGTAAATTGAAAATCTATTGTTTATATTAGTGATCTATTTCTAAAGTAGGAAGCAAACAGTGATACCCGATTGTGTTCTTTACAATTCTGGAAGTCTTTCTGCTTTAGTGTTTTGAAATATGGAACAGACAACCCAGGAGATTATTAAACATGGATTTGAGACGTTCCTGTGAACTTTAGGCAGCCAGCCAGAAGTAGTGCAAGCAAACAGTAAAATGCTGGGCATTTTTTAATTGCCTTAAAAACATTTGTAACCACATAGTTAAAGGAGAATCAATGTCCACTGTCTTGTGTTATTACAGAAGAACTTTCAGTAGCAGAAGCATTCTGATGCAGAGCTGCCCTGGGAGACACACAAAGGTCTTTTGTATAACCTTTTCTGGGTTTTCTTGGCATTTTTTTAATGGGCTTTGGTTGGGTTTTTTTTGAGCAAGTTACTTGTCAAATAGTAGCTTCCTTTGATATCATAAAAAATGCTTCCATGTACCTGTTTTATGCAACAAGATACCCTCCTATATTCACAAAGCCTAACACATGTTTTCACAGCGGTTCAGCCAGCCTCTGCCTCGGGTTAGAGGATCTCCACCCAATTCCCAAACAACATTTCCACCCCGATGAGTGACAAAGCTCACTGCTTTCCTCAGACTGGCTGAATTAAATGGAGAGCAAAAGAAGGAAGGCACATCCTGTTCCAAGAGGAAAAAGGAAGCCTGTATAGTATGGTGGGCTTTTTCTAACAAAAAAAAAAAAAAAAAAGCTTCCCACAATCTGGCTAACATAATCTGCTGAGATAGTACATCAGCGTCTTGTCTTAGCTGACATAGCCAAACTAGACATAGGTCAGTTGTTCCTCTACAAGAAACAGCAGAATATTCTTCAAGCATAAATACTGTTTAAATAATAGTCCGTTTACTTGCAGATTATCTTGTCTCAAAATACTAGAATATGGGTATTCCAGGCTCCTGTAACCTTTGTTTCTTCCGTTGTATTGTACAGTCATGAGATTTATCAGATATTGTGACGTTAAACAATTCTATATACCAGTATCTTAAAGGGAGGTGAATGCAAATAAAGTGTAAAGCCATGAGAGTACTATTAGCCTATGCTAAATGCTTGCCTTATTTAGCAACAGAAGGGATGGATCTGAGCAAATGGCTTGCGCTGTGCTGTGATCCTCCCTTTCTTTCTTTGAAGCAAACAGGAGTTCTGTTTATTCCCTATAATAAATCTATATAATATTCTTTCAGGATAGCATTATCAAATGCAGCTTGCACCAATCTAATGCTAATCTGACTGTAGCCAAAAACAGTCAGTAGCATTGATTAAATGGGAACAGAATTAGACTAGTAACAACCAACTTTGATAATTCAGTTATAAAATACTTAATAATGAAGGCAGAATTATCAATGTAGGAACTAATTCTGTTTTTTAAAATTAGGCAGTAATCGAGAACGATAGAAATAGACACATTAGAAAAAAAAAGAAACTATGAAACACGATGGCAAAAATAAATGATTTCTCAAAGCAAGTTACTACCAACATTCAAAATCAATACTAATATTCCTAGATTACTATGTTCATAGAGATTTTATTCATGGAGATTTCACAATTATGTTACAGATTTTAACAGAGAACTCACTTCACACATCAGAATAAGAGAACTGCCAGATGCATTCCTAAACTCATGTAGCAAATGATCCCAAGTTCAGGCTCGGATGAAATGAAGTGCATAAGACAGACACCCTGACATCTTGCAAATCTAGATTAAGTATGCTCATTTGGTCAAAATAATTACCACATTAACCTTACATGCCAAATCGAGCCTGAACAGAAACTCTCCTGAGAACAGACTTAGTCAGGGAACAAGTGGGAAAAGAGGGAAAGGGAGGAAATGATGGGCTGACTGGGGATGCCATCAAGAAAAATCAGTTTCCTTTGGCATGAATATAGCTGTTACCACGAACTTGCCTGGCCAGAGCAAAATGAAGCCTTCTCTCCCTTCCTCATGCTGGCTGCAAAATGCTGCAAGAAATTTGTAACGTGGAACCAGACAAGAACTTACCCTTTCTTGTCTTTCCTCTGTTCTTTCCATAGCTGCAGTTTTCCTGCCCTGCCATTCAGCTGAAGCTGAAAGTCTTACCTCACACAGGAAACCATCACCTCTCATCTACCTGCCTGGGGGTGGCCAGCCTTACCATATACTTCTGTTACCTTCTCAAACCTCATGTGGTCCTCAAGGCCCTGCTATGGTCCAAGCACTCGTACATCAAAGAGCTATCCCAAAAGATTTTCTAGGCTTTTCCAAATTGTGAAGCTTGAAGTCTTTGACTGCTACAGTACCCGCACTGACAAGGTCCCATCTCCACAGTTCTTCACAGAGACTACCCTGATCCTGGCAGTTTCTGAGGCTGTGACCAATTCATCTTTACGAGCTGAGGTGGCCTGGCCAAAGCCACCAATAATGCTAAATAACGTGCACTATCTGTACTTAGGTAAACAATAAGAAATTAACAAAAAAAAATATTTTGAGCATTGGGTTAAAGAATAGGCCACAGGAATATGTTCACTGACTCCAATGCATGCTTTTCCCCAAAATCTCCAACCCAGCTATTGACAAACAGTGGCTAGAGAACCAAGCATGGTCTATTCCTGCTCTGTTGCAAAGAAACCTGTAGTTTAGTTCAGAAAAAAACAGCGAGGACAACTGGGCAGAGAAGACCACATCTGGTGAGAGGAATGGCTCCTGCACAGGGCCGCTGTGAGCATCACGTGTGAAAGGAAACTGGCCTCTGGTAAAAACAGAGGACAGCCTGAAAAAGCTCGGGCTATATGTTAATGACACACTACTCCCTGTAGTTTCTGAGTGCCTGACTTTCTCCTCAAGCTTTCGTCTTTGTTCTCACCTGACTTCTAAAAGGGCAGGGTGAGTCCCAAACAGCAGCAGACGAACAGCTTGACGTTACTCTCTAATGCACGAAGCAGGTGCTCCAGGGTGCTGCCTGTTCCAAACTCCGCATCTCATTTGTTATAAACTAGTACAAAACTCCTCTGGGCATGCCAGACTCAAATAATTCCTTAAAACACTAAATGAATCCAGACAGCTTTAGTACATAAAGTAGTGTTTTTACTTAAGGTGAAGAGATGGAAAAGGTCTGGCATTTAGTCTCACGTGACCTTTATCAAGGACAGTACAAAGCATACAGGTTTTGCTGTAATAACTCGCTGTAGCCAGGAGTCTTTGACTTTGATAAAGGTCAGTTGGGTCCAAAACGTTGGGTCATTTTCAGTTACCCTTCTCTGAAATAAAAAAGGCATTCTTATTAGTACAGTTGTCTTCATTTGTAGCACTACTAAAAAAAAAAAAAGCCATTTAGTTCCAGGAGGAACTTTTTATGTTATGCTGCATCAAATAAAGTCTTTTCTGCTGTGCCTGTTTAATTCTGCAAAGCTCTCTCCTCTGATCAAATACGCTGGCCTCTGACCAAGGAGATCATGTGAACTGAACTCCACTGATGCGAGTAAACAGAAACAAATGGTTGAGCACAGTACAAACGCCACAGTTTTGGTTTTTTCTTTCTTTTCTCTTTTCCTTTTTTTTTTTTTTAATAACTCATTCATTAAGCAATAGAATTAAATGGAAATGGGGGACAATTATGTGTGTAGTCACACTGTAGTTAAGATAATTGGGACCAGCTGTTATGCTCTTCTTTTTCTGGAAGAATGTAACATTGCACAAAGCTAGTGCAGCAAGACGACAGACTCAAGGAAGATGCTGAAGCATTTACTTGAAGCCTCAATAATTTCCAATGTTGTTCTTAAAAAAAAAAAAATCTCATTTTGGCTGTGAATGCTGTATTTTCAAGCTTACGTTCAGATTTTCCTTTTCACCGTGTAAATTCCACACACTTAACAACCATTTTTAATTCCTCATACACCCCCTCAGTGTTTACCCAAGACAGGCCACCTTGAATCAATTACATACATAAGGGGCAGAGACACAGTTTACTTCATTGTCTGCAGAGGAAAATCCTGTCTGGAAACCATTTTTTTTCTAGAACTGACTGGTTTTGCACATTCTTCCCTTCAAAACTCATCTCAAGAGTAACTTGACAAGGAGTTTTGCTTACACAAGTTGCTGTGCCATGGGAGAAACACTCATTTGGAGACAGACTGCATCCACTGTCTGTTGCGACTGAGTAAAGGTAAGTAAAAGGATTCAGACTGCCTCTTCTATCCCTATCTCATCCTTACAGAAAGCTGTGGCAAAAAGGGGAGATGATAACGTAAAGGGGTCAGTTTTCCCTTGCAAGGGTGGTTAAAGCAAAGAGGAGAAGCAGGTGAGCCGTGGCTATCAGGCAGGACAGCACTGCCAACTTACAGCAAAATCGTGTTATTGGTAGAGGAGAAAGCAGGAAACAGGGTGTAGACTGTATCTCTGCTGCAGCCTGTTCCTGACTTCTTGGGTCATAGACAGTGTCCAAAGACTGATATCAGTTAAGGTAGCCCACAGTGACTTACTTTAGAAGATCTGCAGAAGTTTTACAGTCAACCACAAAATGTGTGATATTAAAGGATCCTTCCCTCTATTAAAAAATATACATACCAAAACAAATCTTTGTTTATTTTATATCTACCTTTAGGGATATTTGCTTCATTGACCTCCTTTGATGCCATCCCACTCCAGTCACAAACGGAAATATTCCTACTACTACTACGATCTTTATTCTGCCGTCATGGCTTGAAAGAGCCGCTAGTAGAGACAGTGAACTAGCCTGAAGGTAGCTGCACAGGTCTACCAGCGCTAATGATAATAAGTAATTTGGCCTTCAATTTTTTTAGGCTGCAGTATACCCTAGGACAAAAATCGGAACAGTCTGCAGAAATTTCCTACCCAAGGCATATGGACGTAATTTCAGAGTAGTTTGAAAACACAGATCTGTTTTTCTTAAGAGATTCTGGGCAATTCAAGCTGGTTCAAGTAAAGGGGAACCTGCTAAATAGTCTTTATTAGTAATCTTAAATCCATTAAATGATTATTTTATACACCTTTAGATAAAATACCTTAGAGACTGACCTGACAGCAGTTGCTTAGAAGATTGTTTCAGCTCTACTGATGGAATTATGGCAATTTCCAGGAAAAAACATGATCTCTGTGAAGAGAAGAGTCTAATTAGGCATGTTCATTTTTGGACAAAGAATCAAAGATTCAGTTAATTCTGAGGTTCAGGTACCTTCAGCCATCTTGTATCCTGCTTCATGTGAGATGAATCCATAATTCTACCAAGCATAAACTTCTGAACTACTGCGTATAAAACTATGGTCTGCTCCAGAAATAGCATGTTTAAAAAGAATGCTTTTAACTGAGGTCTTTTTGCTTAACAAAAATAGCCTTATATGACTATACTTATATTAATTATGTGAAGGTTATAGTTTTGACCTGAAGAATGTGTATTGCATTAGATATGCTTAGAAGAAATACATGGAATGGAATTTTTTCTTCTTCTTCTGCCAGAAAAACTTGGGCACATTCACCTCTGCAGTCATCTTCATCTGCATCTTTCCATGAGGCTCTCGACATTCTGGTCCTTTCTATCTAGAGATAAATTCAAACTCTACATTGGCTTTGCTCTCCTGACTCCACCAACCCTTACACCCATCACATTGCTTCATTTTGGTTCTCTGTGATTCTTCAGGGAAACAGAGATACACTTTCAAAAAGTTCTTAGAAGATTTAAAAAACACTATGTGCTTTATATAATCCTTCCAGTAGCTGGCATGGCGTTAGAAGGGGGAAGAGAAGTACTCAGGAGCTGAGAAAGTAACAGCCTGTGGAAGATCCTGCATGGATGCGCGCTATTGAACATACAGCCCACGCCTACTCCCACAACAGCAAAGCAAAAACCCTTGTCGTTTGCTCCATAGAACTATTATTACTGTCCCAGGGGAACAGCAAAAATAGCATCCCATTTTGCATCTGGCTTCCAGCTTTATGTTAGCAGAAATGCATGACACATGGGAAGCAAAACAGGTCACACAAAAGAGAAGACAAAGTCAATCTCATTTTATGGCTTCGATTCACTGATTCTCAGTTCTCTTCAGCCTTGAGGAACAGCAGCCCTTAGGGAAAAAGTGCTGCAAACTAAGCCCATGTTACCCAGTTTGAGTGGTTAACAGAGTTGTTACATGGCTACTCGGTACCTTGTCACTGGCTTAACAGTGCATCAAACGCATGACATTTGGCTGGTTGTTGACTATTCCATTAGCAGTAACTATCAAATGATCTCTCTTGACCTTCCTGTGAGCAATAAACCTATTTAAATGAGCCTGCACCAGTGCAACTTCAAGGTAAGATAATAAGCTCAGTCAGTGACAGGCTAATAAAGTGAGCGGACCAAATCCTGCAAGGACATGTGCCGTGCACCAGGCATGTCTGCAAACCTAAGCATGCATTGAGTTGAAGCACACATCAAGTTAAAGTACACATTCTGATTTTCCCCAATAAAATAATAAAAAAAAATACTCTACATGCCCTGCTCTTCCCACAGATTGTATCCAGCATTCAGAAGAGACTCTGAGCTGGCACAGACTAATTAAGAAGAAAGGGAAGGATTATATTTATGTGTAAATGATACTCTAAAAAAGAAAGGGTATCAATAATGTAGTAGTAAAATACTTGAAAGGAAATGGATTTTTGATGAAGTAAGTTTTTCAAAGTCTTTCTCCAGAAAAGAGAATAATGCTTTTAAATCGCTATTCATGCTGACCACTGCTACTGGTTAACATTTTGCCCTGGGGAGAAAATACAGCTTAGTGGTACAAGGGGTCTATAATAAGCAACTTTATCTCCTTGGGATTCTCAGGCCGGTTGTTGGGGTTTTTTTTTCCCCTCCAGAGGCATACTGTAAACTGCATACCACTTGGGCTGACTCACACAGGCCGCGGGAGGAGGACATGGAAGAGCGGGCTTTTTTCTCATGAGAAGTTCAACATGGTGAAATTCCTCTTCCATTTCAGCAGCTCCAAAGCCGTTTTGCACCCAGCTTGACCTGGCAGATGTAACTCTTCTGCTCTCACTCCTTAATTTGTCCGCATTTGGCTCAGGTTCATAGCTTTTTTTGGAGTGCCCGACGGCTTTCCTGGTTGGAGCTATAAAAAAAAAACAACCCGGGCCCACTCAAATATCAGGACAAGAGCGATACATAGGCACGCCTTAGAAGCAGCAGAAAGAAAGGGGCAGATGAGCTGACAGCCAGCATTCCTGTCCTGCCAGCTTGAAGGATGTTGCCCGCAGCCAGTCACCATATGTTTGGCTCCAAACTAGGGAGCAGAGAGGCCAAAATGATGCAGAGAATTCGGATGATTTGTTATCTGTCTCTCAAGGGAGACGGGGAGCTTTGAAGCTTGCAAGTATCACCTGCATTCCCTGCCTTTCCTTTCCAAAGCAGCACGTCAGAGGACCAGCACCAGGAATCCTCCTCTTAAATGCTCTTAAAGGTTTTTGCTGGACAAATGCAACGGTTTCCAAAAGGGCCTTTATTCTAGGGCGTCTTCAGATATATTGCCACTCTTTGAATTTGCTCCTGTTTGTTTTAAGGAGATGAAGACTTTTAACCTGCTCAGTTAAAGAAAAATAGAGGCAAGGCATTTCCTAACTGTACACATACAACTTCTTTTTTACAGTTTTTGTAATGGAGTACACTACAGAGATCCTCCATCTAATTTAGACTCAGCAAATCTCTACAGTGCAACAAAGTGATCAGTATGAAAAAACGCAGGATCCGAAAGCACCAAAAACCAACTGTATTCAGCACCAGGTTAAACATTCACACTGTATCAGGCTTGAACTGGTTTGCAAACAGGGATAATGGGGACGTCTTCATGCCTCCACTGTCCTCCTGTGTTGGGTGTTGAAGACAGTCGGGGGAGTCTCCAACAATAAAGCAGCTTAAGCTATGCAAATTAAAGATCTGCTAGGTTACCAATTTTATGCCTGTGCCACAACAGACATCACATTATATAAACCTACAAACTGGTCAGCCACCATTACAAATGCTTGGTCAGATTTTTTCTTTGGTTCCTACACCACTTTGCACACCCACCCTCATCTTCCAGACTGGGTGGACACAGACCTAAATGGCAAGGCAAAAAATTTTGCATGTGCAAAGACAAACTGAGGAAGGAGGAGAAGAGAGAAAATTGGGTTGCAGGTGACCTGTGACCTTCCAGTATCTGCTGCAAAGGCAGGTGGGATTTGTAGGCAAGCTGAGCTTGGGCTTCCTTGGAACAACATCAGTGCACTCAGCCAAGCCACTGATATACTGAATGTGGGTGCTCAGAGCAAGGTCAGGCCGTGCTCCCAGAGAAGAGTGCTCACCTAAACTAGATGCACATAAGCCAATATTCACCAACAAGTTGTCATCCCCTGCTATTTCTGGCAGGGTGTAGTTGCATGTACCAGTGCTGCCACTGCTCTGATGTGCTGATAGCGTGTGCTCTTCTAAAGCTCTTCTTCACTACTGCTGGTTGCTACAAACATGCATGTATTTTTGTTACTAACGTGTGACCTTAGTGAGTTTATTAATGGAAAACATTGCAGTTTGCAGAGGAAAAGGGTTTTAGCCTGAAGCAGGCTGTCATTGGATGACTGCTCCATTTCAGAGGTCAGCGAGTAAAGCAACATGAAGTTAGCTAAAGGTGACCTAGAAAGGAAGAGAAAAAACCATGGGATTTGTGCTCTTTATAGCTTTGTTATGGCATACAAGCACTTTATGAAAGCTTCTGGTTTCGAAGGGGTGTTTTTTCTGTGCAATTACTCATACTACATATCTAGGTATAGGATGTGGGTGGCCAGAACATTCTCTACATAAATATGCTCACCTAAATAATTTTAAGCAATTTATACAGTTAGACTAACAGGCATCTGGACCTCAGAGTTGACAGCTTACGGTTTTATTTTTGGTTTTTAACAACTATGTGTAAAGTTCCAGTTCTAAAGCTATACTACCATGCAGACTACACAGAATTATTAAGGCTACACAAAGATACCAGTTTAGACAATGTGGCAACAGAACACAGCCTCTTCTCAGTCAAGCAGCTGTGACTGTTTGAAAGGGATTTGGTAGTAAACATAAAATATTCAATTTAGGTTTACTTGTGTGTCTGTAATTTCACTCTGTGCACTATCTCCTGAATCGGTATTAGGCTTTCTGCCTGGCATAGCGTTCAGTGGGGCTGAGGTATGATGCTGTGCTTTGACAAAACGCTATGCATTGGGAGTTGTTTAGGCGCCAACAGATTGTTACTTTTAAGCACTATATCCCTCCCCTTCAGTAAAAACCCGAACTTGTACAGGCTGCAGAACACCCGGGAACAACGCAGAAGACTTAATCACATTAAAGAATGAAGATGAACAAACCTGTTCCTAGCTTGGCTTCACTGCCATCCACACTAAGGACTTCAAGCAACAAATAAAACCCAAACCTAGCTTTCAAAAGTAGCACAAAGATTGTAATCCCATTTAAGTTACAGAAATAATGTGTTAATACTAAGGGAAAGATCAAGAGTCAAAATATGCCCAAAGTAAAAAATCAAGTATTCTGGAATCATGTGAATAAATAAAAGGCAAAAAAGGAAGCAGCAAACGTAGTCTTAAAAATAGGACAAAGACCTTTGACAAGCAACTGTTAAAATATGGAAAATAAATAAATCTTGAGTGTGCCACATTCTGTGATCTAGAAGACTAAAATAACATTTGGAGAGTCATGAATCAATATGAAATATTTCAGATTTGTTGGCTTTCCCCCAGATGCATCCCTAAAGACATATTGTGGGAACATTCTTTGCACAAAGTATTCTAGCCGTGATACAGTTGGTAGCTTCCCATGAAGTAGTAGTTTCAATATTACTGTAAATACAGTATGTTAAACAAATTTAGGGAAAAAAAATCTTTCTAGAAAATAAAGACAATATACTGTAAGAATACCCAAAACCAGCTGCCCCTGCTTTTTTGAGGTTTAAAAGACCAGACGTTCAGAAATACACATATACAATGGCACCTCTAACTTGAATGTACAACCGCCACAGCCAGCACCATACACCCTGACTTATAATTAGCCATGTAATTTAGTGCTTTTGGAGGCTAAGTGCCATTTAAGAGAAAGATTCTATGACCAGCAAACCGGGCTAACATGAGATGCTGTATTTTATATGACATGAAATACACTTCTTGGTTTAGAAAGCTTCTCTCCTTGACTTTTCTTCCAGCACAGTGCTCATATCTCCTACTCCACCCCTATTTTTATGGCTGCTTTTAGTTATTTCTCTCTAATCTTCACACACACACACACACACCGCCCCCCCACTAACTGCCCATATGCAGCATCCAAATCCACATGATGAGTTTGCCAGTGTTAAATCTTTTAAAGCAGGGAAAATGAGTAAGCCTGGAGCCAGAGGTCAGAGAAATAGTTGCGCGAGTAAACTGTATTCACAAAAATAGTCTAAAATGATGCAGAATACGTTCCCAGTCCAGCAAGGCAAAACATATGTTCCTTCTGCTGCTGTCCATCATTTCACGAGCGTGGCTGCCACTTTGGCTTATGCTCAGTAATACCTTACTCCCCAGGTAGTCCTATTGAAAACTGTGAGACAACATGGGGAACAGCATTCTCAGTATTAACAGCAGCAGCAAGGCTGTCCCTTTGTCAATCATCTATAATCTGTGCTTTTATTAAAAATAGTTTGAAGAGCTGATATCTGTGCTGACAGTTTCCAGCCCTGGTGCAGCAACCCATTCGGTTGTAAAGGGATTTAGTGCTCCAAATGCTGCAACAAATCTCGTAACTGCCCAATTATCACTTGATGGCCACCACTCTCCGGCACCCTAGGGGCCATGTCATTGAAGATAAGCTCTGTTTATGTTAACTTAGTGTCAGGATGTACAGCATATGTCTATGAAGCTGGATGAGTGCCCTTTTTCAGGATGTTCTGTACATTCACATTGTGTAGCCAAGAGCCCTGAAGGTGTTGAAAAAGAAGAAAAGGCCTTTCATAGAGCTTAATCCAATTAAAGCACATTAATGAAGGTTAGGATCATCTGTCACATTATCCAGACACATCCTTTCATGCATCATCATCTGATTACAAAGTCTGATTTTCTTTTAAGGCTTTTCATCTTCACCAGGAAAATGTGATGGGAAATTCAACACTTAAAATTACTGGAAGCTTAGATAGGATTTCTGTTTCTTTCCTTTTTCTTTTCCTCTCTCTCTCTCTGAAAGTAGTATGATGTTTATTTTAAAATAGGGGTCTGTCTCATCAGGTGCTACAAACTGGTATGCATCCAGTACAGCCTAGAGAGCAACCCCAAATAACATCTCCTAAGCTTTTGTTTGAGGGAATGTAAAATCTTAGCCCAGATGAGTATAGGAAGAAAAAAGCAGGGAGATTGAAACACCACACACTGCAAATGAATAAAGGATATCAGGCCCTGTCGCAGCTAGAAGGCTATCAAGCTACATTTCTCTGATAGCATTGAGTGCACCTTCCCATCATCACCACATTAAATGCTTTGAGCAGTCAGCAGAGAGATCAGTCATCCTCAATAAGAAAAGAGGGAAAGGCAGATTCTCATTTCTGTACAACCCTCTTTACACCACTTCAGCAAGGCAGAGGTGTCGAGAGAGGAGACTTCACGCAGCCAGGTGAGCATTTTCTCTCTGCAGAAGAGTCTGCGGGTGCAGTGAAACCGCCCTACTCTTCTGCCTTGCTCGTCAGGGCAGCTGGGGAGCACAAATCCCCATGCTAAAAGGGCAAATGCTAGAACCAGCAGCAGTCTAATATCCAAAAGTTGGGCAACAGGGAAATCCATTAAAGACCAACTCGATGAGAAAAAACTAGCAGGGAAATTCAATAATACGCCTCGATCCCATCATTACTCTGTGACACAAGTAATTTTGTGTCCCAACATTACTCTGTGACGATTTCCCACTATATCAGCCCCCCAGTTGGTTACTGCTACCTTCCTACAGATGGCTAGTGGTCTCATACCAGCGCTGTTAAGAAAATATCATTTCAATCCTTATCCACATCAGTGCAAATGCCAGTTATTGATGTCACCAGGCAACGAAGGCTGCTTAGCTTAACTTTGCACAGAATTCTTACAAGTATGTCCAATAGGTCACCCTCAGGAGAAGTCCCACTTGCTCGCACCCTGTCAGTCAACTCAAAGAAAGAAAATAAAGAGATTATTGCAATTACCCTACTGCTGCCCTTCAACCTTTGGTCAGCCTTTATGCCTTCTTGGAACTACTGCTTCAGGGTGCATGTTGACTCAGGCAGGCAACACACAGGTATTTTTGCTTTTCCTCACAGCCAACAGGGCTAAACATTTTAGGTTTGGAAGAAATCACAACATGTGATTTCCTCAACAACACATGTTGCATGATGTGTAGTGCCCGCTGTTGCCTCAGTCCAATTGCTTCTGTCAGGCTCCAGGCACATATGCTGAAATTTGTGCAATCTGTACTCTGATATTTGCAGTACTGGGTCTGAAACAAAAAGGCAAGCGGCCAGACCTGCTGGGCCCCTTCAGCAGAATTACTGAGAGGCTGAAAGGATTAATGGAATATGTAGGGGAGGAACTGCTTATTAGCATTCGAGGAGCATCCAGAGCCTACAAGGAATGTTAGGTTTTTAACGGATATCTTCTTTGGGGTTTATTAATTTTGCTGTGTACTTCAAGCAAAGAAAGCAATGCGACATGCATGACCAGTGTGCTTCATTTCTCAGTTGCATTGAAAATATTACTGAGGAGCATGCCCTGCTGAGCACTACATACATTTCTGAAAATTCAGCATAGACTTTGACAGAACATGTCTCATTTTGCATTACTTTGCTATCTCACACGAGCTGAAATCAATGTTATTTAAAATCAAAACAACTTCCCTCAGCCTTCCTCCATGGAAGGGTGGGGGGACTTATCTCCAATTCTGGAACTTAAAGCCTATGTGAGGACTTGCAGCTAGGAAAATATTTAAAGGAGTCGTTGATGGAAAGCTAAAATGCAATAAAAAGGCATAAAGTATATTGTGCTATTTTTATTTTCTTCCTATTTCTCATGTGTCAAGCTAGCGCAAGTACTACTGCTGTAACCATAAGACTACTCCTAGTATATTTGTGCTTAGGACACAGCAGATATCATCTTGATTAAACTGCTACCCATTAACCTAGTAGGAACAGACATCTCCTTGTAAGCAGATGTAACTATTAAAGCTCACTCAGCATCAGGGTCACTGCATACAGCTTCACCCGCTTTTCCTGAGCACTGACTGCCTTATTCTCCAAGCTTCACCCAACGCAAGAGATCAAACCCACTATTAACTTACCCCCAAAGCTTTTGGGGATGGACAAATAACAGATACTTTGCTGGTCAAGGTCAGTCTAATCTAACATCGAATACAAAGTAGATAAAACAAACACCTGGGAATGTAAGGCAACTTGCTGTATACATTCTCTCCTTTAGCTATACATTGACAGTTGAGATGAGTTGCAATTGCACAACAATATCCCATTAAGTCATATCATTATTAACAGTTACTTAGTCTGCATTGATATATACGTACTTTCTTAATGCCTTCAGTGATAAGTTACTGTCCTGATGCACAAAATTTCATTACCACTCATTAACAAATACAGATTTGGCACAAATGATATTCCATGAACTTGTAGATCCAGACAGCCTTAAACTTTGGAAAAGTTTGCATCCCATTATAACCTCTTTCTGGTTTTATCCTGCTTCCAGATATCACAGGTCACATTAATCATTGTATGAATGCAATTGTAAAATTGTCATTTTATGAAAGAAAAAGGGTGCCCTTGTGACAGACTTACATTTCCGTGTGCCCTGTTTTATACCAGTAGTAGCAGACTTAACAAAGAGTATGTGACCTGATTTCCCAGATGTCTGTAAATGTACTTGGCATTGAATTTTAAATCTCACTGAATTCAAAGCTCTTCATATAAAACACAACTCAAGTTAACTTTTATCTCTTTTTTTTTTCCTTTCTGTTTCTCAGCAGCTGTTCTTCTTTTATTATTTCATGTGCTATATTCAATATGCAAAGTTTCCTTGTTTGTTAGAGTGCATTACACTTTCTAATGCATCTGTCATGTCGGAAAACAGGAAAGTAGCATAAAGCCTCTCTTGTGATTCCCCCCCACCACCACCACCACCAGTTAAAGGGAGGCTTAGTTAGAAGAAAAAAAAGAAAGAAAGGAAATTTGCCTCTGAGCATCTAGAGAGCTTAAGAAAAGGGTTCTTCAGCTTTATGAAACTTTAAAAATTAAAATACCAGTGAATTTAATGCTTAGAAATGACAAAACATGACTGGTCCTGGGAATTCTCCTTAAAAGGATGATTTGGGAGCTAAGACACAAGACAGATAGGAGACCTGGATTCTGTTCTACATCTACCAACAGCTTTCTGGTTAACCTCTCAGGCTGTTTCAATCCTGGAGATATTTAGAAAAATAATCCACATCCTCATCTGAACCAATGCAGGAGGATCCTATGGGAGTGGGTTTTTAGATAAAACAGCTAGACTTGCTTTCACCCTTACTTAAGTTAATTCTGCCAAAATCGAGCCAAAGTCATACAGCTCAGTCCTGCCTCAGAAGCCTTTTCTATACTAAAGCTTCTCAGAATATAAACCACTAGAGCTTTGTTGTTAAGTTTCTTTAGGGCAGACAGATCACCAGGGTTGGATCTGGGTATTTCTTCACAGCAGTCAGGATTACCGGGCACTAGGAGAAACCTAGCCCAGGTGGGATGAAACTGTTAACTCATGCTAATTCACTCTCCATCAGTCCCAGCAGCAAAAGATGACTCCTGTAGAATTCCGGAGGGACACTGCACCCCTTCTTAAAGTACCCTTCAGTATCTCCATAGCACTGAACAGCTTTCAAAATTATGCCCACTATAGGGCATTCTCAGTAGTAAACAAAAATCAAACAAAATAATTAATGGGCATTTAAATAAACATTAAGTATATCACTGGTTGCTGGGGCACATACGAACTACGTCCATATATGAATATGTTCTGTATGTGTAACATGCATACATACAGACTGCTGTGAACATTAGCACTTAATGATTTTATACATTTTTTAAAAGCTACTCTCAATATAATCAACCAATGTTTGGTTTTGGTGTTTTTTTCTTTTCTTTCATAGTAGTATTTTCAGAGCTAAATGGCTTTTTGCAAATGGCTGTTGCTTGCTTCAGTAGGAGCAAAACAACAGCAGAAGGTATAATTATTTGAAGCCACAGAGCATGAAGCGCCAACTGACTCAAAAATATCCTACCACTATCAGTGAACTTTAACCAGAACATGCTAAAACTTGGTTCCAGGAGCACATCTGTGGCTGAAATGCACCACAATTCCAAAAGCACATGGTCACAAAAAAATTTTACATCCTTGACCAATGTTTTGGCAGGTTTTGCTGGTTCCATCTCATTTCAACAAAGCTTTGTTGGGACAAAATTCCCTGCAACTCCCTGCCTGGCACCTGAGTCGGAGGCTGGAGGGCATCCCTGGCAGGCAGTGTGCTGCAAAGTTCAAACCCAGACCTTCTCATAGGGAATTTTCAAAGACTGGGTCTTCGTTTTGTAGCACAGCGATACTAGATCTAACATTATCATCTGTGAAACAGAATAATGTTTTTCTACCCACCGCTTCAAGTCCAAATAGCCCCACTGTTTTCCATACTATGCATGGATCTTTATCATTTTTTTGAGCTTGGATGACTATAAGGGAGTTGTCAGGCGGGGATACAACACAGATGTTGTCTGACTTCATTCAAAGTTTAGTGTTGACAGTACCTAGCTACACTGAGCAGCTGAGCTATGGCTCTGGCTAGCCGCTGCAGCCTGGTCTGACCCAGGAAGCTCCAGCCTCGCTCAGAGTGGGTCAGCGCAGGCTGTGCTGTAACCCGCCCCTGCGGCTCGCTTGTTTTAAAAGCACAGAAGATTTTCATCTCTCGGCCCAGTCACAGCACATTCCCTCCAGGCCCTGCTGAAAGCTGAACATTCTCACACGGGCCAAAAGCACACCACAACCATTAAACATACTTTGAACATTTTGGCCAATAAAAATGTGAACTTGGTACTCACCCTGTAGCTTCTTTGTATCTTCTTACCAGGCTATTTGCTCTTTCCTAATGCTATCTTAACATTTCGCAAATATCATTTTATCTCCCAGTATATCTGCACAGTAACATCTTCAAACAATCTGAAGCCACAGTTTGAAAAGGTATTTAAATGCCTGCAATCCTTTAAAACCCCTAATTGCCTTTTAAAGACAGGTCTGACTGAATGATGCAGAACTAGATCTACAATCAGGAGTTACATGCTAAGCTTGCTCCTTATTGTAACAATACAGCCACCTAGCCAACATTAGAACTTTGATTATCCGTGTAGCGCTAAGAAATCGTAGTTAAAATTGCTTTTCAGAGAGGCCAGCACACTGAGCTGGAAAATACCCATTTAAACAATACCTGGGAAATTAGGATGGAAATATGGTTAAAAACAAAATAGGCTGAGGAAAGGGATGAATTAAGCTTTGTTGTTCTATAGTACAAAAGACCTTGTTCTGCACTGCAGAGAAAGTTCACATTCTCCTGGTAGAAAGATCAGATTCTTCAGATGACTCTTCTCATTCAGACACATTAAAACAACAGATCTATGTACAGTGTCCTGTCCTTAATCCACCAAATATTTAATTATTCATGTAAAAGAGTAACCATTTCAACAGGAGCGGTTTAGCAAGCTCTAAGCTAATGGCCACGAATGGCCTAGTACCCAAGTCACTCCAGACAAGATAGGAGCTCAAATCCCCCCCAGGTGAGTCCTCTAACCCCTCCGCATAAAACAGCCGGGTTTATGTAGAGTCTCTCTGGGTGACTTCCCTGCTCAGACATTATTAATATGTCTAAATGGCTTCCGAACCAGGTCTGCCTTGGCACAGTTCTGGAGGTAGAACAAAATTACCTAAGCAAAACCACAGCCTTCTGCACAGGTCAGGCTAAACTGCAACTTAAGTGCTTTAGAGCATCATAACGATAACCCTTCACTTCATCCTGTGGGTGCTTTTACCTTCCATTACAGGGGTAGGCGATACACTGGATGGACAAAGCTGAGACTGAAACTTGTTTGAAAACGTCTCACCCTACACCAGCCCTGATGTGACTTCACAGATCACACCATGGTCCTCTCTCCTGATCCCAAGGCTTCCCTTCTGGTTCCTAACCATATAAAGGAAAAAATCCCTAGCCTTCGCTCTCCGGGATAGATCAGCACCTAGAGCAGCAAAAATTGTGGAATGGATATCCACACCATTACATTTCTGAGGCTGTTTGCGTTCCTGAAAAGCTGCCATCAGTCCTGTAGATCTTCTGCAGTTCAGAGATCATAATGAAACTGCTATAAAATAACAGATCAGAGAAAAAAAGTGGTGCCCGATCCACAGTTTCATAGGTTCTTCCATATCCATCAGTTCTTTATTAGCTCTTTGATAAATGTCCCAAACACACCAGCTCTGTTTCTTGAGAGGACTGGGAAGTGGTAAATAAAACGCAAGACTTTTGGTAAATTAGTAGAAAGAGTAGAAATTAAGCATCTATTTCTGTATGTGTGTAGTAGGACAGAAATTCAGAGATTGGTGTGAAGAGTGGGAAGAAAGGCTGTAGGAACAGAGAAGCAGGGGGAGTATTTTACAGGTAGGAAGGGCTAATATCTTATTTCAGGCATCTGTCTAGAAAGTGATCAGCAGATGGAAGGTACACAACATCTGGCATTTAAAAAGAAAGTCAATATTTAATAGGATTTCTTCTTTAGAAATATTGATTTTTGAAAATAAACAGCCTTTAAAGAGCACATACATACACATGAAAAACCCTCAGAAGCAAGCTAGCTATGGTGATGGGTCTTAGCACATCACACAGCTGTCTCAAATGTGGCTACTACCTCCCCCGAGGGTAGATTTAAACTTTAAAGACTAGAAATTGAGGAACAATTGTCCCCAGTTGATCAGGTCATATGATTTCCATGATTCCATACAACCTTCAAGTCCACCTGCAATTCCCATGGGCCGTGGCCAAAATATGCGTTATGTGCATAGGAAAATCCAGTATGGGGCTCGCCTGTCAGGGCCACGAGCAGAAAGCAGCCTCTTTCAGTGTCTGCCTTGGATTTTAACACAGCTGAAATGAGCAGGACATCCTACATCTGTGTGCAGCTAAGCAGCGCACCAGCCACAAACACGTCATGCCTCCTGCCCTTCACAAGCCACAGGGCAGGAATGGGGCACACGCTGCTGCTGCTCTGCAGCTGGTGTGCCTGTGCATCCTGCCTTTCCCCCGTGAGACAGGCACGCAACAGAACAGCAAAAAGCTTCGGCAGGAAAAAAGCATATGTAGCGCGGGCCATAGCTCACCTGTGCTTACAAAAGCTGTGTAGCCTGTGTTGCTTGCTTTCCTGAAAGTATAGTATATTTACATATATCAAAATAAGTATTTATCAGATCAAGGCCCTGACAAAAACAGGGTACATTTATCTGTTCTTACAGGAATTTACATGTTTCTGTGTGTACACATTTCTCAGATGTCACTGACACTGATTTTATAATATAGATAAATACTTCAGAGAAAGTTTCACTCTTTTAACAGGATATAATCCTGAATGTGATCTCTCCAGTTTCCAAGTGAGCAAAACTCTCCATCCACTCAAGCCAGTTAAGTCAGTTGTGACTATGACCAGAACTGGCACTGTGCTCCCAAACACGAGGTTCTAATGATCTGTGCTGCTATCTTGGAAATTAATTATATATAGCTTTTAAAATAGTGTAGCTACATTTTAGTTCCATTCTTTTTCCATCGCAACTTTTAAATCAAGTGTGGCATTCACATGTCAAGTCAGCGTGGCCAAACCCACCACATATGAATCAAGGTGGATGTTAAAGAGGGAGCAGTATCTCAAAAAATCTTTCAGAAGAGGAGTTTCTTTTTCTGTTCCTTTCCTTGATCTGAAGTATATGCTCTTCCAAATTGAGAAAACATGTGCATGGAAAAAAAATAACAGGAAACTTGGAGGAAGGAGCCACAACAGGAGGTCATCATTAAAAAATTCTAAGTTTAGAGCTGCAGAAGGCCAGGAAGTGTCATTTACCCCTTACGCCCTGGTAACAAACCTTGAGTTGGGCTGGAAAAATCTCAGTCATAAACAGATTTCAGTATGTGCCTGAAGGGAAAGTTAAATGAAATCTGTGCCATGTAGCCAGAACTGTAAGTTAAATCCTAAACAATCATGCCCCAAAAGAGTCAACAACCTTAGTCCAGATAAAAGCCAGCTTATTTTATACACTCTGAGAGCTATCCAGATGTCCTAAATTCCATCTAAGCCCCTGAGCCTAGCATTTCCTTTTCACTGAATGTTTTTGAATGCCTGAAGCTAGCCAAAAGAAAACGCCAAGCACAAAAACTCATGCGCAATTCTGGCCACATTAATAAGCCTTAGATGCTAAAGGTCTTTTCCCTTCCAAATTTTTTTCCCCCAAGTTAAGCTACCTTACCCAAAGCCCCTATATCAAAAGGTTTCATATCTCCGCATGGAAAGGAATTATTAAAAACTTGGAGGGTGGACACTGTCATCCCTCAAGGTCTCAGGCTTTTCTTGCAAAAAAAAGGAAACAAATCCTTGCAGAGTACAGTGTACAAAAGCCAGTAGCATATAGTTCACTGGAGCGGAGGGTACTGTTTATTCATAAATTGCAAGCCCACATCCCTAAAATTGTGTGAGGAGGAGTACATGAATGTGAGCCAGCTGAACATTTTCTTTCTACTTAGCAACTTATCTTCTATGCAATTTCTTTCATTTCAAAATCTTTCTTTGAAGAGTGACATGGAACTAACGCAGCAGCTGCCAAACACTGCTGCTGCAATACCTGGTTCAGTGCACAGGACACTCTAGGAGCAGCTGAGGAGGACTGGACAGTCTGTCTCCTCTCCTATAAAGATTACCAGAATCTGTCCGCACAAATAGCCGATTACTAGGAATGGTCCAGTATCAGGAGTGGCTTTTGAAGATGACATGAATAAGCTATAGAAACTTACGGCTTCAGCCAAACAAGCTATTTGTAAAATGCTGGACACAGAATTTCTTTTGGTTTTCTTTCAAAGTTTCTTAGAGCCATATACAGCGCTGCTTACACTGAAGATGTATGACTTCCTTCTATGCATTATATAACTTGGTTCTCTAGATTAATCCATTAGACAATTTATTCTAATCTATTATCTATTTTTATAGCATTAAAACCAACAACATAATCTTCAAGTTTATTAATTTGACTACATGTTTATTAATTTGATGACATGTTCTGCTCTCCCCCTCCTCTCCTAATGACCTGGAGCTGTGAATAGGCTGTTGTTCTGACACTACTGAGTATGAATGGCCTGTTAGCATTCAAAGTTAGGGCAGGCACTGGTTGTTTGGCATCCCTGAATTTATGCCCATCTGTCAAAGTGGGTTTGTTCCCACTCAAACAGTCATATATCGGTTGCAAGTGAGTACTGGCACCAGGTGTAAGTCTAAAGTAGATGCAGCTAGAGTGTTTAAAAAAAAAAAGGGGAAAAAAAAGTTTTGCTTTGCAAGAAGCTTCTTCTGATAGCAAGTAATCAAAACATATGGAGATTACAGACTCAGATTTGTTGACACTTTGAGGCATTATGCCACAAACAAACGCTTTTATCCTTAAAATGTTTCATTGCTGGGAATTTACATTTGAAAAGCCTAATTAAGGGACAATATCATCCCCCACAGAAAATAAGCAACCTCCACAAATTCAGTGGATATCCTTTGAAGTAAGCTGAAAAACTTACCCTTACGTAAGACTTCATTTTGTTAGCAGAGGGCTGGTGTTTCTTGTTCCTTTAAATGAATTGCAGGCATTCAAACAGGCAGAGGCTAGGGAAAGCTGCTCCACGAAGAAAAGAAAAAGCAAGTTTTGCTTTTTGGGAACACCATTTTCTTCATTCTGATCACATTCTGTTCAGGAGCAAAAGAAGGTTTACTCCTTCGACAATAACCCAACTGAGACTTTCCTAAAACTGTGAACCACATTTAGAGATGAAGGACACATGTATGTGTTAGATATTCAGTAGCTTGTGTATTTGTAAGGATGTCTAGGAGATTTAGTCCAATAGAAAGCACCCAAGTCTGAGCTCTGGCAGAAGACACTTATTTTTTTTCCCTTTCTAGTTATTTGAGTAAGAAAACCTCCTTACCACATCCCACGTTCAGGGGACAACCCTCTCTAAAGACAGAAGGGTCGTCCCTTAAACATGCTGAGTGAAGGCAGAGAAACAGAAGAGCAACGGGACTTAGTTGAATGGGATGGGGAAAAAAAAACCCAACCTAGAAGTGTGAGGATAGCACCCCCCAGTCGCACCTTGGGTACGCTGAAAGGAGAAGGTGCTTTGCTGTGCCAAAAGGACACAGGCATTCAAAAAATTACCAGATAAATTGGCTCCAGCAGCTCATGATCAATAAAGCCCTGAAGCATAAGTGATATCCCTCACAATTCATATATGTCCAGTGGACATTGGGTAGCAACAATTTAGACAGCTGGCCTCGCAGAACTGATTTAATATTTCTTCCTATCTGTGCTTACTGGAATCTCCAGTTTTCTCTCTTACTCTGTCAGAGCAAGCAGCAATGGAAATGTCATGGTGATGGCTCTCAACAGGTTGGGTGCTCTGTGTCAGGTGGTTTGGAAGGTGATCATGTTCCCAGCTGAACAGCCAGGTGTGACACAGAAGTGTCAGCAAAACCTCCCAAGACAACTCTGCACGTCTATGAAACAGGTCTGGCATAAAGCTGTGATCTGGTGTGCAGCGCTGACATATCTCAAGGGGTCTGGGGTCACCCTCGGGGCTTACAGGCCACGTAGAGCCTGGGTGTCTTCACCGAGACATCCCTGCAAGGACACTCTGCCTCAGCTAGCATGTATTACTTGGACTTTGGGGAGCACAGATCACAGATCTTTGTCCTGCAATAAACTGACCTAGGACTCTTTGACAGTAAATTTTGGGAAAGGCAAAGGGAGTATTGGAGGAGTGCCCTCTTTGACTGCAGGGTGATGGATGCATGAAAGCATCACTTAGATATTGGACCACACCCTCAGTGAGGCAGCAGGTCTAGACAGAAAACATCAGATCTGCAAGACAACTTTGTGTATGAATAGGTACCAGGCATAAAAAAGGAGAGTCAATAAAATCTTGTGCTAAAGCTGTAGGGAAGAATATCACAGGCAAACATCTTTCTCCCCACATCAAGGTAACTTGTAAGTTAACGAGCCAGAAACAGATGTTTGGTATCTTACCTTCAGAATCAACAGCTCCCTAAAATGATTCCTGAGTTTTGTCATCTTTGGTGTTCTGCTCAAAGCCAACCGTTTAGAGACAGAAATAGTTCTGACAGCGCTATGCTGGCTGGTGCTTCCAGCTACGCTCTCTTGCCTGCAATTAAAACATTATGCTTTATATCCTTGTGATAAAAAGGGATAATTTTTTTTCTTGGTGTCCAAATAGTTACTATCTTCAGACTTTTATGAAAGCTTTGGATATTGCTTAAGAAAACAGGAAATGGGAGAAATGTAAATAAAATAGAGGTGTTGGAATAAACCCATAATGTACCCCTTCCACTCTCATGGTGCTTGGTTGCTGAGAGTTGCCAAACTCTTTCAGTTATGTTAACACAAATTAAAATCATATTAAGGTGCAATTCCCAACTCACTCACACATTAAGATGCCTCAACAAAAATGTGGGCAGACTACTCTGATGTCTGTTGGAAAGAGAAAGAGATAAAGATAGGGCAAAGAATGTAATTCCTTCACAGTAAGTGGAAGCATTTCTGGATGAAATAGTACTAGCGCTACTTATTAAATTTCATAACAGGATGTTCTCAGCGCAAATATCCTCCTTAGTCCTTGATTTTATAACTGAGACTGGCAGAGCAAAACCACTAAGAGACGAGATAAATAGAAAAGTTTTACTTACTTTAAATTGCTTTTTCCCCTCTAGCATTGCTGCCCCAGACTCTCTGGATTCCTGAGGTTCAGGCACACTCCTACATATCTCACTTTGTGCACCAGGGGAAGCCACTTTTACCTTCCAGATTCCTGCATTACCAGTTCTTAAACCTTGCAATTTTAAAGAAGCTATCTTCCGGGTCTCTGTCCATCTGTCCCTGGTCCCGGTCCCTGTCTCCCACCAGAAAAGCCCTCCCATCCTCTGAGTTTTCAGAGAAGGTAGAACAGTTGTCTGTGTCTATTTGCACACCAATTAGCTCCAATAGGCTGGCATACAATCCTCAGCTTTGTCATAAAACCATCACAGAGGTTCAGGGCTAGGCAGACCTTTTGTCTTTTATCGACCATATCCCCCTTTGAGACTCCTCAGGTGCAAACACCAGATGTGTTCCCACCTTCTCTCCAGCACAAAGTAACCCAGTTAGGAAGGGTTGGAGCCTTCTTTTCCTCAAGCAACACAGCACTCTTGCTTGCTTTGGATATGCTAATATTTCCTGGGCCTCCTCCAAACTGTGTCCCTGCCCAGACAGATTGTTAATGACTGCTCCCAGGACTGCCTAAGCCTTTAACAGGTCGGTAACTCATTACGGGGAACAATGTCCCTTTTCCAAAGCAAGGAATCTCTCCAACATCAAAGTTCTGCCTTTCCATACATAAGTCCTTGTATTCCACACAACATGTTTGTTGGTAACCACACTTAATGCATACCTACATGACTCATGCATATGACTCACTACTGAATATTGACTAAGATGAGACAGAGAGACAGGCAGACATTACAAGTTGATAAAAAGTTTGGAATGATACCTCTCTAAATAAAGAAACAGGATCAGATCATTAGCCTGCACTGATTTACTACAGATATTACTGTGGCTATGTGCACAGTGCTATTAGATTTTTATATTTTTTTTGCATTATTCTTTCCTACATTACCAATCTTGCACCTTTACTCTCACTTTGTTATTTCTTGTGGAGCCCTCCTCACACTTGCTGGACCTATCAAAATAAAGTAAAAAAAATTTAAAAAACCAGAAAACATATCATTTAATATTTAGCCTGAAGATGAGTAACACACTGTAACATATGGACACAAACAATATAAATACATATCCAAACAAGTACACTTTTTAGTGTATTCCATATGTGGATGCTTATATATACACGTACGCACACATGCGGAATCAAAGGCTGTTGTACTGCAAGTAAAGATCGTCTCTTTCTATATCAACAAGTTGGCACAACCCAGAATATTTTTTCTTAGGCATCCAACCTAATGAGTGTAACATTCTGCTACTCTGTTCTGCTGGAGCAGGTCCAGAGGAGGGACACAAAATGATCAGAGGGATGGAGCATCTCTCCTATGAGGAAAGGCTGATACTTGGGTTGTTCAGCCTGGAGAAAGGAAGGCTCCAGGGAGACTTTACTGCAGCCTTCCAGTGCTTAAAGGGAGCTTGTAAAATGGGGACAAACTTTTTAGCAGGGCTTGTTGCGATAGGACACAGCATAATGGTTTCAAACTAAAAGAGGGTAGTTCAGACTGGATAAGGAAGGAATATTTCATGATGAGGGTGAAACACTGGAACAAGTTGCCCAGGGAGGTAGAATCCCCATCCCTGAAAACATTCAAGGTCAGGCTGGACTGGGCTTTGAGCAACCCGATTTAGTTGAAGATATCCCTGTTTATTAGGCAGGATGAACTAGATGACCTTTAAAGGTTCCTGCCAACCCAAACTGTTCTGTGATTCCATGATCTTGATCCCAGACCCTACTGGCTGTGGTCGTTCAGCTCCCTACACTCAGTACACACATATTCGCTAGGAGCTGGTGTGAAGGAGGAGCTGGAAGGAGCCCCAGCGCAGGCTCACTTCTCCTCCCCTTGGCTGCAGGTGCCAGGCTCAAGGTCCTGCCCATCACCCCGCCAGTGTCTGGCCTCACACCTCCTTAATCCTGACCCGTACCCACTGACTTGACTTTGGGGCCTGACCTGGCACCTACCACATCACCCCAGGCTCGCTGGCCAGTCACTGAACTGAGGCTGATCCCCATCACTGGGCTTCATCATGACCCTGACAGTGCTGATTCAGCTTCAGCCTCCTTGTCAGTGTGGTAACTGCCCCTCGCCTGCCTGGCTGTCACCCTCAGCACCCAGCTCACCTACCCTTACAGAGCTACCAGCTGTCATTGCTCCCTCACGCTATTCTGCCATCAAATTTGTTTCTTTTAAATAGCAGCTGCTCCTAGGCTCTATACAGGATCCTGACCATGCAGCGCTCTGCATTACTACTCCCAGTAGCACTGACATGCTGGACAACCCCACAACTAGCTGCCAAATGAGCACATCTATTTGAGAACCTCTCTACCTCTTGCTTGCTCTGTGCTCGCTCCACTAATTGCTTGTCCTTGGGAAGATCAGAGATTATTACACATTTTGGAGCATAACCAGAACCTTGATTTTATTCCTGGCTCCTCATAATATTAAAAGTTTAAAGAAGATGTTGATGCTATGACCCTTGCATATGTCAGCAGCAGAAGTTCCTTCAGTGTGAATACAGAGAAAGCAGGTGTTTGGCAGTGAGAAGATTTTCTCTTGTGTCCACTCAAGAAGACATAATGGCAGCACATATCAAGCCTATTGATTGCAAATGCCAGCTATGGGCTTACGTGGAAATGTGTCTCAGCTCCCAACAGGTTAGGAGGAACGATATACAGCTGAAAGCCAACCGTGAGTCAAGTGATTCATAGACAAGTAAAAGAGGCTTTGTTATGTTTTTCCTCCCTTGAAACAGAATTACATTTCATGGATGGTGAGATAGAGGAGAGCCTCTACAGAGCTCCGGTGGATGCCATCCACAGAATTCTAATGTATGCTAAGTGGAATCATTAATATTCATAGATCAGTGTTACTGCCAAAAGAAATAATTTTTACAACAAATTTAGCTTACTGCATCCTGAGCTGTCAAATCTCTACAGGATTTTGAAGCTCACAAGCTCCTTTTAAGCTCAAACGGATTCCAGAAAACAAAACTATCTTTTAACTTTAATGAACTTCCATTGTTCTACCTTTTTTGCTCCTTTCCCAGACACACTAATCCTGTGGATTCAGCTTCTCAGTTTCTGCAGCTCACCATGAGTTTGAAGAGGTTGGCCATTGTGAAAGCCATCAGGGAATATTCGTAGATGATCTTTTCATATTTTCAAAGGATTTAAACAGATTTTTGGCAGACACAAAACACAGAGATTACTTTTAGAATACATTGTTTTGTTCACTGTACTTCATTTGTCATAAAAAAATTGTTGTTTTTTTACTAGCAGAAATGTCTTGAACTGGGTGATCATTTCAGTGAGAAGACTTAAATCAGCTTTAGCCTAAGCCAGCATGTATTTATTAAGTTTTACTTTTATCTAGTGAATTGTCTTTGGAGGCTACTTTGTTCTGTCCAGATACCACTCTGATTTATTAGGTGGTTGTTCAAACCTGAGCAGAGGATGCTATAAAATATCACAATACAAGTCACTTGGTGTGTTCCCTATATCCCAATTGCCCAATTCTATCCAATAATATCAGAGTAATCCAGCTCTGAAGAAGCCATATTTCACTTTTTTCTAAGAAAGAGACAAGCTGCAAATCCGTATGTTGCTTGTTATGCTGAAGGAAGAGGAATAACAAAAAAGGTAGCAGTTACCTATTACAGCTGATGTCTCAAACCAGGCTAGATAAATTCTTCCTTTCACCCAACACTTTTTATTTTGGTTTTATACTTTGATAATTAAGATTTTCCTTAGATGGAAACATTGCCATAGTACCAGAGCTATGGCAAATTGCACTTCATGGTTATGGAAGTCTGTGAAAATGTGACTAAATTAAATCCTTGCATGTGGGCTTCTTTAGAATTACATCATGGGAAAGTTCTTTTCTGAAAATATGAATATGTTTCAAAGAAAAACTTAGATACTAGTTCTCACTAGTATCTCTCAAAAAATAATCTCTCAAAATATCCTGATGTTCAAACACTTTGATGGCTAAGACAGAATTTGAAGAGGAACAACCTTTGAGCACAACAGCCCCCTGAAACTAGAGATCCTTTATTTGTGTTCATCATCTGTATCAGACTTACTAGTGTGGGAGGATGAGAATGTGGCCTTGAGTCAAAGCAGTTTCACTGACATGGCAACATTTTCATAATTGATCTGGCTGTGAAACTAAATCGGAATGCCACTGATCTATTTTCTTTGTAGGCTTACAAACCAGAGAGACAGGATTCCACACAAGCTCATTGCCTAATTTGATTTTCAACCAAATCGCAATTTGTAACAAAAGGTTCTGAAGAACATCACAGGCATGCTTGTGGCAGAGATTCATACTGTTGCAAATTCATATGTTGTTTGTTCAGTAAAACAAACATAAATCAAGTAGTGTAGGTCACGTTCATACTTTAAAAACAAATAGCGAATACTCATCATAAAACCCCTGAGTATGTAGACTTGCATTTGTTCACTGCTTTATACCATAATTTCCAACAGCGGAGCAGCTCTCAGAAAGCTGCTGTGACTCTCCATCAATAATTCAGCTCATGTTTCCTACTCCGTACATACTAGCTCTGTCTGCTTGGAATAAGTTTCTACATCCTGCTGAGAACTACACAGGAAAAGGTGCATGGGCTAAACACGCACTGCAGATTTTTGTGCTTGGACTGCTTCTGTCTAATTCTCTTTTGCAAATCAACCCCTATGTCTATACAGTTCAACACAGCACCATGTGACAGCTCCCACACCATTCCTCAGCAACCTTGTGCTGCACAGCACAGTGCAGCACACTGCTGAGTATTAAATTGGCCCACAGAAAACCACTATGTTAGCACAGCATTGCGTACAGGGTCAATCACCCAAGGAGTCATGATCTCAAGCAGCACTATGCAGACCCAGATGTATTACCCCAGGTGCTGGAGCTGTGCCAGGGCTAGAGTGCACATCTCCTTCTGGATGTGACTGATAAAACCACAACCCCTGAAGCACTCCCAGTTCCATGTCACACTGCCTTGCCACCAGTGTCCTTTCAATCAAAGTTGGACCTACAGAGCACACTGGTTAATATATTACTTTATTTGAGCCTGTTCTTTCAATAGAAAAGATTGTGAAGCACCACATCCAGCAAAACCCTCAAAGGTGAGGGACAAGACAGGAGAAAAAGAGAAGTAGCTAAGGCAGAAATGTCTTCAGTTAACAGAGCTGTGCTTACAAGGAGATATGTGCGCTATAGCACAAGTCCTAGCAGAGCAGCTACATCGTATGATGCAGATATATCTACAGTGGCTATTTTGTTGCAATAAAATACTCTCATATGCAAATATGTACATCTAGCTATATTATGTTCCCTGGGAATTAAATATTCTTTGCTGTTCTTTACTAAAATGGCTTTGCATGTAACAGCCAAGACTTCTACAAACACAGCAGTAATTAGTGTTAATGATCACTTACTGTATGGCCTGTATTCTCTTCCTGATTAGACTGTTAACTTTAATGTAAATGTCTATTTGTAGACTGCAAAAGATATTTTAATATTTGTGTTGTTTATGACTAGAGTAGGGAAACAGTTTATGGAAAGCAATTTGTTCAGTTTAATTCTTGTTACCCATGAATACACTACACTTGTCATTGAGTTTATTTTGTATTAAAATCATTGCTAAAAAAATGTTAGCATATAATTCTCGGTCTATAAATACATTTCTAAGCACTTCATTGCAGACAACTCATGTTCTACACCCTAGAATTATGTACAGATCACATGGCATTACTTCAAGGTATCTTTCTATGGCTATTTTACATAGCCAGTCCAGCAGTTATGCAAGCATTTTTCTGGATAAATGTACTTACCAGAACACATATGTAAAGTTAACTCAATAATACTCAAACACAAACCATTTAGAAAATATTCTCCTATAGGCATATATCTTGACCAATTCTCCTGAAAAAACACTGCACCATTTCCTACCGCACATTCAAGAGGGGTTTTTGCATATTCTTGCACACTTTCACAACATAAAGGACCGAGCGACAATCAAGGCGCAGGAATATGTTGCTCAAGAGATTTTTCAGAGATCAAGTTATGCTGAGTGGAAAAACTTATTTATGCGTACTGACAGCCTTAATGAGAGCAGAAAGACCCTACCAATGTCTTTCAACAAAAGATCATAAAGTGCCCTCACGAATGGAACAGTTCAGAGTCACTCTCTAGGATAATACAGAGGGGGAAGAGTTTACAGTGTTCACTCAGGGCCTAATCTTTCCTTCTACCCTTGAAGTGGCAGCGATTTCAAAAAACATATAAGCTAGAATAAATGATGCATCTAACTAGGACCAAATTCCTAAAAAAACACAAACTGTGTAAAAGTGTAACTGAAAATTATGGCCATGGGTAATTTTTAGTCTAAAAGTGCATAGAAATCATAAAATATTTTTCCCATTAATGGGCCCACATGGGAGGATTTGCCAGTTCAGAAATAGACATCTACATTGCAAAAGTCTGGATCTGAGGTGCTTTCCCTAGGATTTCATCATACACCATGGAAATAAGTAGGCACTACAAGGACTACACATCCCACCCTAAAGTGAGATCATCGAAGGCAAGTCAGATATGCCCATTAGATATAAGCCTATAGATTGCAGACATTGTAGATAAGATGAATCCTATTCCATGTTAGCAAGAAAAGTTGTGACTGTGAAAGCCCCACTACTAAGTACTCTTCAGCAAGTAGAAACACATTTCCTGGAAAATTTTAAGGGATTATTTTTGCCTGCAAATAGAGACCTGCATGCCAGAGAAAAGTAGGTTCTTGTAGCACATTCAGATGGACTACACAGGAAGGAGACTTCAGATTTTTCCTAGAATGTAATCAACCCAATTAGAATTCAGAGGGACTCTAACATCCTTTCTATCAAGCGATACAAACTTCTCCATTTATAGAAGAAGAGTTCATCTTCTAATGTAAAAAATGTGAAACAAGATGGTTTGGTGCAGATCTAATTTTGCTTGCATGCATTTCTTAACTCTGTTTCATCAAGCTTCTATTCTTTGTATAAATACTCAAGTTGCTGCATAAGCAAATCTTGCACAAATAATGACTGTCATTAAACTGCTCATTTAAACAGTTGATTCAAGTGAAATATCAGGGCTCTCTAGTCTGCCAGATAAGCACTTGGGAAGTGTTGCTCTGTTATTTGACATGTTTCTCTTTTTTAAAATCCTTAAGAATTCCATGACTTGCACAATAAGCAGCTTTACATTTTAAACTGGATGAGCATAGATATTGAAGTAAAGAAGAAATCTATCACTGAAAGAATAAACAACTCTGTTGATGCTTCATTGTTGACAGGCTTTCTTGAATAGAACCAAAACATATTCTTGCTTTGGGGCACACACAGATTTAAAATCTCACAGTGGTCAAAGCACAAAATGACTTCAAGTTCAAGAAGCACAGACTACCTCCGTAAAAGGAACACCTACGAACAAAGGATACTCCGTTTCCAAGTACCGTTGCAAAGGAAATTAAAGACTCTCGCATTTTTACTCACATGAATTCCTATCTAAGCCAATCCACAAATACCTGCATTGCTTAATTAAATAAAAGGACACATAACACTCATCAACTGACAATCCAGATCTTTTTGCTCTCTGATAGCGTAACTGTGGTATTTAGGCACCTTTGTCATGGAAGGTGTAGCAGACATTGCAAAGGACCACCTTGATTTACTGAGCTCTCAGCTCACATGGATACACTGAACAGGAAACAGCATTTTTACAGTCAAACTCGTAGGCCTAGAGCTGAGTTTGTCATTTGCCTTTTTCTGCTGGAGGGCTGGGCTCTGCCAGGCTTTTCTCATCTGTTGGGAGGTGGAAGCTTTGGCCTCATGCCAGAGGCATCTCCGCACCTCCCTGCTTATCCTCCGAAGTAACCGTGACCCAGAGACTCCCGGTGTAACAAAAGGTGTTAGACAGCAGAGGGGAGGGGAGCTGGATACAGAATTTATGAGCAAATAGTAGGTAACGCTGTCTATTACGTAAGATGCTACAGTTTAAGACGGGAGCTCAGTTGTTTTCAGCACTTGCTTCAACAACAGAAAAATTGAGAACAGGCCTAAAGAGGTAGAAGTATTTGTACAGCAACAGTATGGCACGAGAGAAGACTCCAAAAGGACAAACTTTTAATAGTAATCTCAGATTTCAGTTACTTTTGTTCTCTTGTACACTGCAGGGTCACTGTAACTATAATCCTTTGCATACATTTATATCACCGAGCAAGAGCTGAATGAGAAAGACGCCAATTTCAGCCAATTCTCAGCAGGGAACTATCTTATTCTCATTTGTCTCTCATTGACTTACACCTGCAAATTGAGATATGAATTGCCCAACAAAAGTTGAAGGAACAAGTCACAGCCATATGAACACCAGGAGTCCTACAAAACACAAGAAAAAAAAAAAAAAAACCCAAACATCTGTTGTGGCTGTAATAGTTCACAAACAAACCTTGAAGGGAAGACAGATGCTCCTCTTGTAGCTGGAAGGGAGCATTTGTGACTCACTACACTGAAAAGAAGGGTTTTGCAGTCCTCCATAATCCCCATTGCATCATCCAATGCAACATTTGTTGCAGTCTATCTTTGCAATGCATTTATTAACTTTTTGGAGAAAAACAGCAAGACACAAAATTTTATGCTTGTGAAATATTAGTTCTAAACTAAAAAGCAGCTTGGCTGCCTTTTTTTCCCATTTCTCTTTTACAGCCTGGACTTTCTGGCTGTACAACTGCACCAAAAGCAGTGACATAAAGGGAACAATCTCAGAGTCCTTACGCAGGCTTTGATTGCATTTTAAAGTAAAGAGTAGTACTACAAGGTATGAGAAGCAAACACAGCCTATGGTGAAGCTTTCAAAGGTTTTGACTTGCAATACTAAAATTTCTTCTTCACCTAGGAAGCTGCTTTGCCCAGGAGGAAAACAATCCTGACCTTTAGGTGTGTTTATAAGCTGATTATGCATGAAGGATGTATGGAGGACTTTTCTATTTACTATGACTTCTCCACAGGTATTATCAACGAGCAAGTAAAAAAAACCTTAGAGTTGTACTGTTGTGCAGGACCAAACATCTCTATTTTATATCTAGAAAAAGCTCATTGAATATATTGAAGATCCCTAAAATATTTTTCAGCTTAGAGAACTGGAGGAAGAAGAGTAGGAAGGACTTTATATATCCTTTATACCTATCTTTTATATGCAGAGTAGGACAGACAAAAGGATTCCAAGGAACACCATGTGCTTAGCATTAACACAAAGTGGTTCAATGTAACCATCATTTACCCTCAAGGTAATTCACTTTAAGAACTAGGTATAATCCAGTAGTGGTATCACTTAAGCATCAAGGCAAAGATTTATTACTCTTTGGGTTTCACTCATATAAATTTCAGAAGTGTTTTGCTATGTATAACCAACTCTTGCAAATCATCTCCTGCAGAAGAGGTAAGTAAACACATCCTCCAAAGCAGGAAAATTTCCCAGGTTTCTTTGCATTTGGTTGGCATAGCTTTTAAAGAGGATTTTCTTAAACTCATTTTCCCCATTCCCATCTCCCCAAGCAGGTAATTTCTCAGAAGAATTTGGCTGACTTAATTGGTCTCGCCCTTGATTCTAGAGAAGCTCAGTTCCAGAGTGTCTATCCAGCAGCTGCAACATATAGACCATGCTCCAGTCTCCATCTGATATCTACCTCAACTTCTTTCCATTTTGAAGCAGAGATCTAATATTATGGCATACGTTGAAGAAAATCTCTTAATTAAAGCTTGGGAAGGACATAATACCCATGAGGCCACAAAGGCACGATAAGATCAAAATAAAGTGTACATAAAAGAAAAAAATGTTAGAATTGCTTAAAATTAAAACTCTAAAGATGAAATAGTTGAAAAGAAAAACAATGTGAGTTCATATTTTGCTGCTTCGGAAGTATTCCTTCTCATGACTATGCTCACACAGTACAGTATAAGTTCAAACATTTCACCACAGTAAAAATGTCATTTTTACCATTGTGCATACACAAGGCCAAACAAAAGTCACCTTACATATCCTTGGATGCTCTGTTCAACTGTGTAAATTACTCAGGTTAAGGGAACACAGATAGTGGAGGTTTTTCTTTTTTGTTAATAGATTAAGGTTTCAGAAAAATTGGAAAAAATGGATTCAACAAGATTTGCATTCCTCTTTACCAGTGAAAAACAATCTATTCTGAAATTGGATAAATGCAGCATTTTAAAAATAAGTGAGAAGTCTCTTACACTAACGAAATAAAAACAGGGGTTTAATATTGAGGATTAATGTGTATCCCTTTTCTTTGTGTATCACTTACAGACAGTACAATTCAAAGCACAACTTTATTACAGTTAAATGGTAAAATAAATCTTGTTTATGAGAGTTTATTTGAACCCCATTCTGAGTCATATATTGAGATATGTAAGTGCTTCTATGAAAGATTACCTTGCACTAAGTATTCATCCTCCTGAAACATAAATTCTGCAAATCATTTTTATATGTGCTAAAATGTACCTCATTCAGCAAAGAATGAGCAGTTTGAATAATGAAAAGGAGGGATGAAAAAAAAAAAAAAAAAATCACAAAAAAACACCAAAAAGTGGGTCTTGCAAATTTGCAAATAATATGATCACAGTGAAACTGCCTGGTACTGTCTGTTCATACTCTTATTCTCTTAGCAAAACTATATCCTTGAAACAATACTTGTGAGCTTGAGAAGAGAGGAGGGCCTCTCCATGGCCGCTGCTAAGACAGTGCTTTTACACACAAGGACAGAACAAGGAGCTTTTACTAGGTAAGTACATCCTTGACCGTGATGGAGAGAAAAGTGTAGTGATCAGAACAAAGTAGTCAGCTGGTAGCGTAGCACGAAAAGGAGGAAGCTGCAACACCACTGGAGTTTACACAACAGTTCTCCAAACTGCAATTTACTCCAAGGAAAGTATCATTTGCAAACACTGAGCAAGGCACCATCCATAGTCAAGCACAGCTGGCAGTTCCCCAGGGCTAAACATCTGTACAGGTCTCAGCTGAGACAGAGCTGATGTTCTTCACAGCAGGTCTTATGGAGCTATGTTGGATTTGTGACCAGTACAGTGTTGATAACACACCGATGTTTTAGCTGTTGCTGAGCAGTGCTTGTAGAGCATCAAGGCCTTTTCTGCTTCTCACTGTGTCCCACCAGCATTTGGCTGCGGGTGCACAAGAAGCTGGGAGGCGACACAGCCAGGACAGCTGACCCCCACTGTCCCAAGACATATATATCCCAGACCATACAACATCATGCTCAGCAATAATGGTGTGTGTGTGTGTGTCACGCAGGAAGGTGGGAAGTTTGGAGTTATGGAGCCTGTCTTCTCAAGTAGGCATTAGGCATGATGGAGCCCTGCTTTCCTGGAAATGGCTGAACACCTGCCTGCCAATGGGAAATAGTGAATGAATTCCTTACTTTGCTTCTCTTGCACACGTAGCTTTTGCTTTACCTGTGGAACTGTCTCTATCTTGACCCACAGGTTTCCTCCCTTTCACCCTTCCCACTGGGGGCAGGGAGTGAGTGAGAGTCTGTGTGGGGCTTAGCTCCCTAGCAGGGCTAAACCACATCATCTTCTAAGACTGAAGTCAATCAGATGACCGATAATGTTTTGGGTTTTTTTAAAGGCTAATACACATACAACCCTTCCAGTGCATCTCCCTTAGCGTGCTTCAAAAAAGTGAACCTCTTCTAATAACCTTCATCAACTTGTATCATTGTAATTTCTAAAGTCAGAGCAGTACGAACAGCAAGACACATCTGAGGAGAGTGTAAGACACAAGACAAAGGCACACTGATTACAATGGCCAAGGAGAAGGGAACAATGAAAAAATAATAATAATAAAAAAAAAGTAGCTGTGATGATAGTACAGTGTATGACCCCAGAATTAGCTTGTATCGTACCAGGCTCTGTATAGACACTGCGGAAAAATTCTCCTACCTCATTTAAAATTGTCAAGTGGTGAAGAGAAGAAACAAGCAAAGGAGGAAGCAAGTAAATATTACAAATACACAGAGGCACAGAATATTTTTGTTACACTAGTCATGAAAGCCAAGTATGCAGATCAGCATGGTAATTTCTAACTACTGAAAAGGAAAAGAATAAAGCCTCTCCTTAGAGTATGAACGCTACAATATCAATGTTAATGACTGTTCTGCAAATGCAAAGGAACAGTGTTTCAGTACCACAGCTATTACTTACCACCTCATACTTAAAAATGTCTGCTGAAAATGAGTTACAGCTGTACATTTCCACTCCCAGCCACAGTTCTTACCAGGTAAAGGCATCACTTGCAGATATGAAGTGCCCTCAGAAGAGAAAAGAATTCTTTTCAGACACAGGTAGACCTCAACACTTTGGAGACAGTTAAATATACCAAGAAATTAACATTACAATGTGAATCTAAGCAACTTCTCTGGAAAGCCTTTAGCTTCCTATAAACGTCTTATGAACTTCCTGACTTCTGCAGCCTTTGAAAGCCACAGGATAAACCATACAAACACATCTACTGACCTTTCTACCTCTCTTATTTAGTAGTACAACCAATTCTGAAGGTCCCTCCAGACATTCACTGACCTGGTTCTCCACATTGCCTGGCCCCACTCCCCTGGCAGGCAGGCCAATGGTAGAACACTTCGTGCCCACACTAGCACATGGTCCTGGCTTCCAGAACAAGGAGACTGCACCCAGGAGTACCTACAAGAAATGGTCCTTACCACAGGCTGCCAATTAAACCAAACCAAGAGGGTAGCAGCTGTCTTGACCCCAAAAAAATGACAAAGACCTTCTGAAAACCAGAGACAGCTGCGTGTCTGCACCCAAAAGTGTTCCCAGACGCATTTAGTTCGCTGGCTGCTAAGCATGCTGCTTTTCAGTAATATCAGGCTTGTCCAAGAGCCCAGGGTGACCTCGAGATGAAAGTCCCCACAGGATTTCCACTCTGCAGTGTTGAACACCCAGTCAGTGCAAGCTCTGGTGGGTCACCCATTCAGTCTGCAGCACAGCCTGGTGTTTGGCACATAGCCCCCTCACTAGTCAGGAACCGCACAGATCTCAGCCCAGCAGGGCCCTACAAGGTGTGGGAAGGAACTCTTTGGGGTATCTACTGACACGAGCGGCAACACTAACACCTTCCTTACACTTCTCTTCCTCCAAAAAGACATGGGGGCAGATCCACTCGCAGGGAGTAGTGAAGTTCCTCCAAATGCTCTAAGTGTGACTCTCGCGGCCCATTCACCGATCAATCCAGACCCAGACCACCACCAGCCTTTCTGTATTTCCAAAGGGTTGTATGATAGTAACGATCCTGCAGTCCTACTCTATGGGACGCTTTTTAGCCAACAAGCAGGAAACACTGTAAGAGGAAAGTAAGGGAATTTCAGTCATCGTTGTTTGTAGGGGAGCAGAGGGACTGTTTCTTTTGAAGGGGGAGGCAAACACAAAAAAATCCTTGGAGCACATTCAGCCTAGCTTACTGAGGTGGGCACGTGTTTTCCATACTCTTTCCTCAAAGTACATGGAGATCCTGCCAGTAAAGCTCTAAACTGATGTTGCATTTGGTTGCTACTGCTGCCTTTACTCCACCATAAACTTACCTCATCAAAGCTTTTTGTATTAACGGGAATAAGGCCAGGGCTTGCTTACTGATGTAAATCCAGAAAAAGCATCACCGAAACCAACAGATCACAGAGTTTCTGTTTGCGCATGTAAATCACATACTTACTTAATACTCGCTTATTGACTTAAATAAAGAATTTAAGTCCATACAAAAGGAGGGCCAATTAAAAAGTCCTCATAAGGAAAAAGGTAACATATTTATAAAATAAATTATATAGGAGCACTACTATTAATTTGCAGAGTCAAGCTAGCGTTAGGATTTAAATGTTTATTGAAATACATATACAAGATTTTTTTCTGTCCCTTGTGTACTATAAAGGACTTAAAAATAGTATGACATTTGGGATTGCAGCTATGCTCTTACAGCTTTTAAAATATATAAGCAAAAGTACTTGCATAGTTATTTTGGTCATTCACAGGGGGAAGTTATTTGATTTTTCATGTAGTCTGGCAACACATCTGCAATTATTTAGTGTTATTTAGAACACATGTTTCATGAAACATAATTCCAATTAAAGAGCTGTTCTATATTTAAATTTGACCTTTTTTTTTTTTTTTTTTAAAGACTGGGTGTACGTGTTTAAGTTAAAAACGTAGAAAATAAGAGGATTTAAATGTATTGAGGATGGTATTATCATTACCACGGGTTTCTGTTTCTGTAGCAGTTTTTATCCCAGGATTTCAACCTGTTAATTAAGGCTTCTGTTCAGAAGAGCCTTTGTCTCCAGGAAGGCTGTTCAGTACATACTTAGTGAGACTCATGCATAAGCTTAAATTTAAGCTGATTTTAATGTGACTTCCTGAACAGCGACATGGCTTTCACACATAGGTAAAGGAGTTTTTTCTCTTTACAATTAACTTCATTTCATACTGTCCCTGAGGTCTTCTCAGCTCACATTGCCAGTCTCTTTAATGAATCCTGCTCTACAACAGTCCAAAGAAATGAAACACACACAGACAGAGATCCACATTTTTGAACCTGGTCCTTCATCTGAGGGGCAGGTTTCCTTTTCCAGACCAGAATCCCTAGAATTCTAGGGATTTTTGTGAAAAAGATGACCTAACTGTGTAAAAAGGGGGAACTCGAAGCCAGTCTACTCAGATTTACTCACTCTTTCGTATTTGGCTTTAAAATTGTAGAAAATTGGCTTGTTATAGAAACATTAGATCATCTGGTCATCATTAATGTCAACAAGAATCATTACAATTTACAGCCTCACAAAGTCAACAAACACATTAAAGAATGCAAAACATTAAAAGGACATGAAGAAAAGCAAAATTATGCTCTATTTGATCATTGTTACACGTGCTCCAGGAGTTTCCCTTTAGGATGTATTTATGACTTCTATGTAGAATGATTTGACCAAGTAACATGTCAAAACCAGACAGCTCCATTCCCAGCACCAGGAGCACAGCAGACAAAAACCTGTTCTCTTCTAGAGGCATGCAACCACATTAATGCAATGCAATGCAACCACGAAAACAAGTTAACTTCCTAAATTGCATTTAAATGGCACTTCTCCTGTTTCAGGTTGCAACTTGAAGATCATTGCAATACACTGTAGGAAGGGTTGAAGAGTGCGCAAAGGGAATGAAAAATCCACTTTCCATTAGTTCATAGGAAAGGTGAAGCATATCTGACCCAGAGTCCCACCCACCCTGAACTCTCCTGGCACGTTTCAAGAAAGCAAGCAAGCTCATATGACCAAGAGCAAACAGTTAATGCATTGCATCCTTGTTGTATACGTGTGCATAACATTTAACATTTTTACTCTTTCTCTAGAGCACCCTGCCTCAATCTGGCAAGCGGGCTGCACACCACAAGTTGCATGCCTGGTTTTTGTCATTGCTGCGTCCCAGCAGTGCTCACTAGACTCCTCTTGCAAACTAAACTGCAATCACCAGGCTCAAATAAACTTTTATTTTCCTTTTTACTATATCTGGCCATCAGAGGAATGAAAGATAGCAGCATTTTATGTGGTTCAGCTGAAGTCTTAACCTGCACCTGCTGTTTGTAGATCAGCTCCAGAGAGACCAATGTTTTAATAAGGTAAGCGCTGATAGAGTTTTATATTTGTCTCAACTCTGTGGTCTTAAACACATCTTTGGAAGTACCACTCAGCAGCACTTCAATACTGAAGCTCGAGTCCCCGCAAGTGTAAATTCCTTTAGAACTATATGTCAGGAAGACTTCTTCTATTTGTTGGAAAATTCCTGCTGATCTCACAAATAAATAATGTAATAGCAACCAAGTATGGCAGCGAAGCACTTTCGAGTAAGTATATTTGTACATCCACTTCCCAAACACGCAGAAAAAGTGGTGAACTTGACTATTTACTCAGAGATTAACAAGCACTGTGAGGCAGGAATCCTAAAAACAGGCTGAAGTGAGGGATTTCTGATGAAGTCTGCCAACGGCTCCTTCCTGCTGCAACCACTGGGAGCTCCCAGGCGAGCACTGTGAAGCACTCACTGAGTACACCACCTTATGCACAAGACTGCTGAAAAACACTAGAGGTTTTGTCATTTCAAACCACAACTCTTCACCGTCCCAGAAACACAAAAAGCCCGTGTGAAGCAGAGAGCTAGCAGCACAGTGCAATGCTTATTAAGCCAACAGCTGGATTCTATCCTGACTTCAACTTCTAATTTCAGAGCTTAGCCTCAAGCAATGTGTCATTACTTGTCTCATACTGAAGTAACAGCAACATAGATAATCACAATAACACAATTTTTGCAGAAAATCTCATTTCCAAAAGTAGAACGCAAGACACCTTGCCCAGCCCCTGCTAACACTCGCTGTTTGAAACTCCATCTGCTCTAGATGTAATTAAACTCTGAAAACACGGACTTTCTGTGGAGCTGGCAGGCACATTTCTGCATTCAAAAAGTTAACATGATCTTGAATACTGAGAGTTACTTTTTCTAAACCTGGCATTCAAAGAGGGTACTTAAGAAGTACTCTCAGTTTGGGCTTACAGTTCTGGCGCATCTGGCAGCCAGAGGTGAACTAGAGATCAGCACTAACTCCTGTTTGTCACCAACATCTGTTGAACGTTAAGATTTGGAACTTCTCATGACCTGAGCATACAAGTCTATGGGCTCTCAGAGATGGCACATTCTCCTCTGAAGGTCTCAAACAGCTTTGGATCTGAAGGGAAAAGATGATACAGACCATTCTCCTTTTTTCAATTGAGACCTACTGGGACAAGCTGAAGATCAACTCCCGAATACCAGCTGGAGAGACCTCTACATTGATGACATTACTGAATCTGAGATTTGCTGATCTTCGTTTATCTTCCAGGCACCTAGTGTCCTGGTTGAGTTAACTAAAGAGCAGTCCAAATACATCAGCACCCCGAAGTCATATGCTGTCATGTAACTCATGCTATGCTGCAGATAATTTAGCCGGCTACAAAAAGTCAGAAACTGCTCTGATACGTCACACCAGCAAAACAGTATTTTGTGATAAAGCCAATAATGGCAAAATTTAAAAATATTATTAATATATTAATTATAATTACCAGTTAATTAATATTGAACATTTGGGATTGCATGCTATTTCTTATATTAATATTAATAATAATAAATATTTAGCGTTATAAATCTGCACACTGGCAAAAGGTGCTTTCATAGATATTTGTTTTGCTTGACATTAAAAGCAGGAAGCCTGAACTTTTTCCCACCAAAAACATTCTGGAAAACCTCTTTGGGAATTGCAGCCCTCTCAGAAATACCACACACCACCACAGAACACTTATTTAAAACACTGGGAAGAATGCGTGGCTGACAACGCATGAGATCATGCCTTCAGTCTCCCCAGCTTGCTCCTTTGCATGGCATTTACCATCTTTCCAAGACATTCCACCTTTCAGAGCATTACTTGTTATGAGGAGATTTATTTTATTTGTTTGAACACCGTGATCAGCATCATTTTGCAGAGTATGCGTTGACCTCTAAAGATTTCTGTTCACAGAAGCGGCTGAAGATACCACAAGCTGGCAGATGTTGCCCTCAGTGACCAGGAGCTTGCTCCAAACACTGCAATTGAATATTAGGTCCGATTTCAATGTTACATATTTTTTTTTTCTAGATTGGATTAAGTCTATTGAGATAATGGCATTTTCCCATACCAGCCCCAAAGACAAGAAGGCCCCTCAGCAACAGCAAAACTCCCCATGGATATCTAGCAGACCACAAAAGGAAACTTATTAAGGGCTAAATTAAAGCCATCTTTCACATGGGCAGAAGAGGACAAAAAGAATACAAAACCTGTTCTTTCTTGCCATGTTCTGAGCACCATGAGGTGTAAACAGATGAGAAGCAGCAGCATTGCAGCTTTATCCTGCACTGCCCTGGGAGCTAATCAATCCTGCCACCTCAAAGGGTGCTAGAGCCTGTTATAGAGACACCGCTCCTGAAGTACAACATGCCTGAGCTACATAGCTCTGAAGGATGGGGGAGCGTTCAGGGGAAATACTGCTACAAGTTCACCTTGGCTTTGTCCTTCCTTCCCCTCCACAAATCGGCTACAGGCCACTGCAGGAGACTTAACACTAAGCTAGATGGAGCTTCGGTCTGCGCTGGTGTGTCTGTTCTTACATTCAACCTCACGCAAGTTTAGGACTTTTTTAGGAGGAAATTTGTTTCCTGAAGTGCATTTCTCTTTCTTTTTTTGAATAGTGACACTCATCAGACCTGCTACATTAGCTACATTTTTCCCTCTCCCAATGACCCATCAGCTCATATTCTTTCCCCAAAGCATTTCAAAGTATCTGAAAGATATGTCTAGGTTTTGTAGGTTTCATCTTTCAAATCTGGCTTCTGTATTGCCTCTAGTTTTTGAAAAGCACCAGCTACTTCCTACTATTACTTCTTAGGTTATTTTTAACAGAGGTTGCTTCTGTTCAGAGTGCTTTTGAAATCATGCAAATTACACAGTTATCTTCTGGCATCTCTGCACAAACGTGTGTGCAGAGGAAAAGACCTCCCTAGAAACCTTAAGGCATATTTGCTTACCATTGATATTTAGTCTGTTTCAGTCCATAACAGGTTATTCTGGGCTGGAAATCAGGTGAAGACTGTTTCAGACAGACACTGCTGCAGTGGAGAAGCGCGTCTCCTTCCACAGGCAGTGGGGGCCCTAAATCCCTGCAGAAGGGAACAATAAGACCTTAAATTGGAGCAGCTAAACCCTCCCAAGCTTTCAGTCAGAATCCCTCCTTTAGGAAGTCTCACTCTTAGATCTTGGAAAAGGTCACATAAAGGGATACGAAACAAAAATGTTGTTGCTGCCTAATTTTCAAGGCCGTGAGCAAAACATTTCTCAGGAGCCTTGAAGAAAATGTCACGGTACAGAGAATTTTTTTCCATAAAAACCTTTTCTGCCCAGAAGAAAGTTTACTCCTCTCAGCCTGCAGAGGAAACAAAGGAAAACAAAACTAATGTTCTTACTATAACAACCCCAAGGCACAACAAGAAAAAAATGAAATAATTCATAGCAAGGTTAAAGAAACATAAGAGAAGAATTACAATAATGTAACATAACAGGTGTAAGAAAGCAAAATGAATGGATTAGATAGGGCTGGATCGACATGAGACACTAGCATGGCCTGACCTTTAGAGCAAAGGTGCACAAACAGTAAATTAGTGCCAAAAGCACTTTGTGATCTACTGCCAGTAGCAGCTAATTTGTTACAGCGGAAGAGGAGGGGTGACAAGAGATTACAGCTGCCATGTATACGTGTGAGAAGAAAACGTAATGCATATTTCTGGGCAGCACAGTGCTAGCCAAACACAGCTGGCAGGCGACTTTTTGGTACATTCCTCGTCAGGGTTCAGGGACGTTTCAATGGCCCAGATGTCATCTGAGGTGTGCGGGAGAAAGGAAAACAAACCCAAAAGTTGCTGCACACAGATACGAAGACAACAGCCTGCACTTGGAGTGGTGCAAGGCTAACAACTGTGAAATGATATGGACTAGGTGAGGTAACTGGTTTTTGCATGCACAGCGTGTGTGGGCAAATTCCCATAGGAACAAGGAAAAGTTGAACATGTCCCATCCTTACTGTGTTTGCTATATATTCAATATTGGGTGAGAGACCAGAAAGCCTGATACTACATCTGAGAAAAGACAGCTACCTATGACAGGAATTTTTAAACTATTTTGGGTTGAACAGGAGACGTGCTGTAAAAGTGCTTCTAATGTACACAGAAACAGCAGATGATCCAAGGTCAGCAGATTGACAAAGACTTAGTTCAGAGACATCTGCAAGAAGATAATTTGGAAAGAGAGCCATTACCTGCAGGTCATGCTAAAAGACTGTGCTGCGTCCCAAAGCAAGGAGAGCAAAGCAGACCCCTAAGGAGATCTCAAACAGTATTCATGCTTGAGCTTTATTCATTTGGTCTGATGTCATAAATTCATGATCCCCATAAATGATATCGCTCCCCAGTTGGTCTTTATAGCTGCTCACAAGGTAACACACTGACAGCGCTGCCTCAGTGATTACATCACCACCTTCTGAGATAGGTATGAATCATAGATATAAATTATATATTTGCATATGAGAAGGACCCCTACTTAGTCAAAACTAATTTTTAAACATTAGGAGATAGTCAATATAAATACGGCTTTCCCTTTGTGTTTGACAGTTTTCACTAAATGAATTGTGTTTCTCTATCACGAAGTTGCTACAGTCAAACACAGTGGAATGCCACTGTGCTTAGCGGAATAAAAATTCACTTCCTCAAACAGCTGACAGGCAAGTCCTCCTGTAAGCCAAGTTAGTGTAAAATAAATTTAGAATTTATCAGATGCCATAAGACTTTGCAGTTTTACTAGCAAGTAAGAAATCTCCTTGAGTTTATGATCTTAGGAACCTAATTGTAAATCGAATGCAATTATAAAATGATGTATTATAGGGGGGTGTTAGGTACTCTCCAGTTACACATCAACAAAATTTCCATTACAATATTATTTCATTCTACATTCTTTGGCTTTAAAACTGGTTTTAGTTATAGCAGCCATACAATTTCTCTGCTACATCTAAATGAGACTCTAAACTGTGACGCCCTATAAATACATCTCAGAGCTTCCAATATTTGGTTGTTAATAAAGAAGGAGAAAAAGGGACAGAGAAAAAAAAAAAAACACCTCTGTTTGGTGAGGTAATTAATTGACTTCCTAGTACAAAGGAACGAGATTAACCAATTACCTTTGACACTTAAGCCAACTTCTAATAGAATGGGAACAAAAATCTTTAAAATCTGACTTCAGTACTTAGCAAAAACCTGCTTCTTAGAAACTCACAGTAAGATGAAATCACAGGTACAGCAAGTGTCCAATTTGGTATCATATTTTCTAGTAATTCTGCCAACAATAGTTAATAGGATTCAAATATATTCTTATTAGGAGATGTTTCAACACAGTATTATCAAAGGATGGTACTTTCTGCTTTTGGTTACCAAATTTTCCTTTTTTTTTTTTTTTTCCACAGAACTTGAAAATGATCTTACAAGGAGTTATTGACAAATGACGTTTGATATCTAAAGTGGCTAGCAGAAGCATATCCTCCTCACAGCATGAAAGCACATTATACTGATATGCGATAGAGAGCCAGAAGCCAAATTAAAATTTTCTCCAACAGCCTATGGAGTCTGACAATGATAATACTTTAATTACAAAACTGAAATTCAGACTATGTTTGCTGAAAGGCTTCCCAGAGTTCACCACTAATTCTGAGTTCATTTCTTTTTTTCACGGAGAAGCCACAGAAATCAGAAGAAACTTCTGGGGCTGCTCAGTTTTGACCCCATGCCAAGTGCAGCTTGAGGGCACAAGTTCTGATTAGTTAGGGGTTTAGCGTTGGGTTCCACTCAAATCCCCCAACACCAAGCAAAATTCAGAGAAAATAGGAAGCCTCCCACCACTGTCATATCCCATCTCAGCAATTCACTCAATTCTGTAACTCCTCTTTAAAACCACGTGATAAACCTCAAAGCAGCTAATTGACGGAAATGTATCTCTGCATCTTTGCCTAATGTGGCCACCCAAGATGCTTTGATACAACTAAATATGTAACAGAGAAGAAAGAAACTAAACTCAAGCCAGAAGCACGGTCATTGCTGAAGATACAGTCTTTTCTGTGAATGCTCCTTGTCAACATTAATACACAGACAAGAGAAGTGGAGAACCAATTTCAAAGTATGGAGAAATGGGACAAAAATTACAGTACAGTGTCTGTACTGCATGGCTTCAGGGAAGCTGTGTGTGAAAAAGAACTGCTCTGAGCGTAGGTCAGGGGCAGAGAGGGGCATCCTCTCTCCGAATAAATTCACATCTGGAAAAAGCACTCTATCTTGTGGGGCCCAGGCACATCCTCCCCTCTGGGCTCCCAGAATCAGTAAATTCACTCATCTGAATCTAGATATTTTTTTAACTTACCTGTTTCCCCTCCCTACATAACTAATACATAAATCATTTTCCAGGCTAATACGAACAGAGTTTTCACAGTGATTTGCTTTCAGTTTCCTGTAGTCAAGAAAATTCTTAGGCATGGTTTAAATCTGAAATTAAGCTTCATGTTGTCTGTATGGCTTTGTAGTAGGCTCACATAGCAAAAGCACGTTTAAACATAACAGTAACTGATGTTTGGGCTTTTGTTCAGCTCTTAATAAACAGATAGGGAACTTTGTCCCTTCCGAGTGTCTGCTGCATGCCTAGATAAACTATTTAGGCACGAATAATACTCAGGTAAACCAAAAGAGTAATAGAAAGCTCTCCGGAACTGCAATCAAAGGCAGAGTAGTAAACACCCTTAATGTGTGTGAGGAGTGGAGGAGAGACTGTCTCACTGATGCCTTGCACTGGCCTTCTGCTGCTACTCACCAGGTATTTGAAACAGATTTTCCCTTACATTCAAGCTCTGCTTGATGTTTGAGAATAGGGCTGAGCACTAGTTACATCTTTCTGACTTGTACAGACAGGCTACACTCCTGATGTAAAGGCTTAATCCAGCAACACATGCCTATCAGAAAGTACAGACAATAGCTAAAGACTGTTGCTATTTCTAGTCAAGCTGACACCTATTCTTGCAATAGTCTAAGGTGGCTTTGCTTTATTTAGATTAAGAAATCTACCTTCTCTCTCCTTCCAGTTTGAAACTCTTAACTGAACATACCATAACTAAGAATCAAGGCCAAGCTGCTCATAAATTGTAATCATAAATGATAATAATTATTGAGGTTTATTGCAGCTGGATTTGCTGAAGCACACACGAAGTTAACCAGTACAAACAGTGAAAACTTCACCATCCCTCCTGGTTCCAATTTTTTCATTTAATGCCATTAAAAAAACATGGATTATTTTTACCATTAAGGAGATCTGTAATATTGCACATTGTTCCATTAGTGACTGAGGGACTACTCTTTCAAAAGAACAGCGGAAAGAAAGAGTTCAGAGATGAAAAGAACAAAAGGACGAACAAGGGACACGGTGACTTTTTAAGGTAATGCAAACATCTTTTCTAAGTGCTTTTGAGCTGAACTTCATACATGCCTGTTCCATTCTCCTTTCTAAGCCAACTCTAATGGCTCTTTTAGCATTGTGATGATACATGCATATGGATGGGAATCTCTCTTGAGCTCCCCGCCTGCTTTAAAATCCCAAGAGGCTGCATTTTAAGCATTTAACCAGACTACTTGCCTTCAATGTATATATCACCTTGCAAATTGCCAGCGCTACAGAATATTCATGCGAGCTCATATGGGACCAAAATTATACTAAACCTGACAGCAGCCATGCTGCCATCACATATGTTCTGAAATAACCCTTGGTCAAAGCCTCAGAATTACAACTGTGTAGGCTTTCGTGTAACCAACCCATCATGTATTTTGTTTGTTGCCCAGCACTAAGATTTGCAAACCGTGTCTAAGTTTTCCTGCGTGCAATTGCTTGCTGATACTATGCCAATTTCAGACTAATGGTTTTCACACATCATTAAACATCTTTGGAGTAGGGATCCTACAAAAGGTTTCAAACTAACTTGAACAGATTTTATTATTAAGTTTTGCATAAACAGCCCACTTCACTTGTGGCTTTGTCTGCACAAACATTTAAAATATACAGTTAACGTATCAGCTTCCCAGAAAGTGCCATATTAGCTGCTGAGGATTATTCAAGATTCAATTGATAAAACAAGTGCCAGTAAGGCCCTCTAAATGAGATAAAGATCTCATTTTCTGCCTGCCAGTAGTATCCTCCAGCTTATTTCTCCACACTGGCTCATTGCATACGTGTATATATACATGTGCATATAGGCATATAGCATTATAGGTCAGTTTGGTTTTTTCACAGCAAGGGAAATAAAACAGACTATCACAATTTTGTATGACCTGTCACTAAGCAATCAAAACAATGCTCCAAGCCTTGCCTAGCCTTTCCTTACATCACCATTTTCTACTGCACAAAAGGTAGCAACTCTGTAACAAACATACTTATCTTTTACACAAGATCCCTACTGTAGGCATTCAGCAAAGCAGGAAGACTTAGAGAAGGCCTGACAGTATACTCCAAGAGATAGAAAGAGGCCTGAATATAAATACGAGGTTATGACATATGTCTTTCCTATGATGACAAAAAAAAAAGCCAGTATTTTGACTATGTCTTCCTTGAAACTCTAAGTCCAGATTCCCCACACATAGCAGTCTATAAGCAGCTTAAACCTGGAGTAGGCTAGCAAGCTGGATGAAAGTGTGCCTTCTGCTCCGGTTCAGGCTACAGCCATCCTGGTGTTTGAGGGTTTAGAGGAAGAACCTGGGACTTGAGAGCATAGGCTGGCTAATCTTTCATTTCCAAAGTCTATTTGCGAACATATCTTTGGTCTTTATTTCCTAGCTGTCTCCTAGGTACTTGAGTATACTAAAAGCTGAGAAACATAACATTTATGCACATATCACAGCTTTGTTTTGACTTGTTAATAAAGATTACTCTTCAGTTTTATTTTCTAGCTCAATGGAAGCTATCATGGTAAGGAGTGAAAAAAAGGAGTATATTTTTCTTCCTTTAAGTGTATAAGCTATGAAAATTAGCATTTTTTATATCAATAAAACTGCATCCACATACGGGAGTACTAAAAAAGGTAAAGTTGGGGGTTTTTAACCTATGCCAGGATAATCAAAAAGTTATGAACCACATGCAGAGAAACTGTGAAGGCAGAGATATCTGGTAATAGGCTGTTTTCCATGGTTGTATTCTGCCTGGAACAAGTTCCCTCTCAACCTGAAATATCCCAAGTCTGCTAACTGCCAGGGCACATAGCAAGGTGCCTGTGTTTGTGCAGAGTGTGGTGGTAGATAGGTATTACATCTGTGTGGGGGAGAGGCATTTCAGTTTCTGGCAGAGGGCTGATTTCTGCTCGCCGCTGGGGTAAGCGCCTATTTAATTTCACGGTGAATTGTGTCAAAGCTCTGTTTCTCTTTGCAGTATAAATTCTAGTAAATTGCCAAACACAATATATGTTTGCTTTAAACAACCTATTCTCATTGTCCATTGATGGACAAAATTCTAACCTACTAAAATGAGTATAATCCACTAAAATCACTTTACCCTGTGGAGGCAGCAGTGCATCAAAAGCTTACGTAAAGTATTGACCTCTCTCTTTCATAGTTAAGTGGACCAAGTTTCGCATGAGCTGACTATTTCTATAACACACATCCCCATAGAGCCCTGTCCAGTAGAGAATGGATATAGTGACACCCATTTTAAAGATTAAAAACTCTGACACAGACAAGTTGTGGGCCAAATAAACTGTGCCTAACAGGATTTTCAAGAAGTCTTGCATGCCTCTTCAGAGGCTTCAAACACTGTGACAATCTGGCTTCTCCCCGCTAAGTCACTCCTGTTTTGTCCTATGTGCATTTTCAGTACCAAGAGTGGAGAAGTCTGAAGTAAAGCCTAACATAGTTTCCAGACTGCAAGGACACTTTACACTTCAGAAACAAGGTACTCCATAAGAAACATCGCCGTACCAAGCACAAAGTACACCAAGTCTTTAAGTCACGTGTAATGTATTGATAGTTGTTCAAGGTTATTAATCCAAACCAAGTTATTCACCCAAGGAGAGACAGCAGCAGACACAAGTATCATAGTTATACAGAGATTACAAGAAGCCCAGATGAACAAAACTGTCAATGTGGTAAGAAAACTTCATCTCACTCATCCTACCACAGGTGGACATTATATCTGTTGAGACAGAGGAGGCTGATCAGGTTATCGAACTTTCTTCTTACTATGACTTTCACACTACACAGGAAAAACGGCATTGTGAAAACCACCTTATCAGTTCAAAATTTCTCTTTAGAAACCTCTACTGATCTTTTTTCCCCCGCTTGCTTCTTGGCCCAAATTTTCTGATTCCTGACTGACAGTTAATATATTCCACTGACAAATGCTGGCATATTAATGTTTACTTAAATCCTTAAAACGTGCCACGCTTGGTCATCCCAGCAGCCTGGACTAGGTGTTTCTGGTACTCTATTGTCCATTACTGTTCTTTGTCAAATTCTAGAAATCATATTGAAATGGGGTAACAAGAACCACCGGCATACAACAGCTTTAAACTGTCACATAATACTGCTCTGCTTTGCTCTTGCTTCCACTGCTTGTTATTCTCAGGACTGAATTTGATTTTTTGATCACCAAGCCACAATATTCTTAACTTCACTTTTTTCCCCTGTGAAATACTCAATAAAGTACCCCAAATATTTTATATAGGAAGGCTTCATGACCTTAGGAATTTTTTTTCATCATGGGGTTGCAACACCATGGTAATTTCGGTGCTTTAAACTGAGGCTGCCATAGTCACACCCTTCACCTCCCTCCTGTCCCCTTTCATAGCATCCCTTCTTCCCGTGTGCCAGCTCTAGTCCTCGTGCAAATGCAAAGTGAGTACTTCAGGGCTTTTCAGATTGATCAGGGACTTGAATCCTCTCCTTAGCAGCCAGACAAGCACAACAGGTTGATGTTCGGAGGTGGAAACGCATCCCCACATTGACTGGCTTGGTATAGACACATCTCTGAGACCAAGTCCAATTCAAACTAAAATGCTTCAATACTGAACTGACATTATTTCCTATGATAAAAAAAAATAAACTGATGGAAGGACTTAATTTAGTAGGGTTTTGATTACACAGAAAATATATGACCTGTTAAAAAAATGGCAATTTCTTTCTAAAATAAAGTGTCCCTTCATTCTCTCCATTAGAGTACACAATGTTCACAGACATAGGTACATCTTACATAAATTACTGATGGTCCAAACAACATATGGTTTAGTTTGAATATTTTATTCAGCTCTGTCATGGGGTTTAACTTTAAGTGAAGTCTTAATTCTATCTGAAAGGCCCCCAAGACTACTTCCCTAAAAACAAACCAAAATCAAAGAAAGTCTTGGACTGAATCCAGACAACCCATTACAATTCAGAACTCAAAAGGCAATGTCACAAGGAATAATCTAAAGTTGCAGGAAAGGACAGAAATAGAACAAGAAAGCTTTTTCTCACACTCTGTCTAGTGTATTTTATTTGTGTGAGAAATTGTAAGGGAAGCAGTAGACCTCAGATACTATCTGTGGATTAAAACAACATATGCTGTTCAAGAGTATCCTCTCGAACAGTCTCTAGCAGGCTTTGTTTCCATTTAAGAAAGTGAAACACAATATATCGTTACTGTCCTCATCAGAAGATACAGGAATGGACTTATCTGTTGTCAAGTACTCCCTTTAAGGTAGGGTGGGACTAATAGAAATAGGATATGAAACCTCATCTACTCATAAAGCTCTTATTCAGATTGTGGTAGCAAGGTACCTTTTTTAAGAATACCATATAAATGAGCACCAGATATGAAAGATTTCATCTACATTTCAGCTCCTAAGGGCAACTTTCCCTGCAGATATATATAAATTCTGTGAAAGCCTGCCCATGTTTCCCCATGAAATGGTTAATAGGGGAAAAAATAATACCATGGATTTTACATTTTCATCATTAACCTGTCATTCTGAAGATGCACGTAAGACAATCCCACATTGTTGAACTACCCGATTGTCACACACTTTGACTGATCTTTCCACACATGTCTTCATTTAGCTAACCTTGCTTTGTCTTGCTTAATGAAAACCCTTGCTTCACCTGACTATCATCCAGGAAAGCAGTTAAGCACATGCCTAATCTGAAACATGTTGAGCCCTGGCCTCTGCTCCCATTTCCACAAGCAACCGGCTCTGCTACAGCAGCATGAGCAAGTCCTCAGAAAGTCTACAGCTACCCAAGTGTGAGGCTTGCCATTGATTTTAGCAGGCTGAGGAACAGATAACATTTATTGCTCTTTGCCAGTCTCAAACATTCACTTGTAAACCTATAGTCAAGCACACAAGGGTTGGCTGCCTATGCACTGACCAAGGCATCCTAAATGGCAATGTTACAATTAAGTTTCTTCTTCAAGATCTGTCTTGTAAGCAAGCCGTTAAGGTCTTTTTAATGTAGATTTTTGTTGCTGCCACTTGTTAGAGCTGAAATTTGATTTTTTTCTCACCCATGTTGCCTAGCAGGTGAAAAATATATATAGGTGCCTAATAATGAACTCAAAATAAGATTCAAATCATCGAGGCTTCATTTTTAGAACACAGAGCCTCAGAGCACTCTAGTTTTGTCATTTATTTTGTATTTGTAAATCCTACTCTGAGTGTAAGGGGATTATAAGAACTGCTGGGGACAAGGGAATAATAATCCTTACCAATATTTCCTTTGAAAAGCAGACCTTGAGTTCCCTAACGGTAAATCTTTCCAGTGGATTAGTCACAGAGACTCACTGCAAGAACATCATATCTCTGCTAAAGTTAAAAGTCTCTTCTAAACACATTTAAAACCATTTACTTCATTTATAAAACAGCTATTTTTCAATTGATGTTGTTCTGCTTACTGATTACTGAGAAAAGTTATTGTTTTCATTTAAAGACATTCAAGGTTAAAAAAGCTTTTCTTTCATTCATCAAGTATCCGCAGGAAAATAGCCTTTGCTACATACATTTACACTAGAATAAATACTGAGCTGTTTCACTGTTTAAATTGCATTAGAGGAGAACTCAAGAAAGGCTTGATTTGGGGGGTTTTGCCCAAACCATAAAAATAAATACGTGAGAAAGAAGGCAGAAGAGATTCTTCAAATGACGATGTGTATCAGACAACTTCATCATTATTTAGGTACAGTATGAACAGGTTAAAGAACAGTGTCATTAACGGTGTCCTAATTAAAGTCAGAATGTAAGTGCAATCAGTGTCCTAAAGACTGTCCTTAAAGGCAGTCTTTCCTTTAAAACCAAACCTGAAGTAGTTCCTTCTTGCCACTAGTGTTTCAGTTACTGTCACCATCATAAATTAATTATATTTAACTAAAGTATAAATCTTTTATTTACCAAGTGTTTCAGTCCAGTGCTGATATGAAGTACAACGTTCACTTGTGAAAAAGAAAGTAAGTCCATTTTTTATAGGATTGCATTGAAACACATGAAAGAAGGTGCAAGAAACCCACTACACCTATACGGCAACTTCAGAGCAGGGCTGGTACACATCACCTAGCCTTTGCAAACCAGCTATCTAAATCAAGACCTCCAAAATCTCCAAACTTAAAACATGAGGGAAAGGACTGAGATTCCCTCTGTCATCCCTCTGTCAACTACTCATGAAAGCATGAGAAAGAGGAGCCATACCACCAATTGCCAAATGAAGTATGGCTGGAAAAGGAAAGGGATTACTCCCAAACACAGAAAATTCAGACACATCAATTGCAGTATTATGAGACAAAAGAGAGGGTTGATCCCAATAATAACGTTCATGTTATTTTCATCAGCTGTTACAGCAAACTATGTGGCATAAAATCCATTGTTCGGCAGCCACATGTCATCAAACCAACCTGATAGCAAATTCTAAAAGCACTTTAATAAGATGTTTTCACTGTGGAGACAGTCCAGGGAACACATGCGATCAGAAAAGCTGAAATATTATTACCATGCATAAACTGTACTACCATCGCTCCTAGCTGCTTCATTGTGTGTGTTCATTGTTTTAATTTTACAAAAGCATTGTGATGTCTTCCTTAATCTCACCTCTGTTTATGCACACCACCAGTGAGCATCTCACTAATGAGATTTCTAATTTTTGTGAGATTTATCTTTATGTCTCTCTCACTTTCTCTCGCAGTCTCATTATTTTCAAATGAAATAGCACTAACATTACCCTTAATAAAAATATTATTCTCAGATGCAGTCTTTACAAGTCCTGCTCTAATACCTTCATGAGATTTATCTTCGAGCAAAGACATCATGGTGGCAATTTAAGACTCAGAACGCTAACTGTGCTTGAACTCCTTCCAATCCAAGTAGAGCTGGCTGAGAATTGATTTTCCATTGCAATGCGGTGTTGGCATGCCTGCACTGTATAGCATAGGCTGCCTGCCAGCCTTACCACTGCCATGCAGGAGTAGTAACATAATATTATATAGACTTACAAGTTTATTTCTTTGCAAGCTACCACAAAAAGAACTCAAACTTTTTCTTGACTAGGAGCAATATTGCTATTTAATTAACATTCCTTTCAAGGGAAGCTAAATCATTACAAACTCCTGAGTCTGAAATGTAACTTTAATTGACTCCACAGTGGAGCAACTCTATTACAGACTCTTTTGTGCAGTCTGATCCAGGTTCTCCACAATAGTTTCTAAGGCAGGGATGGCGCATTTGCTACCTGGTCATAAATACCAGTCACAGAACGGTCAGGGTTGGATGGGACCTCTGGAGACCATCTAGTCCAAGCCAAGCCCCTGCTAAAGCAGGGTCACCTAGGGCAGGTTGCACAGTCAAGGAGGGTTTTGAACATCTCCAGAGGAGACTCCACAACTTCTCTGGGCAGCCTGTCTGACACCTCTTGGTTTTTATTTTAAGACAAACACTGAAATTCTCTACGTAACACCAGTGACCACATTTCTCCAGCATCTTCTTCTCATGGGTTACATACACAGTAAGTGCTGATTCAAAGCAAGAGTTTCAGAAGTACTTTAAGTAGTAATATGGTAGGCACTTCACTTAAAGACAAAGGTTTATACTCCACGAAGCTACCAGCCACTCACCTACAACTAAAATGTTGCCTTTGTGCCATGAGAAGTGTTGAAGGTACAGTGAACAGGATCAGAAAACCTATCAGATCTAAAGGGGACCGAGGAGCTTCCTGGATTCATTTAAGCTCCAAACTGCCCCCCAAGACAACCATACCAGCACAAATAAGGGAGCGGGAAGAAATGGAGAGGAAAAGATGGATTGCTTCTTTTGATGGTGTGCCAGTATAAAGCGCTCATAAAGATACCACCTAAGGGTCATTTTGGTACTTATGCCACCCAGCGAGGCTGTGGTTCCAGACTTCTGTTTCACATTCATTCTCACTGCACCATCACCTCTTATAATCTCCTTGGTGGTACAGGTAAAAATTTTGGGGAATGCGTGTAAAGGAGCACTTAAAGGAGCATATTTTGGGGAGTAAGGAAGTTTATTTTCAAAGATACTCCCAAACTTCCCATTACAAACCTATTGAAAAAAGGATCAAGGTAAAAAGAATTTTTTTTTTAGTGGTTTCTAAAAAAACCCGACATTGTGTCCTCTTTTGACTTCATCAGCACACTATCAAATAATATCCCTCAGAGATGTGCTAACATCATTTGAAGATGCTGCTGCAGGAAGGTATTAAAGTACTATTTAAATGGAAGTTGTTAAATAAAAACCATCTTGCCTGGATTCTGTTACATTTAAGAGACAGGAAAACAAATCAATGTTGCCAAATGGGAAAGGATGAGATCAATAAGGGGAGAAAGTACATTTTCAAGGCATTAAAAATCCGAAAAGTAAAAACAGAAGTTTAAAAACTCTGAACAATTACCTGGCTGCATCCTTTTAAATCAAAGTTCATGGCATTTATAGAATGCTAGACATAAGACAATACCTAGCATCTGAGTGCTTAGCACTGCAGTTTTCTGATAATGTACCTCCAAGGGCCTAGACCTTAAACAGAGCTTGGTAATCATCTGCCATGATTTATGGAAGCAGTAATTCCCCTTCTTCCCATATTTCATGACATTAAAAAGAAAGATTGGTCTGTCAGTAGAAATTCTTTTCCTTCTGGTAGAGCTAAAAGAACAGTAAAAACTATAGGTGACCCACATTCCAGCAAAGTTATTTTCTGAAGATTAGCTACATTGATACGGAATAAAAGCCTGAGTCATCTTTACCATTAGTCACAGCTCTTTCTCTTATTTTTCTGTGCAAGCTTCCAAAAGGTAAATGCCACTGGAGCTGGGGGTGGGGGGTGGGGGAAGGGGAGGAAAGTATACAGAAACTCTTGAAAGGCAGGCAATTTTATAAAAAACAGGGTTTAGTTATTGGCATATAGCCCTAGTTTCCACTACACCAGTGTGTCACATCTTAGTACGGACACGGACCCCAAGTAAAGTGAACCACAGAATCATAGAATACCAGGCTGGAAGAGACCTCAAGGATCACCTGGTCCAACCTTTCTTGGCAAAAATGGAACTCTTCGAGTGCAGAAGTAGTTTTTCTTCCTTGTAAAGAGAGACATAAATCACAGTGTCAGGATCTTCTTTCAAGTCTATTTTGGGTGCATACACATATAATTCTGTTTTCCTCTTAGTACGGGTAACCACAGCACTAAACGCAAACGTAAAGCTTAAAAGAGCTTCAGAGAAAACAGATGTGGTAACACAGCAGAAACTCACTCCCTCTTTCCCAAATGCCAGACAGAGCTTTTCCATGCATCTCTCTCCATAAACGTGAAAGTACCTCGCTACAGCCACTAAAATTTGGGATGTCACTGACATTAACCCCCACTCTCTCCAGAAGTTCTGTGCCAGTTAGCTTGAGGCAAAAGTGTCACATTCAAGCTTTATCCTCCCCATCTTGCATGTAAATCAGGATCTGATTTTTGCCACAGCTGTGTGTACCACCTATACATGTGCTCTCCTCTTCCTCTTTCCCACAAGCATGGTCAGCTGCTCAGCAGCATGAGAGAAAGCCCTGAGAGAGAAGCAAACAGTCCTCCAGCTCTCAGAGCTAAATCCCAGTGGTACCAGTGGAAAATCAGAGACTGGTTTTGCTGGGCTGAGAGCATACCCTGTCAGCTTAACCTGGAAGCGAGCTAAGCGATGGAGTGAATGTAGCTTAAGTGTATCAGTTCAAAACAATTTTAGCATGTATACATAGATAAAACCAGCACTCATAAGCATATACTTGTCGCAGCACTTTCCAAACTATCAAGTTGCAACAAGGTCTTTTACCACCTCATACCAACACACTCTTCATGCCAATCCATTTTCTGCCTTCTCCTTATCTCACCTTATCCAGGGCCTGCTCTGTCTTCTCTTGCTTCTTCCCTTCTCTTCTACTTCCTTGGCTGCCCTCTCTTCATCGGCTGCCCAACCACTTAACAGAACCAGCCACAGCTGCACCTTATCTACATCGGTCAACCCACCGCCCCTGAAGCCAGCCCACAGTTGTATAATCAATGCTAATTAATCCGGCTTCATTCCTCTCCATATACACATGTACCGAGAAAAGGCAGCATAAGAAGATAAAGAGCACTCTGTGTTTCTGTGTGCGGAGAAAGTAATTTTGCACCTCTCTACATCTGCCACATCTCCATGCTACAAAGCCATTTTCCTTGGATCTCATATAGCAATTATGCCATTTTACTGACCAATTTCTAACGTCATCTACTGGCTTTTGAGGATTTTCTAATGTCTAATGCATATCTACATTTATTTCACTCTTAAGCTTTAGCCTCTGACTTCATACCAGCAAAGTATAGCTATCATTCTCACTCAAACAGCTTGGTTGTCGAAGTGAACATTAGGTCAGTGAGACAGGTGTTTCTATGGTGTTGTTAACCTTAGTCATTTTTGTTTTTTCCATTTATTTTGGGGCCTTTGTCAATTCTATGCCTTTACTGCAATTTCTCTCAGTCATAAAGGAAGGAGAAATGTTCAACAACTGCCAACTAATTTCCAAATCAGAGCAAGGGTCTTGCTAAGGCACATTACAGATCTGTGACTGGAAGTAGAGTTAACATTTTAGCAGCTGTGGATGCTAGCACTACACCTACAGAGCGTGTTAAAATAAAGCCAAAATCATCCATATGTTCTTATATCGCTGTGTCTGTGAAGTCATTCAAATATTGCAGTAGATTTATTCAAAACTTTCCAATATAAAGGGAAGAAAGAAAAAAGGCAGCCTGTCTAGGTTTTTAGGTTTTGACAGAAGTAGAAAGCTGTCACTTTAGCAATATGGAAGAGAGACTACTAATATTACAGATGTCATCGAGAGACTGAATAGAAACATACAGCTGATTGATTCAGAAAGAAAATTCTTGAAGTTCCTCATTAGCCACAGTCTGAAGGAGCACTTCATTCTTCCCTCTTAATTACTTAATCTGTGCCACCCAGAGCACTTTCTACATAGAAAACTAACTCTAGGAATGATTTCCATGAATGCCTTTTGACTGTGCCCTGTGGCCAGTAGAGGGGGGTGACCTCATTACAGCACCATATATATGCGTTTCCCAAAACCACGCGATCAAGTGCTGTGTGAGCATTACCAGCTTTGAAACGCCTGTTGAAGAGTTCATATACTATGAATTACCAGCCAGACAGGTATGTCACTTGCTTAAATGGCAGAGTTCTGCATCCACAGTTATTTAGATCTGATGGCAACATTATGATTATCACCAGAAGCTAATCAGAGAATTTCTGCCAGCTAAGGCTTAAGCAGCTTCGCAGAACGATTGAAAACCTGAGGCAGTACTTTAGAGCATGTAAGAGAGGATTGTTTTTCTTTTAAAGGGTTTTAACTTGTGTTACTGTGGGTTTATACATTATTTAATGACTGTTAGAAGAGTAATACAAGTCTCAGCCCTCCAGCCACACAGCCCCACCACTTTTTTGGTTTGGGGTTGGTTGTTTTTTTTCCCAGTAATTGGTGGTAGAAAGCATCCTAAAATACTTTTAAATCATGCAGCTAAAAATACAAAAACATAGTTTCAAAGCCTAATGAACAAGTCTCCTTTGCCTTCATTCATTCACCCATGCCTTATGCAACACCCCTTCCTACAAAGTCTGGGTTAGCTACCACAAAAGTAGGTGGAAAACAAGAAGGGGACAAACTTGGCTTGGCTTTCAGAAAACCTCAGAGCCAGCTAACAGACCAGTTCTCAAAGATCTCCTCACACAAACAGTCCACCAAGAAACGGATTCTTTGCCTTTTCCATTGCAGTTTCCCAACCCTGTACACCTGTTCCCTGTCACATGCATTCTCCATCATCTCCTGCCAAATGACAGCAATACTGTACAGTGCACCACCTGCAATCAGAAGGTAGCTTTCAACATGCAGCCATCCAGATTTTATGGGTCACCAGTTAATTTGCTACAGACCCTGCACCAGGATTTCACAGCCCACAGGGTGCAGAGAGCTGACAGGAGCAAAGTTTTTGCGTAACTCCTTCTGTAAGGAAATGCAGTCATCTCAACACTGATTTCAGAGGCAGCCGGTACCTAACTCCTAAGTACCACTCAGTTTCCCACTCAGCAGGAGCCAGCTTCTCCCTCTCATACACTGAGGACTTTGCAAGAGCCAGCCTCTCCTACATCTTGGATCCTGCTGAATTCAGAGGTGTAACATCACTTCTACTCCTTCCTCCCAGTTAAGAGTGCTAGATATCAGGGGGGAAAAAAAAAAAAAAAAAAAAAAAAAAGCCAGCAGGTATTAGCCTGATGATAATAATGACGGACATGTTATAGGGATAGAGAAAAACTACTACAAATGCCATCAAATATGGATGTTTTAGACGGGTGGTCAGTGTTTTGGCACCAGATACTTTCCTAGACATTTCTGAGATTAAAAACTGCTCGCTTCAGTTGAAAGCACAGATTCTATTTCCTGAGACATTGACAAATAATTTTGATAAAGCCCAACTATTTCACAGTCTCTGTAGAAGCCTGTCAGTTTTATAGCACCTTTCCATTTCATGAAGCTTACAGTATCATCACATTGTTTTGAAAATGTTAAATATACATCAATAAACATATACTTGTGTTCTCTTCCTCAGAGACAAGTTTTGTGCCTATAGGAATCGGGTTTTCTATCTTCAGGTTCTAAGTAGCAGCCAAGACTGACTGACCCAAATTTCCAGATACATAACAATAAACTAAAAGAAATACAATCATGATTTAAAAACAGTAACTAAAAAGAGGTATCCCATGAAACGAGAGGCAAGATATGGGTGCCACTAATTCTATTTATTGTTGGCTTCAATAGATAAAAGATTTTATTCACCCTTCTAACGTCTGATGCAGGGCAGTAACACGAGAGACATAAACCTTACAAATTGTAAAGGGCTTAAAGAAACAGAAAACACAGAAATAAAACCAAGCCTTTTGTTCTTTATTCAGTCTGTTGACTTTACCACATATATTTAAGTATATGCGGACTCTTCACATTCATTTTACAGCTAATTCCCTTTACACTCAGTAGGGAGAGTCCCTTTACTTGGCATAACACAGTAAAATTCATGAATTTCTGCACTGAGACATTAGTTCACGTGAAATTCCCTGTGACTGTGCTGCTTTAGCAGACTATGCTTCAAGAATACAGACAGAGAATGTTTTATTGGTTAATCTTTGCCAAACAGCTCAGCTATCCCAAAATAAAGAACTAGGAGCTCAGCTTTTCAGGAAAGACTGATACCCAAAAAGCCATCAGAATGTCACTGGCGGGAAATTTGTGAGAACTGCCACTCACTCACCTATGGGAAGGCAAGACAATGAGAACACCAAAGTAGCATTTCTAAGATCCTTTTGAAATGTTTCTATTGAAGAATGTTATAAATATTTTATTGGAAGAACAGATAGAGATTTCAATTGTCCCTTGAAGAGCTGTTGTGCCAACTTTAGAGATTAAATTCAACCGTTAAAGTATCAAATGGAGATATTTTATTTCTGCTTTTATTGGAAATCAAAATGCAGTTTAAGCTGTGGAGGCCCTACTGATGCCTGTATAACAGAGGCATTTTGGATCTGGACTCAAATGATTTATTCCACTCATCAAACTGACACTGCAAAGAAGAAATTTAGGTTTGGAATAAAATAGTAATTTTTCCAGACAAAAAGATTGCTGGGAAGATTCAGTTTTATTAAAGATACAGAAGAGGGCAGCTGTTGTCTTTGATTATATTTACAAAGCATGAATCAGTTTTAACATACAAAGATAGCAAACCAGAATAAATTAATGCTCACCATGTGGGGACATATGCAGATGATAAGGATGATCACAGCTCCTCATTTCAATTATAATTTCAGCATGTTGCTGCTACAGATGTCCTCCAGGCTTAAGGAAACAATTTCAGACTATCATTAAAAACTTTATTTAGGAAGAGAGAAAAGAATCCAAGATGGAAATAAGAGGTTTGTACACAGATAAATTGAAAGAGGAATCAAGTGTTCCATATCTGAATTTACATGATTTGCTGAATGACACTTGGGCTTTCTCCTGACTGGGAAGTTCTCACGTAGTTAAATGTGTACAACACATGGAAATATTTTATCCCTTATAGCGATAGCTATGGCAGTACTTGGGTCACAGCACCCAGACAGAGCATCCTAAAACAACTGACACTGTGTATTAGCCAAGTGACTTTTGCAAACACAGAAAAGAGCACATTAAACTGAACTATACATTTGGTTTAAGGCCATACAGAATAAATGTCTTTAAAGTTACTGCAAATAGAGAAAAAACTACTTCTCTCCAGTATTAACAGATGCATGCAGATGGTTACAATATTCTAAAGATTACTCAATCTAAAGATTGTGTTCATCCGGTTATTTCAAATGTCACAGTAATTTTTAACTTCTGCTATCCCATGAAAAAAAGTATGTAAATAACATTGGTTTGTTATATTTATCTGTAATTTTGGATTAATGATTCATTTAATAGAAGAGGAAATTAGGAAGTGCTTTATGCTGTATAGAAAGTGAGCGGTTTGAATTTGCATGAATAAGACAAGACAAGTAAGCACAGAATAAGTCTTTGACACATTCTTCAGGGTATGGAATTACATAATAGGAGAAACTTGTATCTCTGTACTCTTCACTGTCTAGTTGCATATTGATACTCTAAAGACCATCACAAGTAACTCTACATAAGTCTATGAATTTCATTACAAATTTGCAGTACTGTGGTGAAGTCAAATACTGTGAAGGAGAAATCAGCAATCTCTGAACAGAACTGTCAGATGCCACATAAAAATAATTTATCTATGAATTAATAAATCGATCCATCTAGTTGCAAACTGATTTGCAAGAAACATAAGTATCTAGTCCTGTCTGTACATGAGAAGAGACATTTTTTGAGAAAACAGCTGGAATGGAAAGACTGACTTTGCGTGAGTATGTCCAAATAACTATATTGCCCTTTGTAGTAAATTGTAACAGTATTGTATATATACACACACACACATGTTCACGTAGCATGTATTTCTGCTATACATGTAATGTTTACATTTGCCTTATATAATCAGTTACCGCTACAAATGAGATTAAGACTGGTGTACTCTCATCACACTGAGGATCACTTTTACAGTGGCAGAATTACAACAAATATCATACAGAAGATGAATGGTTTATGTCTGTCTATATTATTACTGACAAAATTAAAAAAAATGCGTGCTAGCAATATCAGTACCTTGCTTGCTCTCTCTGGTCTCCAACCCAACCCTGAGAAGCCAGCTTTCAGTCAAAGCAATTAGCTGGTTTTTTCCCTGCTCAAGCTGCCATACCCCACATGGTTCATCTGTTGCCACATCTAGTATTTATAAGCATTTACTAATAACTTTTGTTTATTATTCTCATTTGACAGAAAAATCACAACATGCATACTGAAAACACAACCTTATTTGCACTGGGGACTGCGGAAAGGTCACCAGTGACTTTCACCAAAGGTGAATTCACAACCAATAGAGCCACGGTTTGAGAAGACAAGGGAGGAAATATTCACCTGGGGTTTTCTGCCGTGGGGAATATGAAAGGCACACTTTGATAAAAAAACAGATCTCAAAACTATGTAGCAGAGTAGTATTTGCTGTGTTGGCAGGTGTCTATCAGAAAGTCCTGGGGATGCCATAGCAGAATGGAGAAGGGAAAGAGCAAGCTGCCAGAGGCAGGCCTCCCCTCCGACTGTCGCAGATGAGTAATTCATTCAATAACTCACCTAAGCATTGCACATTTGAATGAAGAGATACACTAATACTCTCCTCTCCTCCGTTGGTTGACTAAGTCAAACCCCGGACTGTTATGTGGGGGTTACCTCCTCTCCACTGTGCCTTACCTACTGCACTCTTTTCCACACTCAGCATTTTGTCTTCCTCTGCCCAGTGTATTGTTGTGAGCGTACGGCCATCCCCTTCTCCCTCAGTACCCTTCTGTTTCACCTTATTCTGTCCGTAGAAGACCTCTTTCCTTCTCATTCCCCAGGTCACAGCAGCAGCATGTAAGCAGGACAAGCACAGCGTAGCCCCAGCTGCAGTCCCGTACTCACTCACACAGGCTAAGCCAGCCAGCCGGTCCTTTGTCTCCCTCCCCGGCTGTGAGAGGTAGGCTCAGAAATCCTGTCAAACACACATTGTGCAGAACACCCAAGGGTTTACCAGGTTTGGGTTATTTTGGACCAATTTATTATCCGTGTCAGACCCTGACACTCATCATCACTGGTCCTGAAGACTCCTCTGGGGAGCATGGCCAGAGGCTGTCATTCAGAGAGCAGCAATCTCCTCCTTCCTCTCCGCATGGATTTATTGTGGCAGCTATCTGTATGTAAGCTCTACATAGAGTATAACCTGACCATTTCAGAGGAAGATTTCATTCTATCAATAACTTCTGTTTCAATCTACCAAGGTGTCATTTTTACACACAGTTTCTGTGCAGGGTGTACCAATATTTCAAGTTTAGGTTTCTGCTGCAGTCCCTTTCTTGGGGACAACATGAAATGACAAAAGGTGTTCTTGCCAATATTGTATTATGATTATGCAAACATAACGTAATTGTTTCTAAGGCAGCTCTTTGCTATTGCCTAGGTTAATTAAGGAGAGAGTCTCACAGCAAGAAAAAAACTCAAAACTTTATCATATATTTGTATTAAAGCAGAGTCTGTATGGCTTTCACATGTGGTTAAAATCAGACTAATTAGCAACACTCCAGGATAATTCATTAACTAGAAGCAAGTATAAGCTCAGTACCACCATTAGTTGCCACAGGCCAGCTAAGGTGATATTCATGTGAAAAATCATGAACATCAAGGGATGCAGCTCAAGTAGTACTGTTAATGGCAAGAACAAAGCTGGGAGCATCTGGTTCTGTGTCACTACCCTGTAACAGCAAGATTTGTCAGGCATTGTTGAATACGAAGTCGTTCATAATAGGCCAATCATACCACAACCCTCAGGGACAAATGTGAGATAGCAGTTAAAAAAAAAATATTTTTTTTTTCTGATGTACTCCTTGTTATGAAAAAAGAGCTATGGCATGGCACTGTACGTGGACTGAACACTTGTATCAGCATAGCAAAATACTAGGTAAACCGATTATGAGGTTTAGAAAATAAGGGGAGGGTCAAACCACATTGGCTTACTGTCCTCCCTGGTCAGGAGAATACCTAAGAAAATCTTCACTTTAAATATTTGAATAGTCTTTTTTTAAGTGCAGAGGCTATAAAAATCACACAATTAATCTTAGATTTATATCTTAATATCTTGCTGAAGTAAGGTATTTCATGCCCTGTGTTGATAGATTGCTTAAGAGTTATTTGGGTACGTGGCTCAAAACACTTAAGTTATTCTATCAGTAATGAAAATACATCCATTTGTATTTCATCATTTTTACTCTCATTCTTCTACATTCTATATTACTGTATTCACTATTAATAACCACAATTTATCTTCTGATACAACCAGACCATTAGGAAATACATCTATAGATTCATTCTTTAAATAAAATTAGGACATTACTCTTTTCCATTTGAGCTAATCAAAAAGATGATCTTAGCCTCTCTGTTTAATGAAGAAAAGTATATTGCAGAAACATGACCACTGGTGCAAAGCCAGGGAAAACACAGACAAATGATAGTAGCTTTTAGATACATTACATGAAATTCATTCCAGCAACACCACAGCCTATGAATTTAGAAAGAAATAGCCACTGAATCCAGAATCTTTTTTTAATTCAAGACTACGTAATCTAAACAACTGCCAAAATGGAATGAACTTAGAAAGTGCAACGCTCTTGTGAATTAGAAGATTCTCATGAACTTCTGAATTTTATTCAGGAAAGTGCTGTAATCAAGATTTTAAATGTTTTAGTTTATGTTACATGCTGACTCATATAGCATAGCTCATGCACAGCAAGCAACATGTAAAACAACATAGCATAGCAAACAACATGTTTTCAGATAGTTATGTTGCAATCAAATCATTTATTGGCTATATGTTTGAATTATCACCTCATAAACATGTCTTGAATCTACCTCACACAATTCGGCATAGCTGAGCTAGCCAAAGCAGTTTTGTGGGGCATTCTTCGTATGTTTACCATGTAGAGGGATTAAAAAAACTGACAATCAAAAAAAAAAAAAAAAAACCCAAAAAAACCCCACCAAACAAACAAAAATCCCACCTTTTGATTTGGTGATAGTCCTCAGAAAGCCATAGTGCAAGAGTGTCAAAACTTCTTCTAATAAATGTCCAATAAGTCCCATGGAAACTAGGGTAAGTATGGAAGGATGAGAAAGTAATCCATTCCAGAATATTCCACAGTGGTTAAGCTACTCTTCTGGGTCATAAGAAACCTATTCCTTTACTTTAAACTGGGAAGAAAACACAAATGCTGTGTTGCCAGCATAAAAAGATGGTACAAAGTAGAATCATTTTTGTTAGAAATGGAACCTAAATCCCCTTAATCTCACTGAAAGTTTTGTTCCATTTTGTTGTTTTGGGTTTTGGAGTGGGCTTTTTGTTTTGTTTTGGTGGTTTTTTTTTTTATTTTGTGGGGTTTATTTTATTTTATTTCAATAATTATGTAGGGTTTCCATATCAAAATATCTCTCTCCTACTCAAGATTATTCTCTAGTCTTTACTCAGATTTGCAACTGGTATCTCTTTGGCCAAAACAATATACTTCATCAAGAACTACGTACTTTTCTCATCCAGAAAAAAAAAAATAAAATAAAGTAAAATCTGCCTTTCACTAACCCAAAAGCAATTAGGCACTACAATAGTTGGATTCCTATCACTCTTACCAACTACTAGGATCAGTAAACAGTAAGAATGTTTTTAAATCTAGACATTAATTTAACAGGGGGGAAAGGTGCAAGAGTTCAAGAATAATAAACTTGAAATCTAATAACTGGTAAGGTCCAAAGGAAAATTAAATGAATCCTAGACATCATACCCAGGCACATCATCTTTCCTCCTTAAAACCCTGAAGCTCATGGATATTACAGTTCTTCACGCTATCCAAAATTAAAATTACTCTTGCAGACTGTCATCTGTAATTCTCTCAGAGTACCACAAACAAAATTTATAACACTGTCTTCCATGTTCTCTGGTATGGAAGTGTCTAGAAAAGTTTGTGATTTGGAATGTATGTCTTAGTGAGTATGGTTACCTCCCTGTGCAAGCATTTCATATTTAACATCGCTGCAGCATCCTTTGGCTTTCACTGCAGATATATTTCTTGGCACTGATTTTTATCCTAACTGAGCAGTCTAAGAAATAAGGTACTCTCGAGCTTGTGACAAAGGTTTTCTAAATGTGATTCCATGTTCTTCTGTGTTAGTTGTGATTTGAAATGGCATCTCCCTTTTGTTCCATCAGAGCAAACCTTCATTCTTGCATTAATCTTAGTTTGGCCCATCTGCAATGCATGAATACAGCAGCTTTTACATTTCCTCTAACTCATTTAAACTGAAGATAATCAGTATTTTAAATAACGTAACATACCTACTAAAAAATCCAATAGTGGCCATACATTTAACAGCAAAACCTAAAAAGCTTTTAGGGGGTTTTCTCACCTTTCTTCTGTATTCCTTGTCCTATAATCCACTATTTCATTCTTCATTTTACTGGTAATTATCACATCGAATTGCAATATTTTAGACCTGAGAGAGGTTGATTTTTACATAATTCTGGAAAATATTAATAAGATGTTTTTGTGCTATTTGATTGGGAGAGTAAGGCAAGACTTCAAAGGGCTCAAACTCCCCTAGGGTTTACATACTTTAAAATAACAGTATCTCTGTATTGCCAATAGGAGGGAAAAAAACAACAGACCTTCAAATTAATATTACATTGGCAGCAGGTTTTTACAGACTATTTTCAGGGCTGTGGGCTGACTCCTTGGCTTAATGAACAGTTTGATTTAAAGCTTAAAATTATTAAGTGTTCTACCAGAGTCATAAATAATGCAGTTTATAATATTCCTATCGAGCATATAAAACTACATTTGTCTTCCATTAACAACACACTTTTTAAGTAGCCTGACCTCTTCAGATATATAAGAGCATGCAATTAGTGCAATTTGTCACAGGTCCTTTACATTTTAATAAGATGTAATTAATTGTCTGTTTAGTCTAATTAACTTTGAAACCCTGACAGTTCTTGCTCTCTGGTATAAAGCACAGCTCCTTATTTGAATTGCTAATACTGGACAGAGCGCCTCCATACAACAATAAATTCAAATCTCTGTACTTTTGCAGACTAAGAGACATGGGCTAACCTACCAATGTTTGCATTAACTTTTCCAAAGCCTTTTTTTAACTAATCTGTGCCAATATATGTGAGTCAGTAATATGTGGGAGTCAATGTGTTTGAGTTAAACAGCTCAAGTTACCGTAAAGTACTATTAGAATTCTATTAATGATCCCACAACTGAATAATTCTGTTTCAGTCATACTACTCATGTTTCATACATGATTTAACAAATGAGTTACAGACTCAGGCCAACAGAGATATAAATCCTTTACATTCTTTGAAGTTAACCTGCAGCTCGTGAAGAATGTAGGGAGGCATTAAACAGATGACCCTGAAAACATGACATTTTAATGATCAGAGTAAGGTATCAGCCACATGGAAGTAACATTGAAGAGAGAGTTAACTGTTAAAAGCTTGGGAACTCACATTTTGGGTTGTTTTTTTTTTTTTTTCAGCTGTATGAAATTATGACAATATAATTTGATTTTAATGCAAATTATTACTTTTAAATATGACAGATTTATTTTACATTCTCTCCATGATGATTTTAAGTATTTAGAGGATCGAATTTGCAGATGATAAATGACACGTAATTCAACTGAATAGTAAATAAAGGACAGATTCCGACATCCTGTCCTCTCCTGAATAAAATCATTCTCTGTAAAAAATACTGCAAAAGTTAATGATCTTCAGAACTGTAGAAACAAGACTATGTGAGAATCTGTACAGAAAAGAGCTTGTGGAGAACAGAAATGATTCAATGAAGTGTTGATTTATGTTTAAAAAAAGCATATATAATACATTCAACTGAAAGTTTTTGCAAGTTGAAATAATGTTTTATTTTTTATCCTGAAAACAGGAATAATTTCACAGTCTTGGGTTCTGTGCATGGCCCTCACAGAATGTCAAGTAAGGGGACATATAAATCTTACCTCCTATAACATATAGACACTGACAGGGACAGAATGAGCACCAAAGCAAATATGAGGTAGAAATGATTTTTTTATTACTTTAGGTATTTCTAGATGTCAGATAAAAATGAGAGCATTGCTAAAAATTTTACAGAATGACAGCTGTGCCTTATGGATAACATTCTATAGTTTGATGTATGATGCAGAAAATGTGAAAAATATTGTGAAGTACCACCTTGACATAATGATGGAATGCCACAGGAAACGTGCTAATTCCAGAGGAATGTAATAGACCACTGTTAAATAAAAGGAGGCAGCTTCAGGCCCAGAAAAAAAAAATAAAGAAAAGAAAAAGAAACATCAAACATTGACTTTAGATGAACAAAAGTTGCAAAACTTCGTTTCTGTTTTATACAGCTGCCCAAGTTCTGATGCTCTTTTTTGATCAGAATTACCCCTCAGACTTTCAGTAGGTACAGAGGATTTTGCGAACATCCTACTACGCCTTTTACAAAACACCAGAGGATGCACCATCTCCAGTATTACAGAATTTATAGTACAGGCTATTAAAACAGACTGTGTATTTTTTAAAAGCGCTCCAATGTAGCACATGAAGGCTCAATAGGCAGTAGTTATGTGGCTATAGCAATTTAAAACAACTGTTATAGTTTCATTTATCAAAGTCTGCTCCAAGCCTGTCTATAAACAGTGAAAAGGCGAAAATGAGTAAGTACCAAATCCACTTAACATCCGTTTAAATGTCTGCTTAACATCACAGACATGTACCATAGAACAGATGCATCTGTACATTTCAAACTTAATACACAGTATTACCCCATGCTCTCCTCTTAAAGCAGGGGCCACAGGTTGAACCCTCGTTTGCACACCAGCAGAATGAGAATGGCTGGGTCTGCCCTGCAAAGTGAGGCCACATGCAAACCCCATTCCCAGTTTAACACCAGGCTTGGATGAGACCTGCATCGCCAGCATTCCCCTGTGTACTTCCTGGCGTACTCTAGAAAAGGCTGCTGGATGGTACGGCCAGTCCCCCAACCCAGCCAACCCCAGCACCAGGTCTGGCGGGGGCTGCAGACACCTGCCTCATGCCCTGCCCTCACCCAGCCATGATCCTCTTTACAGAGCCCCAGCCCCACCGTGCAAGGACAGATGTGATACAAGTGGTCATGATTAATAACAGTATTAGCAGGCATTGTACATAAAAACATTAAATATATGAAAATATTGAAGATAGGTCAACACACTACTATGCACAAGACTCGACCCACTCAACACTTAGACCCAATAAACCTAATCTGAAGTGCATTTGGCATTGGGCATCCCTATGTAATGAATAAAGACTAATTAAAAGAAGATTAGAGCGTATCAATACGAATAAAGACTACAAAATGTGGCGCGAGCAGGAAGGCTGAAGGAATTGGCTTACTAATTTGAGAAAAAGCGTAAGGCCAAGTCACATGAGAACAAACTCCCAAATATGCAAAATTTATTCTAAACTGATAGTAAGTAAGAGATCTCTGCTGGAGAAGGAATTAATTATTGCATATTTGGGAGTTGGGAAGCAATCCATACTTTAGACATTAGGAAAACTGATTTTTAACCATAGCATTGCACATATACCTGTCAGGGATGCTTTCATTATATTTGTTTCAGAGCATGTAAGCAGATAAGTTCATCTTTTGAAGTCCCTTCTAGCTCAACCTTTCAAAGAGTTCTAATAATAGAAAGAAAAAGTCATTCTTAATATACACCAACATTCAAATGGAAGCAAACTTGTATCAATAGTGACTTAGAGTCTTTAGCTTCATAACATCTATTTGAGGTGAAATATTTTTTGTCTGCCTATAAAAAAAAAAAATGACAGCAAGAGTTCTTACATTAAAATATTCTAAATTAACATGTGCCAGAGGAGAAAATCCACTGAAGAAGTTTAGCATTGTTGACAGTAGTTGACATGCAGGTATGATTGATGTCTGCCTTTCCTCCAAGGATAAATAGAAAGCTGGCAAATGCCACATATACATAATGCGTTGGATTTTAAGCCAAATTGGTTTTCAGACATCGTACTTGACATTTCCCCCTCATACTTCAAATTATTCCTCGGTACAAATTGCATATTTATATAATGTGTTTTGCTGTACAGTCTGGTTTGATCACATCTCCTTTAGGCTTTCTCCAGGCAGCTGCAGTTATAAATAGGCCAAAAGCGCTGCTTGTAGTAGAGATGAAATAGAGATTACCCCCGTCCAAATAAAAAAAAAAAAGTGCCAAGGAAAACCTGACGCTTTTGTTATTGAGCCTTTAGCAGTACACTGAATTTTCATTCCAGTTACTCTAAACCACCACCCAGGCTACTACTGCTTGCTTCTATTAAGGGGTGGTAAAATGATAAAGGAGAACTTTGCTCGTTCTGATATGTGTTATGAAATTAAAATCACAAAACCACAGGGAGGCATTTAAAAGGGCTCATTGGCATATGGATGGTCCCGCTGTAGTGGTCTGGTAAGGTTCAGGAAAGGTAGAGCCTGTGTAATCACAGGAACAGAGATCCAACCTCTGGACTTGAGAGATGCCAGTGGAGGTTTTACCCAAGTGTCTCCTGTGACAATGCCATGCTGCTGACTCTGGTTTATCACGCTCCATGCCTGTTACTGAATAAGATAAACTGACCTACGCTTGAGGGCTTCTTTCTATTCCTGTTTCTGTTTCATCAAACCGGTTTAAAAAAAAAAAAAAAAAAAAAGGCAAAAAGAAAAAAGCAGAGTTTATAAGCTTATGGGTTATATATTTGTTCCTGGGAGACATAAACAAAACCTAAGGCAACAAATGAGCGAGTGATATTTGCTGTTACAGTTCAGGACTCCAGCTGCAATTCCTAAGCGTCTGTGTTACAAGAACTTGATGAGCTAAGTAAGGTCTAGCTATGGAGTGGAAAACTAGTAACTGCAGCAGTATCTGGCAATCAACACAGTTGTTTGCTTAAACACCTTTAAGCATAGCACATTGATTTGCACTCTGCCGTATTCAGGGGTAACTAGACCAGATAAAATCCTGAGTAAAGATGGTGGAACTCCAGATATTGATCCCCAGACAAACTATAAAGAGTTTGCTCAAACTGTGACACTCCTATTAGAGATAAGGATTCGTGAATAGCTCTGAAATATGCAGTTGAATAGGCTGCCTTCTCTTCTCTACCAAAACAGACAGAGAAAACCAAAAGCCCCAAAAAGCCCCACCAAAAAAAAATCCAACCCCCCCAAAAAAAAACCCAAAATCAAGAGGCAGCTATCTGGCTCTGTTAGGTTATCATTTGCATTTCCTGCGGCCCTGAAGAATGAAACACCAAACAAAACTTGAAACCAATCTTGAAATGGATACAAACCTCTTTCAAAAATTGGTGACAGAAGAATCAGTGCTTCACAAATTATCAATTTTAAGATGATAATTAAGCTTGCATTAATTTGTTTTATGGTAGTCAAGTTTAACATTATAGGTAAAAGCTTCATATAAAATTGTGATGCCATGATCTATTCTGAAGTATTTCATTGAACCAAATGGCAATCTTTTCTACATTAGCATTTTTTGAAATTATGTTCACTGCACTGATCATGATTGCAAAGTGTTCAACCATGTCCTGGAGTTCTGCCTTTGATGTACATACAAGAACTCTATTAAGAATACAAACGGAGAGGTAATGAATGAAGTTGCTCATTCCCAACTCTGGCAACTGTTCGAGTCTACAAAAACTGATTGATGCACTGAACGCCCATTCATTTTAGGTCAATTGTTTGTGAAGTGCTGATAGGATTGCTCCCTATGCTAAATTCTGCATGCTAACTATTAAATGCAGGAGAAAAGAATGGCAAGGAGCACTTGGGGGCATTGAAGCTGCACCACATCAGATGGTGTGATATGATCCTGCTGAAAACTAGTGGAAACAAAACTGCCTTAAGCTACAGTGCCCGATCATTAAAGCTCAATCTAAGTCAACATTGAATACTATTAACTTTCATATCTACGTTAGTGAAGAAACACCCTGATGGGAAGCTGACACACTGTTTTAGATATTATTGCCATCTTATTTCTTAAAACTAGATGAATGCTTCAAAGGTTGAACCTCTCACTGGATAATTTCCATGTTTTGTTACCATACTTAGTTTTCTATAAGTACAGCAATGGAGCCTTGCTTAACATCTGAACTCAATGAATAATTAGCATATACTAGAAATCACTGGACAGCCTGCATTTAGATTGGATAATAAATGCAACAAATATGTACATTCATGTCAGTTCTTCAGTAATTCTGCATTCTCCCCAGCTGTCATCGATTTGCCTGCATTTCACAGAACCTCTAAAACTTAGGGTAGCAGGTTTTGATGTTGACACTCAAGGACCCTACAGTAACTGCATCCCGAGACTGGGTCAGAACTTGGTCTCTCCCTCTTAGCAAGCACATCCACTGGGTGCAACCATATCAGACCTAAGTCTAAGTGAGTGTATCTACACAAACGCAGGGAGATGTGTGTAACCCTCTGTTCATCACTAGCTCACAACGAATCTCCCATTTTAATCTAGCATTCTTGCTGTCAGAAATACTTAGCTAATCAAAAGAACTAATCAAACCATTTATCTGAGGTCCGAAAAGAAGCATCAGACAAAAGCACAATATACTGGAAGCTCTTTAACCCCCTTGCTTTCTCTACCGCAAGACTCCTGGCATATTCACTTTTGGACTTTGAAAAAGGGAAAGAAAATACACGTCCTCCTTTTCAAAACATTCAAATTCAAACCACCAATAACATGAGAAGTGGCAAGAGAAGAACTGCTGCTAACTAGTATCATAGATTATAAAGCAGTCATTTCTGTGTTTAAAAATTAAACCAGGTCAATCCAATGTTGTTCCAAATTTTTTTAATAACCAAGTTCAAAACTGCTTCTTGACATTGACTCATAACTCAGTGTCTGAGGGCGATATTATGCACACTCCAGTTGATACCTGCCAATAAACAGTAACGATTTAGACAACATGCCCACGTGGAAGACTTTGTTTTTCAATTCTACGCCTTCTAAAAATAAGCAAAATAATAACTGTCTTTTATAGAAGCTATAGGTGGGTTACTAGTTCATACTAGTTCATACATGTGAAGTGTATGATCACCTTCCCACCACAACCCCCAAGCATATCCAGTAAGGACATAAAAAGTACTATTAAAAACATTTACCTGCATTTCTCATGGAAATTGCAATGGATCAAAGATGGATGTGTTTGGACTTGTTCTGAAGTACACACATTGAATTTTTAATATATGGAAATCTTAATATTTGCTCTCTGTGGAAAAGCTCGGCTGATCAGCAATCCAATAGTCATTTCCTTGCCCTGGAATAAAACCCTAAGGCATTTACTTAGTTTTTATTTGTTCTTTATTTAGGCAGACTTGCTGACTTCAGTGGGAGTTTAGCAGAGGAAGAACTGGAAATAAAAACTGAATGAAGACATTAACATCTGTTCACCTGGAAAGAGTATCTGGATTTTTTCTTGGCTTACTTTATATACCTGCTGCTGAATAAAAGAGGCAATAGCATAGTTATTCACAGAATATTGTAAAATGGGTAGTTTTATACAATCCTCTAGAGAGATTAAGGATAGTGGAGATAGCTGATTTTTTTGTGAACTATACATTGAAATTCCATCATCAGACAGTAGCAGTCTAGCAGAGCTTCAGCTGTGTCAAAGGGGACTGACTACATAAACATTCTGGCATACTGAAAAACCTCTTTGTTATACTGCAGAGAAAAACTCAGGCAAATAGAAACTATAAAATGAACGTCATTATACATTGCTGGGTTTGCTACTAAAACCATGTCATGACAATAACTTATAAGCACCCCTTTTTTGTGTTGATTGAGTGCACTCCTTATACTCTCAATTCCTTCTGTCTTCCTGCAATGCCAAAAATTATAGCTGTTGGCTCTTCATCTCTTGTACCACAGGTTTCACTTTTGTTTTGGGTTCTCAGGAGAACACTTTGGACTTGGATTTTTGCAGGGACATATGGTACAGATGTTCCATGGATCCTTTTAGACTAAATGTCTGTTTACATCAGTTGTCTGTTATACTAAATGAGTAGACTAAATGACTTCTTGTCCTTATTAATCTGTGTTCTTCAGGAAAATCTTTTAGCTTTAAATGCCCTACCCTGTTGGTTTCTACATTGCATGTTCCAATTCCTTTTGTCTCACTGGAATGGGTTGTTTCAGGAAAAGAGCAATAAAAGCAAAGCATAAAATGTAACATAGATGTCCTTTATGACGTACTTCTCCAAAAATTATTGAAATGAAACTTCATGAATTCAAACCTTTTCCCCCTCCTTTCACTCTACACCAGAAGATAACACAATCTCAACTCCCTAATATTTCTAAGTGATACACTTGTACTTCTGACTGACAGAAGCACCAACTCTGGCCATGCAAACTGAATACATACAGCAAGATGGCAGAAGGTTTTCAAATTTAAGTGAGCTAACTGCTGGCTTCTGAAACAGAAATCCAGCACAAACCAGGGACATTGTACCTTGAACTCTTATATGTAATAAAAGACCAGTTTCTCCATAGGAAGGTCTGAGGTATTTCTGTATCTGCTTTTTTTTTAATCAACCAGTTCATTATATTAAAAGCATCAAGCATCTCTGCAACAAAGCAATGTCCTTCTTTACAACACAGAACTTCTCTGATTCTTTTCTTCCAACTCCCTTTTTGCTTTCTTGTGCATGAATGTGTCTTCTGCCATATGAAAACCCCACCATAATGGAAAGCTTAATGGCAAAATTCAGTCAGTTTCTTTGTAAAGTATTTATATTTTATATCATGCTCCTTCCCCTGATTCTGTCCAGCAAGCCACAGATGACCATTTACTCATTTTCTCAACCATTAATTCTAGATAAGGCTTTAAATCTCTTTGAGAGATCATCAAGCCCTTGAAATTTCAAAGTTTGACAGCCTGAGCTTCCCATGTCAAATGGTTGTGAGCACACTTCTGTATCTCCACAGATTTTACAGCACCACTGCTGTGCATTCTTAATCTGAAATCACTTTCTGCCTGAGGCTGGAATGCAAACCTATCTTCCAAACAGATGCAGAATGTAGTAGTCATCTAACTTACATTAAATGCCATCGAAATTATATTATGCCTGTACATCTCTGGAAATTAGCTTAAAGGTATGAAAAAAAAAAAAGAATAAAAAAAAAAAAGGTAGTACACTTGGTCTATTTGGTTTAGCCAGAAAATTGGCTAATAAACAGGGATAAAAACCAGCAGAACATTGCAGCTGTTAATTGCTGAGGCTGCTTACAGGCTCCAGTCTTCTGTCGTAATCACCCAATACACTCCCAGGACTATGAACTGTCCAAACAAAAAAAGATAATCTGTCATGAATCAAGGAGAATATTTTATGCATTTCAGAGCCATAAGGATGGAATATAATTGAAGTAAGACTCTAATGAATTTGAATTAAACTAAGCAGGAGGGTATTTATGGATGTAGGGAGGGAATTATAGCACAACTGTGAAAATGTTTGATGTGTAGAAATTCCTGCAAATATGCCTAGCTCTTTCTTCAAACTCGACATTAATTATTTGCCAGTGCAAGCAAACACTTTGCTTAGGAGATTCAAGACTGAGCCAAAAGGTATAGCAGCGGGTGAAAGAGTAAACACTGAAGCTGTACCTTATGGTCATTCTTTACTCCACATGTTTGAGAACTGGTGTGTTTTCTGTAGTTCATGATCTTTCTTTTACCAGTAACAAGAATCATTTCTGAAAGAGATCATAAACTGCATTTCATTACCCTCTTCTACAGACAGAACCCAGTGCCTCCTGATTGTATACAGTCTCTCCAGACAGGTAAGCAGTATCTGCTGCATACAATTGTAGAAAAGTAAGTCCAAAAGACAAATCAAAGGCCATGATGTCCATCTGTATATGCCTCTTCAAAGAGTGAATTAATCCTGATATAATTTCTCACTTATTTGTTAAGCCTATTTGAAAGACAGCCAATAAAAAAACCCAGAACAAAACAAAAAGATTTCTTTATGTGTTAGTTTGGGGAGGGGGGGATGTTTGTGAGTTTTGGTTGGTTTGTTGGTGGTTGTTATTTAACCTGATCCTTTCAGCTAATCAAATCCCTAACTGTTACTCAGGGCTTGCAGACCTTTTAGTGACTCAGTTAAAGACAATTCCAATTACCTTCCTTTCCACAGTCCAGATGAAACCCTTCCACTCCAACACTACAACAGGGTATTCTTGCTCCCCTTCTCTGAATTTTAAGAATATAATCTCACCAAGTCAGACAAAGTATTCATCCATACTCAAAGTGGGCTACTGTGCTCCAGTACTGAAGATACAAGATTACTCCGCAAGTGACAATGTTCCGTCCACAAGGCCAGGTGAGCTGATTGTCTTTGCACCACAACACAGCACTACGTGTCCTGCCCTTAACCTACTACAAACCTGACTTAAGAAAAACAAACAAAAGCCAAAAAAATTCCCAAACCACAATTATTGCCTAACCGCAATTATTGCCTGAGTTAATGCGTTTGCCTGCTTCTGTCTAGATCTAGAAAAGCACTTTTGTCCTTGTTGAACTGCATCCCTTATTTACCACTTCAATTTGTCAAGTTCAGTGTAGTTCCTTCCTCAGCAGTATTTGCAGACCTCCTCATCTTCCCATCACCTGCCACTAAGTAAGGAAAGTAGTACTTTCCAACAAATGCCAGCATAGCTATTTCAGCTTATTGTGGAATGTTTGTTACAACTTGTGCCTTTGACTAGAAAATGAGGGTTCACAGGCAGTGCAATATAGCTAACATTTCAATCCTGGCATAAAACTGTCACTGGGATGTCAATGGATGCCCCTGACACTGTAGAGGAGACCAACTTCTGTATCACACTAGATGTATGAAGTACTAGATCATGGTCAGGCTGTTAGTTAGAAAAAAACAAAAGTGGTGTTATTTAAACCAGTTCTTAGTTCCTTGGACTTTGGTCTGCGGCTGACTGTGCATTAGGGAATTATCAAAGAGGAAGAGCTATTATTGGAAGAATATATCTCATTTTTCCATCACTTGACTTCTCTTATCTTTAGGAAGAGAGGCGAGAACAGGGAGTAGTTTCCACATGATCCGTTTCTTTAATTTGCTTTGCAGAGGAGTTGAAATGTGAAGTTGAAGGCTGAATTCAAGCTCTCCTCTCTTCAACGCTCAATGCCTTTAAACAAACCTCAATTGCATCAGCTTACCTGTGACATTCTACTTGGAGCACTGCACACAGGTATGATGCCCTCACTTTAAAATTAGTACTTGTGGGAAACCTTTGAAAGCCGCTCCCTCATGCTTGTCACAGCAATAACAGTCCATCACCCCCCCAGCCCTAGTTTGTCATACTCCAGCCCCAACGGAAACATTCACTGCTAGTCTTGTTTCACTTCCTTCAGCTTTTACTTTCAAAGTTACAAAATCCAGTTGCAATAACCCATTGAGTCACTTGTGTACTTGAAGGGCCAGTTCTGCATCTTTCTTGTGATATGTTCATTCATTTCTCTGTAAACTTGCTGAAGTCTGGAAGTGACAAGTCATGCAATGACTGGACTCTAAGGGTTTATCAGCCCTTCTGTCCTACAAATCGCTGCCCTTTTGGCAGTACATATAAATGTATGAAAATCACAAATCCAGATTGGGACTGGGAGTTTAGCTCAGAGTACAGGATGACAGCAACCAGTATTTTATACTATACAGGCTCCCTAGTGTTTCACTCACATTAAATATACCTTGAGATTCAGGGGTATGCAAGACAATTTACTATTTATCTTAATGACCTTAAAGAATCTCAACATGCCAGCACCTCATCAAGGTACTGCAGAGTGAGATGCCGTGATTTCAAGAATATTCGAACAAGTATTCAAATATTTATAGTCTTTTACTTGAAGTTTTCCAAACGATTTAGCAAACTAATATCATATATAAGAATCTAAGTATTCTTATTATTAAAAATAAAATGCATTTTATTGGTTTGATTTTGCCAGAAAAGCAACTGTGATATATTACCATTCCTGGCACTGTTACAGGAATTGTAAATGGAAAATATGCCACACAGTTATTTGCTTTCTGCATTAGGCAAAGACACATTTTCAATGCCAAATGACTTTTGACATTTAATTTGAAACCCAAGATACCTTAAAGTTAGCTATCTAGAAGTAATAATGATAGAATACCTGAGGATTTCATTTCTAGGAATGGATTTTTCTGATTGTTTTAAGTAAATTTAAATACATCTTATGGTCAATACCTAATACTTAGGAACTGTTTTTTCTTCAACCTATTCAGTCTGTTCAAGGACTGACTTTGGGTTGAATCCCCTGTGCACTCTTTTTCGGATGGGGGGTTTGTTTTGTTTAATGGAGAGCTAGCTAAAACATTAAAAGATTTAGATACACGTGTTCCAGTTACCTTAGTATTTTTTTTAGCAGTGGACAAAGCCTTCCAAACAAAACTTTTCAAGAAGTATGTTTCAAACTAAAAGAATTTGTGGCCTTGTACAGAATGTGACTTTTTTCAGGGAAAACTCCAATCATGCTCGTTATATGTCATGCCTTAGTCCACCACTATACAGGGGGAACACACTCTGAAATTTTTGCTGCTTTGTTTGGAAGTTGTTAGATGACAAATAGCTGAAGTTATTTAATTCCTTGAACTTCAGATATCCCATATGCATTTGTATTTTATCCTGGCCTGAACCCTACAACGTTTATGATACCTTAAATAAACTACTGGCAAAGAATCAACAAGAGTTGAAGCAGGACAACAGACTAATTCATACAGAATTTACCAGTCAAGACTGTAAGACCCTTACTGATGTGGTAAAGCACTTGAGAGCTACTTTGAAAGCAAGGTACTTTGAAAGCAAGGTACTGCTTGAGGTATTAAGAGTGGAAGAAAACAGTGCCAATTCTTTGAAGGCAGCAGCAATATGTGTACAAAGATATGACATTATGTATGCACACCACTGTAGCAGCCCTTAAAAAATTAAATTTTTTAAGTGTTTAAACTTTCCTAATGACACATTAGGCAATGAATTAGCATCTCACAAGAAAACTGTCATCATTTGAACTACATTAGTACTGAGATCAGTTGTGCCCACAAGAAAAAGTTTCTTTGTCTAGGAGAGGCCAAATTAAGAAGCTGAGCACTTAGAATAAAAGAGGGATGCAAATTAACTATGTAACACTTACAGGCAAGGCTCTTCATCAGTAAGGGCAATATTTACTGTTTTAAAAGAAATGTTAATAACCACCCCCTTGAAAAAAAAATTAATATACATCCCCTTCAACTATTTCTTTCATCAGTGTTTACTGAGTCCACAAAACAGATTAGAAATTACTGTTTTAGCAGCATAAGCACAATCAATTACAAGATGATATCTGTTTGTTATCTCTCACAAGTGAGCAGTGCTCATCAACACTTATAATACCTGATTACTTCACATGAAATTTGTTCCTCAAGCAAACTGCCCAACTCAGAATTTCACTGGGGCTGTACAAAGAACATTGCTACAACTTGCATAGGCTTGCAAATAGAAACTTGGGTTATCTCTTATGTGAACAATTACCCATTTCTGACCAGGTTTGTGTTGCTTTCTCAGTCAACAGTTATTGTTTTAATTAGCCATTGCTTTTTCCAAGTTTTAGTTTGTTTTCTGGTTTGCTCTTTATAAATCAGAGATGGCATATAGTCTAACTAACCAAACCACTGAAGCATAGGCAATAGGAAGCAACTATATGTGTTTATGTTAATCTCTTTAGAGACCAGGATTATTTGGATTAAAAGGAGCAGCCGTTCAAATAGAGTCTTTTCCTCACCCAGAGACAACTAATAATCTGACTAGAAATCCTAGAGCATTAAAAAGAAAGCCAAAACAACTCTCTACTAACAAAGAATGTGTTTCAAGTGCATAAAATCCTTTCCCATGTGGAAAACAAATAATTTTATCAGTTTAGAGCAAGATTTAGAGTGTGAATAACAAATTAACACATGACAAATTAGGTCAAATTTTAAATATATTCATCTATCGAATAAAAATTCTCCCTGCAGATGAAATTCTGAGTAAGACAAATGAAAGATGATGGAAAAAGTGTCAGCTAGAATGAGATATGTCAAAACTGCAGTAAAATAATTTGAAAGCTAACTATAAAAACTATGTAACTGCATGCCCAAGTACTCACAATTTCAAATCATAGGTATTAAAAAAAAAAGTGCTTTGCTTCTTATTAGTGAGTCACTGACTAAGTTTAAAAGTCTTAAGTCCAGCAGGAACTGAAGCAATATAAACAGCGCCTAAATGGGCACATTATGATTATATTCTTTCTTCAAAGCATACTAACTAGAATTAAAAGAAAGAGGTCTGGCTTTATAAAAAATGTCACCCACCAAGTCAAAGTCTAATTCAGCTAATATATGTATTTGTTTTACATGTGGCTACAATACTGCCAGCAACTGTAGCACTTGACGCTCGCCTTTTCTCCCGTTCACCCTTGGATGCAGATCCCTGGCCAAGGGAGCATGTTCACCCAAGGCTCCCACCTTTTGGCCAGCCTAACCAAAAACAGTCTGGGTGGAAGAACTTGCAGTCCATCCAAATTGGCAGTGAATGTGGAGAAGGTAGAAAAGTCAATAGTCCCCCATCAAATACCTTGAAGAGTTTTTTTACAGATACATATCTAACTGAAGTATAAAATCAAAACATCTAAGCATGAGTTTGGTGTCTTGACACGTCTAAATTCTTCAGTAGAAGGATTTTTCAGCTAAACAAACAGCTAAAATTGTATTTGTCTTTGAAAACCAGTTCTAACAAACATTTATTATTACTATTATTTGTACATTCCTGTCCTTAGCACAATTATCAGAGCAAAAGCAGGCTCTGGATTTATTCCATGCCTTTGCTACCTACACACTACCTAACTACAACATTCAGGGCCTAATTAAAAAATTTGGATCCAAAAACTAAGCATAATATGAAATTAAACAGTATGAATCAAGCAAAGATTTCACTGATTGTGACAGGTTCTTTGTCATAACCCCTGAATTAAAAAAAAGAAAATGAAAAATGATAGAATCATAGGATATCCTAACTTAGGTTATAAATGAGGAATCAAACAAAATTGAAAATCTTCCCCTTCACAGTGCCATATTCTTAAGTGATACTTAAGCACTTTTGTTGCTGTACCCTTCCAAGGCCGAGTAAAATACAAGTTGCAAACACAGCTGGCCAAAATACTCTTTCACTCAAACACACTTCAGTTTTTTCTATTTATGAACTCTAATTTCAAAGTCTGAAGGTTTCTGAAGATTTATGTTGCTTTCTCTGGGGTTCAACTATATATATTTATAGATATATATATAAATATGTAAATATTTACATAGTTAAAAGCAGACAATAACTATTCAGTCACTTCCTTTCACACTAAACAGTTTTATTTCTAACTATTGTCAAAATTTTGACCAAGCCAGATTTAACTGTAGCAAAACACAGTTGAAACTAAAGAATTGAAACAGTTTTAGGCACAAATCTGAAGTGAGAAAAACAAAGTCTAATAATATGGTTCACTTGAAATGGAATTTCACGTTATACACAGAACAAACTGGCAAAGCAGTTTTGTGTCTGACTCAATTCACCATTTCATACGCTAATTTCCCAGTTTCTCCTTTATGAGAATGGGATTTTTCAGAATACCAATGGCAATTTCAAAATTAAAGTAAACACTAAGGCTGCAACTGTGACACTTGTTTTCAGGGTCAAATTATCCATTTCCATAAGCTTTTTAAATTTCCAATTATTCTTAGACGTTTTCTTGCATATGAAATACCACATTTCTGTATAAAAACTGATGAGAGGCTGAGAAGCGTAAGTTTGCTTACTGCCCAATGCATTTTATAAGTGGTTCAGAACTACTCAGGCATAGGGAGAACCACAACACTAGGGTTTGGAGAGAAAAACAACTATATGAGTTGAAGAAATGACTTCTTGTTGAGGGCAGAGACTAAGAGGAGCTGCCTCTATGTAAATTATGAATATTGAAAAGAGCATGAACGTAGATAAAGGCAATTCCACTGCTGAAATAAAAGTAGTTGAGGGGTTACTATTTAATGTAGATATAAATCAAATTAGTGAGAAGTACCAATAGTGCTATCAGAAGCCATCAGACTTAGAAATGTGGATGCTGAAGTATGCGAACAATTACTAATATATTCAAGCATTAAAAATATATATATACACACACACCAGGGTTCCGTTCAAATTAATGGCTATAACACCCAGAGCACCTATTCAGCTAGGGCAATATCCTGTTGCTAACAGGAGAAAAGCAGCAAAAAATTACACAAGACATCTAGCCAATCATGCAGACCTGTGCCTTAAGTAAACATCCACAAAATAAACCTCACACACTATGGAAAACAGCAGCACATCCTATGACTGCAGCACTTATCGTTGCATACATGAAAAAAAAATAGTAACAACAAGACAGAGGAAAACATAGAAATATTATTTTCTTCCTTTCCAGTTCACTTAGAAGAACTACAAATTACAAATGCACTGAAGTATCATTTTTAGTGGATATAAATAATTTCTAGGAACAGTTTTAAATTCTTAATACTTTTAGATCGAAACATCTAAGGACCTAACCATACACTTCTACAAGTGTCCAAAAGCCTAATAAGAAAATAACTTGAGGTATTTATATCAACTATAGCTGATATACAGTTCACACTCTGCATATACGTATAGTGAAGGGACAAGAGGTGCAAGACACGAAACGGAAAGTTCCCTTCAGGCACAAGGGAAAAAATCTTCACTGGAGCAGTCCAAACACTAGAGCAGGTTGTCCAGAAGAGAGGGGGAGATCCCAACCTTTGAAATTTTTAAAATCCAACAAGGCTCTAAGTAACCTAACCTAATTTTAAAGTTGCCCTGCCATGAGCAGGAGGTTGGACTACAAAGCTCCTTCCAACAACAACATATCTCCAGTTCTAACATAAATTTGGTATTCACATAAAAAATGCAAAGAACAGCATACAGCTCCTTCTGGCAGGTTGTTACCAAGCAGCTCTGAGAAAAGGGAGCACTGACTTTTCAGAGGTAAATAGGTAAAAAAGAAAAAAAAAAAAAAGAAAGAAAGAAAAAAAAATATTTCTCTAGCTGATCTCACTTAATTTGCCCCAGAGACCTTCATTGCCTGGTACAAAAGGTTCACCTTTTGCTTGACTTTATAGGAACTGCTGCAGCAGAACATAATCTTTCACCTTTTTCCTTCCCATTACCTGCATATTCCTTACACGGAGCAGCTTCAGACGAGATTTTCTGGGGAGGGAAAAAAGAATTGCCAGAAAAGGGAGGGACATGTAGCAGAGTTAGACAGCTCCACAGCAGGTCAGGCATGAGGCTACTGTCAGAAGTGTTTGGTTGTCACATTCATTTGCAACCACAGCAGTAATGGTGAGCTCTGGTACTACTGCAGCATTAACCCATTGCAACATCTGAACGTTGCATGGCCTGACTCAGATTTCTCTAATTACTTGTCTCTGTTATTTACTACCTCACAGACCTTTAAGTCATCTAAAAATTTTGCCAGTAAGGATTTTACATCAATGTCTGGATCAATGATAAAAATATAAAGCAGCGCTGCCCCCCAGGAGACCACCACAAAAATGGCATTTCTCATTGATCTCTCCCCATTAGCAACTTCATTTTGATACCTGTCAGTGAGCCAGTTTCTAATCCATCTGCTGTGTAGCCTGTTAATGCTATATAATGCAGTGTTTTTAAATTGAAATGTTATGTGGTACTAAATTAAATGCCTCAGAGAAATCAAAGTATCTAATATTGACGCAGCTGTCTCTATCAACCAGACCTCGAACTCTGCTGAAAACAAAACAAAAGCAGGTTTGTCTGAGAAGTTCCATACTGACAAGCCTAATTATATTTTTCATTTCTAATTCTTACTTAACAGAGCCACAGAGTAACCATTTCATTATTCTACCTTGGGTTAGCATCTGGCTAATGGTTTATGGTTCTACTGACTCATTCTTTTCAACCAGCAAAACTATCTTGCCTGTCCCTCACATCTTTTTTTCAGCTTTCCAAGGACCACAGATAAATACCGCTGCAAGACTGGGTTCCTCAGTTCCTTACCGTCCCACATTATATATTCCTAATGTTCACAACATGCTTTGCCAAGTGTGCTCTCCTCCTCTTGGGCCTTATGGCAAAAAGTTACCTTTAATAGGGATGGGGAGGTTACACATAGGACTAAATAAAAGCAATCGTTTACTATAACTTCTAAAGTCAATTCTTATAAACTGGGCAAAGCTGAATCTTCTACCCAGGATCTTGTTTCAAAGCAGCGGACTGATTTCTCCTCATGACTTGTCATCTGGGCTGCAGTAACAGCTCAGGTATGGAAAACCCTTCCCAGTAATCTCTGAAAGGACCCTTTCACACTCCAGACGTACACACGTTGGCTTCACTGCCGAAATTGATGCCAGACTTGATGTGTGGGTCTCTGAGGAGTGTTAGGGCTTTTTTTCCATTTTTTTCCGAAAGAACTAAGGTGTTCATTCCAACTTTTCTAAAAGAAGAACATCAAGATTTTTAAGTCCTGTACAAATGAAAATTACTATTCTCCTGACATTTCCTAGAATGATTTCCAGCTTCTTTCTTGCTTAGTTGCCTGCTAATGTTTTAAAAACATTAAAGCTCTGCTCCCAGCTTGTAAGTTATTTTGAAATTCAAATCCTGTGACTTTTGAAGTAGAATTGTTTCACAGCTGTCAGGAAATACAGGGAGGCAGAGTTATTTTTCCCCAAGTCACACAATGGCTTAGTATCTTACCAAGAATAAATATTTATTTATAGGTCAGATCATGAACTATTTATTCTTTTATACAGTTACAGACATGTAAATAGTCATGTTTAATAGAAAGGATGTTTAACCTGAAGGAGGACTACATAAAAATGGAGCGTTTCAAAATCTAATCAACAGTAAGAATGTTCATATAATGCAGCCTCATAGACACCAGAGCAGTATTCATGCTTAAAGCTGCTTTTAGAGTAAAAATATCCCAATGGTTTCTTTGGATCCTTTTTGCATTCAAGATGCAGAAAAAGAAAAAAATCAAGAAAAGGAAGACAGAATTTAGACGTTTGTGCAAAAGGAAGAATTAGATTTCGGTGTTCACTTTGCCTTAGGTACACTTCAGGGAAATGCGTGACATAAATATGCATGTATTTGTGCAAATAGGCATAAACCCCATGCATCATTTTACGCTGCAGCTTTCATTTAAAAATGTGGAGAAGCAAGACAAACATCTCTTCACCATTCCCTTTTTCTGCAACACCACATATGGGATTTGCTTTTAGAAGTTATTTGACTCTCAAGGAACTGCAGTGTCCTAATTTAACTGTGCCATTGGGAGCCATCAAAAAACTAATTTTGGCAGCCAACTTGGTAGCTTTACACCCTGCCTCTTAGTGGCAAGAAGTTCAGGTCTCTGCTGACTGTCTGTGACAGCTCTCAGCACTGCAGCTCCAGACACCTGTTTCTACATCCATCATGGCAGGAAACAAGGTCTGAGGTGAGAGCTCTCTCCCTCCTAATATAAAAAAGGATACTCCACAGTTTGCAATGCAATTGCTTTATGTAGTACTGGAACCACACTGAGCAAGACAGAACAGCACACAGTCAGGTGGACACTTCCATTGTATAAACAAACCATAGTCAATCCAAAGGACAAAAGCCAGAGGAAAAGTCAGTGGCACATGCCTGTCTATCATGGCACTGCTCCAGGGTAGCTTTACAGTTTCTTTTCCTCTACCAGGAACAAGTCATGAACCAAACCAGGTTCTGGAAACAGCCTTGCCCACCTTGCCCATCCTTTACTGCACATGTAACGGGAACATAAAACACTGGGGACATCAGTTTAGTACACCTAGGTGTGCTAAGCAGTAAGTTTGAGGACAGTGAAGGTTTCAGTCTAAACCTCACCTGCTTATTTACATGAGTCAAAGCGTGAGACACCGTAGGCACAAAACCAAAGATCTGCAAGTAACTAAGTCATCTTTCTTGTATATGAAATACATTTGTACTTACAAGTTGCAGGTTTTGAGAAACTAGTTCAGTGTCTACTGTATATGGGTTCAGGCCTAGAAATTACTGTATACTGCTGAGTGGGATTTTTTCCTTCCTTTTTTTCAATCCTGCAAAAAGTATAATATTTCAACTGTTCTATTTTATCCTGAAAAAGTAATTATTACCTTCAAAATTTTCCCCTCTGCCATTTGATAATGATCCAGCAAAGAGATTCATGTGCCTCTTTAACAGTCACCTCTAAACATGGGATAATGAAATCCATACTTCCAACATCCCAGTTTTGAGTGAAAGACCAGAATTTTGGCTGTTCTAAATGCCTACACATTCTCTCAATTCTTCCTCTTTGTGTATGTGTGTTTTGGTCCAAAATTCGATCTTTGAACTGTGTAACCTCTCCTCCTGAAAGTTTAATTGAGTTTTAACTGGCACCTGTTGGGGGATTAGTGGGATCTGACTGCAGTTTTACCCAAAAGCTCTGCTAAGCACCTCCTACCGAAGTCAGTACCTTACAGTAACTACCGAGTAACTTCTAGTATCAACGTTATACAATTAAACATGATAGACACTATAAACCAATTTTCTGAACTTTTTTTAAAAAAACGGTATTCTTTGCCATGGGCATATCACCCTGAAGTTCAAACCATTCATGTACTTGCCAGACATTCCCTACATCCCTTTCATAGAATCACGGAATGGTCAGGGTTGGGTGGGCCCTCTGGAGATCATCTAGTCCAACCCCTGTTAAAGCAGGTTCTCCTGCTGCAGGTTGCACTTTCTCACTAATCTGTGTGAGATCACATCACGAAACGTAGAGGAACCATACAAAGTAAGCAAATCTTTTTCTTCATGACATTTGATTTGAATCTCCTCAGCTTCTTCTGTTTGTTCAATTAAGAAAAAATATTAAGAATTTAAAAATATCTTTCTTCTTACCTCTAGATTGAGGATTTTTTTATATGTATAATGGTCATTCCCAAAAATCTTAAAACATTTATCTACCTGCAGTTGAAATAGTACCTCTTGAATGTTTGAAAGCCAGTCTAAGAATCTACTAGCCTTGGACTGAATATTATTAGACTTTTAAAATAATCTTCCATTGTGTTCAGAGATCACATTTCGTATAAGAAAAGGAAATAACATTTCTAGAAAGTCTGATGGCTTCTTTTATCTGATGTGTGCACAAAGCCCCCCAAAAAACCCAGTTAGGCATTTTCTGAAAACTACTGCTGGGTCCAACACATCAGAACAATTCTGAAGCAAGAACTCCAATGTGTTAGTTATATATACTCCTGGTGAAAATGTTAATGGAAGTTAAAATCCAATTTTGCTGATGGAAACAAAGGTAAGAAAAACCCCAACATTTTCAACCTGCATTTATGCTTTTGAATCTGAGGGTTTCGGCACATAGTTATAGTTGTATTTTGAGGCTAAATACAACTACCCAGTTTTTCCTGAAGGTAGCATTTAATAGAGCACTCCTCTGCACTATGTTATCATCTGAAACAAACAGCAACCAGAAAAACAGTTCCACTAGGGATAGAAAGAGTCACCAGAAATGAAGCTGCACATTTTGACTCTAAATTTAGGTCATACAAGTAAGTTCATACCTGGTATCACAACACTTACTTTTTTGCAGGTATGCTATGAATAAATTTAATTTTTCAGAACACGTAGAGCAGAATAAACTTTCCTTTTACTTTGCAAAGAAATCAAATTACCTACTTTCTCTGTATACACTAGCTTTCAATCACGTCTTAGAACTTGTTATTCTTTCATAAGAGACAGGATAGCATTTCAAATATCACAGTTGCATGCACTCTAGTTCATTTCCTTACTAGGTTATAAAGCTCTGGCTTCTGAATATCTCATCACACAAGTGCACAGTTTTTAACAAGCCCTTCCAACTATTAAGTCCAGTCCCCTGTCACAACCACGCAGTTGAAAACGCACAAATTCCACCAGCTCTGCAACTGGTCTAATTTATAAACTAAATCATATCCCTCACAGATTCCACAACTGAATCCACATATTCACTTACATCTGAGTCAGCAGAGCAGCATATGGAAAAAGTTTTGGCTGTAAATCCAGAGACAGATGGAATAGAATGGGAATACCATTATTTTCTATCTGCTGGTGGTTTGGGATTCAGCTCTCGGGATTGCCTCGTTCCTCTGAAGGGCTGCATAAAGTTTCCCACACTTCCCAAAGCAGGAAAGGGTGAGGGCACCCACAAGGAACATGGGGCATTCCGATTTCAAGCAGTTGCTTTTGCAGTCAGAGACTACTAAAAAGTAGTATGCTAATTTACAAGGTCATAGTAATAAATCCTTTACCAACTTGTTCCCCACTACCCATTCATTTACTTGTAATTTCAGCAAAGACGCATCCTACTTAGGAGCTCTCATACCTGAACAAGTTGTACAAAAACCAAAGCCACAGCTCCAAATGAAATTCACATCAGCTTCACACTGGAATTTAGGTATTCCCTAAACCCATGTTAAATTACTGGAGAATTCTACATTTCCAGAGCACAATATTGTTCAAAGATACCGTCCTAAGAAATCAATTTGAAAAGGAAAAATATGCAGTCTTAAAACTTTCCTGCAGTGGTAAAATGGTCCCACTGCCTCCTTCTCCCTGGCCTTATTTAAATACTCATGTAGTATTTTTTCTGATTTTAGCTGACTGATATCTTTTTGCTTTTTTTGAAGTCTCATCTGGAAAAATGAGGCAAGTTCTGCTACGATTTATGAAGCTTTTAAAAGAGCCCAACTTTAAGCCAGAAGAACTGATCTGATTCTATTAGACTAAGCCTAAAGTAATCTAATCATTCAGAAGTTATGACACAGGAATTTTATTACACCCCCTACACTTTCTTCAGTAACTCATTTAACTATTATAATTTTGGATGGCATTCTTTCTGAACTCCAAAAGCTCTAGAATTCAGTTTTTCAGATATTGGAACTTCAAATTCTTCTTCAAATTAAAGTTTCTTCAATATATTATTTTAGTAATTGAAAAGCAAATATTACATTTAGTGTGCATCTCTGCTTCATTTTTACTACCATTCAAAAAAAAGACAACTTTTCCAAATCATGCTTAGTCAATACTAAATGCTGAGTAAGGAACTTGCTCCAAGACATCCTCTACTGCCCATGGAGTCACAGAACCTGCTCTTCTTCACACATTTACATGTCTATATTACATTTAAAACTTTTCTCCAAAGAATCTTTACCTAACTCTGTATTCTAAACATATAGCATGCTAAGTACAATAGATAGGAGCAGCAGTACGGGTTTCCTGCAAATGTCAGAACCACTATAAAGAGATCAAGCATTTGTGCATGACGGTCAGCAAGTTTATGTAAAATATTTGATATGACTGTTTTGTTTCTTTCTCTAAACAGAGCTGATTTCATCTGAAGTCATTGCACATCAGTCCTACTGATGGTCTATTAAAGGATGTCCTGCAGTTCATTAACTTCTTCAAAACTGAAGATCTAAATACAATGAGAATACAAAATGTTTCTGGGTAAAAGTATTAGTTCTCTACAATTCTCTGTTATCTCTCCCGTTACATCACTTGCCATTCTCTCCTCTTAGAATAACTGCCTTCAGTTTAGTTTTTTTTAAACTGTGTCTAATTTATTGTTAGAGCGATGCAGTAGCATTGCTCTTTCTCATGACTGCAACACAAGACAAGGTTTACTCAAGACCTAGGCATACATCTTCCTCTTCAGCCACATTTTAGCTTTTGTGGGAAGAAATCTGGCTATGAAGACTAAACAAAGAGCTGCTGGTCACTCTAGTAGGATAACTGTATGACAGAGAAAAGACATAGTGAGACACAAACCCATATATGTTTGATACAAATGTATATACAACTATCGCTTCTACACCAAGAAACAGCAAGAATACAGCACAGCGCTTCATATTTTTTTTCAGAAGTATTTCACAGAGATAAACACCGACACAGCATTTATTAACTCAAATTGGACATTGATAAATAAGACATTTTGGTGCAGAGGCATGTGCACTGGAGTATTACAAGACCTGGGCACAACCATAATTGCCAAAATTGTATGCCACTGTAAAATTCCCCTTGGATGTTTGAGCACTTACAGGAACCTTGCAGAATCCTTTTTACTCTGGTTAATCCCAGTTTCATAACTGGGCTGTGCTGATCCCCTTAGCTAGCTATCTACTGACTTTGTTTATTAATTTCTTTAAACATAGTAGGCACAAAACCAAAGACTTCCTCGAGTTTTCCCCAACCCCAACACTTTGCCCCAAAATTCAGGCAAAATTTTAATTGCCTCAAACAAACCTTTTTTATTATTATTATTATTTTATTATTACAGAGCAAAAGCATTGTGCTCCTGAATAATGTTTTCAGCTTCTTCACTAACCACACTATTTGCCTGTGAAGATTGGTTGGCTTTTCCTCCACTACATTTGTTTTCCTTCAAACAGATAATTTTGGTTAAGCTTTGGAAATCAGCAAGTTCTGGAAAACTATAAAAGCTGAAGAGTTTTCCAGACATTCCTGCGTCTCAGGTGATTACTCCGATTTCTAGGGCTTGACATCCTCTTGGTCCTGGATACTATTTTTTGCCTTGTGGCAGAGTAGCATTTTTCAGCATTTCTCAGTGGACTATTTTTTCTCCTTTCACATAACAATGAGGGTAGATGAAGCCACTGTGGACCTGGTAGTAATTTATCCAATAGATAAGGAACTGGGTGGTGTTGCTTCTCAAGTGCCGCTGGAGTTGCCCGTTATATTTCCTATGGATGCATAGCTCAGCTCTGCAGTTTGCTTTCATTATATGCTGTATGTTTTACAGGCATATTTTAAGACACACTGTGGAACTCAGGCTTATGTTGTGCAATCACAGGCTTTCCTACAAAGGCCACGACATTGTGCATGCTGAAATAAATAGGCATTTTCATATTTACTTCAGTCAGGTTTGTATTCAGAAGGAGATGTTTAAACATTTCCTATATTTTTAATCAGTGTTTCACAGCAGACAATACACTTCTCCTGTGGTATTTTCACAGAGAAATTAGAAGGAAAAATAAAAGGACTTCCAGCAGAACAAGGTGATACCAACTTTTCAGGATTGGCTATGTTTTTGTCCAAATATTGTGTAATATTTTCATCCTTTCTGTAAAAGCTTCTCATCTACAAATCCCATAGTCACAATCTGAAACAGTTTTAAGCTTTTTCTACCTATTGAAGATAGACAAGGTAGAAAAGACAGAATACTTCCAGAGACCTTAACGAAATCTACCTTCCTCCTATCCGTTTTGTGTAAGTCGGCAAGAGAAAGAAAAGGATGGGGATTTTTTTTTTGTTTGGGTTTTGGGTTTTGGTTCCCCTAAATTTCCTCCAGAGAGAATTAGTTTCCATTTTTTTTTTTCTACCTTTTTCAAACAACGGAGGGCCCAAGCTGTTCTACAGTTCCGTAGGCAAAGAACAGACTTTGTTGGAGTTACATAATTAAAAAGGTAACAGTTTTGATCAGCCATCTACTAGGATATGATAGACAAGAAGCTCAGTCAGGCAGCCACAGGATTAGCGCAGTGACAGGAGTGCATCTACACCTCTACAATAGTACTCGTGATTAGAGTCCAGAAGCAAACTCCTGCCTCACGTCCTGCAGCCTCTTCCTTCCAGGGCAGCTCTGATGGGTTATAGGGTCTTATCTGGCTATTCACATGGGGCAACTCCAACACTTTTCAGACAGCAGATAAAGACAGGTTGTAGTTTCCTCCCAGAACCGATACACAAATTCTTCTCAAATAAGAATTACTATAAAATGGAAGAAACGCTAAATCTGTGAAGTTAGTAATGGTATGAGTATGGCCTTGTGTTAACCATCTCCTACTCCCTTCACAGTAAATAGGCTTATGCCACGTTTGCCTACTAAATTTCCCATCCACCTAAAAGTAAAGTCAGTCTAGATTTGGTAAGGCAAAGGTATGGAGTATTTGGTTCACATTTACTATGCTTTTACACATTTTACACATTCTACCTGCCTGATGTTTTATGTATCAGTTTTCCTAATTTGTATCTGATCTGTGCAATATTTGTAGAAATGCAGATGCATCCGTGCATCTTTTTACTGACTGGCCCAAACTCCAACTTACTTAAGAGTAAACAAAAACTTTTTCTGGTAAGGCTAAAGCATTCTTTTTGATCCCCCCATAACTCTCAGGAATGGTTGTCTGCCCTCACAGAAATGAAACAGTAGCCACTTGAATTATACATGCAATGTATAAATGAGCCACTATAGAAATATCATGTGTGTAATAGTAAATTACCTGCACAAAAATCCCATAAGGATATATATATATATTTTAAAACATGAAATGCCTTTTATTGCCTTACACGAAGGAAAAGAAAAGCCCTCCTAGGAAGGAAGGGGTTTTGTTACAGACAAGAGAAAACAGAAGGTGTTTTATATGACTAATGCCATCAACTTAATTTTTGAACACATTCACATTTTTATATAACAAGTGCAAATAACCCTTTCTACAAAATAAAAAAAACCCGTATGAGTTAGTAAAACAATATAGCAATATACAGGCGTTTTTGAAAGACTAAAAGGATTCAGAAATTCTGAATCCTAAGTTACTATACCTGCCACCTCCTCCTCACTATCTGGGTCTCTGCAGCTACACGTCTCTGTTTAGAATTGGCATCGCTACATCCTTCTAAAGCACCTCAGTGAAGAATTTTCCCAAAGGCAAGATGCTCCAGAACTTACACATCTGTACCAAAGCATGGCAGGTTTCACAGCTGCTCATTAACTGCCAATTTTCTGAGGGTAGAATTATTAAATACCAAATGGAAACACTACTGCAAAGTTACACTGGACCAAGCCTGTAGTATTATTGTCACATAAGAGAAGAAGTAATAACATTCTGAAAATTACTATAGCCTTTTTCCTGCCATCAATGCCACTTATTTTTCCCCACAGAGCCTCCACACAAGCATACATGAACTCAGCATGAAGCTGCCATTGGATGCTTCACACCAGCCTATCTTAAGAGCAACTGTGCAGACTGGGTTTAAACATGACAGGTCCAACACATACTAGTTTTACTGAAGATTATTACGTAATAAGATAAGTTACAAAAAGCTGTGAAAACTAAGCCACATGTGGTTGCTCGAGATACAGTGTTTAAATTACTGTGTAGGTTGGATATTCTCTAGTGATAGCTGAAGGTTTTTTTGCCTACTGAAATCCTTAAAACAGAATTTAAGTCCTTTAAACTGGTAATGATTTTCAAATGCCCAACAAATTGCTTTTTTGATTTATGACTAATTTGAATACTCAGGGGCAAACTCCCCCAAGCACTTAGTAATAATAATAATAAAAAAATATCGTAAATTGTATTCTCCATACAGTTCTATAATGATGTAGTGTAGAAATTTACCCCTTAGCATTCAGGGATATTCAGAACTTGGTTCAGAACTGACATAGAAGCCCTAATGACTTTGCTACCAATAACATTCCCTAGGAAAAGTAAAGGTGGTTTTGTTTGTTTGTTTCAGGAAAAAGTACAACACACCAAGTACTGAATTACCAAAGTTTACTTAATCACAGACTCTGAATAAGTACAAGCTAAACAGATTTATTGATTCTCAAGATATTTATTCATCACTCTGCCTTTTAGCAGAAAAAGATCAGAAAACATTACAGGATCAGTTAATAACGTTAGTACAGGAACATTCCTGGGGAATCATCTTGCCTTTTCAGTATACACAGTAACATTTGCTTGGATTATAGAAACAAAGAGTAACAGTCAAGCAAAGCTTCCAGCATCAAACACATTTGCCCGGAATGTTCATCACGGATCTGCCCTGCTGGGCACTTGGACTGCTGTTTTGGCCCCCTACACTGCTATAATTCACAGCTTTTTCTGTTTCAAATCATGGCCTTAGCTCTGAGTTTTTCCAAGAGTGCTCCTGTGATGCAGATCCTCCTCCCACCATCCTCACAGAGCTCAGAGGCAGTTATCCACCTACCTTTGCTGCTAGCTCTACGGATTCACCACCAGCAAATACCCACACCTTCCTCAGAGTTCACAAATCATCTAGCCAATTCAGTTTACTTAAGATGTTCCCGGTAATGCAGGACAAAGCACTTAAACTAAACGACACTCAGCATCACATCATATACCCTTAAACTTTTAGTTGGAAATTAAACTGAAAGTTTCTGACCATTTATTCTGGTTTATTTGGAAATGAAGCACTTGAAGAGCAAATCATCATCCTGCTCAGGGTTACGTTACAGTTGAAACAAAGGCTTTTCAAACTAAACCAGTCACATACTTTACTAGTACAAAACAAAGGCTTTCTATAGGTGTACCCATCATTTTGAAAACCAGCCATTTTCAACGGCTGTTAAAGACAATGTCATTCAAGCCAGCTCTGACTTCCTTTGGGAATCTGAAAATCCTGCTGAAGTCTGCCGATCTGATTAGCTGCAGTGGTCAATGACTACAGAGAGACAACTGAATTCTCCCTTCATGAAGCTTTTGGTCCTTATTTAACATGACAGCCTACTTTATCTCTACCATCAATCACAGCAGCTGATTGAAAACCCTCAGCAGGTCACCTTCTCTGGCCTAACAGTCTGCTTACAGGAACAGGTTCTGGGCTTGACTGGCTCTCTGTACAAGGATGCTCATCATGGAAAAGTTTTAGTAACTCTTACAGCTGAGCCATATTGCAAATCACTAGGCCATGATACTGATAAAGCTAGTTATAACTGGAAAGACTGATCTGTGGATTTCTTAAAACATATACCCACTAAAAAACTGAGCAGAAAAAGCTTTTCATAAAAAAACAAAACAAAACAAAACACACAAAACAACAAAGGCACAAAAACTATGTGGAATGGGAAAAGGAAGGAACAACTCTAGCATGAACCATGAACTTAGTTACACTTCCAGCAGTAGGACACAGTGACAGCAAATGAGGGCAGCTATTTCTCAGCAGCATTAAGGAACAGCAAATTATAACCATCAGAAACAAGCAGAGAACACAAGGTATATTCTGGTTCTGAACCTGCATTTCCACACCTGCTGCTCCTCACTGATATTCCTAGGCTTTGACTAGAGACACAGCCTAAAGCACGCTTCCTAAAAAAAAAAAAAAAAAAAAAAAAAAAAAAAAAAAAAACACAACCAAAAAAAACCAAAAAGCCCACAAAAAACAAAAACAGGCTTTTAAGTTCTTTAATATACTGAACATTAATGACCTTGTAACAAGTAATAGTGGCTGCACTTGAACACCAGCATAGAGGTTTTTCCACTGTAATTTAAAATGAAAGGCCCCATTTTTGCATTAATTTCTGCTAAATTAATCTAGATCAAAATTATTTAGGAAAATAATTTACTAGCAAAAATAAGTTACCCAGAAGAGAACAGGTTTGACTGAGCCCTCTCAATACATCAAATTTAGCACAAGCATCCTGGCTAGCTTGGCAGTAATAGTGTTCATTGTTTTAAAAACCTGTCTAGGTTTAGAGTTTAAGTCCACGCTGATTCTATGTTATCTGCTTACTAATTTTGCTACACTAAGCTTTAACACAAAATGTTTACTATCAGTGTGGCCTATTTTATCTTTCCATTTACTTTCCATTCTGGTGTAACAGTATGACATTATTTTCCCTTCCACTAAGTTTCCCATATGCCTAGTATATCTCATTCAGAGCTCAATTTTAAAGCTTCTCCATCTTGCCAAGAACTATTTTCACAAGCTTCTTAAACCTTGAACCAAAACAATTTCAAAGCTTAGGTTTCAAGGGAAGATACCTTATTTATCCTTAAATGTTTCCATCAGCTTTAACCACTGGTCAACTAAATCACTTTGATGTTTTGAAAAATTTATAGTTACCACAAGTCATACTTGCTTAATTGTACCTTCTACTAAACTCAGACTACAGAGGAATGAGGACTGGTCCATAGATTCTATGCAAAAAACTCTGAAGGTTGGTCTTTTGCTTCCTACCATCACATGTAAAATTCACCAACCACGGAACATGGAACGACTAACTAATTAATAGTGCACCTTGCTTAAGATCTTGATTCGTCAGTTGTTTGTTGCTTTCCTTAAGTAGTTACTGGAAAATAAGTCTTCTCAATGTTTGTACACAAGCACCCACGGTTGATGGTTAGATTGTATCTCCAGGTCGGCAGATTTACAACAAAAGTGCAACAGGCTCAAACACCTCTTCGTAGCTCTCTAATATCAATAGGATTTTCAGGCTAAGCAATTAAGATATATTGCTGCCTCTATGAAATGGGTTATAGAGATTGGATGAAATGCATTAATTATGAACACATTAAATATAAAAAAAATTAGATAGCTGATGCTAACCCCAGAAGTCCCGAATCACAAGATCCTTAGTACATTAAGGAACAATCAATTTTATGTTCTTGAGGTTTGTGAACTGAGCCATAAACTTTTAAACCAGTGAACTGTAAATACCATACCTATGAAAATGAACACAATGCACCATTTATAACATTGCAGTCAAACTACTCGGCTTGTTTTCAGTCCCCTCAGACAGAAAAGGAGGGAGCCAAGGTTGAGAGAGAAAACAGAAGTGATTGCTTACTTCATGAAGAGTTCCCTGCAAAAACCAACCAAACAACAACAACAACAAAAAATCCACAAAGAAAGTTTGATAAGTACCTTTTTTGAGCATTTTATGTCATCTTAGATATCGGGGCTTTGCAAGTTCTGCAACCATCTCTCATTGTTAATGTCGTGATCTATACCTAGTGACAGAGCTGCCACGATGGTGACTTTGTAAACATACTGACAGAGAAGGACATCCTTGATAAACTCACCCCAAAGTTCCTTGATGGGGAGTAGTTGGCAGGACAAAGAAACTTTGATAGGGCAGGACAAAGACTGTGACAACAAACTTGCCTCCCAGGAAAACAGGAGCCAGCAACAACTTAAGGTAACTGATATCTTACCCCCACTTATGTATCTACATCGAAATGGTATAAAAAGTAACTTGCTGCCCACCCAAAAGGAGCCTCTCTGCACGACATCTCCCAGACAGACAGGACCCTGGCCGGGGGCACTTGGCTGACTCTATCCTCCAGGACATGAATCATCTTTAAGTGAGACTTTTCCATCACTGATGAGCCCCCACTCCTGGGAAGGGACTGGTGTTTCAGCAGTAACACATCACAAATTTATAGGTGCACACAAATGTTCATAAGTAAATACTTGGTTCAGAAATTGGAATTTTGTAATAACTTGTAATATACACATATCTGCTTTACTCTTCTTACATTTATACTTGCTTTCCTAGTGGTAATTTTGTAGCAACTTGAAATGTTTCTGTGGGTATGTACGTAAAAATATTTTATATATATATAAATACATAAAATGTTTTTACTAATAGCAGTTTTGTAGTAATTTATTATAAACAAATTATCAGAAACTCTGTCCTTGTGCATTGCACAATCCTGAGAACACCATGGTCATAATCTTTACACACCCATGGGCTGGGTAAGCCTCATAGGTCCCATGACTGCTACACCTCGACCGCTGGGAAAGTGCAGCTTGTGTCGTGTGCCCCAGAGGTATGACCAAGACGTCACAGCTGTCAGAGTTCACTGCAGATCCTTTCCTACCACCAGAGCCAGGAGATAAAAGCATCACACAGTCCCACTGTATAGCTGTTAACTAACACCTAATCACAGACCAGAAAGCCATAGTAGCTAATATCACAAAACATTACCAACCTATGTTTGCTTAATCAAAAAAAAAAAATAAATTAAAAATGGTTGTGGTCAGAAAACTGAAGTGAAACACAGGCAACAGAAGAGAGATGTGTGCGCCATAAAATATGTCCAACTTGTTTACTACATAAAATGAGTCTGATAATTCTGGTGTATCACCCGTGTTGCTGACCAATATCCTTATTTTATGGAACCACCACCTATAATTAGGGTGCAATAATTTTCAGTTTTGTTGGTCTTAGATTATTTGTAGCTGTTAGAGCTTTGGTAACCATCACACACAAGCAGCACTCATTAAATGAAGCTAAAAGGGTGAAGAGCACAACTGAAATCAGCTCGGAGCTCTCTGTTTTAACACCACCTTCACTGCTCTGTCCTACAGACTTAAAATTTAAATGACCTTCTACATGAACAAGGAGGGAAGATCTGGCCTTTATTCTTCTTTCTTCTTTTAATTAACCTTTAGCTAATACAGACTCATCCCTTCGTTTCTGCAGTCAAGTGTAGCAATCCGAAAAGCAACTTGCACTATCAGGAAAATGTCACCGCTACCTTTGAAGGGAACTAGGGTGGGTCCTGGATCTCTGCTTTGGTGTTAGGGACTCGTCTCACAGGTCAGCCCAGCAGTTAACCCGGTGCATTGCTTACCCTGCCTCGGTGGCACTGCCCTCCCCTGCCCGCTGCACTGCCACACCGCCACGGCGCCTCCCCCCAGCAGCTGCTGTGACTTAATGTGCTTACTTCCGTATTTTTCAAGTCTCTTCAGACTGATATTTTGCAAGTGGAAAAAATGACAGTGAGAAGAACACGAAGGAGGAAACAAACAAGGAAATGGTGTAGGAATTCTTTTTTCTCTCCGGTAAATCTGACCCTAAAAGAACTTCACTGGGGAAGTTGTGAGCATCGTGTTCTTCTATCAGGAGGCACTTTGCCAAAGCAGTTACTGCTATGACCCCCTACAAGGTAATTATTTCTGATGGGGGTACAGCACATACCCGCCCGCCGCGGCGGGCAGCAGCCACGGCGCACCGGGCGGGATTCCTCCGGGGGGGGGGGGGGGGGAGGGGGGGAGGGGGGAGGGGGAGACGCGCGCCCGGCGGCAGATCTCGCGAGAGGCGCAGCCTCCCGCGCGCCCTCAGCGGGCAGCCGGCCGAGCGCGGGAAACGCGGCGGGGCGCGGCCGTCGGCGCCGGAAGGCGTCGCTGAACGGTCGCGGTTGGGTGGGACCTCAGGAGGTCGTCTGTGCTGCCCTCTGCTAAAGCGGGGTCACCCAGAGCGGGCTGCACTGAGCCGTGTCCAGGCGGGTTCTGAGTGTCTCCAGAGAAGGAGACCCCCCGGCCCCTCTGGGCAGCCTGCCCCAGTGCTCTGCCACCCTCACGGTGAAGAAGTTCTTCCTCCCGTTCAGAGGGAGCTGCCTGTGCCTCAGCGTGTGCCCGTTGCCCCTCGCCCTGTCGCTGGGCACCGCTGAAAGAGCCTGGCCCCGTCCTCCTGCCGCTGGCCCTGGAGATGTCTGCAGCCATCGATCAGAGCCCTCTCAGCCCTCCCTTCCCCGGGCTGAGCAGCCGCGGGTGTCCCAGCCTGCCCTCCCCCGGGAGGTGCCCAGGCCCCTCACCCCCTGCGCAGCCCCCGCCGGGCCCTCCCCAGCAGCTCCCTGTCTCTGGAACTGGGGAGCCCAGCGCTGGGCACAGCACTCCCGGGGCGGCCTCCCCAGGGCAGAGCCGAGGGGCAGGATCCCCTCCCTGCGCCTGCTGGCCACGCTCCTCCTCACGCCCCCCAGGGCGCCACCGGCCTCCTGGGCCACCGGGGCTGGCTGCCGGCCCAGGGGCAGCTGCTGTGCCCCGGCACTGCCCGGCCCTTCCCCGCAGAGCTGCCTCCCCGCAGGCAGCCCCCAGCCCCTGCTGGTGCGTGGGGCTGTGCCCCCCCAGGGCAGGGCCTGGCACCGGCCTCTGCTGGGCTCCATCAGGTCCCTCCTGCCCAGCTCTCCAGCCTGCCCAGCTCTCGCTGCATGGCAGCGCAGCCTCTGGGGCATCAGCCGCTCCTCCCACCTTTGTACCAGCCACCAGCCTGCTGAGGGGACGCTCTGTGCCTTCGCCCAGGTCACCGGTGAATCAGCTGAACGGGACTGGGCCCAGCGCTGAGCCCTGGGCAGCACCGCTGGCCACAGGCCTCCAGCTGGGCTCTGCGCTGCTGGTCGCAGCCCTCTCAGCTCCGCCGTTCAGCCAGTTCTGTCCACCTCACTGTCCATTCATCTAACACACACAGTTCTTGGGCTCACCCATGAGATGCTATGGGAGACACTGACAAAAGCCTTGCTGAGGTCAGGGTAGACAACATCCACTGCTCTCCCCTCATCCGCCCAGCCAGTCTTTCCCTTATAGAAGGCTATCAAGTTGGTCAGGCATAATTTCCCCTTGGTGAATCCATGTTGACTACATCTGATAACCTTCCTTTCCTCCACATGCTTGGAGGTGACCTCCAGGATGAGCTGTTCCATCACCTTTCCAGGGATGGAGGTGAGGTTGACAGGCCTGTTGTTTCCAGGTCCTCCTTCTTGCCTTTTCTGAAGACTGGAGTGACACTGGCTTTCCTGCAGTCCTCAGGCACCTCTCCTGTTCTCCACAACCTTTCAAAGATGATGGAGAGTGGCTTGGCAATAACATCTGCCAGCTCATGCAGCACTTGGGTGTGCATTCCACTGGGGCTGTGGATTTGTGGGTGTCAAGTTTAAGTTCAGTAACTGTGCCTTCTCTGCATCCTTTGTTACCAAAGCACCCACCTCATGCAACAGTGGACCCACATTTTCCCTAGTCATCCTTTTCCTACTGGTGTACTTGAAGCCCTTCTTGTTGTCCTTGACATCCCTCACCAGATTTAATTCCAAATAGACCTTAGCCTTCCTCATCACATCCCTGCGTGTTCTGACAATGTTCCCCGTATTCCTCCCAAGTGGTCTGTCCCTTTTTCCACATTCTGTAAACATAAAGCACAACAGCTCTCAATCCTCATGCGTAAGAAATCAAGAAAGGAAGGCAAGAGATCAGCACAGCCAAGTCAAGACCTGCTGATCAAACTAAAGGGCAAGAAGGAAATGCACAGGCAGTGGGAACAGGGACAGATATCCTGGAAAGAGTACAGGGATGTTGCCCTGTTTTGTAGGGATTGGGTCAGAAAGGCCAAGGTGTAGCTAGAGCTGAACTTGACGAAGAATTAGAGGGGCTTCTATAGGTATGTCAGCCAGAAAAGGAAGGTCAAAACATACTTCCCCTGATGAACACAACCGGTAACAACGGACAAGGGAAAGGCTGAGGTACTCAAGAACTTTTTTTGCCTCAGTTTGCACCAGCAATCTCCTCCCACACCTCTCAAATGCGTGGACCTCAAGGGACTGGGGAAGTCAAGTCCCTCCTACTGTTAGAGAAGATCGGGTTCAAGACCACCTGAGGCATTTGAATATACATATGTCTACAGGACCTGACGATATGCATCGCAGAGTCCTGAAGGAATTGACTGATGCAGTTGCCCAGCCATTCTCCATGATGTTTGAGAAGTCATGGCAGTCAGGCAAAGTGCCCGGCAACTGGAAAAAGGGAAACATTGCACACAATTTTCAAACGGGTAGAAAGGAGGACCCTGACCTGTCAGCCTGACCTCTGTGCCTGCGAAGATCATGGAACAGATCTCCCTAGTAGCTATGCTAAGGCACACGGAGGACAGGGAGGTGATTCAAGACAGCCAGCATGGCTTCACCAAGGGCAAGTCTTACCTGACCAACCTATTGGCCTGCTATAATGGAGTGACTACATCAGCAGAGAAGGGAAGAGCTGCAGATGTCATCTGTCTGGACTTCTGTAAGGCATTTGACATGGTCCCCCACAACACCCTTCTCTCTGAATTGGAGAGATATGGATTTGATGGATGGATCATTTGGTGGATAAGGAATTGTCTGCATGGTCACATCCAGAGAGTAGTGGTCAATGCTTCAATGTTCAGATGGAGATCAGTGATGAATGGTGTCCCTCAGGGGTCCTTATTGAGACCAGTACTGTTTAATATCTTCAGCAGCAGCGCTGACAGTGGGATTGAGTGTGCCCTTCACAAATTTGCAGATGACACCAAGCTGAGTGGTGTGGTTGACACACCTGAGGGATGGGATGCCATTCAGAGGGACCTGGACAAGTTCAAGAAGTGGGTCCATGTGAACCTCATGAGGTTCAACAAGGCCAAGTGCAAGGTCCTGCACCTGGATTGGGACAACACGTGGTATCAATACTGGCTGAGGGAATGAAGGCATTGCAAGCAGTCCTGCAGAGGAGGACTTGAGGGTACTGGTGGATGCAAAGTTGGACGTGAGCTGACAACATGCACTTCACAGCCCAGAAAGCCAACCATATCCCAGGCTGTGTCAAAAGAAACATGACCAGCAGGTCCAGGGAGGTGATTCTGCCATTCTGCTCTGGTGAGACCCTAACCTGGAGCACTGAATCCAGCTCTGGAGTCCTCAGTACAGTAAAGACATGGACCTGTTGGAGTGAATCCAGAGGAGGGCTACAAAAATGATCAGAGGAATGGAGCACCACTCCTATGAAGACAGGCTGAGCAAGTTGGGGTTGTTCAGCCTGGAGAAGAGAAGGTTCTGGGGAGACCTCATTGCAGCCTTTCAGTACTTAAAAAAAGGGCTTATAGGAAAGATGGGAACAGACTTTTTGGTAGGGTGTGTAGCAGTAGGACAAAGGGTAGTGGTTTAAACTGAAAGAGCACAGATTTAGAGTAGATATAAGGAAGATGATTTTTTTACAGTGAGGGTGGTGAAACACTGGAACAGGTTGCCCAGGGAGATGGTAGATGCCCCATCCCTGGAAACTTTCAGGGTCAGGTTGGACTGGGCTCTGAGCAACCTGATTTCGTTGAAGTTGGCCCTGCTCACTGCAGGGCGTTGGAATAGATGACCTTTAAAGGTCCCTTCCAATTGAAACCATTCTATGATTCTAACATGACCAGAAACAACTTTTCAGTTTGCATAAGTCAATGTATTACTTTTCTGAATTTATGTCAAACATTTCATCTAATACTAGCTCAGTTCAGTGGAAAACTTCAGGTCAGCAAGCAATGACTTCAACAGAAGAGCCCATCTGCTTCAGATTAGGTATTACAGAAATAGCTTGCAGAATCAAAGCCAAAAGAGTCACATAAGTAAGGTCCTCAGGTATGGGGTAATTACCTTGCCCTCCTCGCCTGGGGCACATTTACCAGCTTACTTTATAAAGTTAGGACCTAATTTATTTAGAATTAAGCATACATCTGTTATAAAATTACCTATTTTTTGAAACAATGTATGTCTCCAGTAACATATAAAAGACATTGAGAGTGGAGAGAGAAGTCCTATGTCCACAGACTTCCTATGTCCAAAACTGATTCCAAGTGGCATAAAATTTCATCTGAATTCTTGGATATCAAATTGCTTTCCCATGCTTGGAGTAACTGACTCTGCTACTTCTACTTTTCTTTGCTCATCTGAAAGACATTTCCTTTTATGTTCATTCACTAACAGCATCTTGGAAATGCTCTTTACATGTACTTTTCTCCCGTGTACATTTTTTTTATTTTTCAATACTTTTGCTCTACATCCTGTGCTTCCATCACTTTGGATTCATTGTTTATCTGATAAAGTTCCCAGAACGACCTTGGAGCACCTAAAGGCAGCTTCCTTACCTCCCAGTGTGTTCCCCCTTCCTCCAACATCTAGGCTTTTTGCAGTTCAACATACTTACCTCCTCATGCCTCAGGGACAAAAATGCTTTTGCAGGAGAGAACAAAATAGCACATATTGATAGTAGCTCGAAGGTAGGACTTACCCCACCTAATTGGAGTCATCTAAATCAGCATTTATTGCAATATCTCTATATTAGACTGAAACAAAAGTTTGAAAAGACTATTCATTCTGCCTAGTGCTTAAGTGAGATCACTCCTACAGAGATCATGTCTTACAGATGTCTACCTTTCTCTACCAGTTACTGCAGGACCTCAAACTAGTAACGTGGACTAAGAACCAAACCTTTAAATGGATGTCAGTGGGTGTCTAAATCTTGAGGGGCTGGGGCTACAGGGAATATTTATCTAGAGAGGTATGGGCAGACTCGAGCTTACTCTGCTTGTCACATTCAGCATCTGCTTGTGCACCTACTCCTCAGCACCACATGAAATCCAGGTACAGGACCCACACAATGCCTCCTGTAAGGACAGAACTAGTACCAGGTTCTGGCATTCTTATCTCAAGTTAACCCTTTAACCACATTCCTGCCTCTTCCCCTTTTAATTTTCTGGTTTACATATTGTCTGTTCCTATTTAGAGCCCAGGAACAGGAAAAGTAAACACCAGGTTTTTTTCCCTTTGACTCTCCTCTGGCCATTTGCACTGGTACTGCTTTTGTACCTCAAAATAGAAAATTCCTGGAACACCTAAAAATACAAGAGATCTTCTGAACTTATGTTGACAGAATTTCTCTAGTATCTAAAAAAAGAAATCCAGAGTGATTTATTCCAATGCATTTGCAACACTGCGTAGTATGGAAGCGTGGATGACGTGCAAAAAGCTTCCTCTCAGAGACAGAGAAGAAAGTGATAATCCCCCTTTTCGTGGTGCTGGCATCCAAGATACACAAGGAGACAACATGGCTTTCCTATGGGCTTTTTCATTTCATTCTAATTTCATTTACACTCATTTTACAGATTGAAATTGCTCCAAAGACCGGAGCTGAAAATTAGTAATGTCCCGTCTGGAGCCTGGAGTTAATTAATGCAAATAGTAAAGTGAGAGAAAAATGTACAAATAAAAAAGCTCAATTATCCTCCCTCGCATGACAGAAATAGCACAGTCCCCATCATATTTCCCATTGAAGATGAAAGAGAGTAAACGTGCACCAATATATCGGATTCCCCCCACCTGCCCCTTTCCAGCTTTCGCATTGGGAATTGTTAAACATTACTTCCTCAGTATCAGACTGAAAAACTATTACTGAATGCAAATCCATAGACCTGTAAAAATTCAGAATATCTACTAGGCTCAAAGGAAGAAAAGTTGCAATGTAAAGATATTAAAAAAGGAGTTAAGCAACCTTACTGGAAAAATGCACTGGTGACGTCAGCCTGAGTCAAGCTTTTTCCTGGTACTAGCAGGGTTTAGTCTGAGAGAAACCCTCAGGCTCTGATCTTCCTTGCCTTACAGTCTGTCCTCACATCTGACTCCATTCTTCAGTTGTCCTAGAAGTTTTCTTTTACTCCCTGCCACAGGCTACTGCCTCTGTGCAGGCCAGGCTGACCTTCCATTGCAGACATCCATCTCCCCCGCACACACCCCCGAGAACACTTCCACCTTCACCTGTCCAGGGAGCAGCCATCCTGTTTCTCTGTATGCTTTATTTTTTGTCCTAGGGCTTCAGATCCCCAGTGAAACAGCAGCAAGTCTTTTGGCTTTAAAGGATACCTTTACAACAGACATTCACACAGCCTTCAATTTCAAAGGCTGCGTGAACAGCAGAAAAATACTTCAAAGAGGGAAAGGGATGAAAAATTAGTGTGTTCAATCTGTTTTAATAATATGGAAGCTACATTTAGAACCTTTCCCAACTTAAAAAAATAGCCCTTAAAATACACCCCTGCTATAGTTAAATGAATGCTAGCTTAGAGAACAGATATAAAACACTAGCATTTGGAATGAGAAGAAATCAGCAGAGGTTTTATTGCTAAAAGGTCAACAACACTTACAAAGAGATTCAATATTTAAAGCCCTGCAGAATTTAATTTAAAAAATAAAACACCATGGAAAAAGGAAAGCTCTGAAAATAGGGATGTGCAAGTAGTGCCTCACTTTGTGACCCCATGTTGAAATGCTGTTGCATACATAGTGTATGCCCACTGCCACCTACAGACAGAGATAAGCGCGCACAGACCCAGCACGGAGAGCAGCATTGCCTGAATCCAGGATGTCGTGATTTCCAAGCGTTAGCCACTCAGCAGTCTTTGAGACATGTGCTAGCTCAGCTGTTGTGCTAGAAGGCTGATAAGGCTTTCAGAAACACTACACACATTCAAGAATGCCTGTGACAAAAGTAGCAAGGAAAACAAAAGACAACAATAGTGTTGCACTTGATGTGTCTATTGGCCACAGACAAGAGTACAGAAAAAAAATAGATCCTCTTAAAATACACTCTGGATTTGAAAAAAGCAGTTCTTACATGCACATGTACAATAATCACGTTTACGGTTGGCGAAAATTGACTGGTAGCAGCTTTTAAAACAACATTGTGGAGAATAGAGACAAGGATTTTAAATGGAGAGAGCTGAAAATAAGAGTAACTGTGTTAACAGTAACGTGATCGTGCCATGGTCTTTTCTTTCCTTTTTACAGCAACATTAAATATGACTGCATGCAATGTAGCCAGCACACATATAGAATATTTCCATCATCTTCCTTTAAAAGCAACACATTCAATATAAGTTACGTGGAACTTGATCATGCAAAGTATGTGTCAGAAAGGACAGATTATGATGAATTAAGGAAGTCCTAATTAAAAAATAAAATAAAATAAAAAACCCACACCAAAACCAACAACAAACCCATAAAACTTGTTGAAGAGTATGGTTTCTAATTCTGCGTCCAGACAAAGATAAAGGTTTTGAAAAGCAAATAGAAAGCACAATTCCAAAATTATTCCAGCTTTATAATTTTCCCCAGTTAAAACCAAAATTGGACTGAAGTTTCAGACAAACTTTTCTAACATTTTTAATGAGCATTTCAGACACTCACTGCAGAATACATCCTTTTGTTTACTGGTACACTGAAGTACTTCAAGTTTTTCCTCCCCCAACAAGTGACAAGCAGAATTTAAATTTTCAATTCATTAGGTTAAAATATGTCAATTTAATTAGAGTTTGCATAGATCAGAGAAATAAAGGCAACCACATTGAACAGAAATGTAGAGCCTTTAAGATAACACAGTTATTGTCAAGCTCTTTTAGCAAGAACATTTTCATGAAGAGTATTACACACATTAAAATAAATATATATACACAATTATTTTTTTTTTTTTTTTTTTTTTACCACTGGTGGAGCATTTACCTTAATTCTATTTGAAGGAATGTCCACACTTGCACATTTTATTTTATTATACAATGGGACTCTTATAAATGAGTTGAAGGTCTCCTACTTCCTTGAAAAATCAGATTTATTGAACATGTCTGAGACAGTCCTTTTCATTCAGTCATCTTCATACTACTGAAAACACGGGTTACCACATCATCTGCAAGACTGGTATGCTGCAGATATGCAGTAAATCGTGACATAGCTCCTTTAAAGTGCTTGACCTCCTCAACACTGGGTAAAATTCCTGTGCTTGTGTGGTAATAACATGAGAAAAACAATGTCCAGATCTGAGACTGCCGCAGTTACCCTTTCTAAACCATCTTCAGGTGCAAACTTCCAGACAGAAATTAGTCTAGCAAGGCTGCATGTTGACAAACTCTGCCAAATTAAAATACCGGTAGTTGTATTACTCAGTTATGTTGCACTTACCCAAACAGGTTAATAAAGTAATTTTTATAGCATCCTCAAAATAATAATTCAAGATAATTCACCTTCCATGTTCTTGGCCCTGAATATAAAAAGAAGCCTCAGCAAACACTTTATTACAAGCATAGAATGGATGAACGCATATAATTGAATTAGCAAGTTCAAATTTGCACCACCCATGCTGTACTAGCAACCATCACACTCATTTCTGTTATGTTGCCTTTCCTATGAGCACGCATCAGGAAAAATCAGCAATGCAGCTTGCTTCAAGTCATCTGACTGCTAGACTATGTAATGGCCACACTTGGAGATGTATACAAGCAGGTAAGAACGTCCATTAGCTTGAGGTTGTTAATTTGTGCTTGAGACTGTAGGAAGTTTGAATCTCTGTAACAGCAGAGCCCCTGCTCCATTCCAGTTTGAGAAGCCCATCCTTTCCAAGAGCTGGCTCTCTAAACACTTATGCTGATCAGGCCTACTCTAGATTTCAGCATGCTTCCTGTGAGGAGAAACAGGCTGTGATGAAAATGCAGGCTCATCTAGGCAAGAATCCCTCTGGTATATGCCCCAGATAAAGCAGCATAACTAAATAAACTTGAATCTAGGAGGACCAGTCCTCACCAGGTATGAATCTGTCCTATCAACCCCATCCTGCTCACATGCAGGAGAAACAAATGCAAGGTAAATCTCAAACCAGGAAATGCATAACTAAGACAATTTCACTGCAGAAAAAAAGCTTCAATAGGAGTGATGTGACCAAGCAAGGAGAGTGCACCGTGAGGCTAACTGTCCATACGCTGGGTTTGGATTGAAATGACACACTGTGGTTGAGAGAGATGCTGTTGGTTAGATCTTTGGGGGTTAGCAAAAGCCTGACTAGGAGGTACATAAAGGTTTTCCCTCCTTTGTTAATACACCTGTTGTGTTAAAAAACGAGCTATAAGCTCCGACTCATTCTTCTTAATTTCCATCCACAAGAAGAAATGCACTAAATGCTATGGCAGCAGAGCTGGGGAGACCTGGCCAAAAACAAGTGGGAGTACAATGGGCAAGGTATAGTGGAGACAGACCCAGCATCGGTGAACACTTCAGCAAGCTTGCAAAATGCACTTGCAGCTAAAGAAAACTCCAGAAAGCAAGGAGCAACTTTACACATGCAGTCATAGCTAGCACAGCACCCAGTTTAACAGACTAGAAAAGAAAAATAGTTATAAGATAACACTGTCCTGGGTAGAGGGGGCTGCATGTTATGGAAGAAGGCTGGAAGCACATCAATCTTTTCTTGTATGTTTTTAGTTACTGTCTTTACCATGTAATAAAACTGTCAAGTTTTTTGGCTATGAGTTCTCTGCCTCTCCTGTCAGCCACTATAACCTATAAATATTTCAAAATATACCCTATTTATCTCTGTTCCTCTTTAAATTGTACAGTAATATGGAGAAGCACTTAGGAAACACATACTGTTTTGTACCCTTAATGAGCTGCAGAACCTTACAAGCATATGCATACATGTCAACTCCACGAGCCTTGTTAAGACTTAAAAACATTTCTTTCTATTGAAGAAAATTAAAAATACGGAGTTCACTGATGAAAGACTTAAAATTGAAGTGTGATAATTAACCCGGGGGTGGCTTCTTGCTAAACCGACTCTATTGCTTCAGGAGTCTAAACCACTGTCTCGCAATTACCGAGCACAGTACTGTGCCATGAAGACTTAGGAGCTCAGCCCCACATCTGTGACATTACACTGACAGCCCAGAAGATGTGCAAATGTACAGCTCAACTAGAAATCAAAATTCACACTTCCCAAAGAGATTGTGCTAGTAATCATCTTATGATCAAATGCCTCAAGTCATGTGCACCACACACAAGAAGAGGCAAGCACTTGTGTTAACAACGTACAAGATGCTGTGTTAACACAAGGGCAATGTTGAAAAGGTGTTTAGTCTCTTCATCTGCTGCTTGTTTTTCCAGACAACTTGGGGGCCTGTTTAAAAAACAAACAAACAAACCAAAAAAACCCAAACAACACAGACACACACACAAAAAACACCACCCCCCCAAAAAACCCAATAATAATAATAAAAAAATAAAATAAAAAAAGCCAAACACATTGGCATTCTAGGAAAGCACAACGCACTGCCAGCACACTACCACTTCATTAATGTCATTTTTGGCATTGAACTTGTTGCTTTTTCAGCAGTCTTTGACACAGGAACTGTCAAAACAAATTTATTTTATCGCACAAAGTATTTCTTTTAGTCTTTCCTCATTCAAAAGAGTCAAAGAAAAGATCATGTAGTATATTCTTTTTTGATGCTTAGGTTGGCTTTGTTTGGTCTTTTGAAAGTCAGATAAGGACTGTGCGCGGAAATAAAGCTCATGACCCAGCAAGTATGCTGTGCACTAATACTTGAATGGAAAGACAACTCTGGCACATCTCTACTGATTATCAAGTGTTTTTGTAGTAGATGACATTTAAGTACTCCACATTTTATATAGAAGATGAACTCAGAATTCACAAATAAATTTTATTTGTTCGTTCTTGCTGTATAACCATTTCCTCAAGAATTCCGTGGTTCTTAGTTCATAGTCCTTCCCCAGATCTCTAGCTATAGGTCATTAAATAGGCAATACTCTCATAAAAACCCATTTCTGAGGTGCAAAATAAAAGGACCAATCTTCCCATTGCTAATCCAAGTTCATGTTGCTTAGACAGAAACTGAGATTAACAAACACCAGCTGTGAAACTACTTTATTTCCAAACTATCAATCTGTAATAGATGAGTAAGTTAGCATATCATGCTTTTCTCATAGCCTAAAACCAAACATTTTAAACAAACTATTAAGGAAGCCAGTTCATAACTGTAAGTTCACATACTAGTTCACCTAAGGGTAGAAGGAACTTGGGGTGGGGGGTGGGGGGGGGGTGGGGGGAAGGAAAATTTGCTAATTTATCTGTAAGAATAGTCCCAGTGACTTCAGGGTACAAAGCAAGCTCTATACTGGAGGCAAAGAGAAGTGGTTTTTCAAGTGTCTTGTTGCCGAGGATTAGGCTAGAAAATTTTACAAAGTGGCAACACAGCATTGAATTCTGAAGGCCTTTGAATACAAACCATACTTATTCATAATACAAATGTATTTTACTGATAAGCATATTTCACACTAAATGAACTGTGATCCTCTGTATCAAAATAGTGAAGACTTACAAGAAACCTCATTACAGTACTTCAAATATTTGGAGAGAACTCAAGTTGTCTTTCATGAGAATGACTTGTCATTCTCAAAAATCAAAGTCTGAAGGAAGTAAGTCACCTTTCCAGATTTAAAGCATCAGATTAGAATTACTAGTGTCTACTTTACTGAAAACAAGAATATAACTCTGTTTTCAGGTGTGCAGAGGACATTTGGATATTGATGCCTTTTATATGAATCTCAAAGACCTCCTGCACTCACTTTCTGTTGACAATTTTTAATTTGCCCTACATTTATTTATCCTACATTTGTGGATTCATTTAGAAAAGCGGTGAACTAGTCTTTAAAACACACTGTGCTCCACAAAACACAAGCTGGCGTTTTAGCACAGGTGATGAGAGTTTGTTGCATGCTGTGTTTGGGACACACAGCATCCCAAATTGTTTTATACAATATGTTCACAAGTTTTTAGCTGAGGTGCTGCAGATCAACTGTGAAAACCTTCAAATCACACAGTCCTCAGAGAAGTCATGTCCTGCTTCCATTGGAAAATCGCAGTTTGGATTAGAGAGAAAAATACAGTTCCTCATCTGCAGTAGTCTCCAAGGAGTACTGCTCCATACTCTCAGTTATCAGCTCGCTGGTACATTTTCCCCAGCCATCTGCCTTCTGTGCAGGAAGATTATGTTACTTCTTCCAGGCTAATCTGACCATGGGATCAAATGAGTGTTTAAAAATCCATGCCATTCTGACCCTTGGAGAACAGGAATCTTTTCAACACAGGATTTTAGAAGACATTAAAGGGAACGGGCAAGTTTTCATTCCGTTTTTCAAAACATCAATGTTTTAAAACTTGTGTTTTCTTACAGCAGAATTAAGTTATGCTGACTCTAGTTAGCTCTTTTTTTAGTTGTACAAAATGTTGCCTAATTTCTTGTCCTCTAGGCAATTTTTCCCGCCTGCTTGGCTTTACCCCTTCTTCCTTATCTAACTAGAGCAATTCATGCCAGTAGTAGAAGAAAGCATATCCTTCCAGACAGCTCATTGTGGTGCCAAGGAATTTAAGTTAGAGATTTGAATTCCTATGACCATGAAAACTTGACACCAGAGCAGACTGACCATGGTAGAAATAAATGTTGAACTTTGAACTCTTAGTGGTAAGGGCAGAATATAGGGGACTGAAAGGACATGCTGAGAGATGTGCAGATGGAAAGATGAGGGACTGAACTATAAACCTTTCCTTTTTATAGTTACTTGCTAAGAATAATTTTTAACCTTACAGCTAATTCAGGACCCTTTTATGAGGAGGGAACCCAGTAGTTTACTTTTCAAGTTATCTGAATTTAGGGTTATTAAAAAATGCTCAGTTGTGATGTATGAACTTCATGCTCTACCCTTTTTAGGACCATTCTAGATTCTAGTCCTGGCCTCAGTTGCCACAGCCATTCAGAAACAGAGCCACTAAGCAGAGACCTGCACACAAAAGTTAAAAGTTGAAGGGTCAAACTTATGGCCACCTCTGTCATCCAAGAAGCATCTGAAACATTTTGATAGAAGTTTGAAGAGCAACTCCTGAAAGACACGGAAAAACTAAATGGTAGATGATCACTGGACTCCTTCTGTTAAGCCACTGCATTGCAAGCTGCCTGCGGTTTTGAACGTATTCATGGAGGGTATTCTGGATACCCAGGAGACTAGAGGTTAGCTAATGTAACACACATCTACAAGAAGGGCAGGAAGGATGATCCGGGAAACTACAGGCCTGCCATGACATCGGTGCCAGGGAGGGTTATGGAGCAGATCATCCTAAGCACCATCACACCGTATGTGCAGGACAACTGGGGGATCAGGCCCAGCCAGCATGCAGTTATGAAAGGCAGGTCCTTCTTCACTAACCTGGTCTCCTTCTACAACAAGATGACCCACCCAGTGGGTGTGGGAAAGGTCATAGATGTTGTCTACCTGGACCTTAGTAAAACCTTTGACACCATCTCCCACAGCATTCTCCTGGAGAAACAAGCTGTTCGTGGCTCGGATATGTATACTTCACACTGGGTAAAATGGTGGCTGAACAGCCGAGCTCAAAGAGCAATAGTAAATGGAGTTACATCCAATTGGTAGCCAGTCACAAGTGGCGTTCCCCAGGGCACAGTACTGGGGCCAGTCCTGTTTAATGTCTTTATTGATGGTCTGGACAAGGGGATTGAGTACATCTTCAGTAAGTTTGCAGACAACACCCAACTGGGGGACTGTTGATCTGCTTGAGAGTAGAAAGACTCTGCGGAGGGGTCTGGACATGCTGAACTGATGGGCTGAGGCCAATTGCATAACGTTCAACAAGGGCAAGTTCCAGGTCCTGCACCTGGGTCACAACAACCCCAGGCAATGCTACAGGCTTGGGGAAGAGCAGCTGGAAAGCTGCCTGGTGGGAAAGGACCTGGAGGTGCTGGTCAACAGCCACTGAACATGAGCCAGCAGCGTGCCCAGGTGGCCAAGGCAGCCAACAGCATTTTGGCCTGTATCAGAAATAGCGTGGTCAGCCGGACAAGGGAAGTGATTGTCCCCCTGTACTTGGCCCTGGGTAGGCCGCACCTCAAATACTGTGTTCAATTTTGGGCCACTCATTACAAGAGGGATGTAGGTGCTGGAGCGCATCCAGAGAAGGGTAACAAGGCTAGTGAAGGGTCTAGAGAACAAGTCTTACAAGGAGCAGCTGAGGGAACTGGGGTTGTTTAGGCTGGGGAATAGGAGTCTCAGGGGGAACATTATTGCTCTCTACAACTACCTGGAAGGAGGCTGTAGGCAAGTCGGGATCAGTGTCTTCTCCCAGATAACTAATGACAGGACAAGAGGAAACAACCTCAAGGTACATTGGGGAGGTTTAGACTGGATATTAGGAAAAATTTCTTCACAGAAAGGGTAGTCAAGCATTGGAACAGGCTGCCCAGGGAGGTGGTGGAATCACCATCCCTGGAGGTGTTAATGTGTAGATAGGGCACTTAGAGACATGGTTTAGCGATGAACTTGGGTTAACACTTGGACTTGATGATCTCAAAGGTCTTTTCCAACTTCAATGATTCTACATAGTTGTGGTAGTAAAATGTGATTATTTACTACTTTCCTAGAAGGAAAGTTACAGAATATGAAGGTATGGATGCATAAATTGATGTCGGTAATACTACTCCCAAAGGTTATGGCTTCCAGATGGAATGAAGATGAAACAATGTTTCTCTATTAGATGATATAGCAGATTAGTAATCCTTCATTAGTACTCATCACACTAATTCACACTTCAGGAGACCAGAAGCTGACATGAGTACCTTCAATTCCTGCATACAATCACATCTTTATGAACAGAGAGGCAGTTCCAACTGTCTAGCAAATTCCTGATACAGAGATTACAGATTTGAGACAAATGCCAATGGCTTAAAGGCTGTTGCTACCCTTCTGCATGAGAAATGTTTATTATACTAAATATTGTTTAAATGTGGAATTCAGTTTTAAAGTCAGAAAATGCTAGATATGTTACTGACAGGGTAATAGACAAATTCAAGCTATTTGTTGTAACTCTTCTCATAGCTCCAAGAGTTTGTCACTTAATTCACTGTAAAGACTGAAAACACAGTCTTAGTTTCTGACACCCACAGTTTGCTTAGAAGTTTTTTTTGCCAAATTCAAGGACAATAGAAGCCATCCTGTAGCAAGGAGGCCATCTAAAATAGTATATATTACACAAACTGGTGATGAGGTCACTGTGCAAATTTCATTGATGGTTCAGCCTATGGTATTTCACTGACCTGTCCAAATATGTTCATTCTAACAAATGGCTATGTGACCTCCAGCTAAGCCCAGGACCTCAGGGTAATGAGCATGCAGAGAAAGGTTTTTCCTTACTGAGTACAATGACAAGAATAACAATCTGTTGGCAGCATACTCAGGTACTTAGGAATCACCTGCCACATGCACAAGCCCTCTTGATTTTTACTGTTCTTTGTTTTTACTGTTAGACTACATCCTGCTGCTTGCAGTGCTGTGTGAAAGGAAAAAAAAAGCAAGGGTCAGGTACACTAAAAAGACTAAAATCAGATAATAAAAATAAGCTACTTTATAATGTAAAAGCCAGTCTTACGTATAAGTTTTGCAAGTGGCTCGAGAAATACTCTAGCACTAGAACGTAAATGGAAAAACTAAGAATGAGCCATGCCCTCGCTAGACAGCTGTATTCCCTCTGTCTGGATTTTCCTGTTGTCAGGTTGATTAATGGAATGTCTTCACATTTATCTGCTTTTGGATATCTTAAATCTCAACAAGTCCATTTCATGTTCTTGCCACCAACATTTCCAGTAGATTTCTTCCAGCGTGTCAGAATGACAGATAAGTTCCTGCAGCCAACCTTGTAGAGAGCTCATTATTGTTTCAGACTTGTATACTCACCCTGGAGGTCCTCTATACAAAGGCCCCCCAGAGTTTAGGTCGTTTAAAAATCTACATTGAGTAAAGGTGTCATTTCTCTACAAGAAAAAGCTTTGGAGCAGAGTTCAAGACCACGTTCTGAGTTTTATGCTGGTTTATATCATCGGTACACATACTAAGTAACAAGAACAGAAATAACTGCAATAAACACTAAGTAACTCAATGCAGCATGTACTTGATCTATTTAATTTGTTTATATGGTTGCCTGTTCTATGTTGAAGTGCCATAGAGTTATTTATGAGGTAATTTTATTATTTTTCTTCGGAAAGTTTCAAGTTGTCACTTGCAGCACAGCAACTTTGTCAGTACACAGTTTTAATTCACTTGTAAAATCTGCTGGTTTGAATCCAGCATATACTAATGGATTTCAATATTAAGAGAGACATTTTTGAAAAAAGCACTACTGAAATCCCTTATGCTAATTCCATATAAACTAATTCTTGCCCTCACTACGGATTATCCTCTCCAATAGTGAATTCAATCAGTCTCCAACTTAGCTGTTTCAGTAATGGTGCTCTATTATGATTGTCATTGTTTTCACATTGAATTAATGAATTTAGGAGTAAGCAGTGAGGTGGCAGATTGATCAAAAACATGGGAGAGATCATATCCTGACCCTGCCTCACACCATGCAGTCGTTCTCCACACAGCTGAAGGACTGATTGCCCATACTGTCTTGCAAGGTGTTTTTAACATCACAGGACAATTGTCTGAGATGATTGGAATCGGAGAGAGTGTTTAATTGCCCCCTTTTCCCTTCACCCCTAACAGCCCCTTCCAATTTTCTTTACACTAAATTTTGAGCCACAGCTCTGTACTGGAGAGCTATTTGGTCTATTGCCTTGAGGTGGCTTAAAGGAAGCTGTACTCATGGAGGAATAAATGACTCATCACTGTCTAGGGAATGCAGGTGTGGAATTTACTTGGAAACTTTGCCTAAGGAAAAGGAATGCATCTCTGGTACCTTTGCTGCACCTACTTATTAAAAAAATCCATCAAACATGGCTCATATTCCAAGTCTTGTGACACAGGCCTGCAAATTTGGGAGCAGGAAGAAGGAAGGGGATAATCTGGGTTCTTTTATTTGAGTTCTAGGGAATGGACCCTAAGGAGGAAGTTTCCCATATTCTTTGCTATTGTAAATTTTTCTGAATATAAAATCTTGCTGCTTTACTCTGTAAGAACACAGGCTGGTTTCCCAGTCTATTTAACTGGAGCCTACTACAGAAAAGTTTTAAAATTTTAATTTTAAAATTAATTTTTTTTAAATTTATTTATATTTTTAAATTTAATTTTAAAATTAAAACAAAATTAGATCTTCCAAGTAATCAGATCAAAGTAGAAGCACAAGATTTGGTCAAATAGGTAATTACTAACAAAGTTGATATTAACTGCAAGCAAGACACTTTATAAGTTAAAGCTACCTTAATGAGTTACACAGTCAGCCCCACATATGCATCTAGAAATTACTACCACATTTAAATCCCAGCTACTGCCTAAGATCTATTCAATGCAATTTAAAGCACCTGTCAATCACATAAAGAACCAATGTCATTAACATACAAGTGGAGACATCAACTTTCTGTTTGTATCTAAATATATAAATGTACGTATTTACAAAAATAAGTATTTGTCATTATTCCCTCCATCGCAGAAGGGTCATCTCTGTAAGCATTGTAAGCTGTAGCTACCAGACAGATACCAGAGATATTTATGAAAATTCTCCTTCCCTCTAGAGTAAGGGAATGTAGGTGGTACATTCCAGATGAGATCAGAAAAAATCCTCATATCATCTGGTTCAAATCACATCCTTTTCCTGGCCTGGTTTTCTGAACCGGTTTATGACAACTTGATTAATGCCTTTCAGCCCATGCAACTATAATTCCTGATAAAACAATAAGGAGCTTAAACCATGCTTCTATGTTAGATTATTAATATCTTCTACTTATTTGGCTAAGTTGTTAGGTTCAGTTTACGTCCCAAAGCTATCTGACTGTATGCTTTAACATTATTAACCAATTGTTTATTTTGAGAAGATAATCACCTTATCACTTAGATCTACCTTTCACTGGTATAGACAAGCAGTTAGAAGTCTAATGATAAGGATGTAATTTGCTAGTCAAGTCTTCTTCCTTTTCCTCTTTAAACAGTAAAATGGAACATACCCTCTAAAATTAAAACAATAAAAAAGTAAACAACTAATAATGTAGATTAGAAACATGAAAGCCAGAAGAAGAAAGTCAAATACTAATAGATCTCAGATATTGATTTGACCTATATCAAATCTGAAACTGCCTCTGCAGTTCCGTTTATGTTGAAATCACAGTTAATGTGCTTAGGTTTTGTTCATTGATCAGTATTAACTTCAATCTTTCATTGATATTAATAAATCCTTAGGTATCAATTCACCATTTTACAGTATTAACTCATGAACACTGCTTACAAGATCATGGGGCAAATACCTGAACTCAGTTGAAATCTTGAATTTAAACTAAATTTGATATAATCTTACTGCATGCATTTCTTCCTCAAACTCTCCAGAAAGTAAAAAACTGTATTATTTATAGCAGTTCAACACTCAGATTAAAAAAAAAACAACAAACAAACAAAAACCAACAAAAAACCACCCCAAAACAAAACAACAAAACATTGTCATGATGGAGAAGGGAAATATTCAATAGCCTTCATTCTGAAAAGTGGTTACTACTACTCTGCACAGTGACTTTTTTGTCATATAGTTGACAGGACACAGAACACTTAAACAAGAACATCTGCAGCATTCTTTCAATGGTCTGGGGAAAGCATGAAAAGCAATATGTTAGGGTAAGAGTATAAGCAATGGGGATTCTTTCTTTTCAGCTTGGTCAAAAGATGCTGCATGTAGGCATCTTTAATTTTTAAAAATTAATTTATTTAGAATTCTTAAAGAAACCAGCTGTTGCTACTGTGTCTCTGTTTCAAAATCCTCTGAGTTTAGCAGTTGGAAGCTGACATACTTATTCCATTAATTTAGATGTCTGTGAGCATTTCCCATAGAATAATTGTGCTGCATAATGCATGACTATTCATTCTCTGGTAATGTCACTTGAAAAAGGAATGAGAGAGGGAGGGGAATGGGCAATTTCTTTGAATTTTTCTGCATCAGGGTCTAAATGTTGCACTGGGAAATTCTGAATAAAGTCAAAGAGTGTCAGCGCTGCTTTCATAGCACTTGAGTTAATACAGGCCTGCCTGGGTCTCTGAATGATCATCAGTGTTCGTTTTTGGTTTATATTAGCCACAGCATCTCATCTTTTTTATAGTCTGTGTCTGATTACTTCTGAACTTTAGATCTGTCTTGGAAAAGGACATATAGCAAACTACTATCCAAACCATGGACTGGTTGTCTGCCTAACCATCATTTACTTCCTCAGTGAATTCAGTTTCCAAAGCGATAGTAAATCCAGGAAATACAGCTTGCTAAATGCACTTGGGTTTGGTACTTTTAAAGCAGAAGAAAGTTTTATGGGGAAAAAGACACCTACTGAATACTAATCTTATCTCAGCCTTTTTCTTGTTTTCTCCTAACTTTCCTTCTGGATGTGTCAAAGAAATAGCTTTCCTAGGATATTGTAAGACCCTAGTCAGTGGAATCCACAAAAAGGGTGGTCATTTGCAGAAGCCACAATTTTCTCAGCTAAAGCCAAAGTCAAAAGACTTCCAGCTCCTCTCCTCCTCCCCCCAGTTATGGCTATAAGCACTCAAACTGATCATGCTCTGGCAGAACCTTTAGAACACTGCTCTTCATCCCTCATCTGTCAGAATAGCTTCTCTTGGTTGAGTCCAACACAACTGTGGGGCGTAGAAGGGCTCACATTTTTATATCATGCCATACATACGATAAAGAAATATGAATGCTTGTAAGGGGAATGAGAATGCTCACTAAACTGCCTATTTATAATAGAAAGCTGTGTTCATCTACTTTCCTATACTGAAAGGTCATCTAGAAGTTTTTTCTCCCTGCTGTCTTACCACCCCCATGTATTTCTACACCAACAGGTTTGGCAGAAGACACTTAAAATACCTGAGTTGGTATAGACAATGTTTCTGCTTGACCTTGCTACGAATACTACAAGATCTCTTGGCAGACTTTACCCAATAAGAAATATCCCTGGGCTTTTGGGCCATACGAGATGCAGAAAGTTGCAGATCTAGGTCTCTTGGCAGGTCAGCCTGCTCAAGGAGAGGGTCACAATGCCATGGGAACCTATTGAAGCATCCCAGTGCTAGTGTTGACTTGCAGAATGGATCACAGACAAGAGCTCAGAAATGCTGCACTCTGATTCCTAGTGTGGATAGTTTCGCTCTTCTCAGCACTGATGCTCTCAAAGAGTCCAATATTAGGGTGCAATTAAACAATGCCTCATATCTATGAACAAATTAATTATCCTAGCTGCAGGATTTCTGTTGTTTTAATCCAATGTATTAGGTGTTTTACCCTGGCTGAACCAAGAAATCTGTCAGCAAACGTCATGACAACCCGCATCAGCACTAGCATCCCCCACAGCTCTCAGCACAGGTGCAACAGCAATGGACTTTGTGTATACCACCAAGGCCAGAGTAAATTAAATGAAGAAAACTTACTAGAATAAGCTTTGCATGACTGAAGGAGTGAAATAGAGATTCTACTAACAGGAGCACAGAAGCTGAAAGAGGTAGGAGGTAAGAGTAAGAGATATAAAGATTAAAGAGTGAAAGATTGGCCTGTTTATGTGAGAAGATGGCAAAATGGATGAAACCCATCCTTTCTTTCAGGGAGCTATACTTTTTAACAGCAAAATCTGTACTACTTTTCAAAAAAACCTTTGTAAAACACTTTAGACTCAGTAATATGTAACTTCTCATCCCATACAGGTGGTTGTCTCTTCTCATTATCTTTAATCACAGCATAAGGCCATAAGAAAAGTGTGAGTGGCACAGACTGATTTGCCCAATGGATCAAATTTGGCCAGGCCAATATGAGCACTCTGACCCGTCCGTTAGCTTTAAAGGGATGTAGTCATGAGCTACAAATCTGACTATCACTAACAGCAGGAAAAAGAATCAATGAGAAAACAACATGACAAATTTAAATACACTGTATAAATTGAGATGAACACAATTCAGTGAGAGGAAGAGAAACAGAAGTTAAAGATCTAGTGAACGTGAACGAAAAAATAGCATCCTTGCATTCAAACTGCTTTAAAGCCTTCTCACAACATACACTCAAGAAAAAAATCTGTACTGGCTCTTGTTTGTATGCAGGTTTTTTGATTGTTTAAATAAAACAGAGATGGCAAGGGAATTCTGAAGAATTAAGGACCTGTCAGGTCTTAGTCTGCACATTACAGTATTTCACTGTAATTGGTCCAGTATGGTAATAGCTGTCAATAAGTAAAGACCTGAAAGTGTTCTTCACACTAAGATTTTCAACAACAAGCTGCTTTTCTGTAATCAGTCTGTTTCTGAAAACAAACATTATTCTACCACCACATACAGTATTTAGAAACTATAATAAAGATCCCCCCTGGATGATAATAGTAACAACTATTAATTTAAGCACTATAGAGAACCACTCTGCTCTTGATAATTAAATGTGAAAATGAACAGGCACCAAAACAGCTATAAGAAACAGTCATGAGCTGAGGTGACAGCAGGAATAAAATGACCACGTTGTATAAAAGAAAAATATGTAGAGTGCTCAAGAAAGAAATAAAAACATCCTACATCAAATATATGATGCACTGGAGTTAATACAGAAACTCCACAGTGAAAGCAGGACCATGCTCACCACAAACAAATCATGTGCTTATCACATGCACAAAGGCAAGATCATTAAAGAGAGAAATTACTGTGTGGGAGAACACAACACTTAAACAAAACCTCAGGAGAATGTACAAAGGAGATAAATAAAAGGTATCACATATATGAAAGTCTGAAGCGTATTCAAAGGAAATGAAAAATGTCTTAAAAAGTAGTTTTAAAAAAACGTTCCTGTGGACACAGGGTCTGCAGCTATACCATTTCATAAAGAGTAACCTGTTGTAAGAAAAAAAAAAAAAAAACCACCGGGAATTTCCCATTATTTCAGTACTTCAGCATTTCTCATTATTAGCATTACCAACAGTGGATTATAGTACCGCTGATCATCTTCACAACTGTTCTGCGCATCACAAAAGTTTTGCTGATGTTCATGTTTTCCCCTCTTTGCTTTGGACACTTTTCTTTGAAGATTTTTCCATCCATTGAGTAACCATAAAGGAAATTGTTCTTTGCAACTGCTCTTTTTTGTGCTAGTATAATTTTTTTTTTCTGTGAAAGAGACAGTCACATATGACCAAGTGCTTAATTTTGTATATTGATAGATCAAAATTACTTTAAGTATTGAATACTGAATTCTGTCTGCCTGAATGGTATATAAAAATGGAAAGGCAATTTTCGTATTTTATTCCACATTATATTTAACACCCCCATCTCAGGTCTAGAATGCTCTAGATTCTTTTAAAAAATAAAACCATTAAAAACTAAACATCAGAATTATTCTCAGAATTTTCCCGTAAAAAATGATCCACAACCCACCATTACATTTATTACCAAATTAACTATATTTACTGGAAAAATGGATTAGTTATTCTCCAGAGTGGATTTTCTTTCCTTTTAAGATGTTGGTACCCAGGATTAGAAACCTATTATTTCCCTCTGTCAGTTTACTACTTGTATTCATCACTATGAATCACGTATTGCAAATTTGTTGCGAATCTAGAGATGAGTGCTAGGAAAATAGGGTCTTAAGTGGATGTCAGTGATTTTATTGTTGTTTCAAACACTATAAGGAAAAAAAAAAAAAAGGGGGCACAAAACTGATTTCAGGTCACACATTAACCTACCCACCTGACATAGTTGCCTACTGGTTGATAAAAAAAGCCAAATATTTGACCTGTAAATTCTTCCCCAAAGGTTTACACACAAACACCCAGATCTCCAGCAAGGGTGCAAAGGCTGCCTCCCTTAATGCACACCACCAGCAGTAAAGGCAGCGAGACTCCAGTTTCAGGGATATTTCCTCTCTTCCCACACAGCGAGAGTCCCCAAGAATTAGATCATGAACTTCAGACACCGCTTGAACCAGACTGGGGTTCTGCCTTTAACTCTGGAGGGATGGTTCTTTAACCTGTGTCTCTAAGAAGTTTGATCATCAGTGTATTAGCCATAAATATTTCAGCAGTTGCAATATCAATTTCAATGAGGAAGAACATTTGGTCCCCTCCAAGATACCCATATTTTGCAGGTACTCAAAACTGTTGTATGGCTAACATTCAGCTGACACTTGAAATATGAACTTGCTTAATATGGCCACTTAAATCATCAATAAAGATTTATTTTGAACACCATCAATTTCTATATAACTGTCAACCCATTAGTGGCATATTCTGTGCGCTGAAACATAGTTTAAGACGGGTTATGCTTATCCACTAAGTTAATTAAATTAACTCTTGGCTAATGATTTCAGGGTGTAAGGACTGAAATATTTGGAGAACTAATCACCATATTTTGGGCAATTAGACCATGGATACATGCAGTGTGAGCTGCACCTGGGATCCTGACCTGTCTGTCAGCTGCCTCTGGCTGAGGCAGAGTTTTCCTACTCGTTAGCTCCTAGCCTTTGTCGTGCAGGGGACTTAACCCATGTATCTACTATTGCATGTACCACTTTGAGACCAGGGTCTACCTCACCCTAGTATGCTGCCTGTCCCTAGACCTATAAATAAGTTTTTAAATCTTTGGCTAAGGATACTGTAGCTCAAGCTCAGGACACACTGCCAGATAAATCAGAGGGCACAAGATGAAACTCAGACCCAAGCTAAGTGCTCTGTGTGCCATCCCAGTAAAGCAACATTTAAACCGTGGGTTGAAATAGACACGTCCAACTCCACCTTTACACAAAACCATCTACACTGAGTGCATCCTATCTATGGAAACTATTCCTGACTAGAAGCAGGAAAAGAGATGAAGAAATAGGTCATTATGAAAAAAATCAAGAAATAAAGCTACTCAAGTAGAACATTTATCAACAGAAACTTATCTGAATTAATGCTGTGTGCAAATACAGTATATGTTCAGAGATCTCCGTATAGATGCAAATCAAATTTGTACTTTCAAACACTCATACTCATTCTTCAGGACACTTTTAAAATAGCCTAATTCAAATCAGAGCTGGCGTGCATACAGGAGCAGCACATACAAGCAGAACTACAACTAGTTGACTGGATAAAGACCTGCCTCACCACAGCAGTTTTAGACCAATGGTCTCCAAAAGGTAAATAAAAAAAACCTCACAGATTGAGAAAGCATGAAAAAGACACCACGCAGTAAATTCTCACCAGCATCACAGAATTGCCCCTTTTCCGCAGGCATTCACTCAGGACACAAACACATGTAGATGATGGACACGACCTATGCAGTTCTCTCAATTCTGGCTTTATCCTAGCAAAGGAAGTCAGGCGTTGGTTCCCTGATGCAAGGCAGCTCCAAGAGAATCGGACTGTCCTTTAAAAGTAAAGGATAAAGCTGCCTTTTTTCCCCCACTGGGGTGGAATAGGTGATTCTTTGACTCTGCTTCAAAGGCCTTTTTGACCAGCAGGCCTTTTTGAACCTGCATTTAAATGCTTTTTTGAGAAAACAAAAGTGATTTTAGTAGACTTCTCACACTTCAGACTCTGCAGTCAAACCATGATAACCTTCAGAGGAATTCATTGAATGATGCAGATACTGCAATGGGGTTGACAAAAATGGGTAGAAATATTTTTTCCATGGTGCTATTGTCTGATTTTTCAGTCACTGGCCATGGCTATTAGCTTTCCTATTTACACATTCTTCATTTCTAAATATTTCCTGCAAGCAAAATTTATCTGAAATCGGGTCCCAGTTTTCACAGGGCTGAACAAAACATGCCAAGTTCAAATGCTCTGATTAAAGCACTGTTTTTGCAATATTAAAAACCCCAGCATGACTAATTAAGCTTCTGATTCTACTGCGTCATTATCAAATACAAACACTGCAAATTCCTTAGTACTTCCAAAGTCATTACTGTGGAACCTGATCTGCTATTAATAAAAGTTTCCCAATCACCACAAAGATCTGAGATACAAATGGCATTGGATGTAAAAATCCATAAATAATGATAAAAAGCCACTGGTCCTGTACATCTCAGTTCTCACTGATAGTCAGAAAAGTGTCAAGTACACCAAATTTAATTCCCAGCTCTTTGTATGCACAGTAAAGATTCAGATAACATATCTAGTTCAAATCAGCAATATATGGGCGCTCATCTGTAGCCTCTCTATAAATCAAGCAATGAGATTCAGCCAGTTAACATTATAAATCTAAGGCAGAAACTCCAAATAGCAAATAAGCAATTCAATCTTACACAGTAAAGTGTGAGTCCTAGAAGATGTCTGCTTATGCAAACAAATTATTTTTAAAAAAGAACAAAAATAATGATTTGTAAATTATTTTTGCTCAAGTTCAAGAGGAATTGTGTTTTTGATGGGAGAACGGACCACATTTAAATGACTTCAACATTTTCCTACTCAGCACTGCAAAATCCTTCATAATAAAATCCATAATCTAGCTCTGAAACAGAGCTGGTGTCCAAGATCCTGCACACATAACAAGGAAGAATCAGGACCCATACTGCACTTCAGCTGAGATTTACACAATTAATATACCTCCAGCATAAGCCTCATGTGACTGTAGCAGCTGAGAAAACATTTATGCCACCCACTCACATCTCAGAGTCAAAGTGAAAAGCAGCAAGAGTATCACCTGGTGCAATTTGCAAGAGTTCATTTATTGGACCCCCAGCTTTCTGAAAAGGTCTTCCTGGATTATTTCCTGAGTTTAGGCTTCAAATAGCACAAAAGCATTCTAGATTTCTAAAGGTTTTTTTGAAGCCAATCCCACTTGTATAAAACTACTTATTATGATTGGCTACATTTCACATGCAGAATAATAACAACATGAAAATAATACAGTTCTGAGTTCAAGGCATCTTGCCTCCCAAGAATGACAAGGAATTGAAACAAAATTAACTAGTAGACTGCTTAAGGTCAGAAACTAAATAATCTTTAGTAATTCTTGAAGTACAGATGATGTAAGGGAAGTATTTTAGGCTCCAACGGTATGTCTTTAAGATGATGTGCATAGTGTCTCTGCATTATACAGAACTTGAAACTAAATGGATCACTGCTCCACAGAGACAAATACAGACACTGAAAAGCACCAGTCCAGAAGATTTGCAGCATGAGTACTTAGAAAGCAGTTTCTAATTTTTCCCCCTTAGGATGCAGAAGAAAAAAAAAAAAAAAAAAAAAGAAGAAGAAAATTACAAAGATTATTTGCGTAAGACATTTCTATCTGTGTGCTTTACACCATTCACATCTAAAGTCAACTTTGATGTTTTTGATGTTGAAGTGCTTCCATATTTCACCTTCAAAGTCATAAGTTTTAAATAGTGGGCTTTCACATTCTTATGTGTTAATTAGCAAGTAATTGAAGTCACAGAAGCTTAAATTTAGTATTTTTACTCCTAGCTCAAGGAATGTAGAACTGAGGCTTGCCAACACTAACTGTTTGATAAAGATTAAAGTTGCAGTGACATGGCATATGCTTGCACCTTAGTTTAACATCAGCCATAAGTCTGTTTCTTTCCAAGATTTGCAGAGCTGGGAGTTGTTAGCAATATGTTCATCGTGCTGTCTAACTCATTTGGTTTATGAATCCAAAGCAACTTAATTTGCCTTAGCAACGTGAACATAAGATAAATTAACAGTAAGCAGCTATGAGCAGGCATAGCCGTGCATAAAACAAAACACAGCTTACCTACAACTATTGTAGCTACAGCCTCCTAAATCAGTGGAAGTACTGCAAGAAACAAGACAACACAGTTTGGGGATTTGCATTTTGTTGTAGGGTTTTTTGATTGGTTTTTGTTTGGGGTTTTTGTTGGTGGTTGTTTTTTTTAAATAAAGCTTAGCATCTTAAACAGGTGAGGAAATTAAGGAATATGAACTATTTTGTCGCCAGCTTTGACACATGACATGTCACGAGGCTGAAATCAAGCATTCCAAATGAGAAGACAAATGGTTTAGAATCAGAACAACAGCTAGTCAGAAAGTTACTTGATTAAAAAGATTAGGTAGTAGGTGCACTCATAGGTGCACTCTTCCCTCTGCTATATTTCTGTTGAGAAGTTTGTTAAGAGCTTGTTTGCATAGGTGCACTTAGCATTTCATTGCTTCTCATTTCCTTATACACTGTGATACTGCATTGCCAAAAATGGCTTTTCATAGTTGAGGGGAGTTTTTTTAATCCTCTGATTTAAAAGAAACATACAGAGAGCTCAGCTAGCTCTAGCACTAGCTCATGATTTATTTTACAAGCAGTTTCACACAGCTCTTTACTAAACAGACATTCTTTGTGCTTTATTACAAGTTTGCTCCATTGAGTCATGCTCTCTGTGGGATGTTGCGTCTATATTTTATTTTACTCCAGCCATTAATTACCTTGTGGGCCTGTATCATGTGTCTCTCAGTCTCATTTATTATAACGGCGCCTGCTAGTGTTGCTCAAGTTAAGAGGCTGTCAGTATTTCCATTAGAAAACCCATCTCTCAGGGGTTTACAAGTCAGCTGTAAAACTTTACTTTTGGCTGATGGTTGGCATACATGGCCACAGCCAGAAGGGTTCTTTCTTAACATTAAATTGAGCTAGAAAAAAACCCTCAATGTTTTAAAGTCATAGAATCAGACATGACTTTCAACATCTTGTTTTTGAAACTCCAAAGCAGCTTAATTTCTTTAAGCCAAGTTTTGCAAGCTATTTGCTGATAATGTAAGTCAATGCTTGTGAATATTTTTATTTTTTTTTTAAAGGATTCAAGCCTTCCTTCCACCTTCTTTTCCATCACTGAACTTTCATTCTCAACACCTCGCCTCCAATTAACAGGTCCAGGGTCTGCTCCTCCGTAATTGCTGCTGTCTGAGACAGATTTCGAGTATTCTTTCACATATTTGCCCCTCCATTTAAGTTCAACATCAAAGATAAACTGTTCTCTGCCTATATCTCTACAACCACCATGTTCACTAGCACTTAGCTTTCTATCTTTATTTTGAGCAGAATTGGGAGGAGGCAACCTGTGAGACTTCCATACACCAGCATCCAATTTCTTCATAGAATGGTTTGGGGTGAAGGGACATTAAACACCACCTAGTTCAAACTCCATTGCTGTGGGCAGGGAGACCTTCCACCAGCCCAGGTTGCTCCCAGCCCCATCCAGCCTGGCCATGAGCACTGCCAGGGATGGGGCACCCACAGCTGCTCTGGGCAACCTGGGACAGTGCCTCACCACCCTCACCGTAAAGAATTTCTTCCTAATATCTAATCTAGATCTACCTTCTTTCAATTTAAAACCATTCCTTCCCTGTCCTATCTCAACAGGCCCTACTAAAAAGTCTGTCCCTATCTTTCTTCTAAGCCCCCTTTAGGTACTAAAAGGCCACAATAAGGTCTCCACAGAGCCTTCTCTTCTCCAGGCTGAACCACCCCAACTCTCTCAGCCCGTCTTTGTAGGAGAAGTGCTCCAGCTCTCTGATCATCTTTGTGGCCTGCCTCTGGACTCACTCCAACAGGTCCACATCCTTCTTATGATGGGGGCCCCAGAGCTGAACACAAGACTGCAGGTGGGGTCTCACAAGGGCAGAGCAGAGAGGGAGAAGCACCTCCCTCAACCTGCTGGCCACACTTTTGATGCAGCCCAGGATTTGGTTGGCTTTCTGGGCTGCAAGCACACCTTACTGGGTCTTGCCAAGACTGTCATCCACCAGCACCCCCAAGTCCTTCTCCTCAGGGCTGCTCTCAGTCCATTCTCCATCCAGCCAATATTGATACTGAAGGTTGCCCCAACCCATGTGCAGAACCTTGCACTTGGCCTTCTGGACGCCTTCATGAGGCTTGCAGGGGCTCACCTCTGAATCCTGCAAGGCCCCTCTGGATGGCATCCCTCCCCTCCAGCGTGTCAACTGCACCACTCAGCTCGGTGTTGGCAAACTGGCTGAGAGTGCGCTCAATCCCACTGTCCATGTTGCTGACAAAGATGTTGAACAGCACCACACCCGGTACAGATCCCTGATGAATTCAGCTCATCACTGCTCTCCACTTGGTCATCAACACCTTGACCACAACTCTGAGTGCGGTCACCCAGCCGATCCCTCATCCACCAAGTGCTCCACCCGTCAGATCCATATCTCCCCAGTTTTGAGGGAAGGATGTTGTGTGGGACAGTGTCAAAGCTTTGCACGAGTCCAGACAGATGATGGCAGTTGCTCTCCCTGACCTGCCAATGCTGTAACCCTGTTGTAGAAGGGCCACCAAATTTGTCAGGCACGATTTGCCCTTAGTGAAGCCATGTTGGCTGTCACCAGTCACCGCCTTATTTCCCATGTGCATTAGACTAGTGTCCAGGAGAATATGCTCCATGACCTTGCCAGGCTCAGAAGTGAGACTGACTGGCCTGTAGTTTCCCAGGTCTTCCTTTTCTCCCTTTTTAAAAATGGGGGTGGGGTGGGGTTTCCTCTTTTCCTGCCAGTGGGAACTTCACCAGGCTGCCATGACTCCTCAAATATGATGTCAGCTTAGCCACGTCACCTGCCAGTTCCCTCAGAACCTGTGGATGCATCTCATGAGGTCCCATGGACTTGTGCACTTTCAGGTTCCATAGGTGGTCTCAGACTTGATCTTCTCCTCCAGTGGGTGGTTCTACATTCTCCCAGACCCTTCTGCCTTTGCCTTCTGTGACTTGGGTGGTGTGGCTGGAGCACTTGCCAGTGGAGACCAAGGGAAAAAAGTCACCGAGTACCTCAGCCTTCTCCATGTCCCAGGTAACCAGGTCTCTCGTTCCCTTCTGGAGAGGGCCCACATCACTTTCTTCTCAGTTTAGTATCAAAATCAGCACCCCAAAAGCTTCTTTGTAAGGATTTCGAGGCAAGCTAGTTTGACAGCCACGGTCCTGAAAGTCCAAGCAGTCAAGGAGCTATCATGAGCCTCAGAGCCAGCACTTGCCATTGCCAGCAGTGGGGGTCTCAGCTAAGCCACAACCTTAGCACCATAATGTGTCTGGACTCCACCACAACTTTACAGAAATCAGAACTACAGAACAGAGTGACTTTGACAACTCAGTAGGTCCCTGGATGGAAAACACTCCTACATAAAATTTTAAGCCAGTTATTCTTGGTTTATTCCAATGAGTCAATGAAGGGTTTTAGTGTAAACTTTCAATGACAGACACCATCAAAAAAAACCCAACAAACAATGACCTTACAGGCTATATTGTATGAGTGGACCTTTGTACAAAAAGCACAAGGATCAGAAATGGGAGATGTATTTGAGCTCAGTGATCTCACAATGGGAAGACATCTTTACAACATAAGATGGGTACATATTCACAACTATATAATCGCACAAAAAACTAGAAGACTTAGTGTGGTCAGTTGTCTTAACTAAATAATGTGTGAAGGAGATGTAGCCTAGGTCACTTCCCAAGTACTTTGCAGAACTTATACCACAACTAGTTTTCACATGCTACACAAAGGAGCTTATGAAAAATAAGCCTAAGGAATTTAGTATTGACATGCTGATTGTAAGGCAGTCTATAACCTATTATTACATCTGATGAGTTTTAAAGAATCCACATTCATCAAACAGCTTTTACCTTTCACAGTAATTTTTATTTCTATTGAAAAACCTTCAGGAAAGTCCCAGTTTGACCAAAGTTCATAATTTCACAGTTTTAAAGTGACCACAACAGTTTTGCATTTGCTTTCAGGCCTCAGACAAGGCACCAAAGACAACATCTCTATATCGTTCTTTTTTTTAAATCAGCAGCAAGGAGATGCACCATATCCTTAAGAATACCATGACTGCACAAGGCTGTTAAAGTCTCCATACGTGGTTCAAACGTCCCCACACCGCCTTTCCCCTCAAAAGACAGTAGAGAAGATAAAGCAACCTATTAAAATAATTATGGAAAGGAAACAAATTACAGAAAACTATACAAATTCTTGCTTAATCTCCATTTTATACACAGATTGATTAAGTGCATAATGATGGAGAATAAGTCAGCTATCAACCACAGAGAATTGACAATTAAATTACTGCATTTTAGAGCTACAGGTAGGATAAAAGCAAACACTGCATTAGCAGGGTGAGGAGTGAGTAATGAGACTGATGAAGACCTGAACACCACTAAATCAGTTGAAAAAATTTCCAGTTAAATAGAATTACTACCCCCACAAATCAGCAGCACTTTCCATTAAGCTTCATTTTCCTTAAATTCGCTAGGATGCATCCTGGTTAAACAAATTTCTTGGATAGATGCTGGGTTGCTTATTTCTATGCTCTTAGTTGAGTGAAGTGGCATAGCTTCTCAAAATTCATTACCCTGATTCTTTTATTTTAAATGGTTAGAACATTCTGCTAAATTTTTTTCATCTAAAGAAAATACAATTGCCAATCACTCCTCAGTTCTAGTTTATAATATTAGTATGGAAGAATATCCGTACATCACATAGAATAGAAGATGAGGTATAGACAAGAGGACAGTAAAGCTACAGAAAATTATCTAGTTTACCCAGCTGAAAGAATATATTAGACCCAGGGGAAAGGAAAATATTGCTAGGAAAAAAAAAGAAAAAAAAAAAAAGTCCTTTAAATGCAAACCTAGAATTTTGTCTCAAAATATGCAATCACATTAGATTTGGAAGTTATTCTTAAAGGGTTAAAGCTAGCTTAACTGAATCAAGCCTGTGACCACCTCCGTAAGCATCCTTTCCAGATGCTCCTAAAAGCAGTATAGCTATTCACAGCCTCCCATTCAGAGAAAATTATTCTCTCCAGTTAAGATGTAGTGAGTTAACACATTTTACACCACAATATTTTTTTTTTTTTTTTTTGCTGCAGAATCAGAACTGGATGTCACAAAACTAGCCATAGGTTTGAAAGGTAGATCTGGAAGTTCTTGGTCCTCTGCTGTTCTAGGATTTGTACTTTTTTTGTAGTTGGTGTTCCTGGGAGGGGCTTGGGGATTACCTTAGAACAGGCATACTTAAACTGAAAAGACCCTACCTTCCTAGGCAAGAAGCTGTATTGACTCAAGTACCAGGCTAGCAGGCAGCTAGCTGTGGCATTTCCTCCAAGCCTAAATACCTTATCATACACAGAAAACAAACACTTCTTAAGAAATTTTATTAAGCAAGACATCATACAAAAGTAGATTAGAAAAAAAAAATGAGTTTTGCTTTTCTTTTACCCCTCCAAGATAGGAATTTACAAACATCATGCCTACAAATAAAGTACGGGTAATAAATACTTCAGGCTTTGTAGCACTTTGCTTCATTGACTCTAGCTGCTCTGGACATCCCTTGGATTTAAACCCTAAGAGTGGGACTGAACATGTGAAACTCAGCTCGATATTGAATACTAAACAAATACTCACTTTATGAAATCTCCTGACTCTTGTAGGGCTAATATTTTGCCATCATCAAATTAATATTGCTTCCTAGAATTTTGAAGAGAACCTTATATATAGCTGGAGTTGATATTTCCCTTTGTAATAAGCTTGCTCTCATTTTTCTGTTCCAGGACTACCCAAATATTTGTTTCATGAACAATTGAAGTATTTCCAAATGTGATGCTGTCCCAATGAAAGTGAGATCTTTTGGATTTTTTGAAAAGAAAAAAAAAAAATCAATTGTATACAAAGGGAGAATATTTTGAGTAGACTGCTGCAAATCAAGAAAGGATGAGGAGTGAAATCTTGCTCATCCGTTTCCTCAGTGACTTTTCCTAAAGCTGAGAAACCCAAAGAAAGTTTGGACCGAAAGCAATAGATATTCTGATTTTGATGAGCTGGCCACTGGCAAACTCCCACAGGAGACACCAGCAAAAGATCCCCAAGCTGTTGTAACAAGTGTAAGATACATAATGCCTAGAGAGCCTAATATTGGAGATCATGTCTTGAGAGTGAATCCTCCAACTTCATAGGTGTGTTGGACCCCAGCAATTCATGTCAAAATGTAGTTTCATTTTTCATATGGATTTCAGGTTTTTGTCTATGCTAATCTTACAAAATGAGCCTGGTTATATAGGTTGACAACCCATTCTCTCTGCATCTGTTTGAATTCAAAGACAAAAATAAATCTTTACATAAGAACAATATAGGGCAAGAGTGCAACCTTTGATCTCCAGTTGATCTTTCATTTCTACTCCCAGTTCTTTCTTACTGGGATGAATAGTGGTTACTTATTTTCCTTTGCAAAGTTTACACTGGCATTAAAGATTTACTTCAAACAAGAAATGGTAGCTCTTATTTAAGATCCATGTTCATACACAGTCCACAGCAAGCTTACTGCCCATAAATCAAACTGATATTTCTCCATAACTCCTCTCAAGCTATTCTGCTCTCTTTACTAATCCAAAGAGGAACTGTCAGTCATGTTTATGGTCAATTTTCAGTTTATTACTTTGGTTGACTAACAGGCTTCCTTGCTAGATCTGACCTATACTTGCCGTTGTAAAATAATTAGAGATGATGCCTCTGAGTATTTACTGTTGTGGTTTTATTAAAATTGTTTTGCTCAGGAAAAGCAGCAACATGCCTAGCTGAAGACAACAAAAGCTTCAGTGAGAAAAGACTTCCCCAGCTCCAGATACCTATGGGCTATAGTCACTTTTCTCCGATTTGTGTCCATCATTAAATAATAAAAACAGAGTACACAAAAATGACGTGTTGATATTATTGTCTCTGCTCCGCCCCCATGAAATTCAACAGGCAGATTGACAAGTAATGTAAAGGTCTGCTATGCCAATACGCAGGATTACTTGTACTGGGGCGCTACTAGGATAACACACGAGTCACAAACCATTGCCAGGAAAATACTGCATTATCAACTGCCTTTATGTTGTGCACCTTGCATTGCTCTCCCAGCAGCTACAGAAAGGCTGGTAGCACGCTATTCCTCCTAGAGGTGAAACCTGTGAGGAAGACTGTGAAACTCATTTGGTTTTAGTCTCCTAAACAAACTCACTGTGTGATAGAAAAATAAAAGAACAAAAGCGAAGAAAGCATCTTGAAGGTTTTTTTAAAAAAGATTGTCTTAAATAGAAGATGTTACGGTGCATTTCATTGAAGAACCTGAGACAGCAAAAGACAGCTCAAACACGGGATTGCTTATCAGGAACACAGTTTATTAAAGAGTATATTAAACATAACAGAAGCAGTTCGTTGAGTTTTGTAACCATTTCTAAGAAGTGACATAGTTTAGAAGGATGAAGAGCTGTTGAACCCACAGCAAACCTCAAAAACTTCAATAAGGAGAGTGCATGTTTATTGAAAGAAAAATATTTGTGTGCCTGAAGTTTTTAATAAAAAAATGTATAGTAGATTTATAAAACACTAGAAGTTTGCTCTAGAGATAGATTTATCCAGGATGCATTAGGTGGTGTTTCTGAGGTGTTTTTAACTTGGTTAGCGATGATTACAGAGCCATCCTTTGCATTGCTTCGTGATTTCACTGCGGTGTATCATTTAGGAACAACTGTCATCTCTGAGGCACTTTTTTAGCAGGGATAGTGACAAATATGTACCTAAGCCACTATTGGGCTGTTGCTAATAGGTGAATGGGGAGTTTGCAGGGCTGAAAAAGTCAAATGAGGTAGAGTGAAAAGTCTGAACTTCTGCCACAGAAAAGAGAAATTGGTCAATTCAGAGGCAATAGGGGACTCAAAGATACTTAATTTTAGAGCAATCTTTCTTCCAATATAATAGCAAACCCATAGCTTTTGGCTCAAAGGGTTTGACTCAAAACTTTAGACTTTTCATTTCAATATATATGTGACACAAGTGATAGCCAGGTGCTGCCATTGGTCACAGCAAGGTGTGAAGGTAGCCTTTTAACATGGCACTAAAATATCATCCACAGGGAAGAGGACTCACTTGGCTCAGTACCATTTCAAAATCCTACGCTCAGCTTAAAGTCTAAGAGTAATCGGCAGACCCCTATGAATGGGTCTGAACTCTTCGCCTTCCTGTTTCTGGCACAGGAACAGGTTTTATTGCCTATTCATAGTCAATTAAATATTAAATTTGCTCTTGCCACATCCAGTAAACCAACTACATTTAAACAAATTCAGACATAGCCACTAAGTATATTTGTAAATAATAACACGTGTATTGCACCACAGAGCCTTTCTAATGCTGCCTCTTATACAAATGAAAAAATAGCGTTGTTTAATAGGCTGGTACCAAAGGTTAGTCTTCTGCAGATCTTAGGTATGCCGTCTGCCCAGGGGACAAACTTGGAGTGACAAGAGCACTGTGTACATGAGCAGTTCTGGGCTGGACTGTTGGGGTCCAGCAGGTCTATCAGCTCTGCTGCAGCACGAGGGCTGGCAGTGACCACAGAGGTGCTCATGGCAGCAAAGAGGGAGCTGGAAGTGGGGAAAAGAGGAGGCTATCTGTGTAAACAGCCTCACTTGTGACACCGAACCCTGCTGACCCTGAAATACAGATACACCCAGGTCTTGTGCCACCAGCTTGTTACTCTTCAGGGTGGGAGCGACTTCGAGGGCACAGTAGTGCCAAACAGTTAATTCTTCAAAGTTTAGAGATCTATTCTACATAAAACATACAAATATTTTATTGTTCACTCTCATTTATTCCTTTTGCCAGTACTAGAGAGCATGGGAAAGCATAGTCCTGCAGTGGATAATATCTGCAGGGTTCAATCCCCCACTCAAACTCTTTTATGGGAGTACACTGATTGAAGTGTGGAACATTCGACTGCTGAAATACGAGATTTCATTAAGTGACTTCACGGACAAGTTCTTCTCAAACATTTCCAAGAAGTGAACTGAGATGGTAGAATAGTTGAATTAACTTTTCTAGAAATCCCCCACAAGCCTTACCGAGGGGTGTACATTACTCAAATTATGTACATAAAATAAAAACACAATAAAAAAATTTTGTTCTCATTTTCATACACTGATCAAATGCACTGGAAGGATGAACTCATTCTTTGTTGTTTTCAAAACCAGTACACCGTAATAAATATGTAAATGCTGACTGTAATTAATGAATTACAATTCTAGCTGAAGACAAGCTGTTGCTTTTTAGGTATTGTATTGAATTCTGTGTCTTTTTTTTGTTTTAAGTGCACCATTATCCTCCAGCAAAATGTTTGATTTATGATACAGATACAGTGGAAGTTTTAAGTTTTTTCCCAGATGTCTCAAAAAAAAAAAAAAAGACAAAGCAAGCATCTAACTAAGAATGACACCAAACGTCAACATCCCAGTAAGTTACACAAGAAATGCACTCTCACAGGGGTAGTGCTACAGAGGACCAAGGTAAAACAAAATAGATTGGTCACCCGCAGGGGAAAAAGGACATTTAGGGATGATTATATAATACATTTTTTTGGTGGAACCGTAGTCACTCACACACAGCTTTTTTTTTTTTTTTCCAACCAAAATTGACCAGTCATTTCCCCACTTTGATTTGACCTTCTTCACTAGCATAAAGCCTTCCTGAAAAGCAATTCTAAAGTCAACAATACAGGTTTCATTTTTATCTACATTTTCCAACCAGACAAGATTAACACGACCCAAATCTATGCTTAGGATCCTTGTAAACTACAATGATCCTTCTGTATGTGGAGGGGCTTGGAAGTAAAACCACGTGATTTGGGTTGTCAGAATTTATGTAGTTAATTTAGCACTAGCATGAGCTGAACTTACAGAACATCATATCAGAGCTGTTATTTTAACCTTACAGTTAAGAGCATAGTACTTAAAGTCACTTGATAATTATTCAATGGCCAAGAAACTTTGCCTGGTTAGTCAAAAAAGGCCTGGCTGGTCACAAGGCCCCACCTGGTTCCAGGTGGACAGAAGCCTGCTGTGCACGGGTAACCGCTGCAAATGCCTCTGCATAAAACAACCAGCACTATGTTTCAGCCCAGCTGCTGAACACATGCCATCACATACGTGCTAGTCATACCAGAGATGCCGCAGCCCATGCACACAAGGTAAATGAGCTCTTCTCTTTACTGTGTGGTGCTTTCATACTTAGAGATTAGCATAGAGAAACCTGCATACTCCCCACCCTGACTCTTAGGGGGACACAACAGTCCCTGTAGAGCACTCACATTAATGTTCAGAAAGATGATATTTAAACATTGGAGAGAAAATTCTATTAGATTGCCTGCTGACTTTACAGCAGAGAAATATCTACTTGCTCTCTAAAGGGAAAGTTTAAACTTTTTGTAAAATATTTTCATTTGCATGGTTATATACAAAAAATTTGATCTTCAAATGGATCTGACTTTTTTCAGATATTGATGTGAGAAAAACACAGCAAAGACAATATGTAAAGCTGACTGAAGAAGAAATATTCATAACCTAAGTGTTCTGTAAAATTGAGTAAATGAAACTTTGTCAAATCAAGAGGAAAAAACCCACTAGTCCAATGGTAACATCGTAAAAGTCTGTACTAACATTTCCAAAAAGTATCTCTATTTCCCCCCCAAAGTTTTGTGTTTTTTTAATCATCTACTACTGTAGAAATAAGTCATTTTTAAAATGAAATAATTCCTACTCCAAAATTGCTTTTCCACTGGATTTGATTTGGAGGAGAACTTGGAACTCCGTGAGCTCATTTTAAAAGTAAAGAAAGTGTTGCATCCTTTGCGAGGCACTCTAGTCATACAGTCAAATTTAGATAATACAGGTTACTAACAACCAAAAAGCAAAGTGACTGGGGAAGGAGGGGGGAGAGAAATCACATTAAATTGCTTAGGACAGTTGCGGCTCTGGTGCAGATCCTTGCCTGACAGAGGATGCTAACTAGAAGTCCCAGTCCCAGTGCTCTGCTTAGAAACTGATGAGGGTTCACCACCTTTGGCAAGCATAGGGGATGCCCTCTCAGCAGATCTGCAAGCTTCAGGTGCCTATTTGCTCTCCACACATACTCTAACACTTGAACGCTGTCTTTAAATTGGGCTTTCCTGATCTGGCTGCAGCAGACTTCTCAGCACAGCCCTAATCACTGCAGACCAACCTACAGGGCCAGGCAGGAGAAGGAGCTCGGTTGTTCTGCTGTCTAGTCAAGTAGAAGCAGCTCATGGCATCAAAAAATTGTCATTAGTTGTATAGCGGCATCTGGAAAGGGAAAAATCTCTAAAATGCTAAAGCTCTGGGAGAGCAACTACTATAAAACTGCTTTTCTTTCCCTGTGGAAAAGGGATGAAGTTCACCCTTGCCGTTTCTCCAAAGGCAAAGGTCCACAGAACAGAGACTGACTAAACTTCCCAAATCCACTGTGGCCACCGGCAAGCTTTTTGGACTGGATTAAGGGTCTGAACACGTGGCTGTGATCAGAGGCCGTGCAGAGGGAGTATCTGTGCCTCAGGCAGCCCAGCATACTCCAGGTGAACAAAGAGCAGAGCAGCTTCTGTCTCCATGCTTCAAATGGTGCAAAATATGTCCCTGCTAAAGCTACTCATTTTGGTCCTGGGGCTAGTGGCACAGACTGCCGTTTCTGCTTCTGGTCTTCGGAGAAGCTTGTGCTACTGAGGTCCTTAAGCCTTATGCTTAAGTTAAGCAGAGATTCAGATTGCACTTAAATGCTGCAGCAGTAGCTGCAGATGTTAAGTAGCAGCGGTTGGTCTGCTGTGACCAGAAAACCTGTATTTAATCTGAGTGTAAACACCAAATTTTATCAATAATTCAGCTTAGTTATTCACTGCCTTTCCCACTTAGAGATAACATTTTTTAAAAAAGAATCACAATTCATATCAGATATGTTCTTTTATCCAGCTCTGAAGCAAGGTGCCCACCTACCATAGTATAATCAGGAGTTAACTGGGTCTACTGAAAAGAGGGTCAAAAGCAAATCTCTGCCTGCTTGCATTACTGCTATGTAAAAATACACTATTATTAGGTTTCTATACACACAGATACCAAAAGGAGTGTCATTACACCTGCTTCTCTCAAGAAGCCTTGGTGCTATTCAGTTGTCAATTGTCCATTTCTCCTTTCCCCCCAAAAAATGCTAGTTATAACAAGTACTTATCTTCAGTCCTTGGCTGCTTGATAAGGATTATTCACAGTGCTTAATTCACTTCAACTTGCATTTTTAACAGTTGAACACCTTTTTTTAATTATTATTTTTAAGGCTGAAATGTCTGTCTTCAGAGTCTCAGGCTTTTTCAGAATAGCCGGGTGCTGTTTCTTTACACCGTCTCAGACTTGCAGTGAGCAACTTCAGGGGGCAAGAGTGAAGGAATGAGAACTGCCCACACAGCAGGGGGGGGATGAGCAATTTAATTTCTGCTTGCAGACACTAACTTCTATGTGCTCTGCTAAATACCAGCTTTTACTGTAGAGAGGCAGTGAGCCACATCTATTCTTAAAGGACTTGTTTTGTGGTGTGCAGATGCAGGCTTTAACTTTAAAGAGAGAGAAAGTAATAAATATTTAAAAACACCCACAGTTAATTTGTGAATAGTAGTTAACGTCTGTTCAAGCTACAGAGGATGCTTCAGAGAGAGAAGGCCATAGGCAGTTTGCCCTTCACCACTCACACAACTTTCACTTCAAACACAAGATGCTTCATTTATCTTCCCTCAGTTACATGTGCCAATATAATTTGTCTGTTTGGAATAGAGAAATGGCCCATCATCAATGCCTCATCAAGTATAGGAGCCGAAACTTCTGTCATGAACCATTTGAAGCACCATTTCTCCTACTCCAGCAGGAAGACTCAGATCTGCAAATTTGATGTCTTAAGATGTTAAAGATTTCCCTACTAATAATAATACACAGGAACACACCCAAACTAAGCCAAGCCAAAGCCTTTTGACATATTCCAGGTGGCATGCCCTTTCAAGCTTAGCTTATGCTCCATCCCTATTCCACGTGACTGAGATGAAGCAAGCTAAACGGGTGATAATGAATGGGAGAGCATCACATGAAATGCTCTTCAGAATGGGTTTATTTCACTTTTTTTAAGAGGCAAGAGAAATGCTTTATAAGGCCTGGAAACATAGACTGAAATGGCTGAGATTCAAATCTCATCTTACAATTCTGGGAATCGATGCCTGACAATTGACAGCCTGCCAAGCATAGGTAAGCATCTAATACAATCTGTCTCCATTGGAGTGGGTCACTTAAGTATTTTGGGAATCCAAGTTAGAGATGAGTTTTAATGTGCCCTCCCTTAAGACAGCAATAAGGCAAGAAAGATCACAAACTTTCCCTAAAGTGTCACGAAGTTCTCAGAGCAAATTAAACCTCTGAAATGGATGGGAAGGGGCAGATGGACAAGGTACGCTGAGGAAAGCTGTCAGGCTCTCAGCAGCTGCTATAACACCATTGCGAGTGGTAGCTCACAGTCCTGCCATACAGCCCACAGGCCTGTTTGCCTGATGCTCCAGACGTCAGAAGCTACTTGGGAGGCAGAAACTGGTTAGTGGTCTTAACGCCTCTGTGACTTTTGTTAAAGTGGCCTGTAGCGTGACGTGTATAATTTTGGTTTGGTACAGCCTTTAAACCATTGCTGACGAGTTTTATATACACAGTGAACTTCCTCAAGACTATTTAGAGAGCAGAGGAGTTTATATGCTGAATTGACCCCACTAACATCCACGGAATAGAAGTATTTCTTTCTAGAGAGACTGAAGTGTATATACATCCTAATGAAAATCTCGGTTAAAAGGAGACATTTGACTAGGTTGGCTACGTATGGCCTTGCTTCCAGGTATTGCAAAGCACAATGCTTGAGTCCATGATGCCAAGTGTTCGCATTAAGAAAATGAAAGAGGTAATTTGATAAAAGAAGCTCCAATATGGTGCACACATACCACCAATAAGGTACGTGCATTTCCTCATCAGGAGAGACCACAGACATGCTGCAGGTTTCTAATGTCCTCCCTTAGGATCAATCTCCACCTGCTCCTACAGCTATGTTTTCTCCTTTATAAGAATCCAATATGTGCTCAAACCCCCAAATCCTCTTCCACCCACTAGGCATGAAGTATACTGGTCCCCAACCAAATAATCAAAACTCACAGAAGGAAAGCAGAGGACACTCTCTCTTCCCCGCAAAGGAACCTGGCCTCAGCCTGCAAAACAAGATCATTAAAACTAGAAAGCCAAAAGCCCCCCAACCCCTAACCAAAACAGCCATTGCACAGAGCCCACCCACCACATCTTTGGGCAGTGGTCTCCGGAAGGAATTGGTGCAAATTGTTATTATGACAGACCAAAAAGCCCCAGACTTACCTGTTCCTCCTCTAGGAGTGTCTGGCTATACCCAAAAGTCTTCCTGGTGTTCCCAAGGCACTAGACATTTCAGAATTAAGCACAAGCAATCTAAGTGACTTTGCTGTTCAGGTAATGTAAAATATGGCACAGACGATGAGCCAGTGAAAAGCATGCCTTCCCTCTCAGTTTAAGTCATAGACAAACACGTTTACACAGTCCTTGCAAAATATCACATGAAACTACCATTATTCTGGTTGCAGCACATGCACATTGAAAACCTTTTCACAACATTGCTGTTTTGCCTGCGGACTACAAGAATCGGGTTTTCCAGTGAAGCATATTAAGATAAGACTGAGGGCTGCTCTGAAACCAGGTTTTCCCCAAAATATGCCAATGCACATATCTAGTGTGCATACTCCTTTGCTTGGAATAAAATGATTTCTGAATTATAGCATATGTACTACTAAAAAAGCAGAAAGACGAAAATTCAGTGACTGACTGCTTTATTCTTCCAAGTCATCACAAGAGCAAAGGAAACTATTTAACGGGTAACTTTGTCAGTGTATGTCTAAGCTTATTATATCATCTGGTTTTGGTTAGAATCTCATACCTAAACCATCCCGTCATTGTGATGACTATGTCCCGTAGTAAGAAAGATGGCTATAGATGTCATAAGATGGTGTGCTATGAGCATATAGGTATCGGATAGATAATGTAGTTCTGAGTGCTGTAGAGCAGAAGTGAACACAGTATTTTCCAAAACGACTTTTCTTTGTACTGTGTTGGAGGTTACAGGAAAGAAATAAGACAGCAGTTAAAATGTCCGTCACCTACATTTTAACATTTTGCTGTGAAGTGATAATGCGACATTTTTTCTGAAATTTCAAACTGTATGCAATACCTTTCTAGAGTTATGTGGGAAAATACTTAAGACTTTTTTTCCAGGTGATTTTATTTCCTTTATTACAACATGTTTATCCTAATTTTTAGGGCACTGATTGTGAGAAAATAAAAAGGAGAGGGAGGCAGGAGAAAAGAAAAAGCAGCTTTGAGTTCACTGCCATCACCAAATGCAGAAAGCTTCACAGGTTTTTAGTGCAATGACAACTTGCGGTGCAATTGTTGCTTCCACGCTGACTACTCACCAAAATGACAGTAAGTGACACTGACAAAAGATAACAAGCCACGGCATAAAGCATCTAAGAAACCCTGGAAAGGGTGTAATAATAATAGTTTGTCATCTTAATTCTGAGACAACAGAGTTATTTGTGCATGGACATCTATCCTTTCACCAAGCCACTCAGACTTTTCTGCTTTATTTTCATTCCCTTTAATCTCTCAATTACTCTGAACAAAATGAAATGCTAAAGGGCTCCATCAGGAGCTGAATATCTTGTAAACTCTAGACCTGCCACCGTTAGGTCAGACAATTGCTGTAAGTGGAAGGCTGCACAGCATCAGAGCTCTGCCAGGGATCCCACACGCGGTACATCAGCTCAGAACACCTCCATCCCCATAGGGGTGATCGGCACCCGCAGCACACAGCTCTACCGCAGCATGACGGACGCAAGGACAAGGACTCCTTTGCTGAGCTGAGGCACTTACAGGGACTGTGGGCACTTGATATTATTCTACTATTGATACTAATGACAAAAGCATAGTGACGTTTGTTCTTTAAAATATGAATATGAAAGTGAGATGCAAGAGCCCAGGTTCAGGTCTTCAAAAGCATCTAACTATATGACTCCTGATGAAGCCTCTGTGAAGTGGGACACCTAATTGTGAGGAACTGGACCAATAAGGCTTTCATCTAAAAAATCAGAGGTTAAGTCCCTAAGGTGTCAGCATAGCTGAAAAGTCGCTTAAAACTTTAACCAAAAAGAGGTACTATTTACAAAAAAAAAAAACCAAACCACATGAAAATTTCAAATTTTTTACAAGAACTAGAGTATTTTCTTAATCTATTTTTCTCCTGATACTAAAGGAAAAAAAATACACTAAAATTCTGAAATACTGCATTTCTAATAGCGTCTGTATGCGTAGTATATGCTTCTTCATGAAGATCACAATTAGTTGTACACGTTACAGCATACACAATTAAGAGAAGAATTTTGTTTGTAGAATATCTTTCCCCAAACAGAAATGGTCCAGTCTTCAGAGTCTAGAGCTACATAATCCTCTAAAGCTGAAAGATGGTCAGCACCAACTTCAACAAATAACGTTTATTTTGCCTTTTGCCTAAAGCTACATACCCCCAGACCCCCCCAAAAAAGTTCTCTATGGCTGAAGTAGACTTGTTTAGCACTGTAAATCAGGGACTTCCAGACAACTTAGCAACATTTGTTCTTCTATCCTCTACACTGTCTTTGAAGTCTCCCACCCAAGCACAGATCTAGGCAAGCCATGATTACAATAGCTTGTGAAATCTGTCAGATCACAGAACAAGGTGGGAAGGAAAGCTGCAGATTTTCCTGACATGAAAAAACTGAGGGAATGAAAGGACAGTTCTGAGGTTCCCAAGAACTCCCACAAGGACAAAGAGAACCCGTATGGGGACTATGGCTCTGTATCTCCTGACAGTTAAGTAATCATAATAGAAAATACAAACCTGACTGAAAAAGAACCACCCCACACCCCAAAAGCAAATCCAGGTCTAATTACATGTTTACAGTACAAATTAGCTGCAGTCATATGCCAGCCAAAGAACTGAATAGTCAGGTTAAGACGAAGACGCAAAGTTTCCTCACCACTACACTGTGAGTTAGTATGCCAAAATATAATCAAATGATTTAGACAAACACCAAGTCCAATTTCTACTTCTCAGCAGATTAGAGAAATTGCACTCAAAACAGCTTGTTAAGCAGTAAGTAACATTTTAAAAAAGGCATTTAACAATCTGTTCCTTATACAGCTCCTTTACAGCCAAATTGCACCTATAAAGTTATAACAGAACTGCTTTGGAATCAAACAAACATGAGTTGCATATTTTTATTACACGTGAGGTGGTTAGTGTATTACAATTCCATAAGTGCATATACACACAGTTTTCTTTCATTGCACTTTATGACCACTCCAGCAAAATCTTTTTATATGTTTACAGTATGAAATTACATTTAAATCTGGTATGCCCAATATCAGGAGGGTAGCGTGCACAGAATAATAAGTTTTGCTCATCATCCCTGCATTGTCCAGTGCACCTAACCATCCCATGGTTTCTGAATGTCCTTTTTTAAAATTCGCTTTAAGTTTCAAGGACAATTTTTTTTTTACCATGACAAGTTGGTGGTTTCCAAAGCACTGTCACTCACCCATTTCCATATACCAAGGATGGGCTGGCCTTTACCACAGTATCATCCCTCAGCTGAAAGGACAAGGTCCCAGCTACCAAACACATCGAGCCCTTCCCACTCCAGCATTACAGTTGGCCTGGAAAGAGCAGCCGTGACCAGAAGAGCCAGGCTTAGAGCAGCTCTGCTGTTCAACCCCATGGTCAAGCACTCTCATTAGGGGTCCTGTGAAATTTCTACCTTCAGACCAAAACCTTGCTCCAAAGTAGTTTATTCTCTTTTAAAGTGGGATCTACTTATCCAGAGAGAAAAGCCGCCAACGCTTCCCGCAATGAATAGTTGTTACAGTCAGTCCCTCACCGATGTATAAAATGCTGAGGTGACCCATGCCTGAGTTTTTTGTTTACCTACAGGCAGTGGCGCACATTTGCATCACTTTGTTCTCAGTTATTAGCACCAAACGTTACTGGCTATTTTTCTTTCATAGAGGGTCACTGGTACCAGTGTAGCATAGTAATTTTTTCTCATGAATAACCAAACAAAAATCTGTTCTACTCTTCTACAGACAAAACAAATTAAGGATAAAAAAAGCCTTCTACATGTGTGTTTTCAAAACACTTTGTTAAACTTCCCACTAGATCCTGCATTCCAGTGGGAAACATTTTATTTCTGTTTATGTGGACATGTATTTGTGCTTACCCATGTCAAGTGGGTGGTTGGAGAAGAACCGTGGAATAGATCAGACTATTAAAAACAAAGTGATCTTGACATTATTGAAGCGTGTTGTCATGCATGTATTGTCCAGCATAAATTATGCATTACCATTTTTGAAGCATCAGGTCATTGTTCCTATGTGCTCCCACACTAACTTGCAAGATAGTCCTGGATGATCTGAAGCCATCAGACATGCTTCCGCCGTGGTCTTGTCCTTCCCTGTCACTCAGTATGTGAAAGATATTTCAAAAATTAGGTAGAAAGAACACAGGGATGTGTGGGCAGAAGCACAGGTGCTGTCTCCCTGGACAAGTATAATATATGCTGAATTTCTTGCTTTTCTAACAGAAACAGAGTAGGGGCCGGCTACATCTTTTTCCCAAAAGTCAAAAGACTCAAAGTATTATGAAAATATATGAGTAAGTATGAAACATCAGTCCTTTTCCATGAAGCTTAAGATATACTCTAAAGCAAAGAAAGCTTTTCTACTCTCAAGTTGCATTTCTAAAAGTCTTAGGGAATTACAGAATATTCAGGATCACAAAATAACTAAATGAAAAGAACTAACGTAGCTAAGTTATTATTCAGCCCCCTCAGCAAAGGAATCCGAAGCCTGACAGGTGCTCCAGGCAGAGAGATATCTAGCTGTTGAAGACTGAAACATGTATTCAACTTTGCAAGTGAATACAGGCTAGGTAAAATTTAGTTTCCTGGGGTTCTTGGGGGCAAAATTACTTAATAAATGTACTCAAGCACATGAATGGAATATGAGGAAAAGCCTGGTCTTCCCCGCCCCCGCCCCCCCCCCCCCAACTGCTTTTTTCTCCATCTGAAAGATAATTTGTACTTTTTCTTTCTCAAACTTTTCACTTGCCAGTTTAGATACAATTAGTCTAATATTAATTCATCGTAATTTGCAACACTTATCCTATTGGAGTGTCTGTTGAATGATGAGTAACAGGAGGAGTTTGCATATTATTCATCTTGCTATTAAGAAGATTAAAATTTACAACAGAAATCAGAGCCAGGATTTCACTGTCCCACCATCAGCTCTGTGACAACTCATTACAGAAACTCACATGGGTCAATTATTCCCCCTCACCCTCCTTTCTTAAACTAGTCAGGGGCAGAGGATCCAACACTAAGCTGAAAAATATCTGCATCATTTTGGGCCACTCTGCTCGAGTTTCACATCTGTAGAACAATAAACATAGTAAATGTCATTAAATATCATTAGACATTTGGTTAGGGTAGTAACCAGTCATGTGCATACAATAAGCAAATTACTAAGTAGGCAGTATTATAAGATTGTAGTTCGTACATTTTATAATAATAAAATTACTAATCTAGCTTCCTGTAGTTTAGGATAGGGAATGTCTCCTGGGCTAGCCTACTGCGCAAGGTGGAAAGCTAAAATTTGGAGACAGCTCCCTAGGAGCACACTTTACATTTTCATCTGTGCTGACACTGTTACTAATGAGGATGAAATTCAGAGAAATGGCGGCAAAAGGAAAGATGCAGTGAGCTTGTTAAAGTCTAGGTGGACATTGAAAAGAGAGACACACAGAAAGCCTATCAATCTGTATGACATTTACAAATGCCACTGGGCAACATTTTTCCAAAGTTATTATTTGACTTCAGAAAGAATTTAAGATTCATGTGCATACTATGAAGTTAATTAGTTAATGTTTATCACCAGTATTTTAAGGTTTATGACTAAAACTACATATTTGATTTCTTAGCTGGAAGTAGAAGCTAAACTGTAGAAGGTAAGGGTGTGCAAAGGGGATAATTTGACAAAAGGTGATGAAAAAATAGAGACAAACACATCACACAAAAAAGGGATGAGAGAAAGAACCAGTTCCTTCCTCCCTGGAGAGAGGAAAAAAAAAATAAAAAATAAAATGGAGGGGGTTATCAGGATGCCGGTCTATTTGCTTCTTGGGCACAAAGTCATCCTTCATTCTCAGGGAGATGCTTCTAGCACTGGATACATGGGAAACATCTCCAACAGAACCTCTCCACCGGGACTCCCATTTCAGGTCCCCTTTCCTGTATACCTCAGTATCTGAGGTGGATACAAAAGTGGGAATCAAAGTTTGGTAAGAGACAGGAAAACAGAGGATGCTGTTCTCCAGCGTAGCAGTGTGTGTCCCTGCTAATCACATCAGGATGGCTCTGTTCTTGCAGGAGTGGAGTTATCAGTACTCCATTATTTGGCAGCACTGCTTTAGACTGTTCCAGCTGTACAAAGCTTCCCCAGTTTCACCACCTACAGTTCTGAGAATAGGTATTACGCACAAAAAAAGTCATAGATAAACATACATATCTCTCCATTCAGAAACAAAGATACTGCTATGGAATATGCCAGTAGCCTCTCATTGTTTGCCCCACATTAACAGCCACTACACCCATATGAAAAAGTTCTCAAACAAGAGCTGAAAGAAACAGAATTAAAAAGAAATGTAGCAGTGTGTCTCAGTAGTGTCATCACTCTGTGCCTGTTCCTAGGCAATGCCCTAAGCCCACCAAACACTGCATACATACTCAGGAACATCCCTACACATCTTACATTTAAATACATACTTAAACACTACAAAGAACTTAACTGAAATGCAAAGGTAATACAGATGCCAGTTTAGTGATTTTATGATGAAATGCCATTATCATTATAATTAATAAGAATAATTTATGCCTGCAACCTTATACTAGCATCTTCCAAACACTGCCAGTTTTGATCCTGTGAAAGATTCCTACCTTGATCCTCTGAAAGGTTTAAAAAAAAAAGCAAAGGTCATATACAGGTTAATTAACACTGCTGTCTGAAACTCTATACCAAGCCCAAAATGAGGGCAGTTCAACAGAACGCAACTACTTAAGTGAGCACCAGTTTTGTTTTAAATCAATACTTAATTAAATATTTCCTGCAGTCTTAGCCATTAATTGCTTCACAGTAGAACAAATAACACTTTACCAGCCTATAGGCAGTTAACAAACCCATGTCCTTATTTTGTCATTGTTTCTCTTTCTGTCACCCTCACACTTCTTCCTTGCTCCTGTCCAAACACATTCGAAGAGCTAAAGGATGATACAATAATGTACATACACAGGTAGAAAATACATCTTTTGACCACACACACACAAATGTGTTGGGATAAACAATAGCAAGTAGAAAAAGTATCTGAAAAATGATAACTTTGGTCAAAAACATGTCTCTAATATGTTTTATTCTTTGTCTGCAAAACATCTCAATCTCTTTTTCAAATTTAGGAAGAAAGTTACCCAGTTTTCATAACCAGAAAATATTTTTAGAGAGTTTCAGCTTCTTTCTTTTTTTTTTTTTTTTTTTAAGCTAGTTTGTAACTAAACCAGAATATCAGTAACATTAAGGTCAGAATATTAAGAAGAGGGAGGAATGAACACCTATCATTAGCCAGAAAGTAAATACTTTGTATCCAAGCTTCCAATGCCCAAATCAGGAAATAAGTTACATGTTGACATATTATTCCTGCAACTCGCAGAACAGCAGAAGTCAATACACAATGCTGAACTGTATCCACACCATATGAAAAGCATTAAAACATCTGCTCTGCCTAAAATGAAAGGACACATTTTTCATTTAGAAACTTCATGTGTTCCTGATGTCATAGCGTCACCTGCACAAACTTCTGCCATTACTTCAGTTCTGCAGGAAAAACTCACATGAATGCTTTAATTTCCTCTTTCCCAGAGTGGTGGAATACCCTCTTCTATTGCTTGCTCTCTCCCAGCGTGCTGCTCTGGCTTGGGAAACACTTGTGCTAAAAGACATCAGCTCCCACTTTCCAACAGCTCTGTTGCCCCCTCGTTTGTTGAGATCAGTTCACTCACAGGTTGTAAAGCCTGGACAGACTTGTTTGCAAGGACATCAACTTCTATACCTACCCCACACTCCCATCCCTTTCTGAAAATCTGCATTCAGAGCCTTTTGCAGTCCTTAAATAGTCCTTCCGCAACCCTTTCCTTGACTTAATTACAACAATAAAAGAGCTGCAAACTACCTTTTAAAATAAAACATACACTACTGCTGTTTCTTCTCTTATGTAGTCCATAAAACGTAGCAGGAGACAGATGATTAGAACTGATGGCTCGATTCTACATTATAAAGGGTAACTAAGCCTGATAATGCAGAGTACAGTATGCTGCTTAAATTGTATTTATTAAAAGCAATGATAAATGGTAGAAGTAATTCTTGCAACGAATTAGGGGTCTTAATTGATGCTCAAAACCAGGGCTTCAAAGGTGAACTGTGACTGATATTGTCAGAGTTTCAATGAAGACTGAGAACTCCGAAAACACTGTTTGTTTATCCTAGTGTATCAATTAAAAATAGAGTACAATTTGTCACACTGTTGCAAGCGCAAGCTGCAGCACACATGAAGTTCTTGTCTTTTAGGACTTTGTAAAATTTCCCTGCAGCTGCCATCCTTAAAAATGAAGGTTCTACATATCTACAATATTCTTCCATTAGTAACCACCAAGTAATTTCCACACTAACATCTAATGAGAAGTCACCAAGACTGATCTCAGTGGGATGAGCTAATACACTTTTCCCAGACTAACCTAACTTAATTTACTTAAACCAGTTTATAGAGTTACTCACTTCTGCCCCACCCAATCACATCCAAGTTGAGAAAGGAAAATTTCAGATCAAGAAACATTTGTTGGGAAAACAGAATGGTTTCAATAACTCAAGAAAGTAGAATTCAAATTTAAATTGGAACCTCAGACTTTCTCGCACTTTCCAAGACCATAAACAAGCGTTCTCTTTTAACCATCTGATCTGTAAAATGCAGACAACTCTTACCTTCAGACATCTTTAAAAACAGTTATATATCATAAACTATTTTATATATAATAGAATGATTTAAGCCACTTCAGAGAATGGAAAAAAAAAATTCAATTTTCATTAGCACATCGTGTGCTATACCATTTAAAGTAAAAATGATAGATCGACATATAATGAAAATTAAGAATAATACCTAGCATGAAGGGCACACATAAGTTACTTCTAAAAGTAGCTAGAAGCAGGTATTTTGCAAAGGTGCTTTACCCTTTCATTTTTACGGCTATTTTCAATGTATAAGAAATACACACAATTTAAAGTGATGTTCAGAGTGTAAAAGAATTATAGTAGATCTGGGAAGACGCTTCTGTCTAAAGGAATTAGAGGAAAAAATAATACCCATTATGCTTGAAGAAAAAACAATGGCTTTAACAGAACTTCATAGTTGCCAAGCAAATGCATCCTTGTGTAAAATTTAACTGGACAGACATGGAGACTAGAGCTCTCTGAAACCAAAAAGTGACTTGAGCTTGGGCAGCAAAAGCTTCCCGTGGGCACAACTCAGGCTCCTGCTTGGCAAAGCACAGATGCTGTGCCATATAGGCAGATCTCTCCAGGCCAGAACAGGGGGGCAGATGCTTCTTTCCTCTGTAATGTTATGGATCAAAATGCTTACACAAATACTTGAGGTTCAAATGCGTTATAAGTTTGTTTCCAATAATATTTTATTGGAAATATATACACACACACACACGTGTAATTCCAAATAAAGTTAATTCCTCTCAAAAATTCTCAAAACCCATTAAAAAGGATGTTCAATATGCTGTTAGTATCAAAACTGCATTTAAAGTATCTATGCTATTTGTTTTGATGGTTGGTTGTAGAGAGCTTCACAGGCATTGAGGCCTCCAGCACTTGCCATAAAGCTCTCTACAGGTTTGGGCTTTTTTTAAAAAAAAAAAAACAAAAAACAAAAACCAACAGTAAATTATTATATAGCTACCTGGCCATCCTACTGAAGTATTTAGAAAGATCATGTGACTGTATCCCAATGAGCTTAAAGGAATGCTTCTGACACAGTAAAGTCTAATTGTACTGAAGGGAAATTTAATTGCTGGGGGGGTGGGGTTTTTTTGCATGAAACAAAAGAATCTAAAAATCCTGAAATTAAAGAAAAATGGTTTTCTTATTTCAGTCTAAACAGGCATCTTCATTTTCACTGTTAAAACACATCCTTTCAACGTGAATTGCCACAGAAAGCTTTCTTTCAGTCCTTTCCACACTCTTGTGGTGCAGCAGTGCCTCACAGGAGCTGTGGTCGGGAAACCCTGCTCCCTGCAGCGAGCCAGGCTCTTTGCTTGCACCACATCACCCACGAGACTTTTCCCACTTCACAGCCCCCCCTAAGTAACAGTTTTGCTCCAAGGCTGTAGCTGCAATAGCAGGTACAGCTTAGATGAGAGGGGCCTCCGAGTATGTCCCAGTGTTAATACGCACCCTATCTGCACGTTACGGGGTATAGTTTATCTACACTTTGCAGGCCTGTCTTCTTGGAGGGGGGAATATTCAAAGTGAAAATTGTCAGGCAAGTTCGTTCGTAGCGCAAACACACTTTTGTTGGTTGAAAAGATATTTGTCACGGTGTCACCTGTACTGTGTTTAGGCACTTCTCCCTTGTAATAAATATACCCGCAGGTTAGACATCATAGCCATGTTTAAGAGTGAAAACTTTTCATCATAAAAATAATTTTACTTATGGTTTTATAAGACTAGGAAAAAAAACCCCGATTAGATCATAAGCATCACACATGTCAGCCCAAGTCTTGCCCAAAAGACAGTCTATGTAACTATAAAGAATACATAATCTAAGGCAAAAAGTTTTCTTGATAATCACTGTCCTGGTCCCATTGCCTTTCTCTGGCCCTCCACAGGAAGACAAATTAAAATTCCACTTGATATAAAGCTTGTTGAATAACTGTTAGTGCCACGTTAGCTCCTTCTAGTCTTTCAGATCTCCTGTAATAACTTTAAAGGTGAGCTTCCTCCACCCTTTGCTACTCCTCTGAGCAAGCTGAGCACATGAAATTAGATATGTATGCTTCCTCAGAATCTGGCTAACCATTTCAGTCCTTGTCACCTACCGTCTGCAAAGCACATCCATCCCACCTTCCAGCATGCCTGGTTCTGTTCAGTGGTGTTCTTAACGTTTGTCTGTCAGTATGGGTTAGCTACATGCTGGATCTTTAGACAACGGGCTCACATTGGCAGGGGGATGCATATATTATCATCACACATATCACAGTAGCTTTTATCGCCAGGGTGGGAAGGTGATTTTTCCCAGGAGATTCTCCAGCCCAACCCACAGGGCTCCAGGCTGCAGCAAGAGTGTGACAGCCCTGCTGCGTGACAGAGACATTACTTCAGTTCTCTTCACGTTTGTCTCGTGGGTGTAGTTGAGGGAAAATGCCCTCTGACGCAATCCCTCCGATCAAGGGCCTGGTTTTAATCGCATTTTACAGCTATTTTTCATAGATAGAGGACTATCAGCATGAAGAAGAATCACATCTTAGTGGCTGGTGTCTAATGAAAAATCTTTAGGTCTGTAAAACATTTTTGCAATACATTTTATAAAGTTAGAATAAAGGAACAATAACAAAAGCTAGGGCAAATTTGCCATCAACACCAAGGTAAGAACAGGACACGTGATCTTTCTACTAAGAAACCAGAGTGGAGGGTTTAGAAGTCAGCAACGTTTACACACACTGTAGGAATTTCTACTTAAACAGCCATTGAACCAAATACCACATCAGCTTCGACAGGACCAATTATTACCCCAACTCCAAAAGCCACAGTGTATTCCTACAGCATGCATTTATACAACACGCTACTCATGGAGACAAACTCATTAGGGAGAGACCTGCATGAAAGCTATCCCATAATGCTACTCACCTCTCCCCATGGTCTTGCCACATTTCCCAGAAGCACTCAGCACTGTTGTTACTCCTCCTACGTGGAACAGGGACACACTACCTAGAGCAGATAAGCTTCCTCTGAAGCTTTTTGAACTCCTTCATTTACACCCACAGCCAGGTACCATCAGCCCAGTTTCCTGATCATTTCACCAAGCCAATTAAAAAACAGAGTACCTGTACCCTCTTAATTACTTAAAGCTGTACAGGTGCATGAGGCCAGTGGATTGAGCCCTCACTTTAGCCATGGATGGGAGAGGGTAATTAGCTACAGCTGATCAGCAGAGTCCCTCAGCACTGCTAGAGAACACACAGGAATCATTCATTTAGTTTTATTATGCTAGGAATCTTGCAGCTGATTGAAAGCTTTTACTGAAACTCTAAGGAAAAAAAAAAAAAAGAAAGAAAGAAAAGAAAGAGATTGCCACATTCTGTCTGAACTTCTGAAGTTAGCTGCATTTTTGCTTTTCAAATGGCAAAATTCAACGAAGATGTTAAAACATAAAATCACTAATTCCAGTCCTCCATATCACTGTTCATCCTAACACCTCCATAAAGTTCTGATCAAAAACTCATAGTAAACCAGTGTTTAGCCTGCAGCTTGTCCCAGGAGGGGATATGCGGAGGAACTGACCTCCTAGACTGCCTTTAGAGTCATCACCCCTTAAAACTCACAAGTTTCAGAACATGTTAGCTCCTTCTGGAGTGACAGACAAGCTCTGTCAGGCTGTTGACACCTTGATGTTGCCCACAAACACCCCAGGTTCTGGCTGTCACTGGTTATTTGTTAGAGCTGGCAGTCACCCTATGGTTGGTTGGACGGGATACTCTGGATGCTTTTCTAAGTAACCTTTCACTGGTACATTACCAATTATTCCTTAGGAAGAGCAGTGGCATCTGCTCCTCGCAGAAAGAAAGGGTAGATTGAGCAATGCTGTAAATGCTCAGCAATTTTTTCTTCACCGGTTGCTAAACCAAATTGTTTCTAAATACAATTTAAAGGTAACAAGGGATAAAGGGAACAAGAACAACTGTTAAAATTGTGGGCACAAAACCATTTTGGAAATTCCACATTTTCCCTATTCCTTCTTTCACTGCTTTAAAGTTCATAGATTTCATAACTACATGGAGAGTCAAGTTAGGAAACATATTCCTAATGGAAGCATTTTACCTGTTGTAATCTATGACACCTAATGTCACTAAAATTGAGAAAAAAGAACCAGAAAGGGGGAAAAAAGTACAGTTCCCTCCCTCCACATGTATATACATCATGGTGTTAAAATGTTTGTACCATGACCTTAAAACTTCAGCTTTTCTAGTAGAATGGATTTCTTATATAGTTAAATTTCAGGTTACATATATAAGGATAGTTGAGTGTCACCAGTGAACTGTTGGTGTCTTGCTCTTGGCTGGTGAATGTAACAGTTTCAAGACTTCTTTTATTTTTGGAACATTGACAGGTCATTGATTGCATTCCCTTCACCTAATCTGGGAAAATCCATCTTTGTTTTGTAGATGTGATAAAGGGAAAGATTTGTTTAATGTTAAGAAGCAATCTCCAAATCATTTTGGCCCTCTTTTTTTTTTTTTTCCCATGGAAAATCTGCTGGAGATGTTATGGTGTTCTGTTTTCTAGATGTCCTGTTTGTTCCACTCAGAGTGGAAGCCACCTATTCATCCGGACAGCACTTAGGAACCAGCCAGGACTGAACTTTGTTTACCCACAAACATAGGAGAATAAATTACATATAAATAGATCTAGACTGCATGGTGACAAAAAACACTCAGTATGGATTAGTTAAGAGCGAATTATGTCCAAATAAAGGATAAAGTACATTTTTGATTGTGAAGAACCTGCAGAGAGTAAATAATAAATGTACCTGGTAGGCTGAAAATAAATAAATTTCAGTGGAAGATAATGTGAAGGATGGTTTTCTATAGGCAGCCTGAGGAATGTTAGTGTCAATAAATAGTAACATATTTCCATTCTGTACCAGCTATTAATACTCCCCCAGGAAGTTAGGCACAATAGATTAACATTCCCCTTTTCTAGAAAACTCTGAGAGGAATCAGTAAAATCAGATCATCTTATTCCAGTGTCCTTTGTTACATAGTTTCTGTTTCAATTAAAGTAAAAACAATACCCAAGTCTGAATTTTCACTAAATGCATTAACACTTTCTTCAGGTGATCAGGTCACAGGAAGGATAATGGCTGAAGAAATACCATGTATATGAAAAGACACAAAAAGAGCCTGAAATGATAGTATTCTATGGCAAAAATGAACGTAATGAACCAAAACACAACAAATACAATACAGTAAATAAAAAGAAAAAAACAACTCAAAGTTTTATCACTGTTCATAATGAAAGAGTTTATTTAGAATAAAATGGGACTCTGGCTTCTTTGACCATGTATTAGTTTGGGTAATTACATACTGCCTCACCATAGCCCCTAGAATCTGTGTTCACCAGATGGTCGTTCGCTTTTGTATGGAAAAGTTGTTATGTTTTATCCTGCAGGCAGCCACATTTCACCAGGGATGACTAGTACTTGTGTATTGCTCGCAAATAATTTTGAATTTTTAAAGCTTCACAGGGCTACCTGGTCATTTGTTCCTTATAAAAGGTGCAAGGACTATCTATAAGGAAAGATATACTTTCTTTGCTCAGGGATCACATGGGAAATGTCCCTTCCTCAATGACCACTGCTATATAATGGTAAAATAACAAGTTAGTTTTTCATTCTTATAAAGGACTGATGTTAAAGCTGCCAGTTAAATTCTAAAATCCCCCAAATTGGAAAGATTTGGAAACTGTCCAATGTTCTTTGCTTTTTAAAATCATTTCCTCCAACAATCTTGCTAATATAACTTGTGGTAAATTAATACAAATAACAGCCTTAGGACTGCAGTAGTTGCATAACAAACAGTCCATGCCACGTCAGATCACCTGCAGCAAGAGCAAACACATCATCGCAATTTTCTTTTTTACATAAGCCCTTTCTGTTCAACAACAAAAACAGCAAAAAGTTTGCTGTCCTGTTTGCAGAAAGACTGCATTCTGATGCTCTGAGTCCTGCCAAGAGCTCCTTCCTGCACAAACACTGACCCTGACTTAAATGTGGCTATGCAAATCCTTGAACCAGCAGGCAAACTCCGACACTGGCATGTAAAGGAACCCCACTCAAGCTGACTGCTGTTCTTAAAAGCAAGCACAGGCAAAAATTGCTGTTGAATTTTGCTTAAGATGATAGTCAGGACTGAAGAAATTCATTAGAATTTTATTCAGAAGAATATAACCAGCCAGAAGGAAAAAAAAACCCCACAACCTACTGTTTAACTGTGTTTAAGTTTGATGATGAATAATTTGCTATCCAAAGACAACGCACCTGTGTCTGGTTCTGACAAGACACAATAATATAGATATGAAACCC